>NC_141757.1:34885474-35542974 GCF_982258835.1 Parasteatoda tepidariorum | reverse complement strand
TGCGATCATTCACCGCCATGCGGAGCAGGTGTCGATCATCGCGCTCTGACGTCACCTTCTGTCGTCCAGTGCCTGTTTTTCGAGTTGTTCGGTGCTCGTCGGTCCACTGCTTCCAAACTCGCATCACTGTGGAACTGTTCCGCTGCATACGAGCTGCTATTGCGCGATAGGAAAATCCTCCTTCTCGAAGGCCGATTATCCTCCCTCGTTCAAACTCCGTAAGTTGCTTGAATTTCTTATTCTTCCGTCGTGGAGGCATACTCAGGTCTCACTAAACGTTTGCCACTAACAAATAATCATAGACTATTTTCAACGTCCCGCTACAGCACTTTATTTATACGCTTTCAGCATCAATTCAGAGGGCGCTGCGCGCGCCACGCACGCGCGATGGCTCTGAAACTTTATTAATTTGCATAATATCCTATAATTGACATTTGCTGCGAATTTCATTTGATTCTGATGATTCCTTCATGGTGTTGCATTTTCTACAAACAGCAGTTTATTTACAAGGTGGGTCATTCATTTCCAGAATTTATTTAAATAATTCATGAAAATATTATGTGAATTACAAACATAATTTAATAAGTTTCGAAGTAATCTTGATGTACCAATGCACTTCTTTACTCGGCTGCCAAAGTTTCAGAAACAACTTTTAAAGTCATCTTTCAAAACGTTCGTATTCTGTTCTGACATTCTTAATGTTTTGGAAATCCTTAAACTTTGTTCTTTTAGCAAATATTTCCGCTTAGGAGGTGGTAAAAAGAAATCATTCATCATATCCGTTGATTATATATCTCTTCCAGGCTTTCTCCTGGGGCCCGGATAGCCTGGTCGGTAGGGCGCTGGGCCAATGTCTGAGAGTTCGTGGGTTCGAATCCCGCCGGCCGAAGACTGCCAGTGTAGTAAAAAAGGTGACTGATGCACGTTAAATCTGTCGAATCGCAAAGTCCTCTATGCTCCCATAACAAATCAATACCTTTGGGGGTACTGAATTGGAGAATAATCGTTCTCTGATTCAGGTCAAAATTAAGATCTGTGGATGGATGAATGGATGTATGAATGGGCCCGTCCTATAAACGGGCGTGACGTAATGGGTGTGGCAGAAGTCTAATTCTTGGCCATAGATGGCGCCACTGGAGAACAAGAACAATCGCACCCCTCTGCCTTAATAGGCATACGAAAGCAAGCAAGCAAGGCTTCCTCCTTGTTCCTGAACCTGACAAATTTACTGAAGAAACAAGGATGTCCAAGGAACGTCAGAACTATAAAGCATTCTAAAAGAAGACTTTAAAAGTTGAGGCAGATGAACACTTTAAGGTAGGTAAAAGTTGATAAACTCCGAACTGGACTTGGTGTCATACACTCTTAATAACCATAACTGGATGAAGATAATATTATATGAGGTAATATGTTCTGGAGAGGTTGGAAAAAACTTGGTTGTAAAAGGGTAATAGCAGTCACAACCGAAGGAATAGAGAGCCACCTGGGTGTGAACAGGAGGAGTACGAATAGAGGAAATGTCATTAACAAAATATTTTCAGGAGTTATCCCTTCTGTAAATGAATGACCGCACCTTCTACATATTTAGACATAGTCGAACCTTGGATTTCGCTAATTACAAGCCGGAGTATTTGATAATTTACAATTGAGGCAGAAAAATGTGTTCGAAACATTAATGACAGCGAAAGAACGCTTTTAGATGGATTTAAATGACAAACAAAATCATAAATATGCAGATAAAATTTTCAACGTCAATTGTTCTTAGAAGACATTAAAATGTTTCGTGTCTTTCTCCTGACATTAACCTGTTGACTGGTAAAGAGGATTGAAAGCAAAACATCAGAGAAGGGAGAATTTTACTGTTGGCTGATCAGAATTTAATTCTATCGTTATTCAAAGAAAACGGAAGAATGCGGAAGAAGAGGACAGATTAAACGTGAAAAATGACGTTATTTCGTGTCGTGTAACAAACGGTCGCCAGAAGACGAGATAAAATACTCAAATGCAAAAATGTCTGATTTCGACAAACTTTTTATATTGTACATTGGCATCACCTCAAATACGTTCACGCATCTTCTTCGAAATGGTATTTTGACGGCAACACCTGTAATTAAATAGTTAACGCTTCCTTCTTGTCCAATAAATAAATAAATACAAATTATAACCTTACTACGGGTTTTTTTGTTGTTGTTGCATTCTTAAGGCAATTATTAAAGAAAATCTTAAGTCATAATTTAAAGCAGAAAACGGTGAGAATTTTCTATTGCCATATTTGGGCACTTCCCAAAAGATTTCATTACAGCCTAGAAATATTCACTATTTATGCAAACTATCTTTCTGTTTAAAACAAATTAAATTAAAACGATAATAACAACTTTCATTGAATGTTAATACGTCACATTTTCTTAATTTATGAGAATAACTATCAGACTATTCACTGTGTCAGAAAATGGCTTTTTTTTCTAAATCTATTTCATAAAAACCTAAGAAAATATTTCGAAATTATTCACAAAAATTATTTTAGAGATGGATCAAGAAGTTTTAATTGTTTACTCTCATCCATTTCCTGTTAAAACAATAACGTCATTTCGATTATTATAATTTAACACGCATCAAAACTAAAACAATTCTAAAAATCTTTCACGCATTAAAGTATATTTTCGTTAAGGTCATTTTCAAACAAACGTTCAATACAAATTAAATTCTCTTATTTTTATTTTCAAATAGATAGTGATTAATAAAAGTAAATAAATAAACAAAATGAAAAAAAAAGTTTTTTTTTTTCGGTTAACAGCATTAATTAACCTTTTTATTTAGTCAAGGGTATTTAGAGAAAACTTTTCTAATATTTGTTAATTCCTATCACTAGACAGAATTTACTCTATCGAGATAAAATCTAATCTTAAGAAAATGTTTGAAGATTTCATGTTCGTTGTCAAAATCCAAAGATATTAAGACAAAAAGAAAAGAAAAAATAGCTTTGGGTTTCGATACAAACGAGGTAACACGAATTAAGTGAAAGATAAATATTTTTTTTACTATTTTTTAAATTAAACCCAGGTAAATCTAATAGTATAAGGTACTTGCAACGATTTCGGATCATCGATTTTTAACTTTTTATTTTCTTCTTTCGTTTTTCTCATTTTTGTCATAAAGTATACAAATATTGCTAGATCTAGTCTGTTCTAATAGAAGGTTCTATTTGAGAAAATATCGATAAAAATATTTATTAAAAATTAAAGAAAGTTTTGATGAGTTTATAATTTTGCGCAACAATATAATTAATTTCAAGACATCATTGTATTAAAGTATGTATAAAATTATATAAAGCACCAACACTAAAACTTTCAACGAAATTCTTCAAACGGTTGTCGAGGCAAAGGATTATATCAGTTTGAAATATTATATCCTTCATCGTTGTCATGTTAAGTAACCGGTTTTCCAACTGATAAAAGTTTGAGTTAAATAAAAAGATATTTGAATGTAAAAGCTTCAAAATCGCAATTGAAAAAGAAAATATTTGACTATTTCCGAGTCTGACTTACATTATCAACAGAATTTCAAAGAATTATTAATGGCAAAATAGTTTTTTTTGGGTGGGGTGGAGGGGATTATGAGGCTTTTTAGAACCATCCATAAGAGAAGACTATCAATTAAAGGTTATTTTAGAACCTACGCTTGTTGCCTTTTTTTTTTTTTTTTTTTTGCAAAATTTTTAGGGGATAGATGGTTTACATGTTGTTTGTTATCAAAGTGCTTACACTGAAGTTAACCGATTTGATTTGTTGTTGCCAGGAGCTCAGGCAAGGCAACAGTTATACTAAACAGAGCAACTCAAGCATTTTCATGAATAAAATCGTATTAAATATTTTATTTTAATTCAGTAATGTTGCATAGAATTTAATTACACTTCTTGGAATTCTTTAAATTTTATAAATTTGACTGAAAATAATATTTATCTAAACCAGGGATGGGCAAACTTTTCTGGTCGAGGGCCAAAAATCGAAGAAAAAAAATTTTGGTGGGCTAAATAAAAACATCTAAAATAAAAAAAATACTATATGCAATTTTCAATGTAAATATTTAATGAGATGAATGAAATTGCGATTTCATTTTTAAAAGTTCCTCATATTAAGGTTCCAAGTGAGATGTACTTATTTTAAGGAACAAGGGTAAATGTTTGCCTGTTATTCTACTTCTGAAATGATTTTTTCTCAGGTTCGTAGATGAAAACACTTGTTCACACATAAATAAAAGGAAGCAAACATAGCCCAGGTTTTCTAGGCATGAAACATTTGAGAAACTAGCTTTTGGTAATGATTTGTAAAACTCAATTTTTGGCATATTTAGAAACAATTGCTTCAGATGGCACCAATCTACGGCTATTCTATAAAGAACTTCTGCTCATTTTACCAATTGAAGCTGTCTGTGCTAGCTTCCATCATATGTTTGCCATCCTGCGCTAGCCATATGTTTGTAAAACAAAAATAGAGAAAGTTAAAAGGTTCGCAGTACTTAGTTAAAAAAGAAAGAAAAATAACTTTAAACAATGTAGACAAGAAAATGGATGTATATTGTTTATATTCGCCACAGATCAGCAAGTTAAAATTCCATCCGCGGGCCGGATAAAACCTTCCAGCGGGCCACAGTTGGCCCGCGGGCCGTAGTTTCTCCAACCCTGATCTAAACGTTTTTACAAAAATTTGAATTCCATGTAGTGAGTTGGTTTAAATTCATTCCTTTTATTGAATGAATGTTTGATTATATTGGCACAACTTTACTAAACCGATAAGTTTGATAATTTTTTATTTCGTTGATATTGCAATAGTTACAAAAACCAACTTCAAGTCATTAAAAAAAAAAAAAAACATTTTAAGATTTCCAATTTAGTCCGCCATTTTGAAAAATTCATGGTCTGTATAGTGGATTGCTGTAGGCATCTAAATAAATAAATAAATGCGTTTTTATCTATCATTTGTTGATGGGTTTCATCAATTCAAAAATTATAACGAAAGAAACAATACAATTTTTAGGCAAGTTGGGGAATTTCTTATCTTTTCCCTGGATTCAAAACTTCAAATTTACAGAAAGACTTTTTTCAGTCATTATGTTTATCTCTATATTAAAATATCAAAAGCGCCGTTGCTGTTTTGGGTGTTGAACTTAATGTGGCATTTTCCTTTGCTGCGGAAAAGCTGTAAGGCTTAGAAACTCGAAATTAAAAAAGGTGCAAAAAAGTGTGATGGAATAAAAATTTTTTTTTTAAAATTTGATCATTAGTTTTAAGAATTATCAAACGCCAAATTTTTATGTAAAAATACGTTCTCGTGTCAAATTTGTATGTAAGAACACTTTCACGTGTCAAATTTGTATGTAAAAACACTTTCACGTGTCAAATTTGTATGCAAAAACACTTTCTCGTATCAAATTTGTATGTAAAAACATTTCTCGTGTCAATTTTTTATGTTAAAACACTTTCTCGTGTCAAATTTGTATGTAAAAACACTTTCACGTGTCAAATTTGTATGTAAAAACACTTTCACGTGTCAAATTTGCATGTAAAAACACTTTCATGTGTCAAATTTGTATGTAAACACTGAAAGGCAACTATAAAGTTGAAATTTGATGTACTTTAAAGGGTTGATGAATAACAAAAATCAATAGTAGTGGACGATATGATTATTTGTAGCTTCAATCTGATCATTTTATTGGCTCCTCGATGATGAGTCGCTACAACTGAAACTCAATCTGAAATAAATTCAATGTTGAAGCTATCTATAACAGGTTTTAAATATGATTCAAAATAAATAAATAAATAAAAAAGAAACGGAAGAAGCAGAAAATTGCAACATCGGTAAAGAAAACGGCACACATTATCTTACCACACCATCTCATAGTTTAGAGATTAAAAGGAATACAAACATCTCTATTTAATTTGTTGGTGAGATGGTCATCTATCTGTTATCTGGATATTAACGAGTGAGAATGGATAAGTGTTCCCCAATCTAATCGAATTAAGGTCGATACTACATCACATTTATCGCCTCTGAAATCAACACCCTCTCTTTACTTTTTTTTTTTTTTTGTTCTCGAACACTTATTTGTAGGTCACACGTGTTGCATTCACTCAACAGGCATCGTTCTATTGCATCTCTTTTAATTACAGAATTTCTACGTCTCTTTAATTACAGAAGAAGAAATAATATAGCCTACGTCACAGGTTGTGTTGTTCCTACTAAATTTAACCCATGAACGGCATTTTCTGCGAGCCTAACTTCAAGCCACAAATAAACAAACGAAGTGTTCGATCGTTTAAATAGCTGCTCGCCAGATTTTATTGCATTATAAAGAAAAGTTATTGAAACTAAATACAACTAAATAAACAACAACAACTAAAACAAATAACAACAACTACTAATAACAATAACTAAATAAACAACAACTAAATTCCATTCGTTTAGCATTGCGTCATATGTTGTTCCTACTAAATCGAAGTAGTTGTGTTTTTTTCATATTATACCCAATTAAGTTTGTTCCAAAAAAATACCTACATTCAAACAAAGCTATTAATTTCTGTTGTCAACTTTCAAGGTTATTTATGTATAGGTATTTTAAGCCAGAGAGAAAGACACAACCGGATAAAAATTCAAACAAGATTAAAGAAACCAAACGATTTTTTACCTATTTATCAAACTATCTCGTAAATTAAACGCAAAGGTGAGAAATTCCAAAAATTAACAAGTGAGAATGAAACCTTTATAATTTCCAACAACTTCATGAAACGTTCGTCGCCATTTTTTAAACTTGTTCCGGTTGTAAGCCACCGGGCCTTATATGTAATTGCCTTAAACATATTTGCCGTTACCCAAATGCGTGTTCACAGTTATTGATTTTAGTCCCCTTCCCCTCATACAATATTTCCCATTGTTCTTTTCAGAATTCAGGTAACTTACTCAGAAAGTGCCTGCCTTCAGCAGAGAGATTGCATTTATTTTTCCATTATTTTTTTTAAAAATGATTTATAGTGTTTTATGAAAGTTAACTAACCGTCTTTCCACTGTTTACTTGTCATCCTTCATCTCATTTTTTCCCCTCCCTTTCTTATAAACAGAAAAGTCCAAAAATTAATTTTTGAGGGAATGGTATTTATTATAGTAGCAAAGAAAAAGTTTCATACGTAAAAGGTTAACATAACCCCAGAAAATGCTTCAATTACGTTAAAAAAAAATTTTTAGGCCATTTTGAATCCAATTGTAAGGACAAATAAGAAGAACCACTCGTCTTCGGTGACAACATTCAGGAAAATAAGCAGAATTTCTCCCTTATGGATGGTTGGCTGAATGTAAACAAAAACAAGCTTCCTAAAACCGGAAGAAATTTAGAAAACTTCCGGTGTATCCCTCCGCTTATGTTAAGCTTTCGAGGCAATGTGTGAACAGGCTTGGTATTCTAGGAAGTTTTATTATTGTGATTTGTGTTTAAATTTACGCGAAATGTTCCACAATTCTAACAGGTCATGAGCCTAAAGCAAATTTAAGAAAATTAATATCAGAACACAAATAAAGTGTAAGGTATGACAAGTTTTTAGTGCAGTTTTTGTAGTTCATTTACGTCGCACTAGAGCTGCACAATGGGCTACTGACGACGGTCTGGGAAACATCCCTGAGGATGATCCGAAGTCATGCCATCACAATTTTGATCCTCTGCAGAGGGGGTGGCATCCCCGCTTCGGTAGTCCGACGACCTGCATGCAAAGTCGAGCACTTTGCGATAGAACAGTTTAGCGAGGACCGATACCGCACACCCTCGGTTCATACGCAGACTGATCCAAGTGGTCACCCAGCCGCACATTGACAGCAGTCAGTGATGCTTGACTTCGGTGATCTGCTGGGAACCGTGTCTTAACGATCAGTTTTGAGAGTTATCCCTTACTTGGATATATTACTGTAAAATATCGCCATTGGTTATTTTTTGAATAGCATCTTAGCATGCTTGTGGAATCTTCCGAATTCAATTGTTATTTGTTTTGTGGAAATTTAAATGTAAAGGATGCATTATGTTGTAAATAGTATGAGAATAATAATATTGTATGTTGCGCTTTTTTAAGCTTATGCGTAAAAATCAATCGGAAGTAGTAACCCTGAAGTATGAGTTTTAATCCCTAGCGCCATCTGTGCTTAGCTTAGCTTCATTCGGTTCATAATGCAGTAGCAAACCATGAAAATTTCCTTAGGACCTGCCATGTCGTTATCACTGAGGATAGCTTATCTTTAGTTTTATATGAACTAAATTTTTTAATCAGAAATTTCTGTTGCAATTAAAAAATAATGCTTAGGCGCAATTATTTTCTAATCTCATAGAGTGCTTCATCCTCGTTATTTGTACATAATTTTTTTATGTAGAATTTTCACAAAAAAAAAAAAGCTTTTCTAAGAAACATTCTAAACACAGTCGACAAACGACATATCAGAATTATTAAAAATTTATTTGATAATATTTTAGGCTTTTAAGACACACATTTGATTGGACAATAAATGGCGGCAAATTCAACTATTTCTTTAATGACACGCGAGAAAGAAAAACGTTCTTTTAGTTCCTATTCTAACAACGTCTACAAAAAATGCAGTTACTAATTGATCTTATATTATATAAAATGTATTGCATAAAAATCATTCTTACAATATATATTATTACATAAAATATATTGCAATAATAATGATTTTTAACTCTTCACTATTTTCGTTACATAACTTCTTGATAGGGGAGAAATCTCTCCATTTATACCGTCTTGTTTCTCTCGGCCATCGTCATGGCGAAGACGCAACATTTCGAGGCCTTGGCCTTGTGACCTTTCTCAAACGAAAAAAACATCACTTTTAGAGCGTCCTGTGAACTAATTCGTATTTCCTATTAAAAAAAAAAAGCATAAATAAATTTGTGGGCATACGATGTCGTCATTCTTTTACAACTGACACGTGCGAAGAAAATGCATCCAAATATGGCAAATTTTGACCTTTGATACAGGGCGTCATTCATTTATTAATTGTTTTTACAAATAGTTGTAAGAAAGAAATGATCATTCATTAATGTCACTGATAATGAACGTCATAAGGGATACACGTGACCACCGTCACTTTAAGAGAAAAAAATACAAATTCCTCAGAAGGGTAAAAACTGATTTTAATGTGATTTTTTTAAAAAAAATTTTTAAAAAATCAAAATTTAAATAAAATTTTTGAATGCATTATTTCGATTTTATTTAAAAAAAATGACTTTTTTTTTTATTTATCAAAAAGTCATTTTTATTAAAAATGACTTATTGGTCAGAAAATGATTTATTGGATCAAAAATATTTATGCGGAGTAACAGTTCGCGTGTTAAGTGGTACTTAACATATTCCTGTAAAAAATAATAGGCAAATCCTACGACAAAAATATTAAAGTATGCAGTTGAAGAATGGGTTGAATTTCGAGCTATGTGTGATAATCACGGGAAAAATGTTACCAGGGGGTGATGAAATTTCATGCATGTCCGAATCATAAATAAAAATGTAATTTATTTGTTTCAATAACAAAATAAAAATTCCTTTATTGCTAATATTTTCACAATATGTGCCCCCCTTGGGGGTTATCTCTATTTTTTTTGAGATGTTATCGAAGGTGCATGATTTTTTGCAATGAGATATCACTAAATGAAAAGGAGTAATGGATTTTTTTTTTCATGATGGAAGAACGAAGAGAGAGTAAGAAAGTACCGAAAAAAAAACTGTAGCAGAATCAGTGCAGATCATATGCAGTTTTAATTATTGCATAATTAATTTTCTGAAATATTTTTAGCATTGTAATTTGAAATTTGATACTTATTTATAAATGAAATTGATGTATTATTTGAGAAATGAAAAAAAAGCGTAATAGTATTAAGGCGAAATAATGTTAGGGATAAAGTGCACTAGATTAGAAATAAGTGCTATGAACTACACTAGAAATCAATCGGTAATTAAGATATAAATAAAAAGAATAGGATCACAACAGTGATCAGATGAAAAACAAGCAAGTATTAAGGAAGAAAAGATAATGGTAATTTTAATTTGACGTCAGCTAAAAGATGAAGATAAAATTTAGTATGATGGCATCAGCCTATTTGCAAAATTTTGTGAATTAACTAATACAGTAAAACCAATTATAGAATGCCATAATGAAGGTTTCTATGAAAGGAAACTAAGTGGTTTAATGATATTGGAGAATAAGTGAAATTTAAAGGTATTTGATGCATTGTCAAAGGGGAAATTGTAGGATGCCAAATTTATGGGACAAATGGAATATCTGTGATAAGAAGGTTTCAAGTTATTCTAAACACTAGAAACGAAGTTGAGAGAAATGAAGGAACGTAACGACAAAAAGAAAAAGGAAACCTGGAAAAAAAAGGAAGAAAGAAATAGAAATGCAGAAGTGGAAATGAAAAATCACAAAGAAGTGTTTCAGACTGCAAGTGCAACTTTAAAAAGTTCTTAATTATTTGATCCCAGATATAGAAAGTAGCCGATAGATGATCTAGAGCTAAAATTGTTACTTTTAACCCCAAGTTTTAATCCTGATTTCAAGAACATCAGGCCATATCTGAGATATTTTGAACTGCAAACAAAAAAAAAAAAAATTGAGATTTTAAAATAGCGATTGGATTTTTTGAATTATGAGATTTATACCATAGGAAATATTAGAAGTGATTGACGGAATGTCAGAAAGTGAAATTAAAGATTATTACGAGATTACATTAAAGAAGCGTTTGAGTCAAGTGCCGAAGAACACCAATATCGTGCAAAGTGGCAATGTTTAAAAGAAGATAAGTTTGAAGATGTTCATGTATTTGAAAGGAAAATAGTCGTTGAAAGAAATGGTGAAATAACGCCAAATAATTCTACAGGGGTCTCAGAAGAGAGAGCATTCGCCTTCCAATTGGTTGATATGAATTCCCCACCCGGCTCTCTCCATACCAAGGCTAACGTAAAATGCCCTCAGATGTAGACGGATCATAGGTTAGAGTCCCCTTGCCGTCAGGCTAACCGAGGGATGATGTCGTGGTTTTCCTCTCTATGTAACACAAATGCGGATTAAGTCCATCAAAAAGTTCTCCACGAAGGCTAATTTCTCCCTACACTTGATCCAGGAGTTCAAATGTCTTCTGGATATGGGTTCAAAATTACAAGGATACCGAGTTGAACATTAGTAGTCGTAAACTCAAAATTGGGTCAGTTGTTCAAAGACGGTTATAAAATAAAATAAGGGGTCTCAAGTGTGTTGAGGTTTACGCAAAAAAGAATTTTTTATAACTATGTATAAATATCTATAAGGTGTATAAACATGCTCACATCTTTTAAAATCTCACAAAATTAATTATTCTGTATTGATTCAAAACTTTTAAAAATATCTACTTTTTTCAACGCCATTTAGCGAACAGTTAAAGACACAAAAAGTTTGTTTAAAATTACTTTCAACAGTTAAGCAAGTGCATACTCTCGTGATAGAACAAATATTATAGATAGATTTTTTGAAACTTGAAATTTTTTTTTATTTTTTAAATAAATATTTTTATTTAAACTTGCAAATATAACACGACTTCTTAATTTTTTACTTTAATCAAATAAACTTATCATAATTTAAGTATATACCGATTTTAAAGAATCTCAAAATATTGATTCTGAGAAAACTGAGATAAGAGTTTATGGGTTGGTTGGATACAGTGAGCGGATAAAAAATATTCGAGCTGTCATATTAATCAGATTAAATATAATAGCGATGTACTTCAAAAGAAAAATTGTGATCTGTGGAGAGTTATGAACTTTCTCACGTTTTCTCTCTTGTACTTTTACTTTTGTAGTAGTTTCGAATTGAACTTTTTTTAAATTTATTATCTAATCTACACTTATAATAAAATTATGAAATAAATCTGAGAACAATTTTCAGAAATTTGGAAGTTCTTTTTGATTTGTTATTCATAACATATCCATGACGCATATTTGTACTAGATATGTACCGGGTCTTAAAATCTTGCTAGTTCTGGGTACCCGGCAAAATTTTTATTTGTCAAGTGGCTGGTCACGAGTTCCCGATTAAATTTTAATTTATTACCCGGCAGATTCCGGGTGCCCGATCGGGTCATTTATTCATCCATCCATTTCCTTTTATTTACATAATTATGTTTTAACTAATGTGTTAATGTTTTAACTAATTTTAATTACCCGATAACGCAATTTATTGACAATGAGATTTACCTTAGTACAATCTTATCGATACTCGGTGAGAAATTTTATCTTGAGACCAATTCATAAAGCAATTATGCTTACGATTTTCATTATATATTACGATTATAAAGTCAGGGGTCTGTCTAGGTTTTTCTGAAAGGTACCTATTTTGTGAAAATTTAGACATAATTTGTGAAAAATTAAAAATTATATTAAAAAATCAATACAAAAACATGGTAAAAATATAGATTTATTGTCTCTTAAGGGATACAAAAATAAAGTTTTAAGAAAAAGCATTTTGTGAAACTACCGTTTTTCCTAAAGTTGAATTTGTGAAACTACCGTTTTACCTAAAATTGAATTTGTGAAGGTACCGCTAAACGGAAGTAAATTCGGCCTGGACAGACCCCTGAAATTGCGAATTTTATTATGATATATTACGATTTTATAAATGTAATTTCGAATCTTCAAAAATTTAGATCAAGCAAAGAGCAATTTTTTCAGCAATGTTAGCGGATATTTGAGCTACTCGAATACCTTCCACAAGTTAGCAGCCAGTTGGAAATAGAACCTTAACCAGAATGGTTAAAACTTATTTATTTAATTTTATAATTTTATTACTAATTTATTAATTTTTTTAATTGAGGAGGGAGAAACAGGCCTTCTAGTAAAAAATTAGTACTCGATTTCCAATTTTATTTGTATATGCTTCTTTTCAATATAAACGGAAACCAATTTATAATGAAAAAAAAATTAATAAAATTTTCTTATATGAGATTTTTTGTTGGTTTAAGTTAAAAAAAAAAAAAAAACTACTTTCAAAAAATTTTTTTTTTCATTTTTTATTAAGCATTTAGTTTGATTTTAACATGCTATTTTATTTACTAGGAAACTAAGCATTAATGATGTGTAAATTAGTTATAGAATAAGAATAATCAATGTCAGAAAATATTTATGGTTTGTTTGCAACTGTTGTCCTTCCATAAAATGCTAAGTCAAATGATAAAAAATTTAATCATTTGCTGAGTGCAAACTTAGTATGAAAGTAGTTCACGCGTATCGTATTTTTCTGCCGTTGACTTTGAATAACTATAAATGAATATCAATGCAGTTCCCTATTTTTTTTATTTTTTATTGATTTAACTATCGTAAATGTAGTTAAAATAGTTTAAGTATTATATTTGCATGTCCTTATTATGAGCAGACACCTTTAACAAACAAATTTGTTAAAGTTATTTTAACTCTGAATATGGTTGTGTCGAACATTAATGAGTGTTACCAAGTAAAATTGGCCAGGACCCAAAGCACCAGAAACCGGGTCCGCCTATCCGGTACCCGTGTAATAACCGTGAAATGAAAATTCACGTGAAATAAAAATTTAGTCAGGAACCCGTTACGTTTCTAAATTATACACAACTGTTAAATTGTTATCCATTGACAAAATAACATTTCGATTAGTATTAGAAAAAATAAAAGGAAGACTTCCCTAAGACAGCATTCGTTCTTTCCTGTGGGTCAAATTTTTTTTTAAAAAAAAGGTGAAATTTCTATGCGAGAGTCATTATTAGGATAAATAAAAATACCTTCTTATAACCATACGATGCGTTAAATGAAGGGCCGGCGCTAAGGATTTCAAATTATTAGCCAGTAAATTAGCCAAATATCAAAAGTATTCTCCAATTATTAAAAGTCTTAGCCAAATACAAATCTGAAATTTTTTTTTAATATATATATTTCTTTCCAGTGGAAAAAAAGCATTCGCCAATACTTTCGCCAAAAACACAATTTTATTCGCAAAATTTACGATTTTATCGTATTTGGCGAGGTGGCGAATGCTTATCGCGGGCCCTGAAATAGACGTTTAAACTGTTACCAAAAAAAAAAAAAAAAAAAGAAAAAGAAAAAAAACTTTTTTTCCTTCAGGCGATTTGAATTTTCATTTTTGCATTAGGATTTGAATTTTCATTTTTTATTTGAAATTATGAAACTTTTAATTTATTTTCTTTTAATTTGTATATAATAATATTTTATGTATAATAATATTTTATTCCCCTACCTTTGGAGGGGGCGTGCCCCATAGGCTGATGTATTGATTTGATACACATTGCGCAAAATTTAAAAAAAAAGAAAAAAAAGAGCTCTTTTTTTATTCCTAAATCAGTATTTAGACTTTTAGACACCATCTCAATATGTCGTGGCACTCACCTTTAACATGCTAGTTAATTAGTATCAATGGTATATTAAGTTACAAAACCATGCAAAAAAAAAAACGTTCTTTTTTTGAATAAACATGCTGTTTTTTCACGGATTTATAATTCTGACCCTCAAAACATGACGAAAAGCCGCACTCTTACGAAATACTGTTCCACTAGTTTAGTTAAGAGAGTTCCACAATGTTGTCACCTTCTCGCTTATCTCGCTTTAACTCCGTAACTAATCAAGCGAATCAAAAACGCAATTATAAAACTCGCTTATCCAATGACAATGACTATGTAAAAAAAGAAAACAATTTAGAATCATTTATTATTTTGTATCACTTTACTTTAATTTTGGTCAAAGACTTTTTTCAATTATTGCGGATTAATTAGGGACGTTTATTATCGTAAGTTTACTATCGTGTTTATTATGTAAGTTTAAAAAACAAATTACAAAATTTGAGCTAAAATTTATTTTGATTTAAATAAAATTTGAAAAAAAAATCAAACAAATATCTCTTGAGGAACGATAATTTCAAAATTCTACTTTTTTCATAGTAAAAAAAAAAATTTAATTAATGTCAAACCGCGCCCAAACTGTCGGAGCCGCTTTTCTGAACTTTCCTGATGGTGGCAAAGACTATATTTGGATGTTTATTAGAGAAAGTAGGATTTTGTATCTTCTGCACATATAACATATTTAGGTTTAGCCCTAAATACGATAAAGATTAGATCTCGGTACACGACAACCCGATCTTTAGATCAAAAGTTATTAAGTTTTCTATTTTTCCCACTGATCTGAGGCAATTCTGTTTCTTGAAAAGGACGCAGTACTGAGGGAGAAACACTTCAATGCAAATTCTCTTTCAACTATTTTAAAATTATAGAGAAAAAATGAGTTCAGATAAGTAGAAAACAAACTATGAAGTTTTTAAATATTGAAAGTTTATTTTTCAAAATATCAAGTTGAGACAGGATTACTTTCCTTCTCTGTGACTATTCCTTTCGTAATTTGTTTAACAATTTTCTAAATTGATAAAAAAAAAATCATTTTTAGCATTTGAAACTCTTTGTTTATCTGAAATCATTTTTTTTTTCGTGATTTAATTTTAAATGACTAATATAGTTGGAAAAAAAATTTATCATGAGCTGTTTTTTCCAGCGGTATAGCGTCCTGTTAAGAGCTGGTACTTTCCTCAGAGCTCTGCTCCGACTCTGGCTCAATTAAAATTTCCCACGAAAGTGTTAATACTGTTACTAGGAGCCGCGATGGCTCAGGAGATGGATCAGGGGTTCGCCTTCCAATAAGGTGAACCGGGTTCGAATCCCAGTCGATATGAATTCCACATCCGGCTTGCACCGACCACAGTGCTGACGTGAAATATCCTCAGTGGTAGACGGATCATGGGTTAGAGTCCCCTTGCAGTCAGGCTAACCGTGAGAGGTTCTCGTGGTCTTCCTCTCAATGTGACTCAAATGCGGATTGGCTCCATCAAAAAGTCCTCCACGAAGGCAAATTTCTCCTAATGCTCGATCCAGGAGTTTCCTTGTCTTCGGGATTGGGTTCAAAACTACAAAGCTACGAAGCTGAACATTAGTAGCCGTAAATCTATAAAATTGGGTCGGCTGCTCAACGACGGTTATAAAATAAAATATTGTTTCTAGAGCCGTGGTGGTTGAGGGGATAGAGCACTCGCCTCCCAATAAGGTGACCCGGTTTGAAATCCTAGCGACATCTGCTTGATAGGAATTCCACACTCGGTTCGCACCAATCACAGTACTAATGTAAAATATCCTCAGTAGTAGATGGATCATGAGTTAGAGTCCCCTTCCCGTCAGACTAATCGTAGGAGGTTTTTGTGGTTTTCCTTTCCACGAAAGGCTAATGCGAGTTAGTTCCAACAAAAAGTCCTCCAGCAAGGCACATTTCCCCCAATACTTGATCCAGGAGTTCTCTTGTTATCGGGATTGGGTTCAAAATTACAAGGCTACGGAGTTGAACATAGGTAGTTGTAAACTCAAAAATGGGGTTGGCGGTTATAAATCAACGATATAATATAACATAAATCAACGATAACGGATATAAATCAATGACGGTCATAAAATAAAATAAAAATATTGATACTAGGTAAATGCCAAGATCAAATTAAATATATTTCTACTTTTCATGTTCTGTTAGATTAAAAAGGCATTTAAAATTACTTTTTGTATTATTGCATAACAGTTGAAGAAGAAAATTACAAAAATTGTGCATTATGAGAAAGGAGCTATAGATATCTTAATGTCTAATGACAATGAAATTTTCCATCGTGAATATTCTTAAACTAGAAAACTATTCCAAATGATACAATTAGATTTATTTACATCTTTTTTTTAAAAAAATTAACCTAGCAACCTACTTTAGTACATTCTATTTCAGAATTTGTAAATTAAAATATTTCTTATTAATAATTTATAAATTAACATAAATTTTTAAAAAGTTTCAATAATTTCCAGTCAAACATAGCGTCAAAAACATTCGAATGTGATACATTAAATTGATGATCTCTCAAATAATTGTCACACTATTCATTTGTGGTCTATTTTCTGTTTCTGTGTTCTTAACATTCAGTTTCAGAATTTGTAAATTAAAATATTATTTATTAATAATTTATAAATTAGCATAAATTTTTAAAAGTTTCAATAATTTCCAGTCAAACATAGCTTCAAAAACATTCGAATTTGATTCATTAAATTGATGATCATTTAAATAATTGTCACACTATTCCTGTGTGGCCTATTTTTGTTCTAGTACAAATTTTGAACAGTTGTCTAGATAAAACTTTGTCAAAAACTAAGTTTATTCTTATAACCTATAGGACCTAACCACTTCGAGTCGAGTTGTTTCGAACGTTTTTCGACTGTGCAGCCCTCTTAATCCAAGAGAAATCATTGTTATTAAATCGTTTATTTATAATAAACTTTTAAATATATTCTGTTTCAGCCGTTTCTTGAAATGAATGTATGAAAGCGTCCTTTTTAAACGAACTATTGTTTAAATTCTCTTAAAGGAATTTAAAATTTTCATTCCGGGGAACACATTGATGAGGTAACGAATGGATCATTGTTTCCATGACAATCTCCATATAAGGTTTTGTTTTGCACGGTGCATAAATTTCAGACAATAAAAAAAGCAATATTGCAATATAACAATCGATGAAAAACAATAAACATTTTCTATTCGAATTCTAATGAATTGGTAAAGCTTTGAAGTAAAAAATATATTGAGTCAGCTGATCAAATTAATAGATATTTTTATTCGAAAGAGAAAAAAAAAATTAAAATTTATTTATCATCACAATTCATTATTTTGAATGAAATGAAGAAAAAAAAGTTAGTTTCTTTTCAAAACTAATTTAAAAATCCATATGCCCAAATAATTTATAACTTTTACTAGTTAAAAAACATCAGTCTGTACCAGTTGTTTGTATACATTAAACAGGCTTGCGATTTTATAAAAATCTGACTATTTAAGAACATGGAAATGTTTGAAATATTATCTAAATTGATAAATTTAGTAGAAATGACATTGAAAAGCGCGAAACCCTGGGATAATGAGCTGAAAGTGAGGAAAACTGCAAAAGATAATAAAAAGATAATGTCTTCTTGCTTAATAGCAGATGATGATGATGATTGTATTGGAGGATTCAAGGGACTATTTGGCCACTCTGTATTACATAAAAATGTAATGTATATGCATGTAGCTTGTTTAAAATAAAGATGAATTTTCGTTTACACTTTGGCAACATTAGACTGAAATATCGAGCGAGTGAGTAGTCATAAACAGGATCACTTAAACGTATACTTTTAGAAATTTTCTGATGGAAATTTTTTTCCCTCGTTGCCTACAAAAAACTGAAACATTCTAAGCTATAAATTGGGTTAAATGAGAGATTAAAGGCGAACACTTCGTATAATAAAACTGTTTTATACTTTTGTTTTAATTATGTTATTAAGTTACGTGGGTTAAATAGTACTTCAGAACTATGATTTATTTGTAATGATTCGCTTCATTATTAACGCAAGAAAGAGATGCTTTTTATCAACAAATATTAGCCAATTTTTAGAAGATCATATTAGTAATTACGAGATTATGTTTTTTTTATTTAATAATTTATTCCTGTTGTTATCAAGCTAGATTTGTTATTTATATGCAATCCTCAAACTAGTGTTCCACTAAAAAAAAGATATCTATCTATCTATCTATCTATATATATATATATATATATATATATATATATATATATATATATATATATATATATATATATATATATATATATATATATATATATATATATATATATATATATATATATATATATATATATATATATATATATATATATATATATATATATATATATATATAAATTTTTTTAATTTTTTTTTATTTCTATTTTTTGTTTGATTTCAATTATTTTTTATAATCGTGAGAGCTAATGACGAGATTATATCTTTTCATTATTTCGTTTTCCAGCTTAATAACTTTTTTTTTAAATAAAATTTTTTAAAAATATTTTATTTTCATATTTTTTTCCTCTTCCTTTCATTGTTTTCTATTTTATTATTTTCTATATTTTCTCTACGTTTTTATTTTTTATTATTTTCTACATATTCTCAACATTTATTATTATTATATATATATATATATATATATATATATATATATATATATATATATATATATATATATATATATATATATATATATATATATAGCAAAAATCAATCTCAGAAAGTGTGTCGCAAAAATTAAAAAAAAAAAAATGGTTGTTCGCATAATTATATGATCGATAAGTCTTTCCTTTCTAACGAAATTTGCTATTGCTACTGACTCAAATCTGCAGCTTTATTCGTTTTAACCTAATTCCAATCGGGAATTATTTATAACCCTTAATAAACCGTACCATTCGTTAATTCGAGGAACGGAAAATACAGTACAGCGGTTGGAAATCGATATCTCGCTTTAGGACGAAAGAAAAACCTTGGAAGGGGAGAAAAGTTTAAAAAATCAACTTTTCATTTATGATTTCAGTCACCTTCAGACTAGTCAAATGAATTCTTAAAATACACAGAATTTTCTGATGTACGATACCAATTCATATTCCATTTCCGCCCTCCCCTCTACTGCAAGAAATCATACCTAGGCAGAGAGAAGAATAAGCAATTAATTTTAAACCGATCTTTCGATATTTAGTAAGCCGTTGAGTCGGCTGTGAAGCATGCGCAATAAGTTCGACAGAATGGGGATTTTGCGGGTGAAGGGAGGGAAAAATTGAGAGATTCTTCTGGGAGCGAGAGTGATAGAAGTCTCGCGGATTCATCACTCTTCACGGGTGAGAGCTGTTGGTTCAGCTTGCAGGAGAGTTTGCTACACGTAGGATTTGCATGTTTGCCTTGCCTGTCGATCAAAAGTGTGAGTATTCTTTTTATTTCATTCGTATTATTATTGAAAATTAACATGTAACAGGATTTGCCCTTCCCATATCCCTAGTACAAACTTGCATACTACATTTATTTGGGTCAAATCCACTTTCGGCACAGAAACATCGATTTATTTGTTGATCGAAGATGCCAGGAAAATTTCTCGTAAAATTCCAAAATTTTCCATTTTAGTAAAATAAGTATGTAGGACACGCGTGATTTTCTATTTCTGTCCTTGTGTATTGATCGAAGCTCTCGCCAAATGTATATCGACGTTTTCTTACAAAGCAAGATTTTTCGTTCAATTCTGCTACAAAAAAATATATATTGATATGTAACAGCGAAAATACGAGGCGTATCTGAATGAAATGTTAATGTTTAGTTTTATTTTCTTACTCAAATAACAAATTTCCAAATAGTGCTTAAGCCTTTTTTTTCCGTTTTATTTCATTTAATTTATTATTTTTTTTAAAAAAAAAGGTGTGGAAAAAGTAATTATATAGGCAGACTCTGTTAATTTCCTCCTATATCTTCCCCTGGAACGGCGATTTCGCATTTGGGATCGCTTGGGATACTAGTACACGAGAAATTTTGGCACTGCAGTATGTGCTATAGATCCGTTTTCACCTTCAAAAATCTTTTGTATGTTTGCAGGTGGCCCTTCATCGCGTTGCATTCTTTTCGTTCGCGAATTAAAGAAGCGCCAAAATTTTTTTATGATCGAATAAATCTGTAAAAATGTGTTTATTCTTATTTATGTGTTCGAAATCAGAATTTGAAGATAGATTTTTTTTTTCAAAAAGAATTTTACTAAAAGAATTTTATTGCGGGTAGCTGTAAAGTTGTATTTTTGTAAAATTAGTTTAGACATTTTAAAATTATTTTATTTAGCGAGCTTTAACAATTTTTCTAACATTGGTTTAGTGTATTTTCCTGTTTTGAATTTGTAATTTTATAAAATCTGTAACAATATTTTTACTAAGCCTGATCTTCACATAATTAGTTTTCCAACAATACTCAACCCTTGTTAATACGTAACTTTACATAACCATAAATATATCTCGCGTAATAAGTGTTTGAAAAAAAAAATTGCCTATGTAAGACGCACTGGAAGTTTAATTTTGTTCACTTTCAAGGAAAAATATAACTAAAAACGTTTTTCTTTATATTTCTCTTGAAATTTTATTAACTCCTTTTATATGATATTTTGTTTTAATGACAGACTAAAATCTTTTTCATACGTGTGTAGTTATTTTTGTTTGAGCAATTTTTGTTTAATATGAAGTGATTACACAAAACTGCCATAACTTATTGTTATTTCAATTTTAAACTTAGCGTTTATTTTTAAGAAGCAGTAATTACCATTGTAATGAAAAAAATACTTTTTAATAACTTCCTTTTGAAACATTTCAGAGTGTATGAAAAGTTTTTTTTTCTTCTTAATTCCCAAAATTGCAACAAAAAAAATAAAATTCATTCTACCACGCTTAAAAATTTCAATTATTAGGGTGTTTGAAAATTGTGAAATGTGTCTGAATACTTAAAACTTAAATTAATTTGAAAAGTTAAAACTTTGAATTCATATTTTTTTACTTTATATTGACTGTTTCTGCTTTTTTAAAAACAATTGCGTTTTTAAGCGTATGTGGAACAGAAAATAAACGTTATTATATTTCAAATCAAATAACAAAGAATTGTTGATTTTATTTCTGAATTTTTTTTTTCAATTTATGAAATATTTTAGACTAAAAAAAACTAGAATAAACTAAACTGATCATAAATTTCCAACAAAAGTGTTCAAAACTAAGCGATAGTCAAATACAAATCGTAAACATTTACGATTTTGTTCATCCATAAAACTTATTGCGATTAATATCTTTTTATCTTGCTTTTGTGTGTCCTCTGTTTTTGTAGTTATTTATGACAACTACGACACGCAAACATCTATTGAACATGTTTAAAGTATAGGCTGTTTTCTGAAGTTAGGAAATCCAGTTTTCTGAAATCGTAAATGTGCAAAATAAATATTTAATCACAATACTTGTTAATAGACTAAGTACTGCTGTGAAAACAAATCCAATTTCATCCAGAATATAATTGTAATTTAAAATGGTTAAGAAAAACATGCAATGTATTATGAATGCAATGTATATATGCATTCATGCAATAATTTCAATTCAAATAAATACCACCGGGAAGCAATTCCAATTTCATTAAAAATCGAGATTTGAAACAGTTAAAAAAAATCACTGAATGTGTCACATATTACATATTTACCAAAAAGGTGATTTTGAGTAGCTTAAGTTTTAGTATTTATTTTAAATTAGATATTAAAACTTTGAATTAGGGAAACTTATTAAGGGGCAAAACTAAGATCTTTTTGCAACTTTACAATATTTATAGATACATAATTTTTTACATAAACTTTCACTCTTTTCCTGTTATTTTCCTTTTTCAGCATTTCTTAATTATTTAGACAGAATTTATAATTTTTGAAGAAATTAACAATTTTATTCTATTCCTTTTTTCTAGAAAACTTTTTGGTAGTATAAGTGTGACCCAATTTTAGTGCACGTAAGAAAGTGATATTTTTTATGTGAATTAAAAGATAGGATAACCTAATAAATGACTTGAGGACAAATATTTTATTTTTTTCTCCTTTGTTTTTGTTCGCTATAATGCAGAGATAACTGTTTCGCGAAAAACTTCTTTTCTTCTACAGTGGAGTGTAAAATCTGCTCTACAATGATATTAATCAACTGATTTAAATGCAACGAGCATCCCTGTGCGTATCATCATTTGGTCGGAGCATATTGACCCGCCAGACGATCGCTCAGTCCGATATTGGGTCTTCATAAACTATAAAGTCTCATCTTGAATTTCTTCTGAAACGTTCGTGAAAAAAATAAAAATATTTACGTAATGCTATTTTAACGAGAATAAAATGTGAAAAAAATAATTTGCGGTATTTTTTCTTTTTAACATAGAGTGGTAGTGCTTAGTATGTGATTTATAACATGCCATCGTAACAGGAGTATGATTAAGGCTGAGAATATATGTGGAATAAAGTCATTAAAATGAATAACTTAGCTTCCATTTTTTCCCTTTTTTTATTTTGTCTATGTGGTCTAAAAATGATTCTCGATTTGCGTGCTATTCATGATTAGTTTTAAGCGAGGGGGGGGGAGTTATCTTCCTGGAAGTCTCATATCGAACTGTTTAAAACTTCGTTCAATGAAATAAAACTTTTCTGGCAATGTTTCTATTTTTTGCACGGTTTTATTATTATTTTTTAACTATTAAAGTACAATAAGTATAAGTAATCAAGTATCTTTTGGATTGGTAGATTCATCTGTTATTAAGTTATCAGACGGTGGTGCTATTATTTTTAGCGATTATTTAATCAAAAAAAATATGCAACAATAAAATAAAATATTTTAAAAAAATTACATGTTAAGTAGAGAAAGGTAAATTTGTCATTTATGTTACATTTTCTAGTACTTCACGCTGAAGTAGGACAAAATAGCAAAAGTATCGAAGTTATTTTTATGAAAATTCATTTGTAAACAGTGACCATTCAATGTTACCATTTTACAATATTTACAATAATATGTTGCCTCTACCATTTTTCTTTTTTTTAATCCTATGCTGTCGTTATACTTATCGGCATTTTCTTTTGTTGGAAAAACATGCAAGGTAGTAAAAGAAATATATATATATATTTAAGTATGGCACTATGACACTTAAATACAATTTGTAAAATATTCTTTAAAATTATATATCTCTGAAGACTATAGACTTCTGTTTACCTTCCGTTTCCGGCCATAACACAATATTCTTCAATACTGTATGAACAGTACGGTGTTTTGGTTGTGGTGGCTGACCAAAACGGGCTAACAATTTTTTTTTTTTTTTTTGGTATGCAAACTTGAAAAGTAGAGTTTGTAGGAAGGGTTTAAATTAAAAATGGAGTAGCTTTGCGCTTAAAATAAATGGAAAACCTATAGTGTCAGTCACAACAAGAATTAGTATGGCACCAAGCATTTTATACTTATCGGAATTTTTCCTTGCTCCTCTTCCACTGGAAAATTTTATTTCAAAATCGTTTAAATATTTTGAAAAGGCACTGGAACAAATTTAAAAATTATATTGTTTATTTGATAACAAACTTTTCTTAGATTTTTATTTGCGAAATTAGTTCCGTGCGTCGTTCCTTTTCGAATATCAGAGACGGATGATATAGGTGCATCTTTGAAAACTAGTCAGCATATCATTGCATTGAACTTAGTTTTCCGTTTAAAAAAAAAGCACATTCTTTATATTTTAAAACGATTTTTTTTTTATTTAAGTGTGCTATTCAAATGGGTACCAAACGTTTCACAGAGATGCCGTTTTGTAAAAAGATATTTTCTAGTGGTACCGAAATTTAGGTTATTTTCAGTATTTTTCATTTTGAGTAATTTGTTTACCACTACGCATCGAAAATTCAAAGTATCATATGAAATGCAACTTTATTGCAACTTTATCACGTGGGTACACTCTTAAAGAATAAGTGTAATTATCCTTATTCTACAAGCTTTAGTATTTAATTCGCTGCCAATTTATTATGATTTTTGTGGAAAGCGTAGCAGTTGGCATCCCTGGTTTCACTTCAACTGCAAGTGATAGCCGGTACCAATGCGGATTTGAAACAAATAATACGATTTCTGAGAGCTTTGGCGCAGGGCCCTCACAAAGTTTAACTAATACAGGTGGTAATTGGAACGACCTCAGTTTGATTTCATGTTATTGATATACTCAAATGAAAGTGTCCCGCGAAAAAGAGTTAAAATACACTTTTTTTTTTTTAATCTGCCCGTGATTGAAATCGTCATAGCGTTTTCGTTACGCCACGTGTTTGACTTTCCACTAAAAACAGCTACTGCCACATCAGCATCCTCTAAAAAAGAAAAAAAAAAAAAAACTCTTAAGTTCCTTGACATTGAGAATAAGTGTCATCCTCCCTAGAGACTGCAGAAGAACATCTTCTTCTGGACAGGGATTTTTCCTCCCTCTCCCCTTTCTTTTCCTGACTTTTAATACTTAAAAAAGTGCTCTTACTTCAGATATGTTTTTGTGTTTAATGTCAGACTTAAAAGCATCTTCCTATTAAATATGCCATTACGCTATTGAATAATCTATTGAATTGCTCCAGCACTAAATTGATTCTGCAGCATGCAGTTGCCTCCTTTCCCCAGAATGATTCCTTTTGGGAGAGTGGTTACTTGTTTTTTTAAAGAAAACATAGATTGCTCATTCCAATGTGCCCTTGTGACTCTTCCATTTCCTAGTTTTGATTGCTCTTTCGCTTTGTTTTTTGAGTCAGATATAGTTTCTAGCTCTGTTGGATCGAGTGTCATCGAGTGATCACAGCTTTTCTTATTCTTTTCTTGTTGTTGCATTGTTGCATTTGGTTCTAGTGTCATCTCAATGCTGTACAGACTTATTATTTTGTGTTTTAAAGATTTTAATATAGAAACTTAAATGGATTCCTCAACATGAATCTTTGAATGAAAGTTTAAGGTGGGGACAATGATCATCCAAACAACCTCTGCGTTTGTGTATATATATTAAAATATATATTAATATAATATATATTTTATATGTAGAATATAGAATTTTAATATATATTAATATAAATTAATATATATTAAAATTCTTATAAAAGGAGGGGAGCTTTTTTTTTGGTAATGAAGTTTTTGCTCAGTGATGCTTTACAACTTTCTTTTCTGAATTTTTATTTTAAAGCTTTTAAATGTGCAAGTGTTGTATTGAAAATGCAGAATTTTTTTTGATCTTGGGATCTATTTTATTGAGTATCACGTGACTTGGAGGCAATTCTGTAAGCTTTTCGACCACCCTCTCCTACTTTACAAAAAATATATATCATTGAATTCTCACTAAGTAATATTTTTTTAAAACAAATAACAAAGATTTAAATTAAAAAGTGAATCAGAATTATTCTTTAGGTTTCAAAGGTCACCTTATACAAGGTGATTCCTACACCTCCAAGAATCCTATATAGGGGTCGCGCTGTACTTGCTCGAAGACCGGAAGAAACGACACTGAAATAACCATGATTTTTAACACGAATTCTGGTTTATGTATAAATATGAAGGTATAGCTACCATAACATTAGCACTCCAATTATTGAATAGGGACTAATGTGCATGTAGTGATAGAGTTTGGTCATTCAAATATCGAACTATTACATTGTACTTTTGTCGATGATTGCTTTTATTTATTTTTCAATTTTTTAAATCCATACCGTTTTCGGTAGTTCGTAAAGATTGCTTCGTGTGGTTAAGTCTGATGAATTGGCAAGTGTACGCGAAGAAATAATTATTTAAACTACTGGGTGGGGTTCTTTTCTAAAAATGTCTACCTCGCTCTATCTATTCACTAATTGGCTGGAAAATTAATCTCTTAATAGTGACCGATGTAAAATAGGGGAGTTGGTCAATTTTCGGAAGGTTGGGGGAAAAAAACTTTTCTTTCCTTTTTTGAGGGAATTTCGATTATTATAATTCTAAAAGAGTAGCTGAACCACTTGCGTTAAAAAACTAAATAGCTGAGTGAAAATGGAATCTTAATCGTAAAAATATATATTTGCAGACCGATTCTTTTTTTTAATGGAATGTTTCTTATAAAGAGCAGAATCAATTGAAGTTTTTTTTCCCTGCTTAATGAGTGTCGATGGCTCTTTTTCTAAGAAATAATATCAAAATTTTAAGCATGGCTACTTTTCGAGGGCCATTTAGTGACAATTTTTGTCAGATCCTAGGGAATCATTCCATTTTCTAAAAAATCTATTCATTCTCGACTTCTCATTAAATATGCGGAAAGAATATGCTTTTGAATAAAAGACAAAACATTTCATTTCTGTGACGACCACAATATTGTCAAATGAAATTTGAAAAAATACATTGAAATCTTTAATCACTGTAAAACTTCTCCGGAATCGTTACGAAAGGAAACAAAATCTTCAATTTATGTTATTCTATTCTTATATATCGATAAAATTATTTTGGGTAGAAGTTTTCTTTATGCTATTTTCAACTTTGTTGCGATTCTTTGTTTTATTTCACTTCTAACTTTATGATCCGTTACTATCTTCGTTTTCTATTACGCTGATGTTACTTGTTTCAAAATTTGAAAAAATTGAGGGTATGGATCTTTCTTCTAGACCCAACTGAAAGTTTGTGAGAGAGATTAGTACTTTCTTTAATGATCTTAAGAGTATAAATAAGGTTATAAATTACGGTTGAAAGAAAGGTACCCGGAATGTTACATGCCATTTGGAATGAATATTTATTCGATCCTACATTTTCAGAGTCAGAAATCCGAATCCGGCATGTTTATTCAGAAGAAGTACGTTTTTGTGTCCGATTTCGTAATTTAAAATATCGTCTGCGCTAGTTAATTAGAGGAATATCGTCTGCGCTAGTTAATTAAAAGAATATCGTCTGCGCCAGTCCTAGATCGTGAAGATCCGGTCATTTGATCAAAAGTTATTCAGGGTGATCCGTTTTTTCATTTTATTTATTTTATACATATTTACACATATTTAGATTTTATAAGAAATATTAGAATTATAAAGACTGTTTTAATCCATTTTTTGGAGGAAAAAAAATCCCTATTTCTGAAACAGTAAAGAAAAGTTTTGAAATATAAAAGTAAATTCTTTTTTTTTGATTGAAAAGAATTAATCTATGCATTTTTTTTGTGTCTATTTGTATTAATACGCATGAATAAACGGTGTTTCAGAATTAAAACTTTCTCTTATTAACCTTGCTTTTGTTGTTACGGGTAAGTAATTCCCGAATTAGTGTCGTCACAACGAGGAAATAGTTCGCGATGAACGTATATCTCTGCAGGCTAAGGGAGAACAGGTTTCCAAACGGTGTCAAAATAAGCATATTTATTTCCTACTCTAAATTCTAGTGTCATTCATTTTGTTTCTTTTTTTAAAAAAGGTGATTATTATTTCTAAAGATCGTTAACAGATAGTTTTTCTTTCGTTAAAATGGCGATTGAAAATATTTCTACCGCGGCGCCATTTTGAAAGTCGCATTCAAACAAAACCACTTTTTGTGGTGTTATACCTTCTTTCGGTAAACGCGTGACACTAAGAATACTATTTTTTTTCTCTCTGAATTAATTTTTTATTCGTCAGATTTAGTCTCCTACACAGTTTGATGGTTTTTCTTAAAATTACTCGAGTCGTTTACGCTTGGTGCAGTATAGCTGATTCCGGCTGTTGTGCCTCTAAATTCTGCCTCCAATAAAAATGAAATTCTAAATAAATTTGCATTTACAATATCGGCGGTAAAAAAAAATCTCAAATATAACTCTTCATTTCTAGGCTTCCTAGAATTTCTATAAAAACGAGATTTTTATTTTTTATTTTCAAGGAAAAAGTTTTAGATATACTGAAATATGCTCATGGACTCATTATTTATTTATTTTCGCATTTATTCAGGTTTATTTATCTATGAGAAAGGAGCTATAGATATCTTGATGTCTAATAACAATGAAATTTTGCATCATAAATATTCTTAAACTAGAAAAAAACTATTACAAATGATACAAATAAATTTATTTTTTATAAATCTTCTTTTTTACATTAATCTAGCAACCTAGCTCAATACATTCGGTCTTAGAATTTGTAAATTAAAATATTGCTTCCTAATAATTTATTCCCTTGTCTTCCTGATTGGGTTCAAAATTACAAGGCTATGGAGTTGAACATTGGTAGTCGTAAACTCAGAAAATTGGGTCGGCTGTTCAACGACGGTTATAAAATAAAATATATGCGCTAAATATTAGCTACTTACGCAGTATATACTGTTATAGTTAAATAAAATTAACACCGTAATAACTTTTTTCCTTGGACACTTTTATTGTTCAAAATTTAATACAATAAATTTATTAGGTAAACAATCAACTTTGCGAACTTAACATTTTTTTAGGCAATCTTTTATTTTGCGTGTAAGAAAAGGGCATTTTGTAGCAGAAATATTTTATAAAAATATTAGAAAAGTATTTGAGTACTTGAAAAAATTATTTTAAAGATGATTAAATAAGTTTAATGTATTTCCTTTGATCGATTTTCTGTTAAAAGAATTTTTTATTTCTTGGACCAACACCAAAATCCTTTTTTTTTTTTTTTAAATCTTAACACTTAACACGTAACATTAAAATGTAACATATCTATATTGGTCATTTATTTAAGAACAATATAAAGAATATATACTATTTGAACTTCATACTTTGATTTTTATTTGAAAAAATGTAAACGCTGTTTGAAAAATTTTGGGGGGATATTTAGGGATTTGAATGACCAAAACTTTCGGTTCGAAATTTTTTTTTTCTAACAGTATTTATCGAGGCCTTTCACAATACTGAACGTTAAATCCTATGGTTTGACAGAATTCCTCTTGGACGCTAAAATTTTTACTGTGAATTAAACTTAACTGTAGCGAGAGCTCAGTTTTTTTTTTAAAAAAACTTTAAATTCTCTTTTAACTTAAAATAGCTGATAGTTGAATTTTTAAACTAGTTTAACTATCAGTCTAGCTAGTCAACTAGGTATCGAAATGAATGGCGTTGAGCAAGAGGATGAATTCTTCAGAAATTGTTGAAATGAAGGACGTTTGTGATGAAATGTTTTGTTTTCCTCCATCAGTTAATAATGCTTAATGAATAATTTGCGGAAATTTAGTTCTCTCCATAATCACACTCCAGAGAATAGCTCACTCTCATTTTTTTAGACTGTCTACATTTTTCATCTGGCTTCTCTTCATCCTTAATAACTTTTGTTTTTTTTTCCGTTATATTTTACAAAAAAGAATGTGTTTTTTTTAGCTCTCTCGTCAGGGAAAATAAAAAAAATAAAAAAATAGAATAAAAGCTACCATTTAAGTGCCTTAAACTTGAGACTAAGGTATATTTTAAACTAAATATTAATATAACTAAATATTTTGAAAGTTATTTATTTAAATCTCCTGTTTGGTAAAATTTACAAAAAAGACTATTATGTGATAAAAGGAAGTGTTATTCCATTTGAAATAACCTTAGTTCTCATCGCTCACGAGATATCACTATTCGTCGTACATGACGTTTACCTTCTCTAAGTCAGATCATCACCTGAGCTGTCATATAGTGATGAACTGGGGTTCGATTTATCGGGAAAGTAAAGGTGACCTGTGCGCAATGCTTCCAACATTGCCACATTCCTGACGTCGGTCACGAAATGGCGACTTAACAGACATGACACCACTGCGGCTATTGTGGGAATGCTTTACTTTACAAATCGTGCATATATAATTTAATAGTGTAATTATTGACTAAATGTTAATTCTTTCATAATTAATATTTAGTCAATAATAACACTTTCCTAAGATTCAGTGAAAAAAATTTTTTTTACGGAATTTAAGTCAAACATTTGAACTACAGACTTCATAGTTCGGAACTTGTATGGTGTACATAATTAATGTTCATCAGTTAATATTTTTTCAATATAATTTGTTCTTACGCGGAAAATTTAATGTGTACGTACGTACATTAATGAAATAAGGAAAATACCTTTTTGTATTTTTTTTTTCTCTTGGAGGGGGAGGGTGCCTAGAGTATCAAGGTGTGGTCAGGTCAATTTGCATAGCGGCAATCGTCCAAAATAGGTTGTGTTCTATTAACGTATGTATCATTAGGCACAAAATGGTACGCCTCAGTGGTAAGAGACTATACTCTAAATGATAAAAATTATACCACGTGTCCATCTTCCTCATTAAGGAAAAAAAATTTACTTGCAACAGCCATAAAGAAAGGTGTCTAATAAAAAAAGAGGTAAAAAAAAAACAGTCAAGTTTTTGGAATGATTTCGCTGTTAAAAGTTGTAACTAAATATGATTATGGACTGTCATGAAAATAGGTCATTTCATTCGTGACCATTTTGCGACTCACTGCAGTAAAGATAAATTTAATGAGTTCGTAAAGTTTTATATAAAAAAATAATATAATTATACAAAACAAAATCGCAAAATGATTCTAATTCTATGGTGTCAATCCAATATTCAGCTCATTAAAAACGAAACGTCTAATCCATCGTTCTGAAAATTAAATACTCAAAATCGTCTGCACTTTTGTTTGGGGATTATTTTTAAATAAACTTGAACTTTTAAATCAGCTTGAATTAAATAGCGATTTAAGACATGATTAAAATAAACTGATCTTTTTTAAAAAATGATTTAAATCAAATTATTTCTTTTTTAAAGAAAACACACCATCGCCACTTTGTGCAAAACTCACTGTGTTCATTCGATGAAACAAAGTTATTTTTTTAAAACCTCACCTTTAAGGGTAAAAATCATTCTAACTGACAAGTTAGACAAATTTGTGCAAAAGGCTTCCTCTATGTTTACATTTTCCTCCTTCAAGTAAAAGCTCATGTGTGTTTTTAATGAGATTCAAATAAATAATATAATGAATTAAATATAAGAATAGCTAATTTTATATAGAATAAACAGATTGTAAAAGAGCTTGGTTTCATTTAAAATAGGAGGGATAAATCCTCGCTACCACTACAAAAATAGTGTTAGGGAAAAAATATCTCTATATCGTGTTGGAGTATCTGTAATTGTAGCGTATTTTGTAGAAATTTTGAATAGAATCGAGGACTCAGGATTGGAAACAATCGAATATTTCAGCTACCGATACTGGTTAACACCTTCAGATATTTTTTTAAACAATTATTTTCTGAAGTTTAGTTTTATTTGTCGCTTGTCTTTCTGGCTTGAATGATGTGCCAATGTAGCGTTGTAATATATTACATCTAATAACAGCTCTTAATATATGTATTTATTAACAGCATCAGCTGAATGATTCCTTGAAATACAGCTTTTATGATAGGAGAAATTTTTCTATAAATTACAAAAACCACCATAAAAATGTGAAAGAATTTTTATTTTTTGTATTTATTTTTTTTCATCTGAAGGCCGAACTAAATGAATAGCAGCTTAAAGAAATCGTTTAAATAAGAAGATTCATTCTTACCTATGCTTACCTTACTATCCTAAATAACAATATATCCTAGTTCGACGAATTATTATAAAGTCGAATCACCCTTGGATGGATTATTTTTCTAAATACTTTTAATATATTTTTGTCTTCTCTATATATGTCTTAACTTATGTTTGCTTCTCTAATTTATACTTCTACTGAATTTTCTAAATATTTTCTACTAAACTTTCATTATATTAGGATTACCAAATTGTAGTTTTTTAAGTTGTATTTAGTGTGGTAATAGATGTCATTAAATGAACTGAAAAATTAATAAATAAAATTCTGTCTGCAAGGTTTTTGCTTTGTTTGTAAAAAAAAGTTGTAATATTTTGATACGTAATACCAAATTAGAAAAAAAATCCAGTCTAAATTTCTAAATTTTCTTAAAAAATATTTTCGAAACATTAATTATGAGCGAGTGAATGACGGCCTTTAACTTATTCAGATTAAGGTTTCTTGACTAAAATTATCACTTTTTTTCTCACTACATTTCCCAGTGGATAAAGCAATGAGCTGTAAAAGTGAAAGGAGTGGGGTTCGATCCCCAGTGGGGACTTGAAGCCCATCCAGCTTCTGATTGGTCTTTGCTTCAGACTGGCATTTTGCTTTAATTGCATTAAAATAACCAAAATATTTAATAGATTATTGACTCTATATAACTGTAATTACTGGCAATTACTGGCCATTTTATATGCAATGATTGCCCGTTGGCGACTGCTAATCTAGAGCTCTAGTGCCTTCAATTGTTCTCAACAAAGCTTGCTATTAAAAAAATGGAAATATATTTAGAATTTTTTTTTATTTTCAAATTATCAGACACATTTTGCGCGCATCGTTTTTAATATTGAAAACAGACATATAAATAAGTACTAAAAATATTTTTTAAAAAAACTGATCAGAAAAGAGTAGAAAAAATATTATTTTAATGAATCCAACCTTTTTTCATTTGTTGATAAAATGTAAGAACGGAAGGAAAAAAAATTGGAATTATTTTAGCTTTATTGTGTTGGTATGTCTTTCAGTTGAGTGCATGATTTCGTAGTGTTGATCAATACCAATCTATCGATAGTTTACCTTTTTCACCCCGTAGGAAGAACATGTATTCAGTTTTAAAGAATCGATTCGTACTATACTATAACTATACAACTAACTGCAAAAAAACTATGCATTAGTATTAGGCCGGAGACTTAACTATTAGTGATTCCACAGTAATTATTTATCTTGCGAATTAGATTCAAAAGCATTTAAATGTTGAGTTTCTCTACTTGATCATTACTTTGGGGACACTTGGTGCGTGGCACGACAGTGACATTTTATATAAATGTCGATATTTTTGCAAGTTTTTTAAGTTTCATTCGATTGAACAATTCTATTGTGTCAGTCAAGTATTTCGTGAGCGTGACCTACCATCCATCATATATGTGCACAGTTGCTACATTTTTTGCAACAATTATTTCTTACTTTTTTTTCTCTTCGTGTATGAGAATAGAGAAGTCTTGGCACAAAGAACTTTTGGAGTAGGTCCAGTTACCATTTTATACAAGAAAGAATCATGTCTTCGGAAAAATATGACAATTTTTCTTATCATACAGAACCGGAACAATGAATCAGATTAAAATATCCGGCATCACTTTTTTTTGTTCCTTCTATTTATAAAGGCAATTTAACATTGAAAGAATAGTCAGCGAAAAAATGTCTCCCTCTACCTCTCCAGGCGTTTGATATCATCATTCTTGTGTATTATTAATTGGAGTTTAATAATAAAAAGTATTACATCGAAAGAGTTCAAAACAATTTTCTATAACAACTCATCATGTTTCTACATTGCAAAATATGTTTGATCTCCCACCATTGGAAAGTCGTAAAGATTTATCTTGTTTAGTAATTTTCTACAAAGTTCTAAATAACGGTTGGAGCAATATGTTGTAACATTACACAAAGCCCAAAAATGATAGTTACCAAATCATTGTAACAAGTGCTATTCAAAGCCACTTGTTAAAATGCAGTCGAACCTCGCTAACTCGAACCTCGATTTCACGAATTTTTCGATATCTCGAAGAGAAAAAAAATTCTCTTCAAATTTCCTATACACTCTATGTTAAAAAAAACCTTGATTTCTCGATTTTTTTTTTCTAGTCCCTCGATAACTTGAATTTTTTTCTCCTTAAATAGTGTAGATTTTTTTTCTGAAAATAAAAAAAATATTTCCCCCCAAAAAATTTCAAGAATAAAAAGCCAATTCTCATAATCATAATCAATTCTCATAATCATAACTAATTCTCAAACAAACACTTTCTGCAGTGGACACTGTAAGGAGATTTATTGAGAGACAGACAAATATGTCAGAGGAGACATTTAAAGCTATAGTCCACTTAAAAAGTGTTATAGACAAATTTTCCTACACATCTTTAAAGTAAACAGCAATTGAATCTTTTTAAGTGTAAAAAGTGTTTTTAGAATAAATATGGAATAGTAAATAAGGTATGTAAAGAGCAGTTTTCTTTATTCTACCACCGATAACATGCGATTTTCGATAATTCGAATTTTCGGTATCTCGAATTTTTTCTCCTCTCCCTTCAAGTTTGAGATATCGAGGTTTGACTGTATTATTTAAAAAAATAAATATCCCAACTCGTTCTGACTAATAGCAATCTTTTCATTTTGGCTCTGAGTACACATATACTATTAAAGTGACTACTGACTCTGAAAGTTCATTTATGTTTCACACTTTCCCTGATATCCAAACATTTTAACATTTTAAAGAATCTTGAGAAAAGAATTTTTCAAAAAAAAAGTTTGTGGAGACAAAACTTCAAACAAAAGCTTTGAAGAGAAATAAATGGTCTCTTTGCGAGAGTCTCATGAAATGATTTTTCTTATGGCAACCAGACTACTTCCAGTGCCCTTAAAATGATTCAAACATTTATTTAGGACACAACGTCTCTCTACAGATTGGTCAAGACTCCTCTGTAGTCCAATGCACTGGTAGATAATCGATTCTTATGCCCGAATGCAATAAAGTGTTTAAAATATAGATTATTAGGTGAGTTGATCTTTAATTAGGTGAGACGCCAAAAATAATCCATTGTATTACAGTTTCATACTCTTTTTCAAAAATCAATGTCCGAAGTAGTCGTAATTTGAAAAATCAATAACAGACAAACATGTCTTGCCAAATTACGCCCCAACGTATGATTGCCATGCATTTTATATACGCATATTTTTAGTTGATTCCTCTGTAATGAGTAGTTAAAATTATTCTTAATTAAATTAATGAATGAAATAGAAAAAGTTTTGTTTTTCTATTCATTCTAAGATTAAATGTGAAAATTAAATCCTCCGAAAGATTCGGAAGCTATGCATTTTGGAGAATTTTTTATTCATAAAAAATAAAATAAACTGTTAAAGTAGTTTTCATACGTAAACGGTTAAAAAAAAAAGGTTTTTAGGGGAATTTCGTTTTGCGAGAAAACAGAAGATGATTTACAAGAAACTATTACGGAAGGTCTCTTATCTTATTTTGTTGAACTTATGAAGTGTGTATTTGTAGTAAAGTTCTTTTTTTTTTAACAAAGGCATTTAAAAAATTTATACATGGTGAAATTATGTGAATGCACATTCTTTCTTGGATGCAAATTCTAAAATGGACACAAATTTTAACTTACTGGCTAGTCTGAGTGATGGTATGTGTTGAAATTTTGTTATAATTGAAATATATAACGGAACAGGGAGGGAAAAAAATGACCCTGATAGAAGATTATATTCATACAGATGCTGATAATTATATTCATACAGATGCTGAAATTAATATACAATAAGGTACTTATCGTATGAGCTGATAGCAGAATTTTCTGATTCAAGCTGCAGCATCTATTTTCATAAATACCATTTCGTGGGTGCAGTCAGACTGAGACAGTTAATTGTAAAATATAGGCTTAATATATCATCGTATATACAAATATTTGCATAAATAAGGTAGATAAAAAATCATACTTTGAGTATTCATGACATATAAATTTAAATAAGAAAATATTGAATTAGCCAAAAATTAAAATTGAATTAAAGAAAAATTAGCTGAAATTTTTTAGCTTAAACAATTGCATTTAAATTTTCAGTTTAAAATTTTAAATGTACTTTAATTCTTCAGAATTTCTTTTTAAGAAAAATATTTTGCAGATGACATGGAGATTTACAGCGCTATCTGACATGTTGCAAGGTTTTTGCCATGGGGCTCTTTTAATTTTTTCGTGTCGCATGCAGTTCGTAATATCGCTTAACTTTTGTAACTTTGAATGTATATTGCAGTCAGTTGCGTAACCGCATCCGGTTTTTGTGTCAATTAAACTGCACCTTCATTTCAATCTTGTACTTCCTAGAAGTTCGTAAATTTGGAAGAGGAAACAGTTTTCTTCCTCTCCTTTATAAACTAGATTCGTTAATAAGGTTAGTTGAAAACCGATTAGTTAAGGCATTTTTTTTACTCCATCAGAATGTATGCAATAGCTTTTACTCTTTTTTTAATTGAGTAAGCAAATTTTTTAAAAGAGAAATTTTTTTTTTAACTGGCAATTGATGACACTGAAATAAAAAGAAAGAATCGCGCAAGAAGTCTGCAGCAGACTTCATCGATCTGCAAAGGGAGAAATTTCCGACCGTAAATTTTTATCTTTTTTTGAGCTTTCCCACTTGATTGGTTTTGGATAAAATTCTTCCAAATTCTTCTTGTGATGGAGATATACTTCAACAACACAATAATGAATCTTAATGGCCGCCGCAGAACTTAATTCCGGTGCATTCCACAAACTTCACACAAGTATTTTGCTTAACTTCTTTCAACAACAAAAAAGTTTTTTTTTCTTATAGATTGATACTACAACTAATATGGAAACTGTTTTAAAGTTGCAATAGGATATCCGATGCCTCGATTTTTTCTTCCTTTTTAATAAAATAATTTAAATGATTTCAATATACATATTTAATAATTGAAATCTTTTGGCATTTGAAGATTTTTTTTACAGAGTTGTTATTGTATTTTTTTTTCCTTTATCGATAGGGCTACACATTTTTGTTCACCATTAAGCAGCATTTCTCCACCCTTTTTTAAAAAAATCATGATTCTTAGAATATTTGTTAAATTTACAATTTTAAATGTTTACAATATACATATTTTTTTAATGTTAAATCTATGAATGAATCTTTTATTATTACAATAGATATACTTTCTGGAAACCGAATAATAAGCGAAATTAGTTTTGAAATTCCAGAAGAATTATATTTATGAACATATGGTATAGAACATAGTTATTTCAATTAAAGAACATTGCCTCCAAGTACTAAAGACAAATACTGTTTTATTTTTATATTGCATGCACCTTTTATTTTTCCTGAAAATATAGAAACTGGTATTGCCTTGACAAACTAATGGGTGCAATATTCTTAAAATATGTGGTGGTACAATATTCTTCTCGAGTTTACATGAAACTTTTTTTTTATTACTTATGAACTTTTATTTTTATTCTTTGTATGAAAAATATTGACTCCAAATGTTGCCTTTGTGCTTACTTTCAATGCAGTTTTAGCTGTAAGGAAAAAAAATTTGGTTAATCAAATGGAATCACCAAAACTTTTAATGAATTTTTTTTTTTTATATATGCTCCAATTTTTCTGAGACCGGCTTGAAATTAAAAAAAAGGAAGAAAAAAAAAACGCATGTGAGATAGGTCTACACTTGAATTTTTTTTTAATTTTATAAAAACTATTACGATATTTAAATAAATTATTTTTTTCTTTAAGTTTTTGAATGGAAGTCTGTTAAAAGCTTTGTCGGCGTCCGCATGCACTTTGATTTAATTAGCTAAATATGAATTATTTTCCATGAGCTTTTCATGTTTTTTTTTTATCATAGATTTTTTGATATACATTTTCTCCTTATGCAAGAAAATTTTACCATTGATAGAAAAACACTTGTTGATAACAAAATTGAAAAATGTTTTTAAAAAAAATTCTATAATTCTGCTTTCCCACTTTGCGTTGTTTATTCCCTCAAAATGAAATGACACGATGCTTTTAATCCTTAAAAATGCTTCTTATTTTCTTTTCAGTTACCGCGGTTTTCCTAACTAGTTTTCTTAAATGATTTCAAAGTTGTAAATTTTATCAAATATAATAATAGATTGCTTAAAATGAAAATATGTCATCTGAAAATGTCTGGATACATTTCGAGTTTTAAATAGATTTTTAACAATGAAAAGAATTTTCGAACTTTCTCATACACTTTTATCTTCAGAATACCACTCCTTCTGAGCAATTTTTAGACGTCTCAGTAAACAATCCAGTCATTGTTTGTACACAGAAAAATCTTCCTTTTGTAATCGTTAAGATAAAGTAACAAGATAGTGATGCCGCTTCAACTTCACTTTCCTTACTTTTACAACTTATTTTACTTTTATTGACTCAAATCGTCACACTTGGACATCATTAGTTAAACTTAAATGTCTATCCAAAAATTTTATGTTACTCTCCATTTTTCTATTTTGTTTCATTAACTTCAGAATGATCCCTTCGCATTTCGATGAACACAAATCAACTATAAATAAAAGCAAAACCGCATCTGCTGCCCAATAAAAAATTATATACAGTGTAAGTCAAAATAAATGCCGCATTTCTGTTTTAAGCAACATTAATCAAATAAATTCACTTAATTCGCACATACATGCAGAGGTAATGTAATAAAGTTTTGAATAATCACCCACAAAGGGTAATGGAAGCCAGATAGTCATCAACGTGCGAAGCCACCACAGATAAAATGTTGCCACAACAATTCTCGATTAATCGCATATCTACAGCAGGCAATGCACTCTTGTTTTGACCATCACGATCTCCATATTTCACCCAATGCCATTTTTTTTCTGTGAAGATTCGTAAAAATTCTCGTCTATCTGCTTCCAGGTCCAACGACCATGACGGATTTGACAGTCTGGATATCACAGTCGCTATCGCCAGAATCGATACAAGCCCCAGCTGCATAAAGTTCTGCAAGAATAATATTTCACACTTGATATGTATGTCGTCGTAGTCGTATAACAAAGAGTATTTATGAGGAGTGCATTGTTTATAATACCGTCGCTTATACATACACATACACACACACAGTATATACATACACAGTCGGACCTCTATTTAACGAAGTCGCTAAATCCCGATAATGAGTTCGTTATATGAAAAATTCGTTAAATAGAAATCACCTTTTGAAATATTTAAACAACACAAAACAGATTTTAAATTCATAAATACAAGATGTAATTAAAATAGCAATTGATACACCTTTATCTTTAAAACTAGTATCTACTATTTATTTTATAAAACTTAAGCATAAAAGAAATCTGCATGGAAAGCAAGAATTGAGAAAAACATTATTCGGTGTTACACTATCATGCTACATACATTTTCATCTAAAAAAAAAGCTAAATTTATGTATAAAGTTATAGCTGCATTTATTACAAAAGTAATTTCAAGCATATATTACCACATGCGCTCCTAATTGCTACTGTTAAAATACGTTAATTTTGGTTTGAGTTTTTCGTTTGAAATACAAACAAAAAGGGAGAGGGATTTTACTGTTTAAAATCAATTTCTCCCATAAAATGCGTTAACAAGTATGAAATGTTCTGAAATATTTTAGGAAATAGGGAAAGCGGATCTCAAAGAAAAGTTCGCTAAATAGAAAATCAACTTCGCTATTTGAAAGTCATCTTACGAAGAAATTTCCATAATGTTCTTGATTCCTCGAAAAAAAATGGCAAAATAGAGAAATTCGCAAAATGGAAGTTCGTTAAATAGAAGTCCGACGGTATAGATATACAGGGCTATTCATAATTCCCTCCGGGGTTTCGAAGCGTTATAGTAAAAATACGAAGACGAATATAGCAAAAAAGAACATATGAAATTATTCCGAAAGTATTCAAGTTTTAATTTAAGCAGTTGCCGGTAGATGGCAGTAACATGTACCACTAAAGCCAGTTGTAGTAAAGAAAAATGGCGTTTACAGGCGGAGGGAATTATGAATAACCCTGTATATACACACATACCAAAGTTGGTAGTTGTTGACTTCCACCGGTGAATGTCGACAATCACATAGTCGCTTTGGTAAATGTCCGAAATATATACTAGGTCTAGTTAAGTGCTACTTCCAGGTATACATTTGCGCGGTATGCTCTACATCAATGTTTTTTTAAGGTCAAATGCGACAGACCAGTGTGCATTTAACCAGTACTCCGAATACTGATGTTTGTCCCAATCTATCCTCAGCAGGTGTTAAAATATGGAATAAATATAATATCAACGAATATCATTTGTAACATGTTGCTCTTATGAAATTGGGGCATTCATTTTGACTTAGCCTGTATTTAAAAATACTTACAAACTGTTAAAGTAAAAATGATTGTATTGTTTGAGACATGAAAGGGAAAAAAAATCTAACAATGCTGTACAAAAATTACCGAACTCTTCCCAAAGAATATTTGCTCTTCCAACCTATTCTTACGTGGCTTTTATTCTATCTTCTTTTTTCCTCCATCTTCTTTCATTTGGCAGTCGGCCTGAACGCAATCTTATAAAAGATTATAACAAGAGAAACAAGTCACTCACTAAAATTAAACTAATACTTTTCACACAAGTTGCTGCTGGTCGGCAAATTTTTTTTCTTCCTCGACTCGAGACCTTGTGAAAAGTGTTGAAAGAGTCGTCTTCGCGCGTTATTATAGGTAACCGGTGACTTTTTAGACATTTGATTTCCCGGAAAATTGAAAAATGCATGAAACACTGGTTTGCTTAAAAGTCGATTCTTAAGAAATATAACTGAATACGTTGCAAAATGGTTTGACTATATTTTTTTTTATTTTCAAGGTTAAAAAAAAATATTTTAACTACAGTCATTACCTAGACAGTAGACAGTGAAATTGTTTTTATTTTATTTCATTTTATTGTGAATGAAATCTGTCGACAAACCATTGTCTGTTCCATTTGTGTTATTTCAGGTAAATCTCACTCATTTAATAACCCGCTCTCAAAAGTGCTTGTTTTGCAAAGATTTCAAAAGACCCAACAACAGCTATAGTCCAAGGAAAAGAAGAAAAAAAAGTTTTTTTTTAATCTTAAAAAAAAAAAAAATACTTTAGGTTTTTAAGGGAAGTTTTTAAAAATAAAATAAATCAAAGTTTCATAAGTTAAAAATTGATTTAAATACGTTCAACTTTTGACATGTTTTTGGAGGAAAATTTAAATGTTTTCTATTAGTACAGAAATTTCAAATCTCAACTTTGACCTTTATTTTTGCGATTGAGTTATGCAACAAAGAATCACAGTTAAAAGGTGATAGTACTCATATGAAACCCATAATGGGTATTTTTTGAATTAACATTGGATAATCCATTACTGTTGAATTGTTGTTGGCAGATTTACGGGTAAAATAGGGTGAATGTTAATGTGATAATTTCTATTCTAGGCAACCACTAGAGCAGGAGGAGCGAGAAGATGGCTCAGGATGGGAAGGCGAAGGCGGCAAAGAAAGGGGGAAAGGCCGACCTGGATGACCTCAAACAGGAGGTTTCTATGGTGAGTATTGTTTGCCCTTAATACTTAAACGAGCCGTGGTAGAATAGAGGTGGACCGGATTCGAATCCCAGCAATGGCTGGTCGATATGAATTCCGCACCCGGCTCACACCGATCACAGTGCTGATGTCAAATATTCTCAATGGTAGACGGATCATGGGTTAGTCCCCATGCTGTCAGGCTAGGTTTTCGCGGTTTTTCTCTCAGTGTAACGTAAATGCGGGTTAGTTACATCAAAATGTCCTCCACAAAGGCAAATTTCACCCAATACTTGCTAAAGGAGCTCCTTTGTCTTCTGAATTGGGCTCAAAATTTCAAGACTACGGAGTTGAACATTAGTAGTCGTAAACCCGAAATCGGATCGGCTGTTCACCGACTGTTACGAAATAAAATACTTATGATATTTGGTATTGATAACATAGATTTCTACTCAAATGTCAACAAGCTTTGCCTCTAAGGATTAAGCTAAGGATTAAGTTCTTGATCCTTAGTGGAATTTAAGCGAAATGCGGACAATTAGGAAAGGACAATTTATGTGACACATATTCATAAAATGAAATTTTGGGAATTATTCAAAAATTGTAATAGAAAAGTGCATTTAAATAGAACAAAAGAAACTTGAATGTAAAACAGAATTCATAAAACTTGTAATACAGAATTCATGTGGGAGCTTTTTCTGTGTATAGCTGCTTCACAACACAAAGTTATTCATGTCGCAATGTCCCACTTAAAAAAAATGCCATTCGAAAAAATATCCACTTTACACCCCAAAATAATTGTGCTAAGATATTTTGAAATATGAAGGTTTAGACTTTACTGTGTCAGCAGAATCTTATACGTTAAAATGTTTGATATATCATAATGGAATGAATGGTGAATGAACTGCAAAAAGTGTTATGCAGCTGTTTATTGCATCCAGTTGTTTAGCATGCGAAAAGGTATGAATCATTAAGTGGGAAAAGTTCAGTGACCTTTAGAAATAGAACAATTTATTTTGTGAATGTTCAAACGTACTATTTTGCGAGCATACCTGTCAATTAATCAATCTATATACAAATATACATTTTAGAAGTATAAAACCTAAGTTCTGTAGTTGTGAAATACTATACATAACTCTTTGATCAAGTTGTTTACACCAAAAATGTTCATTTGTACTACTTAGTGTACAGTAGCCGCCATCATTTTTGTTATTAGCACTAAAATGTATACTTACAACAAGTAAATATACACATAAGAGACGTTAACAATATGAAGCAAGTATCATTAGTTTAAGATACATGTATACAATATTTCTTAAAGTTTAGTTTTAAAAATTCCCACAGCACCAAGAGAATATTAATAGGAATTCGAACAAGGCTTAACAAAACAGAGTCGGGTAGAAATTAAATGCTGTAAAATTATTTAATGCAATTATTTTTGTAAGTCATCTGAGAATTATCTTTATTAAACAGCTGAAAATATGCATGCCTTTTTATAACAATGTACTTGTTTCTGTGAAATGTTAACCATAGTACGATGTAAAGTCAATCTTTCACTTTCTCTGCTCGATTGTGAACTAACAATATCGATCATTTGACTGATTTTAAAAGAACACTAGCATTGGCGAAAATAATTCTTGAAAGGGATAAATGCGTCTGAGCTTGGTGTAAGCTTTCTCATTTAAAGAAATTTAGAGTTAATTATACCCTTTAAATTGTGTATGAACGCTGATTCGATATTAACTAGAAATTACACAATTTTTAGTTCTTCATCAGCAAATTCGAACAGGTATTAGTTTTTACAGTGTATCAAAATATGTGAATATTAAAGGTTAAACCAGTTAAAAATCTAATGCAAGTATACGTATGCATGTTTGACTTTATTATAGGGTGAAAGCAAAAATTGCAGAATGATTCAAACAACACAGAGCAGTAATGCTGTCGTACTTTTAATATTATACATTGTGATGACACATTCTGTAGAAGTTTTTTTTTTATTTAAAAATATTTCTTTAATCTTATTTAGGACGAACATATCATTCCAATTGACGATTTGTATAAGAGGCTTGGATCAAATCCAGAAAGGGTAAGCATTTTAAACATAAATTCTTTTTTTTTTAACAAGATTGGAATTCATGTGCAAAATTTTTAATCTTGCAATTTCTGTATTTTTTATTTTATTTTTAAAGTTCTTAAATGCAACTCTCTTTCAGTGAATGTCGGAGATATCTAATTTCGACGTTGATTAGATTGTTGATTATCCGTCTCCATTCATCATTAAAGAATTGCTTTAAATGTAGCCTTAATTGAAAAGAATTACAATCGAGCTATGCTTGGAATGCTCAGTTGTGTCAAAGTCTGGAATTTTTATATTGTAACATATTGCAGGAAGAATTCTTTCTCTCGACGCAATCGACACAGCGGAACAATTATTCATTCGTTTAGGATTCTCCGAAAATTAAAATGCTCGTTTTTGCAACTGTATATATCTATTTATTTTTTCAAAATGCAAAACATTCCAAACTAACTAGGGTGAATGTTTTCCGTGGAATGTTTTCTGTATAAATATTTGAATGAAAATTATTGCTGTAAGAACTGTCGACTCATTAAGTAATGGAGTTATTGATTTCTAAAATGCGAATTCTTTAATTTAATTCTATACATACCTGATACCGGATTTTTTTTTTACCGAAATATTTCTGCACGCAGCTGATATTTTGATATTGTAAATACAAAAACAAAAATTTCACCCTGTTTAATTTTTGTAAAAGAATTAATTTCACTTTAGGCTTAAAAACGGTTCTTTGCATTTCTGCGTACGTGCATATAAAGCATTTAGCTGACATATTTTCAAATTTCAATTCATTCAAAAGAATTGTAAATAATGGCAATGATTTGGAAGAAGTCAAAGGCTTGATCTTTTTTTTTAAAATAGGAATTATATAAAAAACTACTTAAATGTATTAAAATGTAATTCTTATTACCATTATTCGTATTACCATTATTCTTATTACCATTATTCTTATTAACATATTAACATGACCAGTTCAAAAATCATAGAATGCTTCTTTCCAAAAAATTATTTTCTCTTGTCTTTTTATTTGAGGAACGCTTATTGTATATTTTTATTTTGAATTTTATTTTTTGTCTGCAATCAGTTGGAATAGAATTTTGTTAAAATGGATTCAATCATATAACTTTGAAATAGGAGACTCTCACTCGTTTTTGTCGTTAGAAAGCAAACCCGATAACCCGGAAGTTCTAGCTCACCTCAGTTTTTTTTTAAAGGGGTAACTAAATAATTAAAGTAAAAGCACTTAAAATATCGGCAAGTACAAAACTGCCTACTCTTTCAAAGTTTTAAGAATATCTTTTCAAAATTTAGATACTGAGGTGGTCAAAATAATTTTAAATAAATATTGAAACAGAAATGCCGATACCATTTTAAATATTTGGGTAAAATCTCCGGCTTAAAATCCGGTAGAGAAGTTTGCAAGTTTGCGAACGTATGAACGATGCTTTCATTCATAAAAAATTCTTATTAAGAAACACGAAGATTAGGTTGTGTATTGGAAATTAAAAAGGTTTTTTCTACTCTTAATATAAAAAAATAATCTTGTTTACACTTGAATAGAGAGATGGGTTTTCCTAACCTTTTGACATAAGGTTATCTCTTAATAAACGCATTAAGTGTTTATCTCTTATGACACATCAAACACAAAATAAACATTTTAAACTTTATCTACTCCAGAGCAACTATACTCATCACCGATCATCGATTAATCTCTCTTTTTCTGTTTTTTATCATATTTTTTTTCCCGATTTCAGTTGTCGGTTTATTAAATTAAGATATCAAATCCTTATTATCAAAGATTATCATATTTTATGACAAGTTTTGCTTAAAACGATGTGTTTTAGGAAACTGTGCTGTTTTCTCAAAACAAATTGAATGATTCGCTTATATCAAGGGTCTATCTACGCATGCTGGTGGTCGCCAGTAGCTGGCTCCAAATATTTTAATGAAACTTAACATAAAAGAAAAATACCATTTCATAACAGTCTTTTATAAAATGGCTTCTAGAAATTATACATTTTATTTTCCATTTTCCGAAAGGTTCAATTTCCTCTAGAAATTTTGATTCTGATCAGCTTCCTGTAGGCTAATTGAATAATTTGGTGTTTTGCAGCAAAACTCCAGTAATTTTTAATCAGTCAGTAGGTTTATTTCGGGCAGGCTGATTGGAAAACTCATAATTTCTTAATAGGGTAAGGTTCATATCACTACTTTGCTGAACTTTAATTCCTAGATAGCTCATTTCGCCAACATGATCATTTCGCCGAGCAATAAGTTTGTCTCCTGACAAACTTTATTAATTGAAAATTTAAATTTTTTTTTTTTGAGATTTAAAGTGCATTATTTTTAATTACAAACAGGTTATTAAATTTTTAACTATTCGAAAGTTTGATTTTTTCCGGAATTAGGAAAAGCAATAATAAAGTATTAGCACTGTAGAAATATTCCAAGTATGAAATTAATTACTTGTCAACTTTATTTGATCTTTAATTTACAAAATATCCTTATCTAAAAATTAATACGAAAATGTTTAAAGCTTCACATGAAAATTTTTCACGAAAATATAATTGTAATGGCGGATAATGTCAAGAAAAACGAAATAATACGAGTATGAAAATGTAGAGCCACAGAAAGGAAGTGTTTTCAAACGCACCTCCCGAAAACTGTTAGAACAATAATTTTTTTAATAAACACCTTTGAATTAATTATGCATTTAAAATAATTATGTAAAAGTATTTGTGATTAAACAAAAAAACTGCAGCTGTAGTTTAATATGTATACAATGAAAGGTTAAAGTTTAAGCTTTGAGTCACTATGGTGGTAATATTTAATAATTGCTTTCCAAAGTCTCAGCAATAACGAAATTTTGAGTAAAATATTTAAGAGCATATTTATAATTGCCCCAAAATTATGCACATTAACTATAACAAAACTTCAAAAAGTTTCTTGGAGAAATAAAAAAAGCAACTAATTAAAAAAATTTTAAAATTTGGACTAAAATTTTATTAAATGGATCATATCGGTCAAATGACCGTGTCGGTTAAATGCGTTGTCGACGCAGTGATCGTGTCGGTGATCTGATCTGTCGATGAAGTGATTGTCGGCGTTAAAAACACAGAACGATAGTAAAAATCACTGAGTAGAGAACGTTAATTGTAAATCGCCATATTAAAGGTTTATTGCAATGCAAGCAACTTAGGCGAATTCAATCAGTCATTCTTTGTTCATTTCCTAATCAGCTTAACGCATATAAGCCGATTATAATTAGCCTAAAAATTATCAGGCATATTTGAGAACATTAAAGATTTTTTTTCTTTTTTCCAATTGGTGACTTTTGCAAAGAGTCTGAATTTTCCATTAGCCTATATTGTTTCGGTATAAAATAATATTTTTAAAATGGTTCTTAAATGAGTAGTAAGTTTTTATTAATGTATTTTTTTCCTTCAAAATCCATTATTTAATCGAATTCTTATGCACAACAATTTACTTAGCATTATTAGCGATAGAGAATTTAATAATAAACCATAAAACAGCTTTCTAATTTAAAGGTTACTGGTACACTTAATGTTTATGTTCTGATCTTATTGTCTCTAAATGTTTATTTATAGTCTTCGTTGGAGTGTTGCCATATTTGAAAGAGAAATTTCTTTCAAGCACCTGTTGGCATTATTCCCGTCTCCACTAGGTTGTCTACCTTTTTCATTGTCCTTTTCATTATAATTCATGAGTCGGCAGATATACTCACTACAGGCAATTTTGTTACTGGCCAGTGGCCAGTTGTAGCATTTGGCCACTTTTTCAAAATTTAAAATTCAAACGATTAAAAAAATACTTATTTTTAATGTAATTTGTTTTCTTTTAAAGCATTTCTCAAAATATGGCAATTATTGCAAAGTTCATTCCTAAAGTCAAATTTAAAAAAAAAAACACGCTTGAAATAAACTAATCTTCAGAATATTATAATATTCATAATAATTCCATATTAATTGAAAAAAAATGTAAATGAGGTGTATTTTTAATGAAAAATCGTTTGGAGATTGGCTGTCAATTTTTTAATTGCCATTTATATTAAAACGTTACTGTTACCGGTGGCGACCGTTTATTCTATACCTACTATTATAACTGTTATCCAATCTTTTATCTCTAAGATAATTTCTTAATTTGCTTTCGCAAACAGACTTATTTATACTACAAAAACACATTACCAGCTATCCTATTTCGTTAGAAAAACGAAATTTAGTTTTTTAATCTTGAGGAAGATTAAAAAACAAAGTATGACAGTATTGAAAAAACCTATCATAGTTCACATGAACGATAGTAAGGAAAAACAAAGTATATTGGACAGTATTTACTTAAAATGTGTTCCTTTATATTTTTTGAATGATTATATTTTTGAATTTTTATATAGTATTTCTCAAATGTTTCAAATAAAATTATTTAAAAAAAAAATCTTATTTTAAATCTTTGGTAAATGTTACTCTTTATCCAGCAAGTTTTGACCTACATTTTCAGGAATTTATAATTATTGATTGCATTCGTAAGTACATGCTGTTTGACAAAAAAAAAATAATAATTAGAAGAAAGTGTTATATTCTACTGTATTTAGCTGAGCTGCATATAAAAGAATTTACTGTATTACACGGGAGAGCTTGGGCGAAATTCACCTGCGTGGAAGACAGTTAAAGCGGAAGAGGAAAATATTCCATAAGGTTTTAACAGTAATGCTGTTATAATTCTTAGAACGATAGTGTCCCCAAATTTCTCCATTTTTTTAAAAGTTTTAAAAGATAAGCGGAATCAGGAATAATATGTGGTCATAGTCACTTGGAAGTATGAAAATGAAGTGAAATTTTGAAAAGGATAATTTAATGAAAGAAAAAGGATAAATTAATAAAAGATTAAAAAAAAGGGAACTTATATAAGGTGAGTTAAAATATTTTTAAAAGAAATTTAAGTTATAACTTCATGTAATAATGCATATTATATGCATTTTAGATGAAATAAAGATTGTAGATTTCAAATTTTTGGCTCTGTAAAATTATGTTGTGCAACCGAAAGAATGAAGTTCATATTGTGTATAGCAATAAGAACGCGATTCCTTCTCGAATGATCTAGGTTCCTAACCATCGAATCTTTCGATAGTTACGAACGGTGTCTGTAGGAAAATCGAAAAATCTTGCCTTTTGCAAATATCGCTGTCATTTTTGCGATACCCCAAGCTAATTAGAAAAGTCTCCTAAATTAAATCTGGTTGATATAGGACTGATAAATAGTTTCTTATTATCCTCATAGTATCTGGGCATTTTGCAGTAAGTCAATAAGCTGTTGAGCAGCGATGGTTCAGGGGATAAAGCGTTCGCAGCCTTCCAATGTGGTGAATCGGGTTCGAATCCGAGCGATGGCTGGTCGATACGAATCAGCATCCGGCTTGCACGGACCACAGTTCTGACGTTAAATATCCTCAGGAGTAGACGAATCATGAGTTAGTCCCTTTACCGTCAAGCTAACCGTGGGAGGTTCTCGTGTTCCCCCTCTTCATGCAACGCAAATGCGGATTAGTTCCATCAAAAAGTCCTTCACGAAGACAAATTTCTCTCAATACTTGATCCAGGAGTTCCCTTGTCTTATGGATTGGGTTCAAAATTACAAGGCTATGGAGTTCAACATTAGTAGTCGTAAACCCAAAGATTGGGTCGACTGTTCAACGACGGTTATAAAATAAAATAAAATAAGCCCAGATATTTTAGACTGATTAGAAAATACTAAATATTTTTCAAATTAACCTGTCTCATAGCTAAATGACTACTTTGTTTGCTAAGAGTAGAATTTTCTAATGAGCCTATAACGTGGCCCATAATTACAATCAGTAGGGGACATAACACAGGGAATTAAAACTTATACATCTCTATCCTATCTTCCATTGATTAATTTTACTTTGAACTTTCTTCACAGGGAAAAAAAATTGTTCATCGAATTGTTTCTTTATTTTCTCATTTCACAAACTTAAAACTTTCGTTGACTATTTCATTAATGAATGGTAGTTTTGAAGTAGTTATCATAGTCGTGAAGACACCAAGTTAAAGTCGCAGCTGAAAAGGAGAAAAAAAGTTGATGACTCTTGATTTATCAGATTGCGATGCATTTCTTAAGTATAATAGTTATTTTTGATAATAAGTAGCAGTCAGTTCTAAATGAATTCTCAAATTATAAATGACAGATATAACAATTCCTCTTGTTTAATAGTTGCTTTCGAAATTCGTGCATTTAATAATCAACGAAAAGCGTTAATGTATGAATTCATGCGAATGATGACAAATGATTTGAGTTTCAAATGTACACCTGTTATTTCTGGTTAAATGTGGTTTGCAGAGGAACTTTTTACTCTGTTTATGCCTGTGTGAATCACTTCCACCTATTAGATGCATTTTCATGGCGCAGGTGTTTAGATCACATGCTTAGTAGAACAACTCTGAACAAACATTGCGGTTTTTAACCGCTACCATTCAGACTGCTTGGTGTGATACATCGCCTGCTATTTATCATTGGACTTACTCTCGTCCACTGTTTCTTTTTTTTAAATTTCAATATAAAACCAAAGTTAAAATATATTGAATTTTGCAATTAAAAAAGTTATATTTTTATTTATTTTATATCAAGTCAAACGGATGATAGTTTAATTATAAAATAAATCCACCCTTATGATTTTTTTTTTGGTTTGTCGAAACCAATTTTTTTTTTTTCCTTTTCAATTCATTTGGAAAACTGAAAATTTAAAATAATTTTTGTTAATTATTTGCTTTCTTTTAGTTATCTGTCTTTGTTTATAGTCATCGAAATTTTGATAGTTTGTAAAATAGTGAAGGTGTCAAAAAAATCCTTAAGTAGGTCTCCACTTGAAAATTAAAAACTAACTATTCAGAATTTCAGTTGGCGATAAATTTTATTTGGCGATGAATCTGTGACGGTCAGGACACATAACAGTTAAAATTCGGATCACTTGGAATTCTTCACTTAGCACTTTTAAAAGTAAAGAATAACACTGGGGACCGAATTTTTTGTTGCATTTATACAAGCACTCTAGCTTACCCAATTTCGGGTGTAGGGATCTGAAATTAGATTTGTTCGGAAAGCTTCAAATTTCTGTGGTATTTTTGGTTTAGCTATTTTGTGTCTGAATGTACAATTTTTTAAAGAACATATAGTTTCATCGATATACATTTGTCTGCTTCTTCGAGAACTGCACTTAAGTCAAAAGACATATTACCTTAACGTATTGCACCATAAACTGAAATGTTGTCCTACCACTTCCTAAGCAGCAAAGAAGTGGGGGCACTTTGTATTCGCCTGAATGAATTTTAAATAATACTGCTAAGAAAAATTAATCCCAAAATAGCTTTGCAGATATACAGAGGAACACACAGAAGGGTTCGTAGCTGGCTGAAAAGTAGCAGAGAATTTCTATGGATTTCTTCTTTGGGAGATATGATAAATTCTGCTAATTGTAACTTTGAGGAAACTATTGCAAGATTGTTGCTCCGTTGGAATTTCAATTGACGATATAATTTTTTTATAGTGGTCAGAACGCAAAACAGCAGTTAAAAATTTGATCATATTAATAGCTGGCTGAAAAGTGGTAGTGAGTTTCGATGAAAAATAATTTCCACTCGGCGATATAACTATAAATTCTGCTTATTGCAACTTTCAAGAAACGGTTGTAAGAAAGTGGTCGGAATTTCTGTTGATGATAAATTCGATAAAAAATGCTAGTAGTGATCATAAAAGGATTGACAATGGCGATGTGATTTAATTCAGTGTTTCAGTTAAAAGTTAAGTTCTCCAGCTAAACTTAATAGCTTCAGAATTTAAATGAACGTTAAATTCACTTTTCTCGAATATATGATAATTTATACTTGTAGCAATCTGGAAACAATTATAACTTGCATTACGCAATCTCAGTTAAAATGTGAGCATTCTAGGTAGTAGGGAAGTGTGCACTTTTATGACGTCATTGCAGACACAAAAGTGAGTTAATGAAAACGAAGAAAAATTACAATGTAAAAAAAAACTAATTTCCGTTGAAAGTGTAGTAACAGTTATGATATTTCTAATAAATATTTCCTGAGAATGAAGAGACTTCCTCTCCTTCAGCAGTTCTCTTTCAAACAAATTTGCAAGCCACAATTAAAAATAGAACAATTGGCCTGTCATTCAATTTCTGGCGCGAAAGGAAGTGCCTTCTTGGATGTTCTCAGAAATCTCATACGTTCGTTATCTATCATTGATGATCGCTTGTTTATTTTAGGAAACTCGTGGCTTAAAACACATGGGAGTCGATTTGATAAACTTGGATTGTAGTCAGTGGGTTTGTTCCATTACCGAACAGGAGATTATTAAAAATAGGCTTAACAGTTAGCCATCTTTTCTTAATTTATTTTTTAATAACATTAAAGCAATTTTAATTTCCTTCGTCTTTTGTGTCGGCCTTATTTTTTAAATTTAAGAAATATTTCTTTATTGTTTTCTTGTTTAAGAAATTAAAGCAAGATTTTTTTTTAAAAAGAAGGCAAAGCTAATGCTATGAAATTTTAAACGTAGGACTGGTATTAAAATAAATCGAATTTAGAACATCATGGGGCATAAGTCCCAATCTCTCTAAATAAATTTCAATATAAGTATGGATACTTAAATTCCATAATAAGAATTGGCGCTAATGTTTGGTGAGTAGACCTGAAATTTCCAAGCGTTGCCATCCGAGAACTTTAAAATACAGTGTATAAATGCTATACTGCGGGAAAATTATAGTTTGTCTACAGTAAGAACTGCCCCCTCCACAAAGTCTGAGACCGTCTGCTGCTATATGAAAACAAGAATAATGCATTACAGGGAGGGTAGCTTCTCTTCACTCTAGAGCTAACACAATAAACAGTAGAAAAAGATTCCTTTTCTCTCGCCGATCCGAGCCAAAAACCTGTCCTTAACAGTGACCCGATACCCCTACTTAAAATGGTTCTACCTCGTTACCATAGTCACCGCCACGGGTCCAGTCGAATGGCTAGAAGATACTTTAGATTAGACAAACTATATTTTCTCTTTCATCTTCATAAACAATTTAAAGTTCAGAGAAAAGTTAAATCTGGTGAATCACGAAGTTTCAAATGTTGGAAGAAATGTTTTCAAAATTTCAAAATGCAAACTAATGTTTGCAAGGTTCCTTCCCTGTTGCGTAATCCTGAGTTGTCCTAACATAATTTGTTAACACTTTGATAATTTAAAAACATTTTTTTTCAAGCAATTAAAACTACCTGATTTAAACTTTCGTAAAACTTTAAATTATTTATGCGAATAAAGAGAATTTGTCATGAATAATTTTCCTCGCGGTATATTCTGCCTTTTAAGTTTTGAAATGGTTAACTACCTCTCCCGATGTAACTTCTAAATAACTTCAGTGATTGTTCCCGAGATGCACCAAAAATAATTATGTCAAAATTCCTGAAATAATTAGTTTTTTTTACTTATTCCAGAAGAAATACAGTTCCCCCACAAAAAAGGCGGGGTATTTAGTTTTTCTTTTTGTGACGAAAGTTAACGGAATAATAAAAATAAAATGGAGAAAAAACATTGACTAAAAGCAAACTCAATTAAAACGTTCTTTAATTGTTAAAACACAAGTATTTCTGACGATGAAAACTAATTCGCAAGGAAGTGAATGTTTTTTTAAAAACTCTTACTAAGCATGACTGTACAATTGCAAATGTCTCGTTTGTCCATAATCTTTTGATAGCAAAACCGTGTAATGTCCCACGCTTCATATGGAAGTATTCACAGCGAGTGGCATTGCATTACGTACAGAAAAACGCTACTCAGTGATTTCCCCAGTTTTTTTTGTTAGTTGAATACAGTTTGATGAAGGCCATAAACCCTAAAGGAAAGCATGAAAAGAATACCCTCGCAGTGACCAGAGATGGCGAACCTTTTTTTGATGGGTGTACCAGTTAAGCAACAGTTTATTTTCTGGTGCGCCACTTGCTATATTTCCTCATAAAAAAAATGATCTGTAAGAAACTCCTTTGATTTCAAACGATTATGTAACTATAGTTGCTGTTTAGTTGTCTTGCCTTTAATTTCTCATTCAGTCTATTATGTAGTCATTGAGGAAAACACTGAGAATTTAATATATTATGAAATTCATTTGAGTTCTCACGTATACTTCCCAAGAAGGAAGTTTTTTTTTAATTCCAGAAAAGGTCATTGACTAAAAGTAATTTAGTTATTTGTGTGTCACTGAAATACACGTTGCATGGCACCACAAGTGCCATTGGTGCCACAAGTGCCATGAATAATAATGGAAAGGAATCTTTAAATGCTATTTTTTTTTCTTCTTCCAAAAAGGGTCTGACATCGACCAAAGCAAAAGAGGTGCTTGCTCGGGATGGACCGAATGCCCTGACTCCTCCCAAGAAGACTCCGGAATGGGTGAAATTCTGCAAGAATCTGTTCGGAGGATTCGCCCTTCTCCTCTGGATCGGTGCCGTCCTTTGCTTCATTGCCTACTCCATTCAGGCATCCACATTCGAGGAAGCCCCAGATGACAATGTGAGTACCCCTCACCCTTTTATCTCTCTTTTTTTAAAAAGAAATAATAAATCTGCTAAAGTTACAAAAAGAAAAGAAGCCATATCTGATGCAACTTTGACACCTCGCCTTCTACCTTGCATCAATTAATCGATGGTTTGCCTATAGCAGATGGTTTGCCTATATGGCGAACCAATGGCACGCGTGCCATTTAAGGCACCCCAAACAATATTTTGGACACGCCACGGATCACAATTGTTAAAGTACTATGAATTGTTATTACACAAATATTACTACACTATAAAGACTCTGTAACAATTAAATTAAAATTCACAAAAACAAACGCAATAATAAACAATTAATTAAAAAATTAACAACTAATGCTAAAAAAAAACAGTCTAACCATAAAAAACAAGCTAACAATAAATAACTAGCAAAAAAATTGTCAGTCCTTCTTAAACTAACATCTTACAACCTAATATAAGTTATTTGTCAGTTATTGTCAACCTAATATAAGTTATTTGTTGAATTACTTATAACTGAGACATTGCAATATGTTTTTTTTTTCATTGTAAATAAAAAGTTTTGAGTTGATAGTATTTAATATTATTATTTTCCTAATAATCACGAAGTCAAAATTATTTGGCGGCACGTCTATGACTTCATTAAACAATTTTTTAGAAAAAATGGCACGTTGGTGTATAAAGGTTCGCCACCCCTGGCCTATAGCATAGATTGTTTGCCCATAAGAGCAACACTTTGTCGCCATTAACAACCAGAAGATGCAAATAATTTGTAAATCACTGAAGGGAAGGCCTGCCTCGTAGGCTGTCCCGCAGTGGACTGATCGTTAAGACACGGTTCCCAGCAGATCACCGAAGTCAAGCATCACTGGCTGCTGTCAGTATGCGGGTCGGTGACCACTTGGATCAGCCTGCGTAGGGACCGAGGGTGTGCGATATGAGTCCTCGTTAAACTGTTCCACCGTAAAGCGCTCGACTTCGCGAGCAGGTCGTCGGGCTACCGAAGCGGGGGTGCCATCTCCTCCGCAGAGGATCAAAATTGTGATGGAATGTCTTCGGATCATCCTCAGGGATGTTTCCCAGACCGTCGCCAATAGCCCACTGTGCAGCTCTAGTGCGACGTAAATGAACAACAACAGCAACTGCCTCGTAGGTTGGATATTTCTATCGACTACAACTTCGATGTGTCAGCCAGGTGGCCGAGCGGTTATCGTGCCTGACTGTAAAGCCAATGGATGTGGGTTCGAATCTCGCTCATGGCATCGATGTTTCTCTCTGTGTGTTCTTCTCTATTGTGTGATGTGTGTGGCTCATCCTATAAACTGGGATCTGTGGCAGTGTGGCGTGGGTAATGTTGCTGGCCTCCGTGACTTAGGTTCACCGGGTAACGTTTAAGGAGCTACACTTCCGGTATCTTCCGAGGTTAAGAACGAAGGTTCAGTGCCTGCCGTAAAAAATTTATGTAGTTTGTTTTGTTTAATAGAATTCTCTAAACAGAACCAGTAAGTCTTAGGACTGGGTTAGGGCTGTCAAGTTAGGAATAGGTTCAATATGCATTCAACTTTACTATTAAATTTACTCACTTGCTGTTTTTTCTTATGTTTCTTTAAAGAATTACTTTTATCAATTGTTTCATTAAATTTTAAGAGATTCAAATTTAAAAGAATTGTTTCTTCTACGTCTTTTAGTCATAAACTCTGCCCTTGTATTAAATATTTAATCCTTTTAGGTTTTATTCAGAAACCTAGTCATTCTTTGACCCGAGGTACCCAGGCAGTATGGAAGATTAAAATCTCAATGTGATTTTTTACAGAGCTTATCCATACTTATATAATCCGTACTCACTGTATTGGATTATTATTTGTGCTTGATCATATAGTCTGTAGAGTTCAAAGTTATAACTTGTTTTCTAGTATCTCTCCACACAGGATCAAAAATCTATTCTGAAAATAATTTTTCGGATGTTTCGAATTTGGTCTCAGGATCTCGCCTCAAACACGTTCAGTCAGCGGCTGGAAGGGCCCACTGTTAAATTTGCTCACATTGTGAAAATTCATAGCTGCAATTTTAAGATATTATGAGGAAAAAACTATAAACCGCCGAAAATTTAGCAGTTTTTTGGCTCTCAAAAGTTTAGCTCAAATCAGAAACCGCCCCAAAATCACATTATCTTTGTTTAGGGTGCCCTCAGTGATTTAAAGTCATTTCCAGCTTTCTGGGAGTTAATTTGAAGCATTGTGTTTTATCGATCTAATTTGACTGGGATAGTAAAAATAAGGAAGCTAAGCTGAATCCATCAAATTAAAATAGTGACTCTCTTAAAAGTAAAAAGAACATTGTTTTATGTTTAGCCTTTTATCGATAGAAAGTGCTAAAGGTTCAATCTATAGTGAAGGAAAGCATTCTGTCTTGTATATTTGTGAATGAAGGACTGAAATTTAAAAAAATTACAATAGTGAGTCAAATAAATCATATTTCATGTATAAACGTTGTGAATAAAAAGTACTACTGTTTTACAACCACGAGATGAGCACTCAGTCAAGTTGTTTTTAGGCTCATCTCGTAATTGCCAGACAGTAGCTACAATTATTCCCATATCATTCCCTACCATTCGGGTATCGGGAGCTTTTATTGAAGGCTTCTAAGATTTCAGGGTTAATATATTTTATTTATTTCTTGAAAGTAATGTAACTTTTTTTCTTCATTTCAGCTGTATTTAGGTATTGTGCTGTCCGTTGTGGTCATTGTAACCGGTGTATTTTCCTACTATCAAGAAGCTAAAAGTTCAAAAATTATGGAGTCTTTCAAAAATATGGTTCCTCAGGTAAACCTTCAACTTTGTATTAAAATGTGAAAATGAATTAAAACTGCAACTAGAGTATTTATAGAAGTTCACAGTGAAAAATAACACTAAACTCTACATTCAATTCGACGAGAAAATTTTAAAGCTTTGATATAGAAATACTCGTTTTTGCCGAAAAACTCGTTTTGTCAGAAGTTTGGGCAGCAAAGAAAACCGTTGAATTTTGGTGAGGGAGTTTTCAAAACAGTTTAATGAATAAAAAATATTTTTCATGGCCGTCTACTGCAGTTAGTTGTTGGGCTTTTTACTAGTTGAAGAAAAAAAACGATAAATTAAGAACAATGCATACATGCACTAAAATATGGCTTTTAAACTTGATTTTTCAGTCTGTAAATTATTATTTTTTTCGAATAGTTTTAGCCTTTATTGTTATAATATTCTTCTATTCATTTGATAGACCAGTATTCTTAATTTTTTTAACAGAATTCTTAATTATTTAGTTCCTAAATTCATCCTTTTAGTGTTTGTACATAAACAAGTCGAATTTTTTTAAAAGAAAAAAAGCAAACTGTATCGAGATTTCAGTTTTCCGACATGATCCTTCTTTACGATATTTTTCCGAGATTCTTAAATTACAACACAGTTTGTGGAGCTTATCCATAGTGGGTAATGTCGTTTACGTTTGGTATAAAAAAGTTAAACTCCGGTTCTTTTGCCATAAATTTTAGTATTTTATTCAATCTTCATTAAAAAAAATATCCCACCACACTTGCCTACGCAAAAAATGCATTAAGATTTCCATCTGCCTTATATTTCAACCTAATCATCAGCTATCATACTGCATAACAGCTTCATCTTCTTGAAATGATTTCTAAAAGACAACATCTTCGATTTTCTAAAGAACAAAATCATTCTGCTTTTGAAGTTTTACCTTTTTTTTCATGCAAACTAACGAGAACACCAGAAATGGACCCCTGACACATTCGGCTCCTCATTTACGCATGGAGTTAACAGTTAGTGTCGATAGATATTGCAAAGTGAAGCCGTCGAGAATAAAAACTGCCAAGCCCGTGTTGGCGATAAAACAGTATTTAGAACCTCTCATTAAGGGACACAGTCGGAACCAGAAATTGTGTCCCTTAGATAGATATGTCCCTCATTCAGAGAGGGAATGATAACTAAAAAAACTAATTTAATTAGTTTTCATTTTCAAAACTTTTGCTTTTTCTAGTAATAATATTCCATTTACATGAATAATTTTTGCTCGTACATAACAATTAATGAAAGATTTCTATATGAATTAATTGCTTTAGTTTTTCTAAATGTAACAGTTTTGAAACATTTGTTTTTTCTCTACCTATAAGCATATTACTTTCTTGGCATTTAAATATAAAAAATATTCATAAATCTATTCTACTTTAGATCTATTCTACTTCAGATCTATTCTACTTCAGATCTATTCTACTTCAGATCTATTCTACTTCAGATCTATTCTACTTCAGATCTATTCTACTTCAGATCTATTCTACTTCAGATCTATTCTACTTCAGATCTATTCTACTTCAGATCTATTCTACTTCAGATCTATTCTACTTCAGATCTATTCTACTTCAGATCTATTCTACTTCAGATCTATTCTACTTCAGATCTATTCTACTTCAGATCTATTCTACTTCAGATCTATTCTACTTCAGATCTATTCTTCTTCAGATCTATTCTTCTTCAGATCTATTCTTCTTCAGATCTATTCTACTTCAGATCTATTCTACTTCAAGATTTTCCATTTCTACTTCATTCATTACATAATTCTTTTGATGTTTATCTTTTACTCTTTGAAGCCATTCTATGTATTGCGAATGGATAAGATACGTGTCCACTTCACAGCAGCTTTTGCAAGAATTAAAAACGATTTAAATTTTCATTCTAATGACATCGGACTGTTCTTTTGAATTAGCAATCCATCATCATCACTGGATTGTTCAGGCTTTTTTTTTTTCATTGAGCACTCTTCTCCCCTCCAATACCACCGAAGCAGTTTCTAGTTGGTGAAACACCTTCTCACCGCTTTCCTCTCACTTTACCCCGAAAAATTCTTTGAATCTGAAATTCCTATTGATTGTAACATTTAACGCGTTGTTCCCTCTTTCCTTGCTGCGAAATTTATCAAAAGAGGGAAGAGCACACTTAAGATATTTCAAGTTATATTTTACACTTTATACCACTTTCTGAAACTTTTAGTGCAACTTCAATAGTGTTCCCTATTAAGAAGTAAGCACACGAAGTCTTCTGCCCTAGTGGTTCCTCTAACTAAAAAGAAGCTGCAAACAACCCTTAGTCAGATGGTTCAGTCACATAATGATTCTCATACTACATCGTCCGTCTCGCAGACTGGCCTATCATTAACATGCTGCGGCCCTCGGCCTTTCCAGTCGGCCATGGCCAGATTTGGTAGAGGCCATCTTAAGCGTTTAAGATTTCAAAATGGGGAGAAGATTTTCCAACCTTGTTCCTGCTCACAACCTGCTAGTCCTGATCACCTTCTTTTTTGCCTTGGCGCTTCTTTTAAGCAGCTGCTGGTTGATCGGGACTTTTTATAGATATATGAGGAACGGACGCGACGGGGCCTTCTGGACCTGGTCTAGGCTTTCCTTCTCCAGGGGGAAGTGTAACAACAACATCAGCACACGAAGTCTTCCTTTTTAAAGAGACCGTGATCTGCAGAATTGTCCCATAAAAAGAGGGTGTCAATTATTTGGAGTTGTCCCTCACAGGAGATACGACTAATTATATCATCTAGATGATGAGCAAAAATTTTTTTTACTCAAATAATAGCCGTGTTTGTAACAAATAATGGATATTTTTTTAAAACTCTCCTTTTTTCTTTGTCATTTAAAAGGCTTAGTTTCCAAAGTGTTGCATGTAATGTTATGTGTATGTACTATCTTTTTTTTCTGGCGTGAATGCTGAAATAATGAATATATCTTTTTCAGTATGCAATCGTTCTAAGGGATGGTCAAAAGTTGACGATGACTGCAGAAGAGGTAGTGGTGGGTGACGTCGTTGAAGTGAAAGGAGGCGACAGGATTCCAGCTGACATGAGGATCATCAATTCCTCTGGATGCAAAGTGGACAATTCCTCGCTGACTGGAGAGTCTGAACCACAGACCAGAACACCCGAAGCATCAAATGATAATCCACTGGAAACTCGAAATCTGGCTTTTTTCTCCACCAATTGCGTTGAAGGTTCGTGTTTTTAAGCGTTAAACTGGGTTAGATACTTGAACATTTTTGATTTTATTAAAATTTTCAAGTCATGCTCTTTGTGAAAACGGACTAGACGAGTGTCGTTTTATTTGTGTAAAAAGAGGGAAAAAAAATTCTCTAGGTTTTCGAGGGTCTAATCTGATAATTCTTTCATTTTAAGAAAAACGCATCTATTTTCTGCAGGCGGCAATACTTTTTGTAAAATGAGTGAACCCTGATGATCATTATTTTGCACTTCACTAACTATTTAAGCATAAATATTTTCAGTTCTTTGCATCGAAGGTAAAAAAGGTTATTCAAAAATCTTCGAAATAAGGCTATTTTCTTAGACTTGGACCGTCAAAATCTGCTTGTGCTAACAGTGAAATAATTTTTATTAACATTTTACATGGACGCATTGTTGAATGATCTAAAAATAAATCTTAACTTTTTACATATATTTTTTCCTGAATGAGATTTGTATTTAATCATTCTTTTTTATCGCAGGCACTGCCAAGGGCATCGTTGTAAATACCGGTGATCGAACTGTGATGGGCCGTATTGCAAATCTGGCATCTGGCTTGGAAGTGGGAGACACCCCGATTGCCCGGGAAATCGAACACTTCATCCATCTGATCACAGGCGTCGCTGTCTTTCTCGGTGTGTCTTTCTTCATTATCGCTGCCATTCTAGGCTATTACTGGCTCGATGCCGTCATCTTCCTCATTGGTATCATCGTAGCCAACGTACCAGAAGGTCTACTGGCTACCGTAACTGTAAGTATCGTTGTATTTAGTGTTTCTTTTGAAACTGCGTTGGTTTCTTCCTAGAATTCTTGAATGACAAGCGTAACTTATCAACGCGCATCTTAAAAATAAGATCCAGGAGTTGATAAACTATTGTGATTTGTTTGTGACAGGTGTGCCTGACTTTGACTGCCAAGCGGATGGCTTCTAAGAATTGTCTCGTGAAAAATTTGGAGGCCGTGGAAACCCTGGGTTCCACCTCGACCATCTGCTCGGATAAGACTGGAACTCTCACCCAGAACAGGATGACCGTTGCCCACATGTGGTTCGATAATCAGATCATCGAAGCTGATACCACAGAAGATCAATCAGGTACTTTTACTTTGATAGTATTTACTGATATTGAAAACAATCGAACACTTGTGCAATCGTTTACTGTTTGTCTCAGATAGGTACTCTGACCGCCACAAAGTCTGCGGCAGTCTGGTGCTATGGAAACAAGAAGAGTGCATTTTATGGAGGGTAGCTTCGATAAAGAGGACTCCTTTTCTCTCGCCGAAACCAGTCCTAAAGAGGGTCCCGCTCCCCTACTTGAAATAATCATACCTCGTTACCATAGTCACCGCCACAGCTCCAGACGAATGTCTGGCAGAGTACCTATCTTAGACAAACAGTATGTCCACTTGAATGCAAACAATATTGTAATGTAAATTGAACATGTACGCAGTCGAACATGCTACGAGTGATATTGCTTGCGATCGGACAACATAATCTTGAACATGTGGTTCTATAATCATTGAAACTGATACCACATAAGATCAATCGGCTACCAAGGTTAATAGCATTGATGGATTGATATATTTCAAGCAAAAGTAAAATAAGACAGCTGATTAGACAGAAAGTGTGGGGTGAAGTCTCTGACAGCTATCTTGCTTTCAGTATAAGCATTTTCCTCTATCTTTGTGACCAGGAAAGATCTTCACCCGGCTTTATTACGTAGCGAGTTCTTTTAGTTCCTTAGAGAAGAAAAAAAAAGTTCTTATCAAGATGTGGAAAGTGGCCTCCTTTAATTCAAAACAACGGTGAGACAAATCCTAGGTAAGTTTTGGTTATTAAGTCAGTTAAGGGTATTTTTCGAAATCCTTTCGCAAAAGAATTTTAAAAAAACATCCTCTCTTTCTAAAAATCGCTTTTTTTAAAAATTTCAAATTGACTAGTAGTCGAATATAAAACGAATATAGGGTTTCTTTAAAATTTAAAACAGACTAAAGATTTATTGGTTAAAAAATAATGAAATTCTATAAAATTATTTTACTTACGTTCATTAAATGAAGAAAAAAAATTACTTTCATAAAAAAATAAAAGAAGTATAAATTAAAAAATATATAAAAAGAGTAATTATTTTAATACGAAAAACCTCTATAAATTGCTTAATGAAAAGAAGATAAAAAACCTCGCAAAATACCAGAAGTCCTACTAAAATGTAATTTACCAGAAACGTCGTTAAATCATGGCGAAATAATGCATAGCGATCTCAATGAAGCATATAAGTCCCACTGAAACGTAAAATCCTCTCCAAATAAATAGATGCTAAAAGAAACAATTTATTGCGTTCTACATCCTGACGCTGATCCTCACATGAAATCGCTGATTCTGATTAAATTCTCCGCTTTTGTCATTTAGAATCACGAACCAAAGAGAACATAATCTTCACCACTCCACTCTTTACCCACCTCCGTTTCCATATATTGGGTAAATCTTGCTTTTTCCCCGCTCCAATTTATTTTGACTTTCACTAAATTGCAATGACAAGGGGGAAAAAAGCAAGATTTGCGGGAACTATAAAATGGAATGGAGGAAAATGTGGAGAGATGGAAAATCACGTAACTTTGACACACCTACAATCACTGATTCAACATCCATCACTTAATCTGACCGTTTCATTGCAGGTGTTCAATATGACAAATCATCTCCCGGATGGACCGCTTTGTCCAGAGCTGCTTTAATCTGCAGTAGGGCAGAGTTCAAACCTGGACAGGACAGCATTCACATTCTCAAGAGGTGAGTCTTCACTTTTCTTACTTGGGCAATATCGATAGGATACCTCCTTAATTCCATTTCAGGTTTTGAAAACCGTTATTTTTCGTGACTCAGAGTGCGTAATAATATTTCCATTTGAAGCAGTATTGTTGGACCTGGTTCTTCGTTAATTACTATTTACAGTCAACTAAATAAATGCATAAGAAAGTACTTGAATAAGTTTTCGTACAATAATTTTCAATCGTACAATACCGTCTAAAAAATTTTTATAACTTCTTTACAGTTAACAAATATCATAAAGATATACTTTTTTTAGCCTACACATTAATTGCTAATTATTAAATAATGTAATTCAATCTTTTTATCAGCCTCTAATCTATAAAGTACTAATGAATGTTATTTTCATGAAAGACGCATTACGCGAAACTCTTTTTGTGCATGGTTCCACGTGAATGTCCTACAACGAACGAAATAAAATAATGCTAACAAAACTATTACGGGTCCAATGTGCTATTAAATATAACTATATATGTCAATTGATTGTTTTAATAAACTAGAAAATTCTACCTCGGTTCTTTATGAATGCAATCTCCTCAACATAAAAGTGACGAATCCCTATGATCGCAAAACGTATGCTGTAAAAGAGTATAATTACAGTTTATATTAACTTTAAATTTGCATGCCTTGGAAAATCTTTTTCTAATTTTATTTCATTCCACGTCTGACTTTGGCAGGGACTGCACCGGTGATGCTTCAGAATCCGCCATCTTGAAGTGCATGGAATTGGCTGTTGGAGACGTTGCCGGTTACAGAAGAAAGAATCCGAAAGTAGCCGAAATCCCTTTCAATTCAACCAACAAATATCACGTAAGTTAACAGAATATATTCGCTATAGCCTTTACCAATCTTTTGTTAATTCTCAAATTAAAATACTATCTTTAGACAATTTCTGCTTGTTCTAAACGGTTCCTTATACATTAGTTTACCGTAACAGCTTTATTTCAATGGTAAACTTTTCCCTTTGTAATGAATTTGGACGCTGGCCATAAATGATAGAATTTTACAAAAAAAAACTGAAATACCCAACCAGCCTCCAAAAATGAAGATCTTACACTCTCAGGCAAAAAGGCCCAGATACTATTGTAAAGCTGTCTCGTGGGAACTTTGCTGTCGCATACACCGATGGTTCCTCTGATAGCTTCCTCAACAGAGGCGTTCTCTTTATCCTTTCAGGAGGTGAGCAATCTAAACATCAAATCAGTACAGGTCAAATTTCCTCCAATTTCACCTGCGAGCTTCTGGCGATTAAAGAAGCCATAAACTTCTACTTGACCAACTTTCTAGCTCTAGACTTTTCAGAAGAATCAGTCGCTTTCTCTGGCATCAGCCTTACAATCAATCTACTACATCAGCTACATTACAGGGGAAATTACTATGTACTACAATGCATACCAGCTCATGCAGATATAAAGAGCAACGAATGTGCTGATCTTTTGACCAAAGAAGCCCGTGGCAACTGCCAATCCAATAAAGACATCACCCTCGCTGATGCAAATCCTGTAGCTAAATGAAGATTAACAGGTTCACCAGGAAACCATTTATCACAGACTTTGATTGTCCTAGAGAAATCTACATTAACCTGACTAAGGACAAAACATGAGCATGAAAATCCATCCCGATAATAGAAGATCATATATCAACAGCAAGAACTGCCCAGATTCCCAACTAACACCAAAACATATCTTTAAATGCCCAATTTTTTTCTGTAAGTGTTTTAAAGCTCGATATGCTGCCACTTAAGGAACCATTTCGGGAGATTCCTTATAGCACCGACGCACCAGAGCTGGCGGCTGCAGTTAACCGCTCCATTAATGGCATCTAGTTTACAACCTTCATCCATGGACACTACAAAAGCAACAACTGAAAAACCAGAATATGCAAGAATAATCTTGGCGTTCAATAATTTTTTTAGATATACACAATCTCTCACACCGCTTACCAGGTCGCGTTCATTTCAGCGACAACCACTTCCTCGACAGGACGCTTCATCAAAACTACTTCATCGACTTGGTCATTTAGCCAACAAGGTGTATGACGAAATCTGTTATCAGAAAGTTGTCATCAAGTTTATGTTGGTGTTTTTGTACTTCTGTCTTCCTGTAAAAAAAGTGTTTGTCCATTATTCTGGTAACTTTTAATGGCAGCACCAAAATCTGACTAACATCATAGACTTTAGATAAATTAACAACTTAAAAACCATATATACCTTTTCTGCAGACTGTTATTGAAATATTTCCTACATTTAAAATACTTGTCATGAATGAGTTTGAAAAGTGTAAGCGCTCCTTCTGTTACACTCATGGCGGAGAGCTGGAGGTTGTAAGTTCGATCCTCGCAGTCTAGAAAGCATACGTCTATACGCAGCAAAGTGTTGGTTTAGTCTATCGTGGCTAAAAGTCATATCGTTGGTCATGGTGTGGAAGTTCAAACAGAGGCATACCAGCTCAGCGACATTCCCTGACAGTTTAAATAGAGCCCTAGAAAACTGTGTGTTTGTTCATGGCTGGTTGGAGTGTTTTAAAATATGAATCAATAATATTTAAAAGCAAAATTCAAATCTAAGGAAATCCGTTAAATCGGAGTGTTGAAATGCGTTCAACGCAAGGAATATTTTTATCATATTAGATCTGAAGAAGAATTTCTACGCAATAAGAATTTCGCTGTGTGTTGGCGTTTAAGATCTAAATATCCTTCTCTTGTATTTGCAGCTCGCCCTAGAACACATTTTTGAGAATCTTAAAGTTTTTGCTACAGCTATGTTTTAAGAGCTTCGTTTAAAGCATATTCAACATAATTTTGATTCGAACTTGTTCATAGAACTAATGCTCATGATATGTTATCAAATTTACTTAAAGAGCTCACGTGAATTGATTTTGTTATTAAATACTACTTTTCTCTTCAGAAATCTTAGTTTGTTGGTATGAAAATCGCAAAATCTATAATCTGGAGAAAAAAAGATATTGAAATCATTCAGAAGTATTTAACTGCGTAAAAAAATCGCATTACAAAACTTTGAGATGTCAAATATTTCTCCCGCAATTAAGCAAAGAAAACTAAGTGGACACTTTTGTATGGTTGATAATTCATGAATACAGCTTTATTGTGATAATGAATCTCGTTGTTCAGTGTTAAATGAATGGGCATACTAGTGAAGGTTGGATTTAAAATGCTCCTACCCTGTGTTGTTGTTGCTTTTATAGGGGGTTCTTTTATTACGAAAAAAACAGTCCTCCGGCCAGCGATCTGTCCACCTTTTTCTGTTTTCTCTCAGATAAATGTTTATTACTTAGCTTTATTGGTAATGTCTGTTCATGGTGCTATTATTGAAATGTTTGCAGGTGACCATCCACGAGATCCAGGATGGAGGTTACCTGCTGTGCATGAAGGGTGCCCCAGAGAGAATCCTCGAGAGGTGCTCAACCATCTTCATCAACGGAAAGGACAAGATTCTGGACGACGAAATGAAAGACGCCTTTAACAATGCGTACCTCGAGCTGGGAGGACTCGGAGAAAGAGTCATCGGTACAGTTCCATCACTTTTCTTTTTTATTAATTTAAAAAAAATTTAGTGTCTGAATTCAAAACATAAAATAAAATCTTTTACTTGAGCATATTTGGGCATGATACGTCTTGCAAAATCACCTTTGAAACTCCCTTTTACAAAATTTCTTTTTCCATTACTTTATTTAAAAAATATTTCGTCAAATCATAGTCTAATGAAGTTAATGGTTCGTCAAAATCACGTGGAAAAGCATTGCAGTAGTTGCAGAAGAAAAATCGCTTAAATTGCGATGAAATCAGCATGAATAAAGCGTGTCAATAAGTAATTATTTGAATGCATTATTTAAAATTCGCATGTCGTAATTAAATTCCGAATTTTTAAGACCACGTGAAAATCTAAAGCAATAATTGCCGAAAAATCGTTGCAAAACAACTTGGATTTATGATGAAATCGGTATGAACAAAGCTTGTCAAAAAGAGGTAATTTAAACGTGCGATTTGAAACTCACGTGTTGTAATGATCTCTAAGTAAAAATTTGGCATTTTCAAAATCATGTGGAAAAGCGTAGAAAAATCTGTCATTTAAAGGAAAGTTTAAGAAAAAAATCTTTTCGTTTTGCGATGAAATCGGCGGAAATAAACAGTGTGCTATTAAAATATATGAAATATTAAATGCACGATTTAAAACTCACAAGTTGTAATATCGTATTAAATGTATCGGACTTTTTAAAAACCTCGCCGAATTTTGTAAACAAGCTCGCTATAAAAAAAGGATCGAAAAATCACTTTGATTTAAGATGAAATCGGCAAAAATAAAGCGAGACAGAAAGTGATTACTCAAATTTTCGAAATTCGCGTATCTTAAAAGTATTGGGTTTTTTTTTAAAAAATCATGCAAAATTACGACGCAAAAAGCGATCGAAAAACAGATTAACAATAGAATCTATGTAAATTGCGCTCGTCAGAAAGTGATGACTCAAACGTGCAATTCAAAATTTTCCAGAAACTTTTGCTGGTAGCACAACAACAGGCGACGGGCCGCAGGTTGTGCATTCCAAAATGAAATGTAAAGGGAACATTAATAATTGCAAGAACAACGCCATACTTATAAATTGTTTTACAATGATAAATAAAGTGTTGCTAAATGTGTGTTGTGTTGCGTAGGTTTCTGCGACCTGCCATTACCGTCCGACAAGTATCCCCATGGTTATCCGTTCGACGCGGAGGAACAGAATTTCCCACTCAACGACCTCCGCTTTATCGGACTTATAGCCATGATTGATCCTCCCAGGGCTGCTGTGCCGGACGCCGTCGCAAAGTGCCGAAGTGCCGGAATCAAGGTACTATTTTATATTCTCTCTCTATATCTGCAAAATAAGATGTTTTTAATAATTCCTGTTGACATGTAACGTAATGATTTCTTTGTTAAAGTGGTCTGGGAATTTCTTTCATCCAAAATTTGCTAGATTTTCAAAGTGCCGTGATACGACGACTTTGAATATTTAGAATGGTTTCTAAACTAACGTTAACAATCGGTTAATTTTCAAGAAAACGGTAATAAAAGTGCCTATTTTTTTTATCCCTGAAAATTGATTTGTGCTGATATCTTGTTTAAAATAAACTAACTATCTACAATTGCCTTAAAAATATTCTGGTACTGCTATCTGGTGTGTAAAATGAGAAATAAAATGTTTTCCTGGGCGAAAGAAATGAATTAGTTTTATTCTTATTGGTGCGTTACGACTGAGCACTCCAGCCCGGAAATATCACGGGATCGAGAAGGAAGGGGTTAAAGGTAGCTACCAGGATTCGCTACAAACTACTATTTTCTTTTATCGCACTACTCACTACACAACTCTTTTGAAAAAGTCCTTCCTGCCCATCTTTTTTGTTTCAACATTGTTGACTCAACTATAGTTCGGTTGAGTGTTTTGCACTTTCTTTCTGTAGAAGTAATAAATCTAGAAAAAACTTTCTCCAGAAAAAAAAAATTTGGAAATTGACAAGCATTTTAGTCATTCTTTGCTAAATTTTTAACATTTTTTAAAATTAAAATTAATTCAAAGTTTAAAATAAAACGATTATGTGTAAAATATACTGGGGAAATAAATTAATAGAATTTGCATAATTTATCGAATTTCACGAAAAGAACTGAACTGAATGTAAAACCACTGCTTCTAGGAAAAAATGCAAGACTTGTACATCAAATACCTAAGCATACACGTGTGTGTAGGAGGAACCAGTAGAGAGAAACAGGCTTTATAAGTGCGAGAAAGTTAAGATACATTTCGTTCTCTAGCACACCTCGGCGAATTTCTTGGTGTTATTTTACAGCAATAGGTAAAATTCAGATTGCAACAGTAAAAATGAGTAACCACCAACGCATAGAAGATAGGATGAAGTGACGAATTGTGGGGAGGCTAGAAGCAGGCCAATCTCAGGTCTAGATTTGTAGAGTGTGCAATTTAACGCCCAACGTCGTGCGTAACTTATGGAAACAGATCTGGATACTGGATCCATCGAGAAAAAGTCTGGGAAAGATGGTCCAAGAGTCACGACGGCCAGAGAAGATCGCCATTTGTCCATTATAGCCACGCGTAGCAGAGGGGCTACAGCTTCTTACTTCTCGTCATTTCTATGCAGCCACAGGAACCCCCTTATCAAGGGTGATTGTTTCCAAACTACTTCATGAGGCCAGGATAGCCTGGTTGGTAGAGCTCTGGGCCCATGTCCAAGAGATCTTGGGTTCAATCCCCACCGGCCGAAGACTCCCCGTGTAGTAAATGGTGACTGCTGCACGTTAAATATGCCGAGTCACAAAGTCCTCCATGTTCCAATAACAAATCAAACCTCTGGGGGTACTGATCCAGGATTTTCCTTGTATTCTGGATTGGTTCAAAATTACAAGGCTACGGAGTTGAACATTAGCAGTCGTAAACTCAAAATTGGGTCGGGGGTTCAACGACGGTTATAAAATGAACTGCTTCTTGAGAGAGGGTAGTTTGCAAGAAGACCTGATGTTTGCGTCCCGCTCACTTCTACGAACAGGAATGTCCCTTCAGCATCGTGCACAGAGCATAGATATTGAAGTATAGATCAGTAGGCCACCGTTCTCTTCACTTATGAGTTCTGGTTCAGCCTAAATACCAAAGACCCACTACCTACCCTCGAATGTCCGTGAAATCGACCGGTCCGAGCAGGTTTAATGGTCTGGGCAGGGATGTTGGATGTCCTCACACCTCTCCATGTCCTTGTAAGAGGGTCTGTGACTTGTGTGACGTATAGGGATGACTCTTGGAGTCCAACGCTCGCTTTTTCGGGGGTGCAGTTGGCCCTGAGTTCATTTTAATGGACGATTTCTGGTTGACGAATATCTAGAGAGTGAGGACATTCGCCTGATGGATTGACCAGCTAGATCTTCAGACCTCGACCCTATGGATCATATCAGAGCCGCTCTGGGGAGGGCAATTACAACTCGCTACCCCAGAACCACCCAAAGAATGTAAACAGCGTTGCTGAAAGAGTGGGACCAATTGCCAGAGGAAATGATAAACAGCCTTATTTCAAGTATAAAATCACGCTGCAAGGCTTGTATATCTGTAAGAGGGGACCATACCCCCTATTAACTCTTTTTTTTTATTACTTATTCTGTAACCGCTGTTTCATACCTTCCGACTCCAACGAGTGTTAAGCACGATCATGCGTGTCTATTACAATTGTTGAATGATTATTTGTTTTGTATTGTATCAATGTATGTATACATATCAAAATTTCATTAAAATCGGTTCAGTAGTTCTAGAGATAATCAACAAAGTCTGCTCTTTATTTCTCACACCAGTGTATATGAATCTACTGTATCAACTGTTTCCTTAAAATAAGTGTTGCAAGAGGCCGTTGAGACTCTCGTATGGGCATGGCCAGGAGAAACGTTTAGTAAAGCGTCGGGGTGACGTGATTGTCCTTAAGTGTTGATCTTAATTATTAAAGAAACATGGTAATTCAAATATATAGCACTTATGTTTGTGGCATCCATAAACTAAAAATGACACATTTCCATCTAAAAGGAATGTTTATTCAGAAAAAAAATTCTGATTTTACAACTTAAATTATCTTTTGCTCATATTATTTGACGTGGAATCATTGAGTCATTAAACGTGAAAATGCGATCATTATTCAGATTGCATACTTTGCATTGAAACAGTCAGTTGTATATCATGTAATTCAATTATTTTCTTTTAAATGTAGTTTGCTTAACTGTTTTCTGTCTCCAGTTTTTAAGAAAGCATTCATCCAGAGTTGTTTAATGTTTTTTTTTATTATCATGAAATGATGAATGTGTTTAAATGATAGGTAATTATGGTGACCGGTGATCATCCCATCACTGCTGCTGCCATTGCAAAATCTGTGGGCATCATCTCTGAAGGAAATGAGACCGTTGAGGATATTGCCATGAGACTAGACGTTCCCATTGAAGAAGTCGATCCTAGGTACCTTAATTTGAATATATTTTTAATAATCTTTTAAATTATTTTTTCAATTATTATTTTTGAGTAATTTATTCCTTTGCGGCTAATATTTTAGTAGTGACACACACGAGATAGCAAAAATGCTCACGACACATTACCACACTTTTGAAAATTCCATTTTTGAAATTTTTAGCTCTGTTGCCATTCACGGAGAAAAAAGCTCTTTACACAGTCTATTCACAGCAAAGGTATTTCCCCTCACCCTAGGTGTAATCGGTATATCTCAGGTTCAGGTTTGTTTTCCTCACATCAGGTTTACCTTGCGTTGCTGCATCTTCTCTTGACACTTTCATTTAAAGTTAACAATGTCTTGTGGGCGTTTATAAGTTTGTACAGTAAGTCTTGATGTTAAACATTTGTATATTAATACATTAATGACAATACTATATCAAATTGTTCTTCGCACATATCTCTTAAAATGTCATCCAATAGCTCTGACATTACACGAATAAATAACGTACACGGCGATGATGTTCTGAAAATGCAGTAACGTAACTTTTTTTTAGATATAGAGATTTGATGAAATAAAGCGTTGAGTCATGCAAATTTTTATCAATTTTCCGAATGAAACAAAGTATTATTGGAAAATAAATTCTTATTAATTTCATAAAATTATTAGAGAATCATAATTAAAGTAAAATACAGAAGTAAATCAAAATCGGTGAAATCAGACTTCATTAGAAGACACTCTGCATGCATATATGAGGGAACTTTTTCGTAAATAACAGTTGGAAAAAGTTTTCGTAATCCGGAACTTTAGTTAGTGACTGATGCTCGTTAAAATTCTGTCGAGTCGTAAACCCCTCCATGTTCCCATAACAAATCAATACCTCTGGGGGTACTGGATTGGAGATCGATCGTTCTCTGATTCAGGTCAAAATTACGATCTGTGGATGAATGAATGGATGTATGAATGAGATAGAGCCTCATAAACAAATGTGACGTATGATGTGGCAGAAGTCGAATTCTTGGCCATAGATGGCACCACTGAAAAACAAGAATCGTACTCGCTGCCTTAAATTTGCTGGGTTTCACCAAGCAAGCTTCCCGTGTGGCAAGTGGCATTAAAACCAACCAACTGATTTTTTTACTTTTTTTTAACAATTTTATTTAAGAATATGATTGATTGTTTAAAATTAATTTATTTCTACACAAATGATTAAAATTATTTTTCTTTACAAAATCTAGGGATGCGAAAGCAGCCGTCGTCCATGGAGGGCAGCTAAGAGAGATGTCTGCCGATGAGTTGGACGAACTGCTGAGAGAACATACAGAGATTGTGTTTGCCCGAACATCTCCCCAACAGAAACTGATCATAGTAGAAGGGTGTCAGAGACAGGGGGCCATTGTTGCTGTCACGGGTGACGGAGTGAACGACTCCCCTGCCCTCAAAAAGGCTGACATTGGTGTGGCCATGGGCATCTCTGGCAGTGACGTCAGCAAGCAAGCAGCAGACATGATTCTTCTCGATGACAACTTTGCATCCATTGTCACTGGTGTGGAAGAAGGTATTGCTTTCACGCAATTTTTCCATTTAAAATATATTTGTTATCGAAAACTCATGGAACTGTAAAAAATGTTAGAGCATTTCAACGCCAAAAATTGTGGCAACCACTTAAGTGGTGTAGTGAAATACCCAACATATAACTCTAGATGATACAGAAAATCTATAGTATTTTAAAGACGTTCTGTGGTCTAATTTTTCATTGCTTGAAAAGTTACACCATCTGAGCATTTTTACGTGTAGTTAATTTCTTTTTCAGCAAGAAGTCATTGGAGAGAAAAAATTGTTTCATTTTTTAAAATATTTGTTATTTTGGTAGGTCGCCTGATTTTCGACAACTTGAAAAAATCCATCGCTTACACCCTGACTAGTAATATTCCTGAGATTACTCCCTTCTTGGTTTTCATCCTGGCTGACATACCCTTACCTCTCGGAACAGTCACCATCCTCTGCATTGATTTGGGCACTGACATGGTAAGACAATTTATTAATTTTTTGACTCTTCGCAAGTAAATACAGAAAATGTATTTACTAGTCGCCTTTACAAATTCATTACATTGTCCTTTCCCTGCTCGAACGCAACGCTTCTCAACGCGCAAATTTGTCAACTCGTGGATAAATGAAACCAAAAAAATTTACTAGTCTGCGCCAATTACATGATGATAATTTATGGGAGCATATTTTTGGCAAATATTGTATTTGCACCTAAATAACCCATTGGTAGCAAGATCTGAAAATGAAGCTTTTTAAATTTTTCCATTTGCTTCATTTAAGAGCACGTGGTCTAAATTTGACTCTTATCTTGGTTAAAACGTGTCATGTAGCATCTCTGGCAATTAGCTAATCACCCATTATTTACCCCCACAGCTTCAAATATGGAAACTAAACTTTTTAAGTTTTTCTTTTTACCTGATGGAGAACAAATCATCCATATTTCAGAATTTTTTTCCTTGTAAAAGCGTGTTAGCATTGTCAGTTAGGCTAACCCTTAATTACCCCAATAATTATAAAAAATCTAAACTAATCTTTTTACTTTTCTTTATAACTTAAAGAACGCAATGGACTAAATTTCAGACTTCTTTATCAGTAAAAACATGTTAAAACATCACTGTCAATTAGGCTAAGTATTTCTAATGGCTCTAATTATCACGATTATTTCAAAATATTCTGATAATTACAAAACATTGAAATAAAGCGCTTTCTATTTTGCTTTTCTATTTATTTTTCAACGAACACAAGATTCAAGTTAGAGACTTCAGACTTAATAAAAATTTGATATTTATCATTACTGTCAATTAGGCTAATTAACCCTAATCATCCAATAATTTCAAAATATCGAAATTAAATTTTTTTTAGTTTTCCGGTGGCGACTTTTTTTTCGCTTGCGCGGAAGAAATACCCTTCAAGCATTGACTTTATTTCAATACCACCTCATTCGGTGATTCTTTGTGTTATTTTCTTTTAAAAGGTTAATCGTTTATCTCTTGTTTAAATTTTGTTGCTACTTGAAGTGAGTTAAGTATTTTTATTCTTTTTTTGAAAAGGTCCCTGCCATCTCCCTAGCTTACGAGAAGGCAGAAAGTGACATTATGAAGAGGCAACCGAGAAATCCCCAAAAGGACAAACTCGTCAATGAAAGGTAAAAAGCCTATCTATTTTTTTATCTAAAAGAACTGGTAGAACTTAGGGATCGTTCACACCGCATGCGATTCACGCACCTCCAATCACTGTAGAGAGAAAAGAATATATTTAGCCTATTGGCTATCGAAACAGGCTAAAGGTGGCTCGTAACAGCACTCTTAACCCATGGTAAACACTAGACATGTTTTATCAGTAGCGTTCGGATAGCTATAGGAGTAAGAAGTACGTCCATTTCTGTCTTCATTTTCAAACAGATTAAAAAACTTCAGCTTTGAAATTATATGAAACTTAAAACTGCATAAAACAAAGTGCTTAATGTAGGCATTATGAAAATTTCAAAATATATTTTTGATATTTTGAATGCGAAAAATATTATGGAAAAAGGAAAATTTGTAACACATTCCATATATCTGAACAGAGGAGGAGAAAGAAAGGAGTAGGCACTAGACATAGAACCAGTCTTCTCCCCAGATGGCGCATTCGTAAGTTGCGATCCAAAATTCGGTTCTCATTTTCCTTCGACAGCGATCAAAAATTCGTAAATATCATGCAGTGAGTCAAAAGGGAGGAAAAATTGTCAACCATAACACAGTAAAGCGTGTAGATTTTATAATAGGCGATCGAAAACACTCGAAAACGCCATCTGGGAAGAAGACTGGTTCCATGCCATTAACCCTTCTCCCTTCCCTCTCCTCCTCTTTTCAGTTGTATAGGAATGTACTACGATATTTTTCCTTTTCTTTATATTTTTAGCGTTTAATTTTTAAGAAAAAAATTTTCAAATTTTCATGGTGCCTTCTTCTAGAACTATGTTGAATGTAGTTTTCAGTTCCATATAGTTTCCTAATTTAAAAGATTCTAATCTATTTGAAAACCAAGACGGAAACTAACGTGCTCCTTCTTTTATGACTCTCCACACGCTAATGGTGAAAACATGCGAAGTGTTGCCATAAGTAGAGAGTTCTGCTCTACGCCATCTGTAGCCCATTTCGATCGCCAATAAATTTTTTCTTGTAAATTTTAATTTATTATTGAGGTTTTTATAACTGATTTATTAAACATTAATTCGAAATAGGTCATGTTCGTCGATTCGATAATTTTGTGTAATAAGCATATTATGTGTTAAGAAATTAAAAAATATATATATACAAAATTCAAATTTTTTTCAGTTCTAAGGAAATAAAATAATTTCTCGAATAGATGTTAATTCATATTTTAAAATTTTAGAACGAAGTCTAATTGTATCATGACATCATAGAATGCAAATACCTTAACTGTTGTTTAGTCTTTATATTTCAAATGTACTTTAAAATTTTTGTGAAAATTATTACGATGTAATTATGACCAATAATAAGGAATGTTGAGGTTTATTTTTAATATTATTTGATAAAGAGAGAACAACATTTTGATAGGTTGATCTCTATGGCGTATGGGCAGATTGGTTTTATGCAGGCTGCGGCCGGATTCTTCGTATATTTTGTGATAATGGCAGAGAATGGATTCTGGCCTTCAAGGTTGCTGGGATTGAGAAGTGAATGGGACTCTAAATCGGTCAACGATTTGGCAGACTCCTACGGACAAGAATGGGTAAGACTCTGACCTATGAATGTTTAACCTTATTTACATTAGAATTTGAAATACTAATAAAGTTTTAAATGTGCTTACCAACTCCATGATTGCTTCGCATTTGTTTTTTATTTTCTTTCTTTTTTTAGAAATGTCTGCTTTTTTCAAATAATTTTTAATAAACATAAAGTTGCCATAATTGCATACAACAATTTTTTTTGAATTGTTAATCATAAATGAGAGATTGCCTTGATTGGAAAAATAGTCAACGGTACTTGTAAAAGAAAATTTTGCCTTAGTGAAAAAAAAAACTATATATAACGATAATCTTATTATTATAACAGTAACTTTATTAATTTTATTATCAGTTAATTTTTACAGAGAGATTTAAAACAGATCTTTTTAAAGTGTTTCATATTTTTAAGAATTTTATTTTAAAATCCTGAGTTATATCTGGCAACATCTAACCTCACTTTCTCTTTTTTTTTTAATGTTAGTTACGACACCAATTAAAGCACAAACTTATAAAATAAAGGTCTCAAATAGATAAATTTTCCTACATAGAATAGTCATTATTTAAAACAAAAATCACGAAACTTTTTTTTAATTGCTATAACTTTTGAACGAAATGGATTTTCTTAAAAACACGCGTTAGCTTTACAAATTAAAATGCCCTTTTCAACAAGTCAAATTTTGACTTTGTAGTCACATTTCAGGGCTCTGCTGAGCAGCCCGTTGTGGTATTTTTTACAATAAATTATTTAACAGTTAATAATTGAAGAACAAGCAAGAACGTTTTTTGTTCATTTTTTACAAAAATGACGATTGGATCACCATCTGTTACATTTTTAGGATTACTAAGTTTTTACAAATCAATAAAGTGAAAAATCAGTTCCCCTAGAGTTATTACTCAGTAAAGATGTACCGTGCTGGGGAATTAAATATTCATTAACATTTTTATTTTAAATAAAATGTTTGCTCCTAAATTTCATACCTCAAAGTTCTTTTATTTTTATTTTTTTTATTTATGAACATAACCATTTTTTCCTCTAGTTTTTTGATAGTATTTGTTAAAAAAAAAACAAGGTTGTCATTGGATTGCTCAAATAATATAAGTGAATCCTCGGTAAGACGGACGTTCTTGGGAACGAATAAATTGTCCGCTTCCAAAAGTTGTCTGTTTACGGAAAAGGTGCTAATAACGAAAGTTAACGTCATAAATTGCTCTTAGTATAATTACTATGATACAGAAAAAATTTAAATAATTAAATAATCAATAACTATTTACATTGATATTTATTTAAACTTGACAAAATTATGTTTACATAACAAAATGAATAGATGAAAAAATTTATTACTATTATATATATACATTTGACTGTGTTCGTGCGCCCTTTTTTTTTTTTAAATTTATCAATTTGAAACGAAAGATGAGTTAGAATAGCTTTAAGCGGCTGCGACCATATCATACCTTCATGGTATATTGTCAAATCATTTAGTATTTTTACACCACTTTCATCATTTTTAGATTTCCTTAATCTACTCAGGCTCAGGAGATGGAACGTTTGCTTTCCATTGTAAACCGTTTTCGAATCCCAGCGATGGCTGGTCGATGCGAATTTTGAGCCCGGTTCGCACCGACGATAGTGCTAACGTAAAATATCCTTAGTGGTAAACGGATCATGGGTTAGACCCCTTGCCGTCAGACTGACCGTGGGAGGTTTTCGAGGTTTTTCTCCCCACGCAACTCAAATGAGGGTTAGCTCCATCAAAAAAAGTCCTCCACGAACGCAAATTTCATCCAATACTAAATTCAGGCATTCCTCTGTCTTCTGGGTTGGGTTCAAAATTACAGGGCTACGGAGTTGAACATTAGTAGTCCTAAACCCAAAAATTGGGTCGTCTGTGCAACGACGGTTATGAGTTGTTCTAAAGTCACGAATGAAGTCGAAGAGTGCAAAATTCACAACCAATATTTTAACCCATTGTCATTTTCTGTTTTCAAATATGCAAATTTTTCAATGATTATGGAATAAAAAACTATGTCCTCATACTTTTTTTCCCCGATATCTTTTGGATTTTAAAATCAATTTGTTAATTTAAACAGATTTATGTTTGAAAGTTCTAATTAGTTTATACAAGAAACAACTTAATTTTAAACTTATTTTTACTTCAAAAATTTACCCACGATTCCGTAAACCAGACTTCTATAGTTTGTAATTTTTTGCGTGCGTGTCCTTATATTTTATATACATATACTTATGGTGAGACAAAAAAAATTTTTTTAGACTTACTTCCACCGGAAGATCCTGGAGTACACGTGCCATACAGCGTTCTTTGTTTCGATCGTCATTGTGCAATGGGCTGATCTCATCATCTGTAAGACCAGGAGGAACTCAGTCGTACACCAGGGAATGACGTAAGAATATTAGCAAATTTCTGTCTATGTATATAAATCTTTGTGTATACATATGCATACATATTTGTGTATATACATATATATTTGTGTATGTATATTTACACATACATACAGGGATGTTGAGATGAGGGATCACGTGAGGTAGCTGTGATCTTCCAAAAATTTTCACTATTCGCAAAATTTACTTGGTCATTCGGCATATTTACGAAAATTCATTTTCTGTCCCTTGTTTCGAAAACACAACTGAAATAACTAAGCATTACACTTTAACTTTTTTGTTGTAAAAAAAAAAAAGAATGCATAAGTGTCGTTTTAGGTATCCATTTCGTATTTTATCAAACCTAATCATCTCCTTGCAATTGTAAAGCACGTTTGTCAATCACTCGTACAGAACTTCTATTTCCCAATACAAATGAGCCAGTTTCATCCAAAATCGAGAGATACCAATTAGTTTATCCTAAAAAATCTCGCCCTTTTATGAAAATGAAAAATTCAAATGGTGAAACAACAAGTACAGTTTGTTTAGAATGTTGCATGTAGTTAAATACCAATTTAACTGAAACTTAATTTTTTAATACCTAAAATTTTCTATGATTGAATGTAAACAATACCAAGTAGTATGTTTAACTTGAAGTATACTTTTGAATACCACTACACTTTATATTTAAAGTTATTGCTATCGTTACCACTGTTTCAGAAAATTATTCACGAGCTTGTTTCTCACTGTGATTTTTCACATTTCTGGAGAAAAGATTAAAGAACATTCAGATATAAAAAAGTTATTGATACAGTTATTGTATTTTTAAACTATTTTATGCCAAAGTTTATATACTGTATTTATATACTATGACGTCAGACTGTCTTTCTATTCGGTATGCTGCGAGATTTGCCGAATGCCAAGTTAATTTACCGAATAACAAAATGCCATTTTGTTATTCGATTCCTGGGATAGTAAAAAATTATGTCTTCATCTTAGCTGTGAATTAATTTTTTTAAATTTTTATATTTAGTCATCTAATGATTCTTTATATATTGACTAGAAGAAAAGGAAAGCAACAGCTCATTGGGGACAAGGGGTTCATATAGGTAAAGTTTGTTATGAAATTAAGGCTCCTTAATTTCATGACCAGCGGCCTGATTGTGGCAATGCGCACAAAGCTGCCTTTACTTTCTAATACCTTCCGATCTGAAGGGTTTTGGATCGAACCGCAATTATTCACAATAGTTTAATTTCTTACTCATTGACCAATCACAGCTCATTCACTAGAATTATTATGTATAAAATCGTTAAATCAGTAATATATTGGTGAAACAAAACATATAGTGAAAATATTAGCAACAAAAAAATTTTTTATTGAACCAAATAAAATACACCTGTCAAATTAGGAACTTTATTTGGCAAAATAATTTCCCCCTCTTCAAAATTATAAGTTCGTCACGTAAATAAATATAATATATATAGATAAATAATACTTATTTACGGGGAGGTAAATATATATATATATATATATATATATATATATATATATATATATATATATATATATATATATATATATATATATATATAATAAACAGAGAATGCACACATCAGGGAGATTGGCAAACTTGGAAGTCACAGAAAAAAGCCTTTATAATAAGGATTTTTAAGAAAAATTCTTGTTGCAAGTTCTATGTTAAAAAGAGAAAAAAAAATTGTAAATACTCTCCTCACTGAAGTCACACAATTTATTATTTCATAAAAGGAAAAAATTTTTGATAAATCTTTCTAAAAAATTTAAGCGTTTCTTTCCCATCAAGATGTGATATGGAAAAGTTTTTCGTTCAGAATTAAGAGTTTAAACAATGAATTAACATTAAGATTTGTTAGAGGGTTTTATGTTATGGTGTCATTTTTAAACAACTGACTGTTTGTTGCAGAAACCACATATTGAATTTTGGTCTCGTGTTTGAAACTGCTATGGCTGCTTTTCTTTCTTACACCCCTGGAATGGACAAAGGTCTCAGGATGTTCCCACTCAAGTAAGTACACCTCCATCAGTTTTTGAGACTATGTTGAATGTACTACCGATCTACATTCAGAACATCTATTCAATTTTGATGAGTTGAAATTCATAAGTGCTTATGTCCCCTCTGCCAGATGCAACTCTAACCACACATAAAAAAAACTACCTTTTTTTTTAAAAAAAATTTGGACCCTTAAGTAAACATTCAGATGTATGCGACTGCTTTCATAAAAAGAAATGGCTTTATATTTTTGAGCAAACGAATGTAAAAATTGCAAATGCGTCTTTTTAAATAAAACAATTTAAATGTAGTTTTGAGGGCTGGTGAATTGCAACGAGCAGGGGTTGAAGCCCCCAGTATAATTTGAATATGAGAAGTCAACCAAGAACAATTAGCTTAAGAATTATGATTTTATACATTCTAACGTGTGAAGACATATCTTTGTTTAAATTTCGAATTATTTTGAGCAATTGAACATTGCTCTTTCTGCTGAACCACTCTCTTGCCGTTAAATCTATGAGCTGTGAAAACAAGCAGTTTAGAGGATTAACGAGCTATATTGGTGAATAAACATAGCTTAATGTACTTAAAATAAAGGAGTTTTTAAGGTTTAAATGAAAGAAATGACAATTTGACAGGAACTTTTTTCACAAATTCTGGGCTTTGTAAACAATAGTGAGCAAGAGGCATAGCCTCGCAGAAATAATATTTTTATTTTTAAATATATTTTAATCAATTTATTTCATGCATTTATTAAGTATGTTGAGTAATATTTTTGTTAACCATATTAAACGCACTCGCAGAAGATATCTCAGTGTTGTGCTACCAGAAAAAATATCTTTCAAATTATTTAAAAAGTGTTAGGATATTTTTTTGTAATTTGTAAAAAATGTTTACACATGCACATCAAAAAATTCTCAAATAATTTCAATAGTTAATTTAATGTCAGTAAAGTATTAGTTTTGGCTCAAAATATAAATTTTAAAAAAATAAATATGCTATAAAAATCATACTTTAATTAAATACAGTAGTATTATACAGTAATTGTTAATTTTCATTATTTTAACAATTAGATTTAGGATTGCGTATTTCACATTTGCCACTTTTTTTTTTTTGTTTATAGCCAGTCCAGTCATGACCCTATTACTGTATAAATTTGCATAAGCTTTCCCTTTCACACTTTATTTTCTGAAGAAAAAAAATCTATTTTGTTCTCATAAAAAAAAAATTAAAAATGAAATTTGTTTGAAAGTAATGAATGCAGGAAGGCATTCATATAGTGCAGAGTTAAAATCTGTAATATTTTGAGCAAAAAAAAAAATGAGCTTTGATAGCAAACAAATATCACTGTATCATAAAAATTAATAACATTTTACAAATGCCTCTTACGTACATATTTGGACACCCTTTTGGAAAAACATTCTTATATACTGGGTAATCTAAAAATCACAGGTGTAAAAATAAAATAAAAATAATACAGAATGCAAGAAAATTATGATTTGTGGCAATATGCTTGGGAAGCTAGGTATTTCATCCCATCAATAGGCGGCGCAACAGGTGAGAGTTGCAGAGAAATTGAACCTATGACATTCTCAGTTCATGACAACACATTGTGAAAGATTCTGATGATGGTAACACATTAAGACAGCGGATATTCATCGTTTTGGAGTTGTTATTCCTTTTCTGCAGCGCAACATATTGGCCGGAATTTTATTTGAAAGTGCAATTTGGTAGGATTAAATCTGTTAGTTTCCCAAACATAATGTTGCAAACCATACATTTTTTTTACATTCATTTTTTAAAATCCATCAACCATTTTTGAGTCACTTGATATATATACTATATACATCATTCTTTCCACACATTGTGTGAATTATTATAAATTTCAACTTGTTTTAAACATTGCAGGTTTAATTGGTGGCTCCCAGCTATTCCATTTTCTATTTTGATCTTCGTCTACGACGAAATCCGACGTTACCTGATCCGACGAAATCCGGGCGGTTGGGTGGAAATGGAGACCTACTATTGATCACGGTTCGTCTCCTAATACAAGTGAATTCTCATTGGACAATTACAAACACACACACACACATCATCCGTTTTTTATTCCTTCATTTGAAGTCAAAATATCTAGATGAGTAGCTTAACAGAGCATCTTTCCAGAATTTATTAGTTTTGTGCTTTAATCGAAGGGTAAGACACATGTTACTGCCAAAGACAACCAATGAAAGGTGTTCAGCAGAGAATTCTGACTGGCAACACGCTGACTTTAACACAACGCAGTGTTCAAGCCTCTGATGGTTGAAACACCAATGAGAGACCTGAATTACTAACATGTTTAAGTTACTGCATTACCAGCCAGAATACCTACAATATATTTCGTGCCTAACCAGTGTTCCCCTGTGAAATAATTGTGATCTGTTAACCTTGAACTGCGATTAAGAGGGGGAACACATTGGTTCCGTTTTTCTATGTGTGAATCAATATATTGCAATAAATGAGGATCGACGCTTATGTAAAAAAAATATATAAAGAAGAAATTATTATTAAAAATCACAAATACAATTATATTTAACTAAATTGCTTGATAGATATTTCTGTAGAAAGATATAAAAAAAAGTTGCTTTTGTTTGTGCTGTTTTTTCCCTTTCTTATGAATGTTGTCTTTTATGTGAATGTACATTAAGTTTTATATTTGTTTTTAATGTATGTTTTAAGAATTGTTTCAATCATTTGATGGTGTATTTCTGTCATTGATGCACATTTTAAAATTTTCTAATAGATATTAAAGTCATGTGTGGGCAAAACAAATTATACAAAACGTTCTGCAAATTAAAGCTTTAAGGTTGATTTTCCTCATGTTTAAAGCATTGGACGGAACTTCATACTTTTTTTCTTTCAAGATGTTGCTTTTAAAGCTTGCATAACAATCCATTAAACAATTTTACAACCAAAAATATGGCAGCATAATTTAATGTTTGCAAAAAGCTGAAAGAAATTGTATTGTGTTGTATTGAAAGAAGCCCAAATTCGATCATTTTCAAAATAACTTTTAGATTTTAATTTCAGAGACTACTTGTTTTTTTGCAGAGTGTTAGTATAAAAAAAAGGTTATTTTCTAATGTATTATTTCTTGATGAAAAATGTGATAGTCGATTCAGTTATACTTTTAACATGAAGGAACAGCCACCTTAAATTCTTTTTTATTATCTCACTGTTAACATAAATAGTTTAAAGACAGCTTTTTAGACTCTTAATCTAGTTTAGTTCTAAGGAAATAGTTTTAAAGTCTCTTCTCTATTTGAAACTAATTATAACCTATTGGAAGGCTCGCGCACCTTTTATTTTAAAAAACATAATTTAAGATTATTTTTAAATGTGTGCTTCCTAATGTGCCTTAATTTTTATAGAAAATGGAGCTGCATTTATCATTCACTTAAAAAAAAAAAGAAAAAAGGAAGGAATCTTTTTTTCATTTTGTTGCATTTCTTTTTTGTTTTGTATAGTTAGCATTCCTGTTATTAATTGTACAATTTTTGAGTATTTGTTAATTTTGTGTCTAGATGAAGGAAAAAAAAATCTCCTTTTTATGTATAGAGTATGTCCTTACTTAACAATTGTTCTAAATTGATACATACAGTCTCTCTACTATAAATTTGTTGAAACTAACTATATTAAAATATTACACACAATACTCGAGAGTTTTCTTTGTCTCCTGTCTTACTTTCAATCCTTAATGAAACTGGTGTATCAAACTTTGCCGAAACATTAAAAATGGTTTCAACTAGCCAGTGTAGGGAGAGATAGGAATTTTAATATTGGAAAAACTTATTTCATATGTCAATTCAACTAAAGTATATGTTTCAGTTGGGCAATATTTTCAATAAAGAAATTTTTAAAATAGTATTAAGAATTTACAAAAATATAAGATAAGGAAACATAGTCTTGGAGAGAAAAAAATATTTAATAGTTTTTAAATGACTTAAGTGCCCACTAAATAAAAAAAAAATCTATTTAAGTCAGCCGAAAAATAGTATTTTTCACAAAATTCTTATTTTGTGTTTAATTCTTCATACCCGCGGATAAAAATGTACTAAAATTAACTAGCTATGCTATTAATTTTCTCATTGAATATGATGGGTGAAAAGCTGGTTATTTTAATGCAGAAAAGTCACCAACTTGCAACATTTGAAGAGAGCAACACACCTAAGATTAATATAATTACGCTAATAATTGAAGGGTTTAGATGAATATTTTTAATTTTGACTAGGTAGTAAAGTATAGAATCTGAAATAATAAGGAAGATAAAAAAAAACTTGTATCTTTACTAAAAAGAATAACTGATAAGTAAGATCATAATTTTTTTTTCACTTTTTACATTGTTTCTCTCTTGAAATATAATCTACATAGTATGCAATTATTGAATAATTTCCTTGTTTAAATCTTTTTAAAATAAAAATTGTTTCCATGGAGATGAGATTTTAAACAAATTGATAAAAGTTTAAGGAGCATCCAACTTAAGTTTCTATAAAAATTTTCACATTGTTCTTCTTTGACAGAATATAAAGTTTAATCTTTTTTACAATGTCTTATGTGTAAGAAAAAAAATATATTTGTTTAACCCTTTCATTATAAATAGGTCTAGATGTTTTCGGAGAAGTATTTGACCAGAAATCCCCCCCCCCCTCAAGCAATATTTCTCAATTAAAAAATCTTAATTGAAAAAGACACAACCATGAACTCAATTAAAAGATGAACAATTAAAAAAAAAATATCTTCAGTTTTTTCCAGAGGAATTTTATTAATACTTATATGCATAATTTACCTTTATATCGACTAATACGTACACTAAATACAAAAAGATTGCTACAATTTTTTAATTGTAAAAAAATATTTTATTTAGAACACTTGATCTGCAAAAGACTTTCATGGTTTTAAATATTTGATTTCATTCATTCAATGTGTGAAAAATAAATTTAGAACCTACATTTTCAAAATAAAACTTTTACATTGTATAAAATTTAATTATTTTAGTAAATGAGAAATAAGTTACTATATCAAAGTGTTTCACAAAAAAAGCTCCCTTTATTTTTAAATTGTTCTTAAAGCTCATCTTTTATATAAAGTGGTCTCTAATTTTACATGTTTAAAGTTCGCTGCAACTTCCTTAAAAAATAGGTATTCTTTTTCCCAACTACTTTGAAAAATAGGCATTTTTTTTCTGCAGTTTAATATAAAAACAATTTCATATCTAATGTTTATACACTAAAAATCATCAAATTTGGGGAGTGACAGTTTATAAGATTATTTTAGAAAAACTCTTTTTTTTTTTTTACATATTTGTACTGGTTTTCATCACATGTCATTTAACAATGAGTATTTCAAATTAGTTTTAGAAAAGTGGATATTTCATCCATCTTCTCATTTTCAGTAACACTCAGGCCATACGATGAAAAACATAACTGAAAATATAATTTACATTTATTTACAAATTTTTACAACCTATTCAATCTTCATCAGCTGCAAATTCTGCGTCAAACTCTTCTTTTGATATCTAAATAAATAAAAACCTAAGTTATGTAATGAATGTAAAAATATTGTTAACAAAAAGCACAATGTGACACTTTTTTTAATGTTTAATATTTGTTTTAAATGTATCCATAAATTGTTAACTTGTGACTTAATATAGCATTATGCCCAATTTCTAAAAAAAAAAAAAAAAAAAACTTGTGATTTTTTTGGGGAAATAATTCTAAAAAAAGACAAATATAATACACCCATCAGATCTAGTTCAGGAACCTATAAAAATAATATTTTGCAAAGGAAAGTAATAGATTCAATATATCAAATATTAAGAATAATAGCTCAATTTCAATTTGTACAGAGTCACTTCTGTAGCTAACCTTTTAGACAGATAGTAAAAGTAAAATTTCAAGATAAATACATATTTTGCCTTGTCCTTTTCATAATTTCACAACTGTCTCATAGTATAAATATTAAGTAAGCCACATATTTCAATCAAATCGAAATGAATTTTTAGCACAACTTTTTTTTTTATTATTATTAATTTTCAGAATAAATAAAATCAATTTTTAGTAAGAATATTTTTATTGCACATCACTAATGTTCTCAGATTCTATGCTTTAATTTCCTCTTAAAATTTAGTTTTAGTTTCTCCTTAACACTAAATCTATAAAACATAACTAGGTTTAGGCAAAATATTTTCAACATTTTGTCATTTTTTCTTAAGAGAATATTATAGTGTGAGCACAAGTGACTATTAGATAAACATCAATCGGTAGTTTAACCATTACACTTTGTCGTATCATGGCTATAGGTATTCTTGTGTATGTGTATGGTGAAGATGTATCTGAGTTGTTTTACATGTGTTGCAACATTTCAGGAACCATTTCAGTTTGCACCACAAATTATGCACAAAATTCTAACAATTATAGTACTGGTGAGATGAAGGTTAAGACACTAGTTGTTGAAATGCTTATTGATCTCTGGTGTCCAGGACTAATTAATGAATTAACAAGGATAAACAAATACATTTTATTAGTTGGTCTGGTGAGGGATTTTATTGGCCTTCAGAGCCAGACAAACAAAACGTGCCTAGAAATAAAGTTTTATGCAAAACTATTGCACCATCCTTCCCGGTCGATTATATGAATTGATCATTTTTAAAATAGATTTGCAACTTGTTTTACAGAAATAAAACTTTTCAATATGTCATAATTAGTATATCATAGAACAGCAAAATGAGATAAATTAAATTGCTCTATTTACTTCTAGTTCGCTAGTGTCCTTTATTTATATAAACATATACATTTATTATTCTTAAAACATATATTTAATATTTGCGAAAATTTTCTGTTCTTAATATGTGAAAAAAAAAGATATGAATGAAGTATAATTCATATCCTTATATTTCATAGACAAATATTTTAATTATAATTCTTAACAATTTAAAGACACTTTGTTGAAACTAAAAAAACAACTTGCATACAACTTGTTAGAATGCTAAGTGTGATTTAATCAAAGCACTAACCTTTCCTTTTTTGAATTTTTTACAAAGTCTAGCATCTCTAGCTAATTCTTCAAGATCAGCATCATCATCCACATATTTCTTCTTTCTTTTCTTAGCAGATTTCTTAGTTAGCAATTTCTTCATTTTAAGTTTTTCTTCCTGTATTTATGGAAATAAAATTAAGTACTTAAAATGAAGTTCTATTAAAAAAGGAAAAATCGCACCACTTGCTTATTTATTAGTAAATATATGTGAATAACAAAATATAAGCAAATGACATAAAAAACTATTTCTCACAATAAGAAATATTACTATTTAAAATATCAATAACACACTAATAACTTAATAAGGTATTTACAAAACATCATAATACATTTAAATAGCTTTATCTGAATGGTTTGAAATCAATTTAAATTTAATATACAGTCGAACTCGTTTATAACGAACTCGGATTTAACGAGAACTCGGATTTACCGAGAGAAATGAGAATTTTTGGTTGGATCAATGTTAAGTCTATGGAACAGAAATCGCTTTTAACGAGCAAGACCCGGTTTTAGCGAGCAATATTTTTCTGTCTTGCAATCTTTTTTTCATCTTTCTAGTCTTATCTTTTTTTCAAAATGATAAAGAAATGCGAGGGAAGGGGGTTAGTTGTCATTAAATTAAGAAAAGTATTTAATTAAATTAATTAATGTAATTAAAGAAAGTATTAATTAAATTTTAAGTAAACTCAATCATTTGACCTCCCAAGCCCCCCCCCCCCTCTTCTGGTTGCACGCCTGTCTTAAGGACCCGTTTATTACGAGCACTCGGATTTAACGAGTACATGTTACGGTCCCTTTGTGCTCGCTATAAACGAGTTCGACTGTAATTCTACACATAAGTAAATGAAAAGAGCCATTTTACATAATGCACAAAGAAAAGAATTTTGATGGATCTTTTGGAAGAAGTGATTTGCAATAAAAATGAAATATTTCTCCTATTCTTTTAAATTTTCAAGGTAAGGGTTGCAAGCATAAATATTTTTTAATGAATGCGAAAGAGATTATGAAGTTCTTTAATGATTCATAAAAAAATACTTAAGGCTTCATACAATTTTTCGTTTTAAGCCTTTATATGCTACAATAAGGTCAGAATTGAAAAATACCAAAATTAACATATTTAAAATATTATAAAGGATCTTCAGACTATTGTATTGATATTTTGCTTTGGCTATATTAATGATTATAAAAAAGACGCTAAATTTTATGGATTTAATCGCGTGGGTTGATTAAGAGATTATATCTTTTTGTTGTTAATTTTACTAATTTTTGATTAATTTTTTAAAATTTTATGATTTTTGGATATTTTTACTTTTACCTCTTCAGGATGCATTTCTTCACTAAAATGAGGCAATTCAAAGTAAAAAAATAATTAATGTAAGCAACTACTCTTTAAATTGCATCTATATCTCATAATAATAATTTAAAAAAAAGAATAACATAATTGCAAATTAGTTTTAAAAAAAAAAGAATAAATTAAACTAACCGAAACAAAGCAAAATAAAAATACATTAAGAATAGATTGACTAGTTTAAAAGTTATATAAATTGCCAAGACTGAAAAAGAGTGAGCTTTTTTCTGGCATAGTATAAGATCAACAAAATTGATAAAAATATAGGAATTCAGAACATAGTGCTGCAATCTATATTACGAATCATTTTTTATAATCTTGCAAACTTATTACGAAAATATTTTAAATCACTATTAAAAGATTCCGGAATGTGTAAGTTCATTTGAATTTGTTACTCGCTTCATAGGTTACATTTTATTTTGTATTTTCTTACATTTTATTTTCTATTTTTTTGCTTTATATGCTTTATTTTGTATATTTTTTACTTAATATGTTCTATTTTCGTTTCAATTTTTTTTTTTTGGGGGGGGGGTGTGTTCCTCACACTAAATTTTTCTTCTTCTCCTTTCGTTAATCTTTATTATATTATTTTAAATGCCTTTTTCTATATTTTTTAACTATATATATATATATAATAGAAAAGATGTGATTGCTATACCCTTTTGGCAGACATTTTTTTTCTTAATTCAGGATGGTCCTTCAACTGTTGCACTCTTATTTTTCTCTGCTTTTCTCTACTTGTGTCACTGAAATAAAGAGGAAAAATAGTAGCATTTACTTGAAAATGAGATTAAAAATAATAGCATCACACTATTGCTCTTTATCTGAAGACATGAGTGCTTGTTATAACAGTCATTGTAATATGAGAATTATTTTATTAATAAAAATGAACAATATGATTTACTTTTTAAGTGAGAAACATAACAAAGACAATTCTAGCAAAACACACAAAAGATGCGATCTTTAGTGTTCTCTTATTAACAATCAATAAAGTGTCATTGTTTGAGAGTGATTAATGACATCTTAAATTACAGAAATGAGTTTCTAGAAGATTATAACAATAGATTTTTCTGGTGTGAAAAAAAAAATTCATGTTTATTTTACAGTTAAAAAAAAGAGATTTTTTTAAAATTAATTCTGCATAATTCTTTAGAAGACATATACTGTAGGTCTGCAAGACCTCGATTATCTGAAGTTGTCAGGATTGGATCTACTTTGAACATTCCAAATAATTAAATAATTAGATTATAATTAAGACGAAATTTTATTACAAAAAGTAGTGGGTATAAGTAATGGGTATATTTAATTTAAATAATGATAACTTAATAATGTCTTTTTATCTTATAGGTATAAAGATACTTTAATTTAAAAGTCTCTGGCACTATTTTTGAATAAACCATTTGTATAAAACCACATTAAATTCTGAAGCAGATTTAATTGATTTTCAAAGTTGATTATAGTTTTAAGATTCTTTCAGATTTTACATCATAATCTTAAATTTTTCTTTGCACAAACAACATAACAATGGTAATCATGAAAAAAAAATTAATTAAATAATGATGAAAATTACAATTTTTAGATTTCTTCAGTAAAACCAAAGTAAACAACTTTACTAACTAAATTTTGTAATGTACAACACTGGCTCCAGTAGTATGCTACATCACCACTTTTGCACTTGTGACATACCGACGAAGACAAGAGTAAGAAAACACCAAATAAAATCAATGCTTCAGACTAAATCAGCAAGCAAAAACTTATAATATTCACTTATAGAACAATCAGCAAGTGCAGTTTACGTTTTGGAAAAGTGAAATGTTATTGTGTTTCAATGAATTGATTGGTATATAATATGGGCTCGAGAAAAAGAGTAAACAACACATAAAATTTTCTTTCAAATTTCTTTAAATACTTAAGAAATATTTCAGGAAATCACTTAAAATTTTTAAAAATATAATGTTTGGAAAAAATATCACAACATTGCTCTATTTATAAATAGATAACAAGTTCCATAAAATTTTAAACACTGTTTTTATTATTGAGTCAACACTATATAATATTAGCATAAAAATATTTTAAAGCTAGTACACGAGTTATTTTTGTAACTTGGAGGGGATTCATTTTTAACAATAAAGAAAATAAATTTTTACCTGTAAGGAATTTCTTCGTAATTTACTTCAGTGGCAACAAAGTTTGTGATCTCTTTCTTTTTTAGCTCAGGCATTTTTGGTAACTTCAGTAAAGCAAAACCATTGGCTAATTTTCCCAAATCTAAGTCTAAGAACCGTGAGAAAAAATTAAGCATAAAAACAATTTATTACATATATTAAGGTCTCTTAATCTAAATAACTATTAACAAGTGATGCAGAGAAAGCCAATTAAAGAACTCACCTTTCACACGGAAAAGCAAATTGCATTCGTGTTTCGTGTAAAACCGAATAAAAGAAACAAATGCTTTCAATCCTTTCTCATAGATTTCTCTGGAAAAAAAAAACATTCAGGAAAAACTTTGTTTAATGTGGATGACATTAAATTTAAGAAAACAAACCGAACTACTTTACTGAATTGACACACCTTACAAGATTTAATTTACTTAACACTTTTTAAGATTTAAATGAAATTTTAACATATTTTTTGTTTGTTATACAGACGTATTTTATATTTCAATTCACTATAACTGCTCAGCAATGAATTTTTTTTTAAGAACTGTATGATAAAATTAAAATATGCAAGAAATTAAATTTTATTACAATACTTACTATAAAAGCATGTATTAGAATAGTAAACTTAGATTTCATTGTTAAAAAAGGAGATTGCAGCCTTTACACAAATAAATTTAAAAAACTAAATTTTATAATAAATTTCATGCTTGCAAAATTTATGGACTACTTAATATCAGATAAAAAATTTACATAAACAATTATAAAATACGAATCTACATTTAAAAATACCTATTTTTACAGGATATTTTCTTTATTTTTGGTGAGACATCAGTAAATTCAGGTGGGTCCATCGGCAAGAGAGTGACCTAATTAAAGATATAAACATAAAATAAATTTAATTAAATTTTGTAAGTATACCATGATACTAAGAACAGTTTTACAGACCTTGTGGTAGTGGGTTTTCAGTATAATTTTATTACTGGAGCACTAACAACTGACAGCAGTTTGAGAATGACATGTAGAAACTTTTTTATTGTACTATTGCATCAAAAAATGAGTATTACGAATTCATCACCTTAATTTCCTAATGAAAAATTGATAATTTAGTTTCTTTTTTTTTCATAAAATGGCAGCATTCCAAAAAAGCGAGAAATAACGAATCCTATGGGTAGGGCTATATGCCTAAATTATGTATATAATTATAGAACTGCTGCAAAGTTCAAATTTTAGGGTTTTTAATAGTCATATTAATTGAAATAAAAAGATGTCGAATCAAAAATTTAAATTTTTTGATTCTTCAAACAAAATACTTTTAAACCCGCAATTGTATTAATAGAAAACAAAATATTCTGAAAGCACACAAGAATCAGGAATATCAGTACAAAAAACTAATGAAAAACACTAATAAAACAAGTTTAAAGCTTTAAAAAAAAATGTGTACATTTAGAAATTAATCCATCTGAAAATCAATGAACATTTTTAATAAATAGTGAGAAACTAGAGTGAAATTAAAAGTAACATAATAAAAACTTTATTATACTTAATGTCAGAATATGTTCAATATCCCCCCCTTTTTGTACTTAATAGCAATCGATTGGGTAAAGAGTATCATTTTAAGTAAAGAAAGAAATATCCATGGGAATCTAAAATAACTTGTTTAATCAAATTAAAAAAGTTTCCTACTGGCAGCTGAGTCAGACAATCAGATAAACTTCCTTTATAATCTATCATCAAAGTTCCCTTTCCTGAAATGCACTATTGTTGTTTCCATGGCAGTAGACGGCCTTAAACTTTGTGGCGAATGGAGTTCTTACTATAGACAAACTATAACTGCTTCAGGTTTTGAAAATATGCTCAATATTTCCCCTCCTTTTTTGTACTTAATAGCAATCGATTGAGTAAAGAGTATCATTTTAAGTAAAGAAAGAAATATCCACGGGAATCTTAAACAAGTTGTTTAATCAAATTAAAAAAGTTTCCTACTGGCAGCCGAGTCAGACAATCAGATAAACTTCCTTTATAATCTATCATCAAAGTTCCCTTTCCTGAAATGCACTATTGTTGCTTCCATGGCAGTAGACGGCCTTAAACTTTGTGGCGAATGGAGTTCTTACTATAGACAAACTATAACTGCTTCAGGTTTTGAAAATATGCTCAATATTTCCCCTCCTTTTTTGTACTTAATAGCAATCGATTGGGTAAAGAGTATCATTTTAAGTAAAGAAAGAAATATCCACGGGAATCTTAAACAAGTTGTTTAATCAAATTAAAAAAGTTTCCTACTGGCAGCCGAGTCAGATAATCAGATAAACTTCCTTTATAATCTATCATCAAAGTTCCCTTTCCTGAAATGCACTATTGTTTCCATGGCAGTAGACGGCCTTAAACTTTGTGGCGAATGGAGTTCTTACTATAGACAAACTGTAACTGCTTCAGGCTTTGGTTAATCTATTTAGTATATCTTCATCAGTTCCTTCTTTGCTGTTATTATTTTCTAAGAATACGTCCTTTAATTGTTTAGGATTAATTTTCAAAATTTTAGTTTCATTTTGGTTGATGATAAGTCCCATTTTCTTTGCCTCTTCATTTAAAATGCTGTGTTTGTTTGCATGTCTTGAAGGGTATTGGTCAGTAAACATGAGTCGTCTGCAAAATCGAGATCAGAAAGGTATTCAGCAAGATTCCATCTTATATCCCTTTTATTCTCTGATGCTCTCCTCATAATTCAGTCAATAGCAATTTAAAAGATTGGTGGAACAAGTACACAACCCTTTCTAACATCTGAATAACCTTGAAAGATACTGATTGTTGATTGGCAAATATAACTCCTAAATTATAATTTTTACATATATTTCTGATAATGTTTACAAAACATTTGGGAATTCCACAGTACTTCAACAACTTCCAGAGTGTTTAATTATGATAATGTGTCCAATATAGTAAAAAAAATTCAAAAGGTCTATGATTCTGCCAATTTCCTTGAAAATCCATACGGTTTTCCGATATTTTTTTTTAGCCATTTCTACATAGTTTTTCAAATATCAATGTTTTAATAGAATGACTTTTGATAGTTTATGACACACGAATTTTGAATCATCACTGTTGGTCTGCTCAGCACCAATTTCGTTATGCTTTATTCAGCTATTTCCTCATCTATTTTCCTTCAATTCCAATATTTTTAATAGAATGCTGTTACAGTCAATTCGCTATAACTCGAAGTACGATAACTTGAATATTACTATAACTCGATTTTTTTATGAGGTCCCGACCCTTTTATCTTCAATTTCATGTTAATTATTCTTGGTCACTCGAATTTTACTCCCTTTAACTCGATTTTTTTTTGATCTTTTAAAGCAAGAAGAAGAACCTAGGAGCTGATATCTTGCCTCTTCCTTTGCAACACACACAATGTCTTTCGCACTCTTCATGGAGAAGCTAAAGCTGTCCCTCTTGAAGTATGTGAACAGTGATTAAATGAAACGTTACCAAATTTACTTCAAGGATACAGTTAAAATGATGTTTTCAATATTGATGAAATGGGTTTATTTTTTAAATGTCTTCCAAATAAGACTATGATGTTTAAGGATGAAAACTGCTCAAAGGGTAAAATGAGCAAGGAGCGTTTGACTGTCCTAGTTGGAGGAAATGCGTCTGGGACAGAGAAATTGCTCTTACTTGTTATTGGTAAATACCTAAATCCCCGATGTTTCAAGAATGTAAAAACGTATCCTTTGGATTACAAGTCTAACAAAAAGTTTTGAATGACATCAGTTTTATTTGAAGACTATGTAAAAAAATTGGATCGGAAATTTTTCGCTAAAAAAAGAAAAGTGATACTCTTTATGGATAAATGCACAGCGCATAGTGATCTACCAAATTTGAAAGCAGTAAACTTGCAGTTTCTCCCGCCAAACACAACAGCAAAGTTGCAGCCGATGGACCAGGGTATCATAAAGTGCTTCTAACAGTCTTATCGTAAATGGCTTGACAGAAAATTGATCTTAAATATTGTAAGCATTTAGAAGATTTGCAATTAATAAGCATTAATTAAGTAATCCGACAATATTTTGTAAGTCCAAAACCGAAACTAACGGTAAGTCGAACTTACGATATGTCGAAGTTTTTCGTCAGTCCTATCAGATTCGAGTTATCGCGAATTCACTGTATAATACATGGATATAAGTAATCACTTTTTGCCTTGCTTGATTAGCAATGATTCCATTGTATCTAGTCTTTCTTTCGTGTTCTTTTTTTTTACTGCTATCAATTTTTGATATTTTTAGTGATGTTATATTACTTATCATTCTGTGATGTGCTTCATTCACAATAATTTCAACGTAAATCCATTTTAATTAAACTCTTTCAGTGTTTTTTTTACTGAAATTCTGTTATTTTTAATATGATGTTATGACATTAGGCCAATTCGAGTAATATTTGAGCAATTACACAAATTTGAGTTTTTTTCGGGACAGTTAGGCATCCTGCAAACCAATGTTTATTAAAGAATTTGCCAATAACGTTTTTGGTAATAAAATGAAGGAAAGTAATTACTTTTTGATTCACATCTAAAAAGTTAACAAATGTCTCTTCATTTGGTAACAACATAAGTAAAGCATTTCCAGTTTTCCCTATGCGTGCTGTCCGACCACATCGATGAACAAAAGAGCTGAAAAAGAAAACAAGTTTTGCTGTAATGTTTCTTTATAACATCTAAATATATGAAGAAAAAAAAGGAATTTTTTCATCAAGTTTTGATTAGAATTTTACGGGAGGACCTGGTTTTTTGGAGATTTCTACATCATCAAAAACTCTATTGCTAATGATGCAACATACTTGTCCAATATTTGAAAATCATTAATTTCTTATTCAATGCTATTTTAAAGTTTTACCTTTAACTGTATGATGTTAATATGATGTAACCTCTGTCTGGTTAAATCATCTCTCCATCCCTGACATTTACCCTACTGATGAAGGTGTACTGTCACTACATTGAAATGCACATATAGATTTTTAATGAAATTTAAGAATAGTACCTCTTTGAAATGCATAAAATGAACCTCTTCCTTAAAGTAGGTGGAAAGTGAGACCAAAGATAAAGCAAGGTATGCATTCCTACACAAAACTGCTTTCAGTCATAAAGGGGGTGAAGAATGTTTCACCCATACGTATGTTTTTATAGTTTTAATTAAAAGAATTATCACACAAAAATAAAAGTGTGCATGCTCATCATTTTTATGACTGCTGATGAATAATTCAGAATGGCAAATTTACGATAAATTTTTGTAGGTCAGTCTTGTTATGATGCTAATAAAAATAAAATTAACGTAAAAATAAAAATAATTAATGTTACCATTCACCTTATTTATAATCAAAATATACATTATACACATTATTATATATATTTATATTGAATTATATATCAAAAAACAAAATAAGTATCATATTTATGACTGAATATAATCAAGTCTTACGGAAAAGCAAAATCTTTTTTTGTGAATTTTTTTTAAACAGAAAAGAATGTATTGAGCAGCATTCCTCACCTCGCAGAACTTGGTGGATCGAACTGAATCACCCAATGAACATCGGGTATGTCCACACCTCGAGCTAAAACATCGGTGCACAGCAATATACCACTGAAAAATATTTATTCAACAATAAGAAAAGGAGAATACACAGAAAAAATTGCAAACGTCTTAGATTTTTATTTTTTTAAACAGTCGATATATAAAAAAAGTAACAAACAATGTATGAATTTGAAAAAATGAGATGAATAGGGTGTGAAAAAATAGAATGTGAAAAATTAAGAATCCTAGAACTAGTATTTCTATTGCTAGTGTTTATAAGGAGATGATAAAGGAATTGATTTAATTTGTGTAGAGGGAAAAAGCTTCATCATTATGTGTAAATTATTTATTTCTACTTGATTCAGTTATAGGAATCAATGATATAAATTAAGGCTCTGATCAGGTTAAGGAATCCTACTGGGTAAAAATCAGCAATTTTGAAGAAAATTTTAAGTTTTTATTTTTATTTTTACTATCCATATTTAAGCTTTAGTTCATGAGCTTTCCAAAGCTCTTTAAAAAATTTTATCTCTGATTAGTTACAGTTGTTTTTCCATATGCTAACAGGTGAAACACAAACCAGAAAAACTCATGAAAACGAAACTAAAATGTTTTTTTCTTTTACTTTGAGTATTTGAGCCCTTGTTCATTTGAATAAATTATATATTTAAGACAAAATTCATTTTGAGTGTAGATTTCATATAATGTAATAGTGTTTGACATACCTATCTGTTTTATCAGAATCTGACATTCCTCCTCTTGTGTTGGCAAAGTTGCCATCATGTTTTGAACTAAAAGATATGGTTTAGGTTTGAATTTGCTATTTTTATCAAGCTTTAAGTAAGAATTTCCTGTAGAGTTGTTAGTGTGACATGAATAATTTGTAGTTCGAATTCAAATTTGTCTTTAGTTTTAAAAATATTTTATAAATTTTTAAACTTTAAATTTATAACTTTAGGACATCTGCCTACCTAACATAATATTAAAGTTTAAATTGAGCCTTCTTTTAAAAATAAAAATGTGTCGATACCAGTCAGTCAGATACCTTAATTAAATGAAAACTAAATTTAAATTCAGATTCAAATCACTTAATTCCATACTTAATGGTTATAGTTATTGAAATTCAAATTTGTCAACGAACAAAAGGAAGAATGGTAGAAGATTCTGATAAAATGGATAGGCATGTCATATACGAATAAAGTTAAACCTTAATTCATAGCTTAAATATTTTGTTTGAACTTACCTCTCATAATTGCGAAAATCTGAAAAAATTTTATGTCTTTTTTTCCTCATACGACCATGAATGCTGATAACGGGTATATGTTTGATGAATCTACAAAAAAATGAACAAGAATTAAAGAGAAAAACAAAATTGTTAAACAAACATAGATTACAGTAGTATACAAATAGTGAAACAGAAGAACCAAAAGTAATGGGATGGTGTAAAAACTCTTCTTGCCCTGTGAAATGCTGCAAAAGTGGCAAACTTAGATGACCAAATACTAAGCCATCCATGGCTGCAAAAGTGTATATATGTATATATACACAGATATTTTAATATGTCCGAAATGCGGATTCATGCTGGGCAATTTAAGGAGGCCAAATATTTTCCATATCAAGAATGTTCCTCAAACCAAGTGTGGACAATGTTGCCCCAATAACGAGTCACACCTTGAGGATTAACATTATAGTTAGAACACATGAAAGTTTGCATATGGTCTCCAAACAACCGAAGATAATCCTATCAGTTTTCACGTGGCATATGTCTCACAATAAAACACTGAACATAAATAGGCACCCACCACCAACCTGCCTTCCTGAAAACTGAGGTACATTACTTCGTGTGGTCTGTGCTGGACTTGATCCCGACTATCACACCTTGCCAACTGGAACTGAAACCACCATGTAGATGCAACATATTTTCAGCCATTTACCATCCAACCAATATGTTCCAATGTGCGTTGCAGCCAATAACATTGAGTATAAAAATAAGACATTCAAGTTAGTCTAATACAGTTCTTCAAAGAGCTGTCTGCAATGAGTCCATCATGTGCATAAAATCAACAGTTCCTGTAATTCCATGTAATGTGTCTTAACAATCATAACTCTATGCACAAGTCACTTCTAACTTTTCAATCAATAAGCATGCAGGGTTCAACAAATGTGTGGCAAGTAGTGTGGTTTTTGATACTTCAGTGTATAATAATAAGGAAATTTACTTAGAAATGACATAATAGATAAATAGAAGATAAATGACAATTTGAGAAAACGGGCTTTAAAACAAACTTAAACAATGAGAAGTTTACTGAACTATCCCTTTTTTAACAAAGAAGTGCGGCATTTAAATCTTGGCAGAACAAAGTAATCTTCCATGCTGATGACTGACCATAACATCTCAATTTTAGAAAATTTGAGTATACCAAATACATGCCCTCATTTTGAACAGTGGAAATTTTTCAGGCTTATACTTAAGTTTGGAAAAAAATAATATTAAAAATAGTTTTTCGTATAAGATCCCCCCTATACATCCACATGCAAACAAGAAAGCAATTTATACTGGTATCATGGATAATTGAACATACACTGTAGCAAATACAATTGTATATCCTCTTAAATACACTGTTTTCAGTAAAAAATGGAAAAAAATATCAAGTTATATTTTAATTATTTGTCTTGCCCTTACAAAAGATTTCTGAATTCACTTCTAAATATACTTCTTCTAGTCAAAATACTTCTTTTAAACACATCTTATTCACTATATTTATTAACACAGATATGTTGGTTAGATTATCAGATGAATTTGAAATAGCACATTCATAAATGTCTAAAGTTCACTTGAGCTGAACAACAAATGCAGATTTTAAAAAAAAAGCATCTTTTACTTGCAAACATGGAAAAAAAAATTAGTAGAAGATAATAAAAGTCATTAGCACAAGCGAATGCAATAAAAATGGCCTGAAACACTATATTTAAAGAACTCAGCCCCATGCAACTGACTTATAATCGAAACATTTATATGTAAAGTTATTATCTCAATATTTAGACAATTAATATTAATTTCATATTTCTTATTAATCTGTAATTTATCAAGGTTTTTCATACTCTTTCAGGAGATAAGTGAAATAATCCACTGATGCACATGTACTGAAGAACAGCATACACTTGACACTCTGCATGGAACGAAGGAAAGAGACTAAAACACTGAATTTTTTCTCGGGATCACACACCTGGATAAAAAGGGGAGAGAAAAACACAATTAACTACAAATAAATGAAAAAGTTTTAAAGTCTGCAAAATAAATAATCATAACAATGTCGTGAAGTGACCACAGTTTAAAACACAACACTCTCATGCTAATGGTTGTTGTCATTATTAAGTTAAGTCAATATAATTTTTAAGTCTGAACCCACAGGATTTTTGGAGCCTTACTCATGATGCCTATGAAAAAATGGACTTCATCCTCAACACTAGTTTTGATCTCTATAAATGAATAACTGGCATTAATAAACATACAAGAACAATTTTTTGATTCATTATCAATCTGATAGACCAATGAAAACAAAATTTGAAAGCCAATCTAGATTGTGATGGTTTCAAATCAAGAACTACTTATAACATCCATTTTTAAGTGGATCTTCTATAAGTTTTTCAAACTCAAAAAGTCTAAATTTAGACAAATTTGATGAAGAATTGTATGCAATTTACATTGCCCTCCATAATATTTTGTAGAGACCTGAAAAGAAATTTGACTTCACTAATTGTCAAGCTGCAATTCATAGTTACATAATTTGTCCCACTGCCAATAAATTTAATTGTAAAAGCATCACTTAACTATCTACAGGAAAGGAAATAGTTTTGTAATGGATTCCTAGTCATTGCGAGGAAATGAAAAAGCAGACGACCTTGCAAAACAGGGAATCTTCTACTGACCTGAGAAATGACAAACACAAAATATTTGATGAGTAACTTTTGACAGAAAGGAAACTCTTGGTGCTTCTTGGGAGAAACTGTAACATCATGTACTCCCAGGAACCCCCCTAGGGCTTTTAGAGTTTCGTTTTTCCGACTATTGACTGGACAAGAATTTCTACATTCACATCTACACCATATCTGACTCACTTATTTTCCTAACTGCATTTTGTGGGAGTAATATATTAAAATGAATGACTAGCATCTCTGGATAAAAAGTTTCAGTCCACTTCTTCATATTTCATAACCCTCTCCAGCCCTGAAAATACTCCTATTTTGATAGATAATATTCCTATCCTGCAGCGAACTTCTATGCTTTGGGGGTCAGAAATCCAAATGAGTTGAAAAAAGGTGTGTTTATTTAGATAAAAGTATGTTTTTTTGTTTCATAATTTAAAATATTATCTGCATTTATTAATTAGCTTAGTAAGGTTAGGTCCTCGAATCATTATGATTAATTCCTAATATGTGAAAATTAAGATTATTAGAACAAAAAATATCTAAGTTGTTTGATTTTTTTTGTGTGCTGTACTTTTTATTTGTCAGCTGGGTGGACATATATATCAGATGACTACCAACATTTAGCTATAGAGACACGTTTTATTATTAAAAATAAATGTTCCACAAATTATGATCAACACATAAATGGAGATCAGTATGTATACTTAGTATTATTGAACATGCCATATAAAAGTTTGAAAGGGTAGAAGGCGTCCTCTGATCATGACTCAGGGAACTCTTTTCTTTAACAGAGATGCAGACAGGATTTCTCAAACCTGCTCTAATGAGGTCCTCCATTTCCTTAGTTTGTGTGGCAGAAAACAAACCAGTTTGCCTCTGTTTTGGAAGGTAGCTTAATATTGTATTGATTCTGCAAGAAAACAATAAAAACAGACATTATTTCATAAGAAAAGATAAGAATTCAACAATGATGTTAATATTGGAGAACTCTACTCCATTTTGTTTTAAAACTTTAATAAATGGTATATTTTTTCAATATAAAATTGCTCACAATCAATAAGAAATTAAGAACAAAAATAATATCGCACTAATTACTAAAAATTTAAGTTGGCTGTAAAATATAAGGTAATAAAATTTGTAAATATAAATTTATATACAATTTTTTTTATGATTATAATCTACTTAAATTCATAGTTTGGAATAGTTGTAATTTATTTCTGAATAACATATTGGTTTTATAATTTTGCTAGTGCTAAAAAGTAAATATTTTTGGATTTATTCAAAAATTGAAAGTTTGCTAAAAGAAAGATGAAACATTATGTTTGAAGGGAATTTTTTTGAGATATTTCACAATTTTAAAAAATTTTGTTCAAAACTAAAAAAGAATTTTAGATCAAGAAATCTAGAAAAATTCAATTTAAAATAGTAACTCTGCATTTTATTTAAAACTAGCTGTACCCTGCGTGCGTTGCAAAGCTTTCAGTTTGAATTTAAATTTTGTATTTAAGTGTGTAAATGAGATTTGTGATTATGATTTGAATAGAGAATTTTATATAATGGTGAAAAAACCAGTGATAGTCTCAACAGTTAATTCTCTAGGATATCGTTAGTGCATTTTCAAACAGACATGTATGGTGATGCACACCGACCATGAAACATATTTTGGATGATGATCTGAAATAATTCTGGATCAATGGCGTCATGAATATTTCTGCTGATATGAGCTGACCAATTTGTCCTGGTGTGAGTTTTTCAATAAGCCAAATCATGTGGCAATTCTCTTTTTCTGCCGTTCAATAGAATGCATCAAACACCGTGTCTCTCTAAAAGCATGACTTTTCGCAATAAAACCAAGTTTAGAGCTTAATATTTGTTTTAACTCACGTGTGATAATGCATCATGAAGATCCGATGATGTTTGCCTAAGTTACTAAAGCTCTTTAATTTTAGCTCAAGCAGGATTGCATGTGAATGTAATAAATAACTCTAGCTGTCCATATGCGCACCGATACTTGTAGCAGCACCGAATGAAGTCATTTGGAAACACGAATATACTGACCTATATTCGCCAAGAAAAGTTTCTATTGATTTGCTTGACCCGATAACAACGTTGATAATGGCTCGGCTGGCGACGTTAAATCTGGTAGTTACACTTTGCCTCCAGAACAGCAAATTCCAGCTGTTTCATTCTTAAATTTGAGAGCACTACAAAACATACATAATTGATCCATTTTTCCGATGATGACGCTTGGGTGAAAGACTATAGTTGGTTGTCGGATCATAGTGAAATGCACTGAGATTCAAATCAGAGTATTGGCAGCGTCTGAATAGCGAAGTGCGTTCTTGATTATTTTTATTCTTGCATCCCGTTGCTCTGATGTTTCCGACGAACGGGCTTGATAAGTGCGTAGTTGATTTGTTAACAGTCTTCTTTCCCGTTGCTCTGATGTTTCCAAGGAACAGGCTTGAGTAGTGCGTAGTTGATTTGTTAACAGTCTTCTTTCCTGTTTCTCAGACGTTTCTAAGGATGTTTCTCAGACGTTTCTAAAGCATTGTGTTCTCGATTAGTTTCAAGTCTTTCTTCCCGTTGCTCCGATTTTTCTGAAACACGGTTAGTTCTCTTCTTGCGTGCTTGAGATGTTGATCGACTAAGAGCGATTCGTTTAGGCGGCATATTTTTGCAAATATTCTCTTTCAAACAAAAAGAAATGTAGAAGTTGACAGTGGTCGCAAATTTGCTAATTCGAAAATTCACTTATTTATTTTAAATAATAAAAAAGCAATAAAAATGAAATAAATTAAATAAGAAATATAATAATGATAAAATTTAAAACAAAAATCTATTTTTGGTAAAAATATACTTGTGGGTGCCCCTTGACGAAATTGGTAACTTATGTTTATCACCATTCCTGTTTGCGCGGAACACCGCGGTAACAGGAATGGCTGCCAAAACATAATGATATTTTAATAATACATTGGAAAATTTCAGCAAGACATCGGCCAAAACTTTAAAAAATTGCAATGACCCAATGTAAGCAAAATTAATAAACCCAATAAAATGCATTTTGAATCGAAATAAAAATTAATGGAGTAAGCACAGAAAGAAAAGGAAAAAAAAACATCTCACTTATTCATTAAGCTTGAATTTCCTCAGTTTTCGGTGCACAGAATTCTCTAATAGCAGTTAGATACTGTCTAAATTTATCATGAATAGAATCTGTGTTCCTCCATCGCCACACAAATTCCGCGAAATACGAATTGAAAATGTCGTCTGTGGTATCGGAATGGCGGTGACATTTTTTTCTAAAGTCCTTTTTTTTATGACTGCCCACATACCTTCGATCCTATTGATCAGAAGCAAAAGTAACCTAACCAGCCGGTATCCAACATAGAACTAACGGACTTCTGAAATTACATATACCGTTGAACATTTAAAAATAACGCTGAAATTTAAACGAATCAGAATCACGATTGGGATTCAACATCGGCCAGCTTGGAGATCAACCGCTATCACAACTTGGTGAGAATCAAGGGGCACCCTCATATATAGTCTACTCCTATTTTTTAAATGAAATAATTAAAATGAATGTGAATTCGCAAACTTTGTAATAATAAACAATCTAATAGTTTTCAAATGACAACTGTCAGCAATGAAAAATTGCATACTAAATTGAGCTAAAATTGCATACTAAATATAAATAATTATTAAAAGCGTGCAAGATGAATAAAATTTGCTTTTGCCTTGATTGTTATTAAACAGTTTTCCCAATACTAAATCCGTGATACGACCAATAATTACGAAACTTATTCTCGTTGATTTTACGTGCTTGTGCTCACCTGAAATAAAGAACCGAATTATGATTAAATATTAAAGTATATGTAATTTACTTTTCTAAAAGAATAGAGCTATAAGATAGAAAATATCACTGTTGTTATCTTCAAGATATTTGAAAACTGATTTGTGTACAGCAAAATTTAAAACAATGGCTAACTTTTAACCAATCAGAAAATTCCATTTCGATTTTCGCTGATACCGCTGGAACGGTTTGTGGCAGAATGTTCTATTGTGAATCTAAACCATTCTCGAATCCTTCCGAAGGTACACAGAAAATTTCATTTAAATCAGTCCAGCCGTTTAGGAGGAGTTCAGTGACATACACACGAACAGACGAAATATATATATAAAGATATAACAAAAAATAAGTTTACTTACGCTTTTTCAAAACCCATTTCAAGTAATTTGTCTGCCTCATCTAGAATCAGAATTTCCTAATACAAAATAAATAAATTAGTTAACAAATATAGATAATAACAATAATGAAAGAAACCAAATATTAAATCTTACCAAAGCTTTAACAAATGCAGCAAGCCTTAGGCTTTTATGGTGGTGGCTGAAGAGGTCAGCAAATCTACCAGGAGTGGCAATTATGATGTTTGCTCTGAAAACATAAATTAGGATTATTACACAAACTTCAACACTTTTGTGTGCCAAATATCATTTTATATATGAATAACATTAGATAAATATTTGAATGAAATTGAGTTGAAAATTAAGATTCTAAATTAAGGAAATTATGAATAATATGTTATGAAATTGAACATTTTCAGAAAATGGTTTCAATGTGCATGTTTCAGTTTTTTTAAGTATTTCTTCTAGCCTTTTTTTTTTTTTTTTTTTTTTTTGCCAATAACAACAACTGCTTTATTCATTTTAAGTAAATAAAATGCTATTTAATAAAGAAGAAATGTTAAAATGCTATTTAATAAAGAAACAGCAAATTAATACAAACAATATGATATCAAAAGTTTAATCAGAAGAACAATCAAAAAAATTGGAGACCCTTAGTATTAAATTTACTTTTTGCATACGTCACTACATCTATAGAACTATTAAGCTTTTTTTTTTGAAGTGGGGAACACAAATTTAAGCTTCATTTACCTATAGCTAAATTCATTAAAAAATATTTTTTCCTAATTATTTACCATTTTTTATGTATTTAATTACGGTCAACAAATTTTTGACTTATAAGGTAAACACATTTTTAATGGCTTTTAAATCTACGTAATTCGAAATAAAAAAGTTCAAAATTGGTCAAATTATTTCTAAGTTAAGTTTTATACTTAAAAAGCTGAACAAATTTTTTAATTTTTGTTTCTTGAAAATGGTTTGGCAAATTACATTTATATTTTTTATTTTGCAATTATATATTACATGGTTTTAAAATGATGTAAAAAATATTATACATAACAATTCAAAAAATCTATGATTAATAAATTAAATAAGTACAATAATAGCTCCAGTAAGGAGCACCCTCTATTTGAGGGACAATTCTGTAAGTCCTTTAGAAAAGAAGTCTTAATGTCATATAAATAATCCCATGAAACTTAAGTCGTACAATATCACCTGATTAAAAACTTTATTCACTTCAAAAATATAAAAATAGGAAATAACAGACATGTTTCAAGTGTGTTAAAAAATAATAATCAATTTTCAAGACTTGCCAGACAGAAAAGCCTTACACACCTGGCAAAGCTTGAAAATGGGCATCTATTTTTTATAGACAAATTTAAACAAAGGCGCAACATTATAAAATACTAGGAAGCCTCGCCCCCTACTCGCTGGAGCTCGCCAACCCTCGGAACTGCTTTCGTAGTTCATTTCGGATTGCTTCGCAATCAATGCTCGCTATGCTCACTCATTGGATACGTTCTTAACGTCTAGCTTTAGTATTCTTTTTTGAATACTGAAGTTCCGAAAACTTTTCACTGTAGAAAATTCTAAACTTGTACATTTCAATATTAATTTGAAATTGCAATTGTTAATTTGGGCATTTGGCGATACAACACTTATAGAATTGAAGGATTTGTTACGTCAAGCGCTCAGATATCATAATTTCGATCTAGTTGCGAGTCTATGTCATTTTGATTTATGTTGCTAAGTTAACTTTCAAAAAATTCTATGGCTGGCAACAGCACTTTTATTTTTTAAGTTATTTATTTTTATTTCTTTTAGAATTCGTTCTTTTTTTTAGCGAAATGTTTTTTAACCTAACAGAACTCTTTGCCGACTGTTTTCTCTATAAATGAAGAAAATAAAGTAAATATTTAAGTGTTGTGAAAAGAATCTTATTTAGTTGTACAAAGTACTTCAGAAAAGCGCTTTCGACAAAATACTAAAATAGAGATCTACTACTCACTTCTGCCTAGCTTAATAGTATGAAATTGCCGCAGCTGAATTGAACAAGTTGATAATGCTCACTCTGGTTATTGTTTCCGTTTTTAAAAGCGCTATATGTTAAGCCACCTCATCTAGATTTGGCATGTGACATTTTTAGCAGCAATCATTGGTCGATTTTCCAACGTTGCCATTCGGGGAGTTGTAATGAGGCTTTTTTTTTGGTGTAAGAGAAATATATATATAGATTTATAATAAAACAGATCAACATGTATAATATTTAAAGAAAATTTAATTTATTTCATAATTTTTAGTATCCTGTGAATAAGGAATAAAGTGTCTGGCCTATTTTTTCTAGGAGGTATCACTTTATAACAAATTATTAAATTATTTTTAGATGAATAAGTTGTATTTAAATATACTTTCAAAGTTATAGATAAAATAAAAAAAAGTAAAAAATTAACATTACAGGTGCTTAAGATTTTAACTTAGTAACTATTAGGACCACATAATTGTTTTCCAAGTTAAACAGTATAATAAATAATATATCAAACAAAAGATGTAAAAATATTTTTTAGTTTGAAAAGGACAATATTTCATAAAAAGGAATCTTTTAATCGAACTAGAAAACCTATCTCAGTAAGTAACAATTTACCCTTTTTCTGACAACTGTCTGATGTCTGTGTTAACAGACCCACCTCCAATCAAAAGCATGCTTGTAAATTGAGGCAATTCTTCTAGAAAAATGCTGACAATGTCAGAGATCTGAACTGCCAACTCACGTGTAGGCGAAAGAATGATGGCAGCAACCTACAGAGAAATGCATTACATGAAAATAATAATAGAAAATATATATATATAAAATTTCTTTAACACGAGGCAATTTTTTCAAACCCACCCAGATTTTTCGGGACGGCATACTTGAAGAAAGATGGGTTTCTTCAAAATTTATTGTACAAAATCAACAGATTTTAAATCAAAAGTAAAATAATTGTAAACTATTGTCATTTTAAAAAAAACTTCCAAACAATTCAAGATAAATTAATTGATGATGTAACTTTAATTATTATAAAATTAGAGTTTTATGTCTCATTCGAAATACATTAAACTTTTTTCAAATGCGTCTTTAATTCGCAGTTTTAGGAAGAAAACATTGTTGATTGAGGATTGTAAAATCTTACAAATATTTTTTTTATTTATATAAAATTATTATTTTGTTTTTATCAATCAAAATTTCATCACAGTCTCTTAACTTTTGATACAATATAAGTTTTGCATTTTTCAGTCATATACTTCATTACACATTTTTAACTTCACTGTGGAGAGTCCGAAAAATAATGTTATGTCTACTTTGAAACTATTGGAGTGACCTACAGTGTGTGTGAAAATTTTCTATCTTTTAACAAAGCTGCTAATTCCTTCACTCTATCACGTAGCAAAGTACCACTAATAGGAACTGCATTATTCAAATTCTTATGCTGTTGAAACCATTTAAGAAGAGCTGATTCTACCTCAGTAAAGGCACACTTTTTTATTCTTTTAGAATGAGGGTTCATTCATTAATGGGGTTTTAGGATGATTTCTTTATCTTTTAAAATCGTTGAAAGAATATTGGGTGGAGCTCCATATTTTTATGCTAAATCTTATTTTTTCCAGTTTGTATTTCCTTCAACATAATTAATAGAATTCACTTCAGCTTCTAAACTCAGAGTTTTTAATTTTCGCTTCAATGTGTTTGACTTTGTAGGAACTATTTTAGGCGTCAAATGATAGATGTAATGGAATAAACTAAATGAACAGCTGAAGAGAAAAGGGGCTTTTCACTTGAGTTGTCTAAATTATGATAAGCTAGAAACGAGTTATTGTACTTCACTTCAAATTATCATGAATCGATTGTATAAAACTGTTATTAGGAATTAACTTTACACTAACATTACTAAACGATCTAGACAACATTACTAAACGATCTGTTTTACATAAAACATTTAAATAATTTTATAGTAACTGTAAGTTGAATAGGAATTTTAAAAAACAAAATAACAGATTAATTTTCAGCAGAGCAAAAATTTTAATTTTCTTCGTAATCTGCGTTAATGCTATAAAATGTTTTGGGAATTAAATTTTTTAATTGAATACTTTCCCCAAAAATGTGCAACAAAACAAGGGATAAATAGTTTAATTTTCATATTCCCAGCAACCTTATTAAATACCCAGGAATAAAAATTTTAAATACCCAAAAAAAAAAAAATTTTAAATCTTGATATATATCACGTTTTCTTTTTAAATTTTTTTAATTGTTTAAAACAAAATTTTTTTTTCAATAACTTCTAAAATTCTTTGAAAAAATAAAAAGGAATGCACAAAAAAATTGTATGCACAAAAAAATTATTCATCATATAATATCAATAAATTCTCATTAAAGCTATGTAATATACAAAGTGAAAAAAGGACAAATAATAAACAACAAGAAAAGACTTTACATCAAGTTTTCGGAACGGTGCTTTTTCTAATAAAATTTCAAACATAGGCACAAGAAAGGCTAACGTCTTTCCACTTCCCGTTACCGCTTCAACAGCAACATCCTTCTTCTTCAAAAATAATGGAATAGAAGCAGCCTACAATAAAAAATAAAAATGCAAGTAAGTTGCATATCTTTGAGAAAGCATGTTTATAACATAAGGCACTAAACTTAATTTTGAGAAACATTGAAAAGATAATTGGAATTATTTAAGTTAATCGTAAATTGTATAGAATAATTAACAGGATATTCCAGGATGTATTTTTACTGTTTTCAAGTGAACTGAATTTATTACAGCTTTTAAACTTTAAAAATATAGTTTTCGGTTTACTTATTTTGAAGTTATGTACAAGATATTTCTAAAAGTTTTTAAAATTCCTTGTATGTATAGGGAAAAATTAGAAAACATTATTAATAACCTGTAGTTGTATCTTTAAAAGTGGCGATTTTTTCAAAAATTGAATATTCTAAAGAATTAAAAAACAAATCCTGTTGATATTATTAATAATAATGTTAAGGATTTCTATAAACCTAGATATCTGAAACCTATTTCTTTCTAAGATATTCACGAAAGAGGATGAAACGGGAGAAACTTAACATGACCATTACTAGGGACAGACAATTTCTGAGTGCCAGGTCACCCAGGTGACTTGAAAAATTCCTTCCTAACTTTTCCATCATATCATTCTGCTGTTTATTATTTATTATTATAAGCAAGAAGGAGGCTTCATTAGTAGAAAAAAAATTTAAAGTTGATAACTTTTTCTTCGTTGTAAAGCTGAATCAATTGACAGAACAATTGAGAAAATTATTGCAAAATTCAATCAATTGATAATTGGTGTTTTAATGTTATAACTCAAAGTCAATGTTAATGTATATATCTATTAAATATTTGTACTAGAAGTAAACCAGGGATATATTTTATTCTTCTACAACACATTTCACCACTCAAATATTATTAAATAGGCATATTTTCACTCCAAAAATTAGCAGGATTTTTTTTTCCTTCTCATCTCAAAACACCAACAGAGTCTATTTTAAATAGGATAAAAACTAATCAAAGAAATTGACAGAAAAACTGTTGAAAATATTAACTTTTAATATGACTTGAATTTAAGGAACAAAACGTAAATATATTATTTGAGATTACAAATTTAATATTGCTGTAAAATTATGGAAAGTTTGAAAGTCAAAAAAAAAAAAAAAAGATGCTACAGAAATTTTAATGAAAGTATTTTATTTACTTGCTTTATTTTATTTTATACAAAATATGTCGAATATACTAAATATGAAAATTCTAAATTATACATCCATAAAAATTTAGTTTTTTATGAAATTTGCTTCTGTAATTCATTATATCATATGTTTTTACTATTTTTGTATTTCAGTGGGCCAAAATAAATCTCAATAACTAATAAATGTCAGAGTACTTAATTTTTTAATTGAATATTTAACATCTTTACTGTGAACAGACACACACATGACCTATATCACTAAAAAATAACCAAGTATGTCTATAAGAAACAATTTTTTTTTTAATTTTTTTTTATTGCAGCTAATGTGATAAAGTCCTAACAATTCTAGATGCTGTATCCTTAGATTTTTCTGGCTCCTAAAATTTTATAACTTTAGCCAATCTCTGTCCATTACTATTATTTAGCAATAACAAGAATCATAAGAGTAGTTTAAGTTTAAATTAATAAAAGTTAAAGTAATAAAATAAATTTCAGTTTTTCACATCTATTTTTTTAAATGGCTATTTTCATATTTTTTATATTAATCTTATACAAAATTTTAAATTCTCTATATCATCTTATTTAAGAAATGGTTCGAGTATTCATGTCTAATAACATTTGATAACAAAAATTTGAGGGCTATGTGAAATTATAAGATCAATATGTGATTTGTTAGTTTTCGATTTGTGTAAATATTCATTACATTTATTATTTTTTTTCCAATTGTTACTTTTTAGTTTTCACTCGTCTAAAAATTATATATTAAATATCTTGAATGTTAATCTGGATCTCAATTCTGGTCTAACAAAATGAAAGTTAAAAATAACTCCGTATGTTATGAGCATAAAGGATCTTATCATTCCTCAAGGAAATGCAGATACAAATCAGCAACATGCAACTACTGCCATAAGGTTGGACAACCGACAAAAGTATGTTTGTCTGCCACTAAGGCAAAGCAAACTAAACATGCTAATCATAAACAAATTGGCACTGAACCCAGACTGGGGTTTGCTTACGTATCCCAGTTTATTTAGGTAAATGTGAAAAAATTTTTGTTACTGATCTTTAATATCTCTGCACTCATGTTGTGTAACATGGATCACTGTCTTTATTTTGTCATTATCAATCTGTGCAGGAGGTTTCTTCAAATCAAAGTCAACAAGGCACAATTTCTTAAACCAGATTTTCCATTGACATTCTAGTAGACCATCGACAGCATAACATTATGCGATCTTCACACGTTTTTCCCTCTACAGAAGTAAAATCTGGTGAAAGTCATGTGCATCATACTGTCAAATCTCCAAAACTCAATGAATACACTCAATTTGTTCTTTACAATGAATCCTAAGCAAATCAGCTATCAAAGATGTCATAACTACTATTGCAAAGACTTCAAGCATTTTAGAAACTGCAAAATGTTGCACCAAAAAAAATAAAAGTTAAAAAACTGTATGATTTTTTAGTCAATTTGATATTAGCTATTTAAATAAATTGTTTCCATATTTGATATTCTGTTCTTATTTATTTCATGAAATCTATTTCTTCTAGGGTTGTTTTTTAATCTGAAAAAAGCTCATCATCACTATTTAGAATCAACTACTATAAAGCAAATGATGCATAACTTTTAAGTAAGCAACAGGCTATAGATTTTCATGGAAGAGTAAAATAAACAAAATCTTACAACTCAAAACAAAACTTTAAGTGTAAAGGTATTTTCATAAGAAATTTCACTTTCTTCGGGGGGGGCAGGGTTGCAAAAAACCCACCTACCCAGAAAAACCCGGGCGGGTTTTACTGGGCAAAACCCACTCTGAAAAACCCAGTAAAACCCACCCCAGAGTGGGTTTTACTGGGTTTTTCTAAAGTTGATTGCTTTTTTTATCCTCTGTTATATTAAAAAGATATTCTATTGAAATATATACGTAGTCTAGCCTAAAAAACTGAATCTATGGTGAAAATACTAATAACAATCTGGAAAAAAAATTTATTTGAAAAATTATTGAAGAAAAATGTATAGGTTTCACATAAAAGACAGAATAATTTGAGTATAAATCATACTACAATAAAAGTTTTTTCATAAGGTTATTAATTCAAAATAAACACAGACAGAGGAAATACATTATAAATCAATCAGGTTATCAGTGTTAGAATTCTTCAATCTTAAATGTCTATGTATTTTAACTAATTTTAACGCCTTTCGTACACCCAGTCTATTTCTCAGTTTTGACCAAACCAGTCGACAAGTAGAAAACACTCGTTCCAATGACGCAGAGCTAGCTGGACAATTGCTTAGAGCAACCATAAAGTTGCAAAAATCTGTCATATCTCTATCATTAGTACGCATTTCCACCAATTTCCACCACTGTGATGCACTGAATTTTTTTATTACATCAGCGTTAAACATGCTAGGAGGAAATATTTCCGGGTCTTTTAATTTGTAGCTCATGAGGGGAATCAACCATTTTGGATGTTCTGTTTCTAACCACTCCTCAGCTTTCTGTAACATATCAGAGGTTAATCTTTTTCCTGCATATTTAGGATCCATAATGTTTGCTAAATAATGAATTGGGAGAAGAGCTTGGTTCAGCCTTTTATCAATTTGTTTTTTATAAGCGCAAAGATTTTCACTATTAAATACATCAAGCCAAAGCTCAACAGCAGTAGATATATTGGTTTTTTCTGCCTGCATCAGATTTAATACTTCGCTCAGTTCTGATAATTGTTTTTGCATGTGCAATGCTTCTTTATATATTACAACATTGTCCAAAATCCGTATAATGTTTGTTGGAATTTCTACTACGGCTTCAGTAGATATTTCTACAAACTTATGGTAATTCTTAATATATGTATCAATACAATGAATTTGAGAATTCCAACGCGTAGCATTAGGCAACTGTGGCATTAGACCACCCTTCTCTTTTAACAAACCATGGGGCTGATGAGTATTTCGAAAGAATTTTTGAACCTCTGCCACATGTTTGATAACATCCTTGTTTGTGATCTCATCAGCGAGGAGATTAATATAGTGTGCAGAGCACCCATATGTAACAATACCCTTGTGTTTCTCTTTTATGAGCTGCCTTAGTTTTACCATCTTATTTTCATTGTCTGTGCATATTGCAAAAACCTTTACATCCAAATTTTTTTCACAATGTTCTATATCTTTTTCTGCTAATTCTGCACAATATTCTGATGTTTTTTTGTTACTTTCACAATCAACTGCATTTAAAAGAAATGAAGAATTGCCTGTATGGACACATGTTGCAAGTACTGCATCCCTGTTTATATTTGACCATCCATCTAATAATAAAGTAACAGTAGCAACACTTTGCATTTCTTTCTTAATTTCATCTTCAATATTCTCATGCACTTCATCCAACAGTTTTCCTCCTAAATCAGTACGAGTAGGGCCAGAGTAACCTGGTCTCATTGCTGTCACCATTTCTTTAAATTCAATAGTTGTGGCAGCATTGAAAGCAATGTTATTTGCATAAAAGAATTTTGCAATTTTCAGATCCAAATTATTCTTTTGACTATCTGTTGTACTTACAGTATAATCATTCATTATGTATGATTTGATTTTGTATGATTAGTCATTGCCTTTGACCAGCCTCCCTTTTATTGTGGAAAACATGTGTTTGGAGACTGGAGAGTCACCTTGCTGGCTATATTTGACTGTATGACCATTGATTAGTCAGTGCCTTTGATTTGCTTCCTATGCAAACAAAAAAAATTTCCTCAAATATTTTTTAAGATTAAAATATAAATAAAAAGTAATCCTGTGTTAAAATAAGTTTAAAATGTGTGATGTATGTCAATGAGTAAGTACATATAACATTTTGTATCATGATGTCAGAAGGAACTTTTTTCAGACTTTTGCACCAATTTGTTTGTATTAATTACACTTTAATTGCCTATATGTTAAATCAATTCATCAAATTAAACTTGATTATTAATATAAGCTTTTTTAAAATAAGGTACTTACCCCTGCCCTCTCTTTTGAAAGAAAAAAAACAATAAAACATGAAAAACCCAATAAAACCCAGAAAAACCCAATAAAACCCAGAAAAACCCAATAAAACCCATCCGGGCTGGGTTTTTCTGGAAAAACCCGGGTTTTTTGCAACCCTGGGGGGGGGGGGGAAAAAACTGTGAGCAGACTATTAAAATATTAAGAACAATGATTTGAAAAATGTAAAACATAAAATAGATATAATAAATTGAAATAATAATGAACATTACTTGCACAGGAGTTAAATATTTAAAACCAAGTTTTTCTATGCCTGACAAGACACCTGGGCTAAGTTTGTAATCATTCCAAGATTTGGTTTCCATTTCTAAAAGAAAAATTTAAAGATACATTATTTTGTAACACAACTTATAAATATCAAATTCATTAATTAAAAATTTAAATTTTATCATTTATTCCTTCTTAAAATAAACTTTTCGACATTAAAATATTTACGTTGTTTTTCAAAGGTTTTTTTCTTCCCATCTTATGAAATAGCATGTTTTAACTATTACTCGCAAATTTTTTAATAAACTGTTGTGACTTGCTTATCACTTATGCGTTGTAAAGTATTATTTATGCATAGAAAAAGTTATTCGCTTTTTCTATGCAGCATATATAAATAATAATATGAAGAAAATGAAAAGTACTTGTGATCTTATTAGTTAATGATATCTGAGAAGTCACTCCATGAGTGTATATTTTAGGCTAAAAAAACAAGGCAAAAATCTGAATCACTAATACACTTAGGATAACTTTTTTTTTACAGAAATTAGCATTTTTTTTTAAAAAAAAGGTTAACTTAATATAATTTTCTTATTTAATTTGTAAAATATTTAAAAGGTTATGACGGTTTTTTAAGCTAAGCAAGATTCATTACTTTTATTCGTATAATTGAATAAAAGGTATTATTAGGTATGTCTTTGTTTCAAAGATAGTAAAAGACTTATTGTCGCACAATACTTATATTAGATACCCCACATGGCAGAATGCCAGTGACACAGAGACATTATTGCAAAAAGTTACAGAATTTTTGCAGAGAGATTTTTCAGTAACCCCTTTTTGAAAAGTGCTAGAGTACAATTTGCTTGATTTTGACTTCACGAATGTTAATTTATTTTTTTTAATTCAATGACGATTTACAAAAGACAAAAAAAAAAGGAAACAATTAGGGCATTTTTCTCCCTTCAAATGTGAGAGCATCTCTTATAATATTAAAATATAGATTCTTTTATATGCAGAGGAAAAGAAAATCATTACATTCAAATTAAAAAAATAATATACAATTTTAGTTAGTCTACATGTGCCCATAAGCAGAATATTTTCAAATGTTCTGCAACAGGATTTATTAATTTATGCAAATGTTCTGCAAACATTTCACAGTGAAAAAAAAATCCCCTTTACGTTAAAATACTATATTTTCATTTGTTAAAATATATGATCATACACAGATACAGTGCATTATTTTTTAAACCAAGGCAAACATTCTTGATTTGTTACTTTTTCAATCACTTTTGAAGTACAAAATTGTGTTAATGACGATGATGGTGATGAATTATTAATAAAATGCTAATGATATGAAGGTCCAAACATTAAAATAAGGTCTGCCTTAAAAATCTTTCGAAGGGACAAGTGCCTAGATGGTCTGTTATTCCATTCCAACAATTTCTTCATCTCCATCGAAAACATTTGGTCTTTTAGAAACAATTCTGTCAATCATGGATCCCCACGATTCACAAATTACTTCTGAAATGGGAATGGAAATTATGAAAAATTCATAAACTTTATGAAATTGGAAATCTCTGAATTTAATTCCTTTACGGCTTGCTTTAGAAGCTCTCTAGATAAAACTACATATCGATTTCTACTGCTGTCTGCTAAAAACTGATACGCCCATTTCATAAAAATGTTATAGTTAATTTATTAATTTCCACCTCAAAATGGCAAAGATATGGGTGAGAGAGATTACTGATTAATGTGCTGAAATTTGAGCAGGGTGTCAAAGGTGCCTCTTCTAAAGCAACATCATTCTTGGGAAACAGCAAGTGGTCAAAGCTAAAGAGAATTTTCATTCGTTTAAGGACAATATCAACGTTTTCCTCTTTTTCAAAATATATTTTATACTGCTTCAACATGGAATCAATGTAGATTATCATTTGCATTACATCTGAGGAAAATATAGAAAGCTCAGAATAATTTAAGACGGAGAGTAGTCTTTTGGAGCTAACAGGCAAATCTGCAGAGGAACTTCTTGAAACATACTTTCCTGGCCAAACATTTGTAATGCATTCTTTGTATTTTTAAACAATGAAGAAAGCAATGACTTTACCATATTTTGGAATTCCTCTATGCTTACTATACTTGAAATGAGGATAAGATGCTCTTTTATAATGTGCAATGAAGTCTTTATTTTACTGATGTGGTCGGCATATTCCCATGGTAAACGATCTGAAATGCTCTGCAAGATTATGAGGGGAAGATTTTAAACCTTCAGGTCATTTAGGTCTACAGAAGAATGTAGTATGAGATTAGGGTTGGGGATTGTTCCGCAAGACTACCGGATTATTCCCATGGTAAAAGATCTGAAATGTTCTGCTAGATTATGTGGAGAAGCTTTTATACTGTCAGGTCATTGTGGTCTACGGAAAAATGTAGTATGAGATTAGGGTTGGGGATTGTTCTGCAAGACTACCGGAGGTAGGTAGGTGGAGGAGGGGGGTTCGCAGGAAAACGTTGTCACTTATTCAAGATACAAATTGTTCTGCAGGACTTTGTTTGTTCTGCGACGTACGTCGCAGTTTTAGGCACTTTCTGCTTCTGGGTACATGTGTAGGCTATTTTATTTTTGTAAACACAAAGCGTTTCTGTTACTTCAAATTATCAACATAAATATTTGTTTGCTATTGCAAATATCTTTCAGAAAATGCTAAGAAATTTGCTGCAGAAAACCCCAAAAAATTCTGCCACAGGGATTAGGTATGTCTATTATCCTAATAATAGTAGGTAAGTACCTAATAAATTGAGCATATAATATATATAAATTGAGCACTGGCTTCAATAATTTTATGATTTTTTTATAACCACTCTGAAATTAAATAGTTATGCATGAAATCAAAGTTGTGCTCCATGTTAAAGAAACTCAAAACTATAGCTCTTTCATTTTTCTTGGAAAAAGAGCTTTGAAAAACAACCTAAAGCAATGCAAAGAATAATCACTAAATAGAAAATTATAAACTTCTTCCAACTGTTATGCAATAACAGTTACATTTCACATGAGAATAATATATTTTTAATTTTTATACTATAACAACATTTTAACAATAGCAGGAAATATTTTTTTTTTACAAAATGCAAAAAAATAACATAAGAAAAAATGAAAAAATAAGCTCCTTAAAAAGATTACTAAAAAATACACAGTACGTCAGTAATTACACTGGGAAAATTTTTTTTGCTGTATTTTAAATCTGATATTAGTTTTGCTTTTAAAAACTGCTGATTTATCTTAAAATGGCATTCTTAGTCCATTTCTTTTTAAAAATGTAGTTAAAAAAAGTAATATAACATGGGGTCGTGTAAATGTTGCGACTAAATATCATATGTGGGTAGGTGTATACTTCCTCATTACTATCTGTTTACAGGGATGAGATTAGCCAAAAGGCAAAAAAGCTGAATTTCCACGATCATAAATTTTACGCAAGCGCAACCCTTTGATAATAAATTTCAGACAGTTTAAGGTAATAAATAATGTGTTGACATACAATTTTGTACTAATCTATTATTATATAAATGATTACATTGCTACTTAACATTTAGTGAAAATAAAAATTACCAATTGAAAAAATAAAGCTGGAAATTATAATTTTCCTCAGTTCACATAAGAGACAATTAATACTTGAAAAACTACCTGGTTTAGCAAATTAAAACTACTGAGAATATACATTAATATTTCATTTCTTTTAATAAATACTGTTATGTGATTTATAGCAAATATATCAGTAATATTACTTTTTAAATTATATTGGGAAAAAAAACTTTAACAATGGACCGAATCATTATGTTAATATTATAGTCTAATTTAACTAGAGCCCTTTGAAACATATCAATAACAGTGAAATAGAAATATATAGTAACTCCTTAACATACAAAAATTGCTATTTTAGTTTGAAAAATTACATGACAATCAGTAACTATTTAGATAATTGTTTTTTATTTGATAAGAATTTTGCCTTTTATAGCATAAATAACAGCAATTATAAATAAAATTTTGATGATGAGTTAATTAACTCTTTTTCCAAAAAAAAAAAAAATTAAATTAAATCCCTTTTTAAGTGATTGCTTTTGTTTGCTATATCTTTTATGTTTGCTATATTTAGTCGTTAGTCCATCTTCAAACATCTTGTGACAAATCCTATTTTTTCTTCTTTGCAAGCACAGAATGTAAGTTTTGAATATATTCCCTTCCAGTTTCTCTGATGTTGTAACACTTGCATATACTAATAATCGTCGTTAGAAAAACAGTCACCTTTATAGTAACTAATTTAAAAAAATAATTTACTTCTTACAAGAATCGCGATAGTTGATTTTAAAATAGCGTGAATATGAATAACAATTATGGATTTTGAAATCACATGAATATGAAACTAGATATACGATTTTGAAAATGAGGAAATGCAAACTGGGATATAGAATTTTTAAAATGCGTAAATACAAATCACGATTCATTCTTTTTAGATTGCGTAAATACGAATCATGATGCGTAATTTTTAGATTGCATAAATAAGAGTTATGATGCATAATTTTCAGAATGCGAATCCCAATGCCTTATTTTAAAATCATGTATAAATACGAAAATCAATGTTTGATATTATAAACCGCATGAGCAAATCAAGACATTAATTTTAAACTTGCGTGAATACGAATCGCTATATAGGTTTTTAAAAAGGCGTAAATACGAATCACAATATCGGATTTTTAAATCTCGTAAATAAGAATCGCAACATATAATATTCAAATCGCGTGAATAAGAATCGTAACACGCAAATATGAAAAGCTATGTTTGATATTAAAATCGTGTGAATAAGAATGGAGATATTAGCAGATTCCAGCTTTGGGACCTCTAAAAGGCTTGTCAGAAGCAGCGTCGCTTGTACTACAAAAATCGGATCTATCGGGAGGGCCGGTAAAAAATTCGGAAAATCTTATCAGCTGCTGTAGTAAAAGGGGAGAAAATAGCTATAATAAGTAAAAATGAGAAAGGATTGCTAGCTATGTAGTTTGAATTTTCTGTTTCTCTTTGAAAATCGGTGAATTTTCTGAAAAAGCGGAATACTTATAAAAAAAGTGAAATTTTTAGAAAAATCTGAATTTTTGATAAAAAAAAAACTGAAATTCAAGAGATAAAAGTGAAAAAAGCGGAAATCCGCTAAAAAGCGGAAAAATCTCATCCCTGTGTTTAGAAGTACACAAAGAAACAGTTCATAATAAAAAAGCACCTCTTGCCACATATGACGACATTTCCAGGCATGGGTTCCTATACAATTTTATTCCTGATGATGTGATTTAACTTCTCTAAAAATTTGTTACAACATTTACAAATAAATCAGCGCAAATCGAACACATTAAAATGTGAGTACTTAAATGCACAATTTCAAAGTCATAATTTTATATTAATACATTGAGATTTTATTAACGATTCACGTTTAAACAAAAAATTGGGGACAAATATTTGCAATTGATTTAATGTATATTTTATGTATTTTGTTACAAATCGGAATATTGTAACCCCAATAGACAACAACCATTTTATGTCAATAAAAAAATAGCCTTATCACATCATAGTATTTAAAATATATGTTTAAGAAAGTTTAGAATAATAGTAACAACTTTGGACTCAGCAATTTTTTAAATAAACAAGATTTTGGAACAACATTTTGTGGTATTGATTTTATACCACAATTGTTTCATTACTAATTGGTGTAAAAGCAATCAATATAACATATGAACTATAACTCAATAGGAAAAAAATGGTATAGTTGAGAGAGAACGAATAAGTCCCATTAACAGGATTTTGCGAAAATTACAGAATTCAAATTTTAGATTTATGGAACTCTGTGAAAGTTTTATCAGTATATAAGATTTCAATTCATGCTGCCTTATTATTTTAAAACCTGGAAGAATGAAACAAAAACCGAGAATTTCAAGGTACACTCAGAATACAATGACCCCTGATATAGGTTTGAGACAATGAGAAGTTATAGGTCACAAGCAAAAAAAAAAAAAATCACAAGCAAAAAAAAAAGTTTAACTAATACAGAAAACTTCTAATCATTATTGAAAATTTCAATGAGTTTTAAAAACTCACTGTTGTTATATGCATGCAACTAATTACCTCAGAAATCGTAAATTTTTCCTAATATATGAGCAATTTAAATAATTAGAATAATATAATTTCATTACTTTCTATCATTCATTTATCTATTTTTCTACTATTCATAAAATTTTTGTTTGTATTTTTTCTGTATAACTTCTATATTAAAAAAGAGGCATAACCAAATACATAAAATTCACAGATATTTACACCAAAGCTATCAATCTAGCTTTAGGTATTTTTCAATAGTTCTACCTCAAAGCGTTTAACGAAGTAATAGTTTTTAATAATTTTATGCTCAAAAAAAATACATAATATCGATTTGATTCGACGAAAATTCAAAATTTTGAAATACTCACTTTTATAAAATAAAGTTGACTTTTAACAGGATAATTAATACCGAAAAAAATAAAGAGTTTTTCGTTACGTGTTTAAAATTAAAACACATCAGGACTTATAAACAGAAAAAGCATGGAGCAGGATGGGGATGAAAGTTGAAGTTGGAATAAAATCGAGTATAGTTATAGGCAGGCATTTTTACTAGTGATCCATAAGAAAAATGTTTTCTAAATGTAGCATTTGATAATATTTGTAGTTACAGAAATGATATTTTTTGAAAATTATCACTCATTTTACATAAAAAGCAAATAATTTTTTTAAAATAAAGTTAGATAAAATAATTGTTCTAAAATTTTAACTTCAACCGGTTTACTTTATTGTTTATTTATTTTCCGTTCCTTTTATCTGTGCTACATAGAGAGATCAAATTTTCTGTATCTAAATTTCTACTCTCTTTTATTCTTGCTAATTGTGTAAGTTATTCATTTATATTATGGTTTCTTGTTTTATCTCAGTTTTTAAAGATTGAACAAATTCCATTGTATTACTATAACAGGTTCAAATAATAGTGCTTTTCTAATATAATAATCGCTAATATTTTTTTTGTAAATTTCTCTAGTAAGCTTGAAGTATAAACCATTGCTTTCTTGTCCTTGTTATGATGAACTAAGCTTTTATGAATTCCTAATAAATAATCCACTATATTTAGGTCATCCACGCACTTCGTTTTTCTTTCATTTTTTGCATGGTTTTAAGACGATGCAGTTACAGAATAAATGAATTTTAACAATCCTCCTAATCACTTTCAAATATCGAACAATTCTTAAATGCCAACTGAACTAATTTCTTAATCGATGAATTGTTTATTAAAGAGTGGGTTTTGTTATGTAAAAAAAATGTGACTCTTATTTGCTGTAAAGAGCGATTCTAAATTAGCTTTTGGATTACTCATTTTTTCAGCTCAAAACTATTTTTCATTTGTTTATTAAAAAGCTTACTTTATCATTACAGGCTGCATTCCTCATTAACCTACTCCAAGGCCTTAACCTAGATTATTTCTTTGAAGGGATCTGGTTAAATCTAATTATATTAATGTATCTAATAATAATCTTTAAATTAATGAAACTATAACAGTAGATATTACTAAACATGATGGTATTAATTTAGTTTATTTTTATAATTCAATTGTTTGATTTCTGTTTCTGAATATTAACAGAAAACTATATATTTTTTCTCTCTTATGCTCAATGTAAATTAGTTTTGTAGTTCAGAATTTTTTTTTAAGGCAAAAACAAAAATGTCATCTGAAGTAAATCAATTGCAGTGCTACAATCGAGCTTGTGGTCAATTATTTGATCCAGAAACAAACAATGAAGGTTAGTTGCTTAAAGTATAAATATACCTTATTTTATATATATTGGTCTCTTTACTATTTAGATTTCCATTTAGATGTTCATGCTGAATTTCATTAAAATCTGTCTTAGTTGATCTGGAGGTAATGGACTGAATATGAAAATTCTCTTCTTAACATCCCCTTTGCAGAATCACAGGGACATTGTTGCAGAACGTTATAAAGTTGGTGCAGAAGTATTTTTTTGTTGTAATGACTCAGCTTATTTTTTTCACAGTTATCGCTATTGATTTCCTCATAGTTTTTAAAATCCGATATTTTTAATACGATATTTATTACAACAACTGAATTTGGAAACAAAGCATGCATTTAGCTATTCTTTTTTTAAAGAGTTCGATTCTCGCGATTTCTTGAGTTAGTTGCTACTATGGATTTCACGATTTTTAATTATTTTTTTTTTATGTAATGATGATTTACAAAAAGCGAAAAATAGAATAATAAGTGCGTATTTCCTCCTACAAAATGCTAGATTGTCGTCCATAATATTAGAATAAAAGTAATAATAATACATATTCAATTTATAAATTTATATACAATTTTATTTTATTCAAGTAGTTTTTTTTTTTTTTTTTTTCAAATACAATGTTTCTGTTACTTAAAATTATAAAGTATTATTTCAAATTCTATTTATTTTTATGCGAAAAAAGGATAAACTATAAGTTGTCATTGCTTGTTCCAGATTCTTGCCAGTATCATCCTGGAGTACCAGTTTTTCATGATGCTTATAAGAAATGGTCTTGCTGTGATAAGAAAACGACTGATTTTACTGAATTTTTAAATATAAAGGTTTTGTTCACCATTATTTTTTATGTGACAGATTTATTTATTTTCATAATTGAACCTGTCTAAAAGTATAATGTTTAGATTAAAATATTCTTTTTGTTTTTAGAGAGTTATAAAAATTTTATAAAATTGTTACTTAATAAGCTGTTTATTTGCTTATTACCTTATGAACTGAATATCCTTGTTTATGTTTTAAACATTTCTAATTTAAGTTCGTGAGGTTAATTTGTTATGTTACAACAAGATTTTTAAAAAAGTTTTTTTTTTTTTTTTATTTACCTGGGTGACTTTTTTTAGGGTTTTGTTGGGCTTTAAGTTTAAATTTTTTTAACACTCTTTAGGTTTAAATTTTCGCAAAAAAGAATATGAAAATTTTATAAGAAAATTAAATATTAAATTATGAATTAAAATTTAAAAAAAAATAGCTTTAATTTTAATGTAGTACTATCTTTTCATACTGGCATTAATAAAAAGCTCTTAAATAAGTTATTTTTTTTACTAGAAATGAAACCATATTTGGTTTAGAGAAATATGCTGTTTTCGGTTTTATTCATTTTTAAATACTTATAATTTATTGTTTAATTTTTTTGTTAAAATAAAGTAAGCCTTTTGCAGACCAACTAACTACAGAACTACTGTTTATTTTACAATTTTCTTAATATTCTTCCTGCTGTCTTCAGAAGATCCAGCTTTATATAGCTTCTACCAATTTTTGAGGAAATTGAGAAACTGCCCCGCAAGTTCTGGACTTGTTTAAAGAGTGTTTTCTACTTGTGGGCTGGTTTGGTCAAAATTGAGGAATTGTCTAGGTTTTTTAAATCGAAACAAAAATAATTAATCAATCATGTAAGCTTTTATTAAATAAAACTTATTGTGCAAAATAAGTTAACTTTTATTTCATCTTATTCTGTATTTTATCATGTATTGAAATTTAATGAATTTTTATATTTAAATCATTATTTTGTTGCATGAAAATATAACTACCAGCAAAATATTTTACTTCATTCATTTATGTCTTTTATAAAATAAAAATATATGTTTTAAAAGAATTTTTAAAAAAACTATTTTTCAATTTGTTATATTAGTTATAAATGTTATAGTTATATATATTATAATAGCTTTAAATTTTGTGTTTGAACACTTATTTATTAAGGAGATAAAAGAAAGACAAAGGTATTCCAGCCTGTACTCTGCACCTGTTCAGTTCATAACAAATAACATTAGGACAGCTCAAATTATTGTTTCTAAAAAAAGTGATTTCTCTTAATGTTGAAGCAAGAAAAATTATTATATTAATTCCTAAACACACTAAATTTTCAAGGTACGGTTATTTATATTTGTGTATTATGTGTTAAATAATTTGATAAATTTGTGTATTATGTGTCAAATAAGAAATAACAATTAATATAGAAAAGGGCAGATTTTGATTGCTTTTTTTAAAAAATATAAATAATAAAAAATAAAAAAAAAACATTTGAGCCTGAATTTATCACTGGGAGAAAAACCCTGTTTTACAAACATATGAATTATATTTTGAATTATTCATGACTAATAGTCTTGATATCTCTTAATAAATTTTTTGTGCAATTTATTTAAATGAGAAAAGTATAATTTATAAAATTAAAGTATAATTTAAAGTATTTTTTCTTTTTTACAGATACAATTTAGTTACATAATAGTTTTATATGTATATATTTTTTTAAATTTTGCTTATGTCTGAGATTTAAAGTAGTAAATTAAGTTTATCTAAACCCTAATAAATCTGAAAAATAAAATTAGGTTTTCAAGTATGAAGTGCTTTTAGTTAAGATAAATGTTTCATGTGCTTAGGAAACATTTTTATTTCAGTGCAACTAGTTAACCAATTTAATTTTTTTTTAAATTGTTGTAGGGTTGTGCAAATTCATACCATAGCAATGTGAAACCACCAGAGCCTAAGAAACCATCAAAAGAAGTTATGGAAGAAGAAGTAAACATATCTTACTTGTTACTTACTTACTTCACTTTTTTTTAAATTTATTTTTATTTGTTTATTGTTTGAGCTAATAGAACTTGTTTTATTGTTCAAAAGTTTTTACTATCTTTTACAAGATGAGGAATAGTTGTTTAATTTGTTTCTATTTCTTCTTTTATTTGTTGCTTTTTCTTAAAGATTTATTTACCAAAAGAGTGTAAATTTTAAAATTGATAGACAATGAATCTTAAAAGTCTCAATTTTTTTAGTTAATTGATTTTTAAGATTAGTCAGTGTTTTATTTTGATTAAAAGTAATATTGCTTCCTTTATAAATAGATCATTCAATTTTTGATTTGTATGTTTCATGGAAATAAATAATAATATGAGGAATTCTACTCCTACAAAGCTATCAATTTAATTAGTTAAATAATTTAAAAATTTCTTTTTTGAAGAAAATTTATTCACAGATATAGTATTTCACCATGCCTTTAATTATTTTTGATAATCAAATTTTTCTGTTATTTTGATAATAAGTGAAAATTACTTTTTAAAATATTAATGTACATATTATATAGCATACGAAGCTAATTTAAAAATTGTGAGGATCAATTTCAGCTTTTACATAATATTCAACATTTTGATAAGTTTTAATGATGGTAAATGAGTGCCCTTTCTAAACTGAAAGTGCCCCTTACAGTGAGGAAACACCTTGCCTTTTTTTGTTCCTTCCTTTTTTTAATAGGAAGAACTCTGATTACTTTGCAACTAAAATTTTATTTCTACAAAAATACAAAACTATTCTAACTAAATACTTAATGTATGTAATTAAATATTTTTCACAATTTGAATTATTTCTTAAGACAACCTAACAAAATGAATGTAAATAAATTCTTAATGTATAACTAATTTTTCTACTCTACTTAAATTACTACTTAAAACAACCTAACAAAATGAATAATATCTATAGAGTTGTCAATAGATTGAGAACTAACCAAATTTGCAGTACCACATAAGAGAAATATATAGAGAGATAATTATAATATAGGATTAGTTATTTTAGTCATTTTTATTCAATCAGTTGGGAAAGTTAACATTTGTAAAACATTTTACCTCATGCACATTTATATATTAAATTTTAGTTTTATGTTAGTATCAGTTACTAAGAATTTTTTTAATCTGTTGACATAATTGTATAACAAGAGTAAGATAAATGTTCTCTCCTTTCTTAAAATGTAAATTAAAAATTGTGGTATATAGTATAAACTTCTTTTGTACGCAGGCTCCCCCTGTGCGGAAACCCTTACAACAGCAACAGAACAGGGTTCGACCTGATGTGAACGAACCAATGGAACATATTCAGTCGAAAATAGGAACATCACTCAAACCTCTCCTTGAAAAAACATTAAAAGAAATGGCTCTGGAAACAGAAAAAAGTAAGTAATGAAATTTGTTTATTTTTCATCTTTTGTGAAAAAAATATAATTAGACTATAGTGTGAATCATCTCAAAAGGTGAACAAAAGTACTCAAGGTACTAATGATTCTTTTTTTTTTTTTTTTTTTTTTTTCTTTTTTGTTCCTCTCACCACAATATTCGAACAGTATAGCTGATGAACCAGCATTAAAAATGTTGAAGATCGTGATCCGAGCATCAGATCACGATCCCTCAATATGTTTGATCACTGTTTCTATCTCTCAGAACTTTTTCATCTTGTTCACTTTTTTATGTTTGGGATATCTATATATAAATGTTGTACTAATTGACTGAAATAAATTATCTTAAATCTTTAACGTTTCAATTAAAACTAAAAACTTTGAATGAATTTATATTATTATTTTGATTTCTGCTAAGCTTCTGTTCTTCAGTTCGGGTGATGCCTCTTACCTTACATAAATGAATAAACATAAATGAATAGTGTAAAATCTTGACATTGATGTCGATAATTATTTATTATAGACATGTGTGCTCCTAATTATTTTAATTTGTACTTAAACAACTATTCGCATATTCTGTTTTTATTATCTAATTTTTAAACACTAATTTTTCATTTATTTATTTTAATCTAAAGCTGGCAAATTATTTCTGAATAGATAGGTTAGGTCACAAAAACTCCAAAAAATAATAATAATAAATAAATAAAATAAAAGAATAAATGTTTGTTGCTGAAATTAACATTAAAGGTGCAATGGTAAAGGTGAAGGGAGTATTCAGATTCTATTTAAAAATATGTATCAATCACACATGCATAAATAATTATTTGCTAAGAAAGATGATAATAAAAATATTTAATGTAAATGAATCTAAATTGTACTTGCAAAATTAGAAAGTAAATAATTAAGAAAAATGTATTGATATGCAGGAAAGAAAGAAAAAATAAATAAATTGTCTTTGTAATTAATGCTAAGATTTGAAATGCTTTGATGATAGATAAATAAAACATTTTTATTTATCAATCATTAAATATTGTAAGAAATTATTATCAGTTTTAATAAAAATTACATTTCAATGCAAACATTTGACTCATCACTATAAACAAAAATTTCAAACAGAAATAGTTATAATTCAATAATCTGATAGGTGATCAGATTATTGAATAATCTGATAGGCAGTGAACTAAATTGGTACTGGCAGAGGGCGGCTAAAAAGCTTTTTTTTTTCTTTGATATTTTTTTTCTTTTAATCTTTAAGACAGTTTATTTTTATTAAAATGGATTTCAATGATGATCTTAAACCGAAGAAGCCGTAATTGTCTGCAAAATTCCTTTTTCTAATTTCAGGACTTATGCCATTCTGATAGTTTGCTTCTTGTTCTAAGTCGGCAATCTTTTTAGCAATCATTTTGGGATTGTTGCCTTTTTACCACAATACATATATTTTGTTTTCTCCACATTCACCCTTAAATTCCTTTCTACTTTTACCTTCAATTTCATTTCAGTGTTAAAAAAGTTTCACCCAATTAAGCTATAGATCATGCGCTTATATCTACATCATTTGTATTTACCAAAATATGTGCTGATTTATTAAATATAGTTCCTCCAGTATTAATAACAGCATATCTGATTACTTCCTCCAGAACTTTATTAAAAAGAACCCATGTCAATGCACCTCCTTGTCTATCTCCATTCTAAATCTCGAAAGAGGTGGCTCATTCCCCCTCAATACATACCAGTGAGATGATTTCAGTGAGAGTGAACATCACCTCAAAAGAGGTGGCTCATTCCCCCTCAATACATACCAATGAGATGATTTCAGTGAGGGTGAACATCACATGTTTGCTTAATTACGATAGAGCATTGAAATCTGAAAAGATCATAAGAAGCTCGTCTCTATAATTACTATCATAGGCTGCCCTAACGTCTACAAACAAATGTGTTTCTGTTCTGAATTCTTCGCTACAAGAAATATTTTTTCAGGATAGGGGGTAAGATCTATGCCCAACCTAAAGCATCAAGGTGTTCCTTTTTGTCTGTTGCCTTTCTTTTGATCTGTCGAGCTTGGGAGAATAGGAGCTGAAGATCCTACAGTAGCTCTCGGGGTCATAGGCACTCAACCACTGCAAAACCTTAAAGTGGGAACACTGTCCCAAAGAATGTAGAAAATTAAATTTTGTTTCTGTTTCACTAATTTGTATCCTCTAAGAAATTCTTTCAAATTTAGTTATCAATTTTATACAAAGTTAAGATAGCTTGACTATTTAGATGAGTGATAAAAAAAAATTGTTAAAACATTACCTGTAATAAAAAATGAACAGTTATATATTTTTTTAAATAGTGGATTATTACATTTGTTTTTCAATAACGTTATAGATTTCTTATAACAGGACTTGTTATATTATATATTAATACGAAGGCTATAAATGTCTCTGCTACTATAGATGTTTTTCAGTCGTTAACCATATAGTTTTATAAAGTATTTCAATTATGATGTTACACAATTAAAAAATTTTAAAGTGTTTTATTTATATTGTTTTCTTTTACAGTTAATGATGGTGAAATTCAATTAAATACTCCTTGTCATAACAAAGGTTGCCGAGAGGTACTTGCAAATTATTTTTATATTTATCTATAGAATTGTTTATAATATTTAGTCTAGTTGATTTTGGATGCAGATCTAATTATTAATATTCGAAGTGTATCTTAAAGTTTCATAATAAAGTAATCTAATTTGATCACATGCTAATTCTAAAGTAATCATAGAAGTTGCCTCTTTTCTAAAATTTTACTGTGTAACTTAAAAACTCCCCTGGTAACAATTTCTTCAATAGAATGTTTAAATTTATTATGATGCTAAGACAATCCCCGAGATCATTTCTGCAAATGCTTTTAAATAAGATTTTTATCACAATTTTAAGTAAGAAAGATATTCCATTCTCAAAGAATTAAGTTTTTTCTTCACTGTAATTTTTTTTAAAGTGTCAATAACTAACTTCTTTTTTAAATATTTAGACAGTGTGACAAACTCGTATTATTCTAGTTTCTTCAAATGTCATTATTTTTGTTTGTAAGAAATTCTTAACACTAAAATCTGCTGTAGCTTTTGGAATTTCAAAGCTATATCATTTTATTTTTGAAGTAAGGATTTTCATTATATTTTTCTTTATTTTGAAAAATGACATTTTTTTATCAGTATTTCATGTATTGCACAAAGAAATGTAAATATGTTTAAAAAGTTGTTTTTAACTGAAATAATTTATGTTTTATTGTTTTTAACTGAAATAATTACACTTTAATTTATTAAAGTATACATTGCAATTCTTTTTTCGTCTAACGATCAAAACTCTGATAAAAATCATAAATAATACTTAATATTATTTAACAATAGTGCAACTAAAATTATTAACACCCCAATGATAAAATTGTTTATAGTATTATTTAATTATATCAAACTAATTACTGAATAATTTACTTCTTTCTATCAAACCCAAAACCTTAATGAATTATAAAGACAGAAAATCAATTTGCTAAATAAAAAGTAAATTAATATGGATCAGAAAGCATTTTAAAATTAAATTATTTTTGACAAAACAAGTTTTTATTCTTTAATTACATGTATATACATTAATTACACATTAAGATTTAAAATTACCTGTATTAAAATAAATATGTATAAAATTAAATGGGTATAATTGAAATTTATTTACTGATAGTGAAACAGCAAATTATTTTGCATACTACAATGATCACATATGAATTCATTTTGCTTTTAGCTAATGTACTGCAAAAAATTATCTACTTTACTGGCAAGAGCTTGAAACTACAAAAAATTGGTACTATTTGTTGGCCTCCCAGAATTTCTGTTTGAGTCTTTTGTGCACAAACTCTACTTATCGCACATAATGTTTAAATATTGCATGAAAGTGGAATTTTTATAAGCTCTATGTTGTTTTGCACATTTTTTTTCCAGCTTTAAAATTGGAATGCTTTTATTTTTAGGTTTATAAAGGAGAATACAGTAATATTGAAACTTGCATGTACCACAGTGGAATACCTGTTTTTCATGAAGGGTTAGTATCAGACCTGTATGTGAACACCGTTTGTGGAAAATTTGTCACCACCGTGGAAACTAAAACTAAAAAAGAAAGATAATTTGCCTCTTCAAAATTTTCCTACCTTTGCTACACCGATTTAAAATTACATTCACATGATTTAAAATCACACATTGCTATTCGTATTTACGCGATTTGAGACTGCTCAACGTTTTCTGTATTTTCACAATTTTTAAAATCAAATTTTACTTTTCACATTCACATGATTTAAAAGCCACTGTTATGATTTGTGTTCAAGTGACTTAAAAATTATACATCGGCTTTCGTATTCGCACCATTTTATAATTAAATATCAAGATTTGTATGAGCGTGATTTTAAAACCAAACATTGAGAGATTTGTCTTCTTTGTGATTTGAAACTCGCACATGGAGATTAATATTCACACAATTTAAGTAAATAAAATCTCATGCCGATATTTTTATTAAAAGGTTTATAGCATCCTGTGGATAAATATTTCCTACATACATTCCGGTTGATACATCAGCTTTTGGTTAGGAAAAAGTTTTTATTGAAACTTAATAAAAGTTTATTTACTGTAATGTTTAAAAACAAATTTGAAGTTAAATCATTACTTTAAGGACTTAAAAATAGACTTTTTTTGAAAGTTTGTTGATCAATGTAGGAAGCAAATGTGTAATGTTTGTATTTGATTAGGAATTATCTAGATTGCAGGCAAATAATATGAAGTTATATTCATATCGATGTATATGGCTTTAATTTTTCATGCTTTTAAGATTTTACTAATATATTTTGTCCACTAATATTATACTCCTATTTCCTTATGTGATGTATTTTATTGATGCGTCTGTCAGTTTTTGATACAATTGCTCTAAATAATGGGGATTTTTTTTCTGGACTTAAAGACAAACACTGAGTAAACATTTTAAAATAAATGACTTAATGTCATTATTGTATAATTGCTCATCATTCAAAAGGCAATTTAAAATATGACTATGAGAAGAAGCAGATAAAATTATATAATTATTATATATAATAATTAATTAATAAAACAAGAATTCATATCTTGCTTGTCTGGGAATCTGTTGCTTAAGAAGAATATTTCAATTACTAATGTATGAAACCTGTAATCTATAAAGCCTGTTTTACACTTTAAAAATAATTTCCTTGTGCTTCTGTCTGTATATTACTTTTTAAAGTACTTTTTATTAATATATTTTAAATTAGAAAGATAACAATGTGCTAATCCTATTGTTTTAGGAACTTAAAATTAAAACTTTTGCACGAAAAACAATTTTACTAATTTATTTGTAATGAAGAAATAAAACCATTACAGGATGAAATATTGGTCTTGCTGTGTAAAACGTACAACAGATTTCGATAGCTTTTTGGAGCAAGTTGGTTGTACTACCGGAAAACATAAATGGCATAAGGATATAGTAAGTAAGAGTTTTAAAAAAAGATTTAACACCTTTCTGCCATTCTAGTGCCAGCATAGTATACTACTCTATCTTGTGACTGTTACACAATGGTATGACATAGACAACTAAAGGTGTTAAAACTATTAAGCTTTATATATATGCTTTATCATATGTTTTATATTTATAAAAATTATATCTTTATCAGGCTACAGTGAGTAATCTTAAGTTTCGAACTTTAGCATATTGAAGATGACTCAGTTGCCAATAAAATAATTATTCTTAATTTATTAGCTACAACAAAATAATTTATTGTTGTTAGTAATACTAACAAAACAATTAGATATACTAAGTATATCTAATTGAGATACTAAGTATATCTAATTGTTTCGTTGCCAAAACTAAGATTTTACAGCATTCTTTTTTTGACCATGCTATTTGTTTTAAAATTATTGGAAGACAAGCCAATTGCCTGAAATGTGTGAAATTAATTAATGCAGCATATTAAATTATAATAATATTAAGTATGCTTAATCTTTTTTTAAAAAGAAAACTCAGAAAAAATTGTGCGAACTTCTTGAGAAAAAATAATTTAGATCTGTTAGAATAATATATGAATTAGGATTTTCTTAAAAAGGGTAACATAAAATCTGGGATACTTTAACAGTATAGGCAATTTTACAGAAAAGGACGTTTGAAGCGGAATAATGGACACTGTAACACTGAATTTCCACTGTATAAATATGTAAAAAAAAATATTCTGACATTTTTTTAAAATTGATTTGAATCCAAACACTTACATTAATTCTTTAGAAACGTCATTATCACAGAATCTCAGACATTTTTTGCATTTTATTTATGATAAATTTTATTATTGAAAACATAAATGTTTGCCATTTTTTTACTGTGTTTTATTTAATACCAATCAATAATAACTTCTTAATTCCTCATTTAAAATGATAATTTTTTCCTTTTTGTTTCAGACAACTGAAAGCCAAGCTAAGTGTCGATATGACTGGCATCAAACTGCCCAATCAGTTATTATTTCAGTTTACTCTAAATGTCCTTTACCTGAACTGTCTTACGTGGAAGCAAATCCAGTAAAGCTACACATGCATATAGCCTTTGGTAAAGAAAAACAAATTTTTGAAGAAGAAGTTATTTTGTTTGGTGTAAGTATTTTTTCAATCCATGATAATTATACAAAATAATAATTAGTTCTATTATAGCTTCGGTATTTTCTGTTATAAAACATCTACCGCTTAATCAGCCAATAGAGTATCTCTTTAATCTTTTTCAAAAACCAATGAGAGTGAGTCAGCAGACTCTATTCTTTCTGTCCTTTCAATATATATTTTTCAATATGTTGTTATAAATACTATTAAATTTGTTTAATTGAATTATCTTTATTCATCATCCTTCAAATCATCTTGTCACAGCATCTGTGTGCTGTTTTTTTTTTTTCTACATACTTCAACCATACACCTTCATTCAGTTTTTCAGGACTCAACCTTTTAATGACCTTGTTAGGGTTTCCACTGGTGACCAAAAAGCCACTACTACTACCTTTTTTACCTTGGGAGACTATGACGACTCTTATAAGTTAAAAGTATTGTTTAATATAGTACATAAAAGGTTAGAATTGCAATTAAATCTTTTCAAATGATGTCTTTTAATGTCGCTCATAAACTTCAGCCAGTCATTCAGTGCTTTTTCTAGAATTTGCTTCACGAGAATGTTGTTAAGAAATTAAAATACGGCTGCCTTTAGAAATGCATCACAATTTTTAATTATTTAAAAAAAAAGTGATCTTAAGGAATAATTTAGCAATTTGTTTATTCTTCTATACACTTCCTTTAAAATTCAGTAAAGTTACACATGCATGTAGCCTTTGGTAAAGAAAAACAAATTTTTGAAGAAGAAGTTATTTTGTTTGGTGTAAGTTTTTTTCCATCCATGATAATTATACAAAATAATAATTAGTTCTATTATAGCTTCGATATTTTCTATTATAAAACATTTACCGCTTAATCAGCCAATAGAGTATCTCTTTTACCCTTTTCAAAAACCAATGAGAGTCTGTCAGCAGACTCTATTCTTTCCGTCCTTTCAATATATATTTTTCAATGTGTTTTTATAAATATTATTAAATTTGTTTAATTAGATTATCTTTATTCATCATCCTTCAAATCATCTTGTCACAGCATCTGTGTGCTGTTTTTTTTTTTTTTTTTTTTTTCATTAACTATACACCTTCATTCATTTTTTCAGGACTCAACCTTTTAATAACCTTATTAGGGTTCCCCTGGTGACTTAAAAAGCTACTATTGCTACCTTTTGTTTACCTTGAGAGACTATGACGACTTTTATAAGTTAAAAGTATTGTTTAATATAGTACATGAAAGGTTAAAATTGCAATTAAATCTTTTCAAATGATGTCTTTTAATGTCGCTCATAAACTTCAGCCAGTCATTCAGTGCTTTTTCTAGAATTTGCTTCACGAGAATGTTGTTAAGAAATTAAAATACGGCTGCCTTTAGAAATGCATCACAATTTTTAATTATTTAAAAAAAGGTGATCTTAAAGAATAATTTAGCAATTTGTTTTATTCTTCTATCCACTTCCGTTAAAATTTCCATTCTAGCTGGTTGGGAGCTGCCATTTTTTTTTCTAAATAATCCAGAAAATGTGAATAATACCTTTCACAAAATAAGAATGCAATTTTCAAACAAGAAAAATATAATTGATGGATAGTTTAAACTTTTTGAAAAGTTAAATGATAGTATAGGAAACTCCGATTTCTAAATGATGTTGCAATATGTACTTCAAGTTCTCAATAATGGTAATTGATCCATATTTCCTTCGACCATAACCACGCCCAGAACCACATAGGTTGTGAATAGGTGGTCCCTCATTCTTTATTCATAGAGGATTCAAGGTGTTTCATGTTTAGTGAGCGGTGACGTCAAAAGAAATAGTGGTTTGAATAGTTTTCTCAAGACTTTTGTCATCTATCGACTTGTTGTGAGTCAAAGAGAAAATTTTAGTCTTGAAAGCACAAATATGACTAGCAACTATTTTTTAAGTCATATTCTTGATATTAAAAAAATTAGAAAAAATTTTGGTTGTTATATTAGAAGGAAACATTCGGCCGAGATATTCTAATGGGCATTGAAATAACATTGCGTATATAGAACCGCAAACGGGACTTCATGTAGCTGTCATTATAATGGAAGAATCCCACTAATAGGAAGTCATATTGAAGAGCATTGACTGTATTTGAATTAAAATTGTAGTGGAAGCCCTATTTTGATAAAAACACCACACAATTTTCATTAATTTTATATTTATCAGGACAGTGGCTGAGCTGGTAATACGAAGTAAAATTTTGTAAGAAAAAGATTTTTCTAATTATTAAATGAGAAAAGATTGCTTCTTAAATGCAACTTAAAACTCAATAGCCTTGATTTTAAAAAATTGTATTATCACTAAAAAAAATGACTCATTAAATTTTTGCACATTGTAGCCCACCTGTATAAAGGAGAAAGAAGTTATTTGAATAACAAGTTAATATCAAATTTTTGTTTTCCCCTTAATTATTCAATTCAAAAGTATAAATAAGGAATATCTGTTAAAAAATGTCAAAAATGTGTATCAATAGAGTTGTGATCAAAAATATTTTTTTTTAAATCTATACTATCAATTTTATAATTAAATTTATTAGATATTAATTATAATGTAGATTTTTTAGTATGGAATAGAAAATATTTTAAACACAAATGATAGCGTTTATTGTATAACAGATTATGTGAATATATTTTTCCCATTCAGGTTGTTGATGTTAAGGGCTCTACTGTGACATACCTGGGAAGCAAGGTAGAAATAATCTTGAAGAAAGCTGAATCTCAGAGTTGGAAAGACCTTAGGCTAAGAGAAACTATACCCAATTTCAACAATATGTCTCTAGACGATGATAATAAATAATTGTTATTTAAAACGCACATCTTATTTCAAGCATTTTGTTATGCATAATTTATTTAAATAAAATTACTACTTGTTATGCAACAGAAATGTTTTAACCATGTTTTTCTTATGGGGTTATTATGCTATGTAGGATTTTTAGCTGGGGAAGCTAACATCCAAGTCCCGCTTTTATTTAAAAACCTAAAGAATTTTTTTTCACTTGATTTTATTTGTAGTTTTCCATTATTTGAATAGCTTTTAGAGAATTTGAAATTAAGAGTCACAATTGAACATTTTCCCAAAAAGCATTATGCATTCTTCCTAGGAATACAAAAAAGGCAAGGCGTTTCCTCTCAGAAAAGCACGCTTTGAGTATTGAGGGCACTCACTTAACACCGTAAAACTTTATCAAAATGTGCAATATTATGTAATAACTTAATTTTATGCTCTACTATTTTTAAATTACCATCTTATACTATTTTATGCGTATATTTCAAAAAGTAATTCTCTCTTATTATCAAAGAAGGAGAAAAATTTGTAGTTTATAAATATAATTAAGGTCATGCTAAAAGGCAACTTCTGTGCATATATTTTTTTTTAAAAAGTAAACTAACAAAAAATGATTAATTGATAAACAACTTGAAAGCTTTTTTATATAATTTAAACTGGGAAAATGAGCATTTAATGATGCATTTTTTAAAAAGTAATAATAGAAAATTTTAAAAAATAGTTTTAAAATTCAAAATCACTTGAAAAATTTATTAATATTCCCCACTTTGAAAAAATCAGTAAAACTTTAACCAGTTGAGAATAATCCTAACAAAGTAAATATTTGTAACGTTAATTAGAATTAAACCTATGAACACAGATAATTTTACCAGTGTGTAATTATTATTCAAGCAGTGAATTAAATTTTCTAAAAATGGAATATGAATAAAGAGGCTGTGCTTTAAGAGATGACGACTTATTTTTACAAAAAGGGCAAAGAGAGCGCATTTCCTTGGATCAAAATCATTGAATTATGCTTTGGTTTACTTATTGTCTGCTGCCTATTATTTTAAATATTTAAAAATCATATAAGAATAATAAAGTTTTTAATGACAATAAATATGCTCCCTTCTATTTTCCTTAAACTGCAGTATAAAAATTCATTATCGACAATATTTGTAAACCGATACTAAATTATTTTTCAGGCTAAGAAAGTGAAGTCCATTATGTACCCACTTTACTGTAAGAGACAGTTCCCTATAGATCATCTTAGTCGAATAACAACTTTGTTCGTTTCTTGTTAAACTGATCCCCTCCACAAAGGATTCAAAATTGTGATGGCATGTCTTCGGATCATCATATACCCCCCCTCCCCCATTGTACAGCTCTAGTGCGACATACTCAATTTTCTGCTAATATTTTTCATATCTGACTTTCGTAGTCTATCTTAGCCAATTATTCTTAGAAATATAGTCTTATCACAGTGGGCGGAAAAAAATTTCTCACTTTTTGTGATGTGGTATTCACTAAATATATTGTCTGCACGAATTAATTAGCATATTTGAGGTCACCTCTTCAACCATTAAGATCGAGTCAGATCCGATAATTAGATTAAAAGTTATTCAGGATGATCCGTTTTTATTTTGCGCACTGAATTGACGAGCAACTTTTATCGAGATTCTCGATAAATTTGATATAAAAAATCTCACACTTTTGCACATGCAGGTATATCCGAACATTTGTACAATCTGGGACAATTTCAAAGAAACTTCACACCTTTTGGTAAGGGCAGTGTGAAATAAATAGTACACAAGTGTTTTCATGAAACTCAAGAGAAATCAGATTTGTTCACGCTAGTGAAAAGTACACAACCCTACAATAATGGAATAGACGCCAGTTTTTGAAAGAAAAAAAAATTTCGCTTCAGATTTCTCACGAAATACTTAGAGAATTATTTTGTAACATTACAGGTGTTTAAATGATGATTACTTATACTTATCAATAAACTCATGCTCTCAGAGATTTGAGGGGCCGGCAATACATTACGAACGATATTGGGTGCTTTTAAACACCCTGTGCAGCACAATATATCAAATAACTTGTAACTTTTATCAGTTAATTTTGTGATTTTATGTAATAAGTGCATAAAGTTTCGTAAAAGTAACTTAAATTTTCATAAAGATGTGGACATTTGTATATTAAAAAAATAACTTTTTTTTGTCGTACGTTTTTTACTATAATTGTAGAAGTATTCAATAAAATTTTTACGCACTTTTTAATTAATAGCAAAAATATTTAAAATTTGAAGGAAAAAAAATGCATGAATAAATATGGGCATATAAAATAGACTTCTACAAACCCTAAAATAATTGTCCGGAGAACAAAATATCCACGTCTAAGGAAAACAATCGATGGCCTATTTTAAATGCTCATATCTTGCGCAATTTTCATCGTTTTTTTTTTTTTTCAAATTTTATAATGTTATTTTTGTTATTAATTAAAAATTGCTCCGAAACTTTTGTTTAATTTTATTAAATATTTTGATAGTAAGAAAACGCAACGCAAAAAAATAGTTTTTTATAAAAATATCCATATCTCCATGCATATTAAAGCAAGATTTAAGAAACACGCAGTTATTCCATATATTACTGTCAAATTAGGATTTCAGGTTTTTGTCGTCGTCGGCCATTAAGGCAGAGGGGGTGCGATTGTTCTTGTTTTTCAGTGGAGCCATCTAAGGTCAAGAATTCGACTTCTGCCACATCCATACGTCACACCCGTTTATAGGGAAGACCAGGGCCGGATTACCCATTAGGCCATGGTCCCCCTTAAAATGGATTTTTTGAAAATAAATTACGAAAAACAATGATTTTTCAAAATGTTATGATTATTTTTTTGTTCTAATTTAATAAAATAAAGTAAAATTTAATTTATTATTATTTATTTTAAATATGCTTTCTTAAATGAAAAGATATATAAATACTTTTATATTTGAATAAATAAAAAATATACTAGAAAAAAATTTAATCTAAGGGCCCGAAAAATTTGAATGGCCTAGAACCCCGCTTACGCTTAATCCGCTCCTGGGGAAGACCCATTTATTAATTCACAGATCGAAATTTTGACCTGAATCAGAGAACGATCAATCTCCAATTAAATACCTCCAGAGGAATTGATTTGTTATGGGAACATGGAGAACTTTGTGACACGGTGAATTTAACGTACACCACGGGGAGTTCTCGGCCGGTTGGATTCGAACTTTAGTTCTCACAAACGTGAGTCCAGTGCCCTGCCAACCAGGCTATCTCGGCCAGGATTTGAAGTAGACATGATGTTGTTGTTAATTTACGTCGCACTAGAGCTGCACAATGGGCTATTGGCGACGGTCTGGGAAACATCCCGGAGGATGATCCGAAGACATGCCATCACAATTTTGATCCTCTGCGGAGGGGATGGTAGCCCGACGACCTGCGCGCGAAGTCGAGCACTTTACGGTAGCACAGTTTAACGAGGACCAATACCGCACATCCTCGGTCCCTACGCAGACTGATCCAAGTGGTCACCCACCCGCACACTGACCGCAGCCAGCGATGCTTGACTTCGGTGATCTGCTGGGAGAAGTAGACATAAAAAATAACAAACCAGGACCTATTAGAATTGGTTAATGGGAGTCACTGGTGGCCGCACATGAAAATCCTGTGACGGGATTTGCAGGACGGGGGAGCTGAAAATTTAAATACTGACATTTGAACAAATGTGGTATTATCTTTGCTCAGTATTTTATGGTGAATCGAATGAAACCAAAATCGAAACGATCGGACGAGTTGTTTAGGAGTTATAAGGGTTTTATGTATAAAATGTACTTGCTGACTTGTATGCGAGAAAAATAAAATAAAAAACAGTCTACCCTGAATAAGTTTTGATTCGAAATTTAATAATACGACTTTCTTGCTCTATACTTTTTAACAAATATTTACTTAATAATCATTTTAATGAATAGTGGGTCCGCAGCCAGTGATGCTTGACACTGAAAAACAAATTTGTAGATCGGAAAATTTAAAGTTAAAAACTACTACGTGCTCTTTTTTTTGTAAACTAGAATTCAATTTTTAAATTATGAAATTTGTAATGGTAGAGTAATTCCTGATGATAACAACATTGAAGTGATTAAAACCATTAACTAAAGTTAAGACTCTTCAACATTTTTTTATCATTAACTATTTTTTCATCAACAATAAATTTATAAATAATTATGCAAAATTTTAAACTTGTAAATTTTGAGAAAAAAAAAGACTAAAAAATGTCAGTTGTGTCCAAGACATTTCAAAAATTGCTCACCAGTGTAATCCATCATCATACTCGAGAAATATAAATGTGGTTTTTTGCATTTAAATTTACAATAAGAGAAACTTTATAATTTTTTATATTAATTTTGTTAAATTCTAATTCATAAAAGAATTCTGAGTGATCGAAGCTCATTATTTCTTATAGAGGAGATCTTTTTTATAGATGAGGAACTGATTCTCTCCCCAAATGTAATAGAATTTCTCAGGCGAGTCATTCTATATTAACCGATAAGCTTAAAACATGTTTCATATCAAGTTTAAGATGTAGAAGTCGGTCTCTCACAAAGAGCCATAAAAAGTCAAGATGAACCAGATAAAAGATTATTTTCTGAAGTTAATGGGCAATAATTCGTAGATGAAGTACACATTAAAATAGTCCTAAGAACGTCCCAGTGGCGCTATCCTTTTAGCGAATCAAAATCTCTAAATGTTATCAATTGAATGACGTTTCAGTAAGATAAGAAGATCCTTGCAATCACTCGAGCGTTGCGATCACGAATAAATTTCGAAAAGAATTATTGTAGATGGTTGCCTGAATGTAAACAATAATTCTCTTCCGTATATCCCTTTGCTTTTGTTATGTTTACGAGGCTATGTGCGAACAGGCATTCTAAACAGTTTTATTGTTGCGATTTTTGTTTAAATTTACGTAATTTTACCATTCATAAGAGTTTTCTGTAATTTATAAATTCGAACAGGTCGTGAGCCTAAAACAAATTGAACAAAATTAATATCACAGTATAAATAAAGAGTTAAGTTAGTCATGTTTTGAGTGTTAACCCTTATTTGGCTATATTTGTGCAAAATAGCACCGTTTGTTATTCTTTGGGTAGCATCATAGCAAGCTTGCGGAGTCTCATTTGTTGTTTCGTTGAAAGTATAAGTATAATAATAATGGATGGTGCAATTTTTTCAAGCTTAGGCGTAAAAATCAGTAGGAAGTATTAACTAGCATGTTTTAAGACGAATTTTAACCCCTAGCGCCAACCGCGCTTAGATGCAAACGGTCAACCATCCATACGAAGGGCCGGGATAGCCTGGTCGGTAGGACGCTGGGCCCATATCCAAGAGGTCGTGGGTTCGATCCTCGCCGGCCGAAGACTCCCCGTGTAGTAAATGGTGACTGATGCACGTTAAATCTGTCGAGTCTCAAAGTCCTCCATGTTCCCACAACAAATCAATACCTCTGGGGGTATTTATCCAGAAGTTTCCTTGTCTTCTGGATTGGTTCAAAATTACAAGGCTACGGAGTTGAACGTAAGTAGTCGTAAACCCATGAAATTGGGTCGGCTGTTAAACGACGGTTATAAAATAAAATAAAAAACAATCCATACGCCGTGATGGCTCAGGGGATAGTTAGTCAGGGGAGCGTTCGCCTTCGAATGAGATAATCCGGGTTCGGATCCCAACAATGACTAGTCGACACGAATTCCTCATCCGGCTTGTACCGACCACAGTGCTGACGTAAAATATCCTCAGTGGTAAACGGAGTCCCCTTGCTATTAGGCTAACCGTGGGTAGTTTTCCTCTCCATGTAATGCGGGTTATTTCCAATAAAAAGTCCCCCACGAAGGCAAATTTCTCTCAATATTTGATCCAGGAGTTCAATTCTTTTTTGGATTGGGTTCAAAATTACAAGGATACGGAATGGAACATCAGAAGTTGTAAATCCAAAAAATTGGCTCGGCTGTTCAACGAAGGTTATAAAATAAAATAAAACAATCCATACATACTTACTTGTCAACAAACAGTAACGCTGTCACAGTCAGTCACACTCAAATTAACGAAGAGGAAACTTATAAACCAAAAACCTTTTTATGACATTTCGTCCATAAATGTCATGAAAAGGTTTTCGGTTTGCTCCAAGTAGATTTATTTAATGAACACACAATAAATGAAAACATCTGCATTTTTTTTTAATGCTAGGATGTTCCTCCTTCTGCTGACCTATCTCCCTAATTGCTTCTGAATTATCAGAGTTTTTTCTTTCTTTCTTTAAAATCAATATTTTCCACAAAAATGCAGAGTATTTTGTTATCAAAATATACATAACATAAGAAATAACATATTAATATAAGACAACACAATAACGAGACAACAAATAACATAAGAACGGACATTTTTTAACTATGTTAATCGTAATGAAATGGACCATTATCTAGATTTGAAGGAAAAAAAAAATCATTCTAAGGAATACACATTATGTGACCCAATAAAAAAGAAATGAAAGAGGAGTAATTTTAATCATGGACGAGACTTGCAACGATTCAAATATTTCACGATTCATTAATATTTATACAAGGCAAAATGTAATTTTTTTGTTGTTGTTATATTTGATTTATATCAACTTGGGGAGAGTTCATAAAATTAAGATATCAAGATGGAAAAATAGTCAATATTTAAAGCAAAAATCTTTAACTATGTATGTGTGTATACATATATATACGAGATAACAGCTAATATATCCCCGCTATGCTCGCCTACATTCACCTAGGTCAGGGGTGGCGAACCTTTATACACCAACGTGCCATCTTTCCTAAAAAAATGTTTAATTAGGTCATAGACGTGCCGTCAAATAATTTTGACTTCGTGATTATTGGAAAAATAATAATATACTACTATCAATTCAAAACTCTTTATTTACATTGAAAAAAAAACAAAACATTTTGCTGTGTCTCAGTTATACGCGTAATTCAGCTTAAAGTAACATCAGTGTGACTTCTGTTGTTGCAGATCAGATGACAAATAACTTATATTTAGGTTGTAAGATGTTAGTTTAAGCAGGACTGTTAATTTTTTTTTGCTAGTTATTCATTGTAAGCTTGTTTTTTATGGTTATTAATTGCTTTTTTTAGCATTAATTGTTAATTTTTTCATTAATAATTGTTTATTATTTTTTGTGTTTCTTATGAATTTTAATTTAATTGTTACATATGTTTTATAGTGTAATAACATTTGTGTAATAACAAATGTGATCGGTGGCGTGCCCAAAATATTGTGTCGGGTGCCATAAATGGCACGCGTGCCTTTGGTTCGCCATCCCTGACCTAGGTGTTCGTTGGAGAGGAATTTTTTTTTTTTTTGGTAGTTGGCACCCTCACCACTAAGAACGAAAACACACCACCATATGAAATTCATTTCCAGTATTGTCGGAGTTATCTGCAGATCATTTCTGACAAAGCAAATTTTTCATTCATCGGACTTTGAATTGTTGTTTTCAGAGTAACGTGCAAATATCTAATTCTGCTTTTTGCTCGAGATTCGCCTTCTGAGACACTGAAGAAAGCATACGAAACTAAGTCATGAGAAAAAAAAAATCCTCTGTGTACGAGTCTCATAAGCGTTTTCGTGAAGATCGCACAAGCTCGGACTGGACGCCACTTCTCTTCATCCGCAGATGAAAATGTCGAGAAATCGTGCGTGCGACAGACGAATAAATATTTGATGCTATTGTCTCTGAATTTGAATTTCACATGGGAGTGTTCACGGCATTCTTCACGATGATTTGCACATTGTTCTAAAAATATTATCACCTGATCAAAAAGAAGTGAGAGTGAACACGTGCAGTGATTCGATTGACATGGCTGATGAAGACGACAGCTTCTTGAAGAAATTTATGAAATTGCCAGAAAAGTGAACGGAAAGCAAAAACATCATCAAGGAAGGATAAGTTTCTCTTGGACAAAAGCCGAGTGAAAATGATGTTGGAAGTGCTTTCCGATTACAAGGGTGCCATTCACAACGAATTTATTCCTGAATGCCAAACCGCCAAAAAAGAACTTTATCTGGAGATCCTTAAACAACTATGAGATGCAATCGAACGAAAACGACTTGGAAAATGGGTTAATTTCACTCGATTGGTTTCTTCTACACGACAATTCTTTATCACATCACGCTCTGATTGTGAAAAAGTACCTTGGCAGACGCAGTAAACACCCTCCTTATTTTCCCGACCTAGCACCAGCAGATTTTTACCTGTTTTCACGACTGAAAATGAAATTAAAGTGGCACCGTTTCGTCGATGAGGTGATTGAAAATTCGACAAAACAACTAAAGGACCTGTCAAAAAAAAAAAAATGAATTCCAGGAGTATTTTGAAGTCATATGAACGCCGGAAGAAGTGTGTGGGTGTAATAAAAAAATACTTTGAAGGTCAGTAAAATAAAATTGTTCCATTTTCTTAATAAATTGTAATTGGCCAATTCCGGTAATTTTTTGATCCTACTTCGTACATATACCAATAGCTTACTTCAAATTTAAAAAAATTAATTAATAATAATTGATTAAATTTAAAAAAATGAAAGGTATGATTTAAAAAAATTACAAAATAAAAACTTTATAATTCCTCTCTTTCTACTGGTCTAGATGTTAAAATGAAATTATTTAAGTCTATTTAAATCTAAATTTACGTTTAAAGTAGCCATTTAAAGGTGCGACTATGTTCTTTTTACTTATAGCACATTACCGGTTTTGAAATATGTCTTGCCAATCAACAACATCCCATCTTTTTGAAATTGACCCCTCTTTCTTTTTGAACGTTCATCTGCTTTCAAAGGGTGATGTTGCAAAATTCCTTCCTTAAGGGAAAAGGGTCCATCTTCAAAGAAAGATATGTTTTGGAAGAGGGCTGTCCAATCAACTATCAGAAACTAATGGAACAAAACTCTTTTCAATTAGTTAAGTTTTCATATAAATCGCATTTTCTAATAGTAAGACTTATGGCTGTGTTTCTTGATTACTTGTCAAAAAGGGCCCCTAAGACTTATTCGATGGCTTTGGAAGCGATAACAATCTAAGTAAGAAAAGACAGAAGCAAAATGAGATTTGAGTGCCTGAAAACCTTATCATTGAATGGAGAAAATTAGGGGTCTGAGGTCCCCGGGCACTGCCAGTGCGTAAAGACAGAACTGAATTTAAGATCGATTTTATGCAGAAATGAATATTACTAATTTATTTTTCCCTTGTAATGGAAAAAAAGGATGGAATTCTCCTCTCTTTTTAGAAATGACTCACTTAACTTAGTTTTTTTCTTTCTTTTAATTTACCATTGTTATTCAAAACATGCTACTTGGTTAGAATGCAACATATTTTTATTTCAATTAAAAAAAAAAATCTTATTGCTGCAAACTTGTACCGCCATCAGGAAATATTTTAGTAAGGAAGAATTTTTAAATAAGCTCTTTCAATAGCAGTTTAGAGCAACATTATAGATTTGAACTAGAAATATGATTAAATTATTGATTGCTCTTGGATCGTAAAAGTTTAAAAACAAAGGTTTATACATTTACACATAAATGTTGCTACATTTCCTGTCAGTTGGTCATGATGAAAGTTATATAAAGATAAATCAAAATTTATTATTGAAATTTTTTTCTTTACTGTTTCATAACAAATAATTTTTTACAGTACATACATCACAACATTTAAGCCTCCGAGTGGTTAAAAAAAAAAGCATTTCACAAGGTATTTTTGATGCAATGATCGACTAGTTTTAAGAAGGATAAACGAAGAACTATGTAATCCACTTCTTTGATAAATTTGTTTCATGCAGAATAATCCTTTAACTTCAAAAAAAATATATATATAAATTGAAATAAAAACAAGGTCAACACTCAACCCTGTAAATTCACACACGCAGCGACAAATCCTAGAATTTTCTTTACTTTGGAAACAAATTCCTCAATAATAAGATCGATTAAAATGAGTTTAACCCTTTCACCCGCTCCACTGAAGTAACACCACTGAAAGGTGCACCGCTAAGTGTGCACACTGCATGTCGGTAAGCTGATGTTAGGATTTTCTTATGAGCTGTGATGGCTCAGGCGATAGAGCGCTGGCCTTTCAATGAAGTGAACAGGGTTCGAACTCCAGCGATGGCTGGTAGATCCGAATTCCGCATCCGGCTTGCACCGACCATAGTGCGGATGTAAAATATCCTCAGTGGTAGATGGATCATGGGTTAAGAGTTCCTTTGCCGTCAGGCTAATCGTGGGAGGTTCAGGTGGTCTTCCTCTCCATGTAACGCAAATGCGGATAAGTTCAATCAAAAAGTTCTTCAAGAGGCAAATTTCTCCCAATACTTGATCCAGGAGTTCCCTTGTCTTCTGGATTGGGATCAAAATTACAAGTCTAAGTAGTTGAACATTAGTAGTCGTAAACCCAAAAATTATAATATAATATATCAATATATTTGGAAATTGTGCAAGTATAATAAATAAAAATGTAGTTAAGGGTAATTCAGAGTAAACCTTAATAATTTATTTCAGTATGATAAAAGTTAAAACAAGGGTTGACACAAACCCACATTATAATTTTTACACTGATACTCAAGACTTTAGTCATCTACCGTTTGCACTGCACTTTCTAGTGCAGTTTTTTCTTACCGATTTATAAATTGAAGGAAAATGTCTTTTAGACTTACAAAACACATTAAAAATATACTTTTAGTGGAATTAAATCCAATGTAAGTCTATGAAATAGTGGAAGTTTGTAGCAGATTGGGTAAGTTATCAAACACTGACACGGGCTTAAATATAGCACATTGCGTAAATTCATGTAACAAAAGCATTAAAAGAAAACTGCTAATAATTAGAGGTATTTTCATAAACAATAAATTACTTCAAAACTAAATCATATGTAATCTAATTGCTAAAGAATAAACGTATACAAAAATAAACATAAGAAAACGCAAGGCATCATAATTTGAAAATAAAAAAAATAAATTTATTGCTTAAAATGGAAGGATATTAAAAAAATTATCGACTTCGCAATAAATGGAATATAATGCATAAGAAATGGAAAACAATGCTGTCATTGCAATTTAATGGAACAAAGCAAAAAAATAAAAGTTACTACTCAATAATGTTAACGAGTTTTATTTTCAACATAAATTTGCAATTAACAATCGGACACATTAAGAAAAAAATTTTGACAGCAAAAATGCTGAGTTTCTTTCTTATAAAATAACCAACAGACTCAAGCAAGATTTTAAAGCTGAACTATAAGTAACTAGTGGACAATCCCAAAAGTTATACCATCGCACGCTTGTGATTTTAAGAACTAAGATTTATCATTTTGAATTTATCTATTTAAAAACGTTTAAGTTTTGAAGTGTATGAAAACTATGCAATCTAATATTAGCTAATAACCCCCGAATTTAAAAACTATTTTCACAATTTACTAAATTAACACAATAATAATCGTTAAAAGGATTGATTGTAATCTGGAAAATAGAGTGCAATATGACTTTATTATTTCTTATTTTTAGATAATGAAAGAGAAAACTAAGAGTTTTTATTTTACACAAAATTTATGCAATTTGAGGAATTTTTTGTTACTCAGATGTAAGCCTCTTCTCTGAGAAGGGAAAAAATAAGATCATCTGTTACAATAACATAAGAAAATGTTTGTAAAAGAAACCAAAATAACACACAATGTTGAGCCCCTTAGACAACTTCAACAATGACAGGTCATTTTAGGCATAAAATAATAGTTAATTTATAACACACAATAAACTTACAATACACTAAATAAGCTAACAATATTTTCCAGAATAGGAGCAGCAACAGGATTTAACTTTATATATCAGGCATATTTTGGAGTTCAGTAAGTGCACAGTTAGATTTTCTGACTTGTAATAAGGAAAGATGTAAAAAAAAAAATTAAAAAAAAAAAAAAAAAAAAAAAAAAAAAAAAAAAAGATTCTGTCTCATAAGGGTGGGGTTAATTAAGAAAATTTTGCTTTCTTCCAAATACTGATTTAGCATTAATGCATTCTTCTAAAAAGGGAACTAATGCATTCTTTTCACTAAGAAATTTTTTTTTTTTTTAAAAACTGATTTAGCATTAATGCAGTCCTCTAAAAAGGGAACGATAAAGAAGAGGTTCCTTTTTCAAACTAACTCTTTTTCTAACTGAAGCACCTTTTGTATATCACTTTTTGAATAAAAACATATTAGTTTTGACATCGATATATTTCTTCGTATTTCTTTTCCAGTAAAAAAATTTAAAAAAAAAAAAAAAAAAAAAAAAATCCAAATTATTTTTAAATTAACTTTTGTCATCTTTTCTTTTACAAATAACTTAAAAAGAGAAAATTAAATGTTTTTAGAGTTTTTATTCCCAATGTGATGAGAAGGTGTAGAACATTTCTTTTTAAACATAGCTCATTGAAATTAGTTATTAGGGGGGGGGGGGTAGAGAAACAGGACTTAGAAATGATGAAAAAATATTCACTATGAGAGGTTCGTAAACTGTATTTAATTAATGTTTTTACTTACATACATTCTTAACGTTTATTTACACGGATCAGTTTTTGTTGAACAGATGAATGCATGTTAAGAAAAATCAGAAATATTTAAAGAAAAAATTAGGAGTCTTAATCTTCAGATCAAATGATTATACTAATAATAATGGGTTTGAGATTTAAAAGCTTTAAGATAGTACAAAATGAATAATAAAAAAATTCTCCCCTAATAAATGTCTGAGATATCACTTAATTGGAAAAAGCTTGACCTCGCAAATTACTTTAAAATTTCAAATGGGAACCCTCATTTTTCTATTGCAGACTTCAAATTAAGCAGAAAAAATACTCCACTTTGATTTAGTTCTTTGCTTTTCAGTTTACACACTGTGCTGTAATCGCAAAATGAAAATGATGTTAAATGATATAAAATGAAGATCGTAAGAAATATACGGTAGATTAATAATATAAATAGTTATGTTTGATATTTTGAAAAACTAATTGCACAAAATTTGACCCCTGCCCCAAAACTTGGCCCCACCCCTGGGGTTGCCGCAGTTAGTTTTTGATCTTTCACATCTATTTAAAATAAGTTTTTTTTTTTAGATTATAAGATAAGAGCATCACCTCATAACTAAAATGCAAAGATCAGAAAAGCTTATTAAAGTAGTCTTTTCTGGAAAATTAAAAATTGGCAATAAAAAACAGGGGCTTCCCTTTAAAGTTGCCCTTGACCACCAATAAGGGGTTTGTTTAGGAGGTCAAGTTTAGTTACCTGCATTACTTAAAAATATTAAATTTGGTGTTCTTAGATTTTTTATCCAATGCCTATTTTTTTCATGATAATTAAAGGCTTCAATACTTTTCGAACACCCTGTATATATTTGTTTCTATTGCTCACCAAATTCACTTCCAGAAAACAAAGGAAATTTTTTTAAATATATATATACATTAAAAACATCAACATCTGAAACATCAAATGACATCTTAATTTCTCTATGAAATGATTTTAAGGCTGTAAACGAAGATCAAAAATGAATGTATAATGCTATCTTGAATAGGTGGGAGGTTCAATATGAGGGGGTAGTTTAGAAGTTTGCAGTAGACTCTGTTCAAAATCTTCCAGTAGTTTAATTAAATACTTTCTTTTGAACCTAAAAGCTTCATTAATGACCTCTCTAACCATGTATATTTGAAAATCTAAATTATTGTCCACAGCTTCCAGCTGACGAAACAGTTGAGTGAAATCTAATAAAAGGAGAAGAAAAAATTAATCAAATATACATTGTTTAAAGAAAAATAAATATAGAACCATATCAAATTCTACAGTTATACATTGATAAAGGTCACATATATCAAAAACATTTGTTAGTTTAAATCACAAATGCAAAAAGTACATAATTTCCAAATTTACAAATAAGTTTGTATGTATATATATATATAAAGTCAATGACCTTAACTACAAACCCCATAAGTTAGAGCAACCGATAACAGGGGTGATAGTGGGCCCAACTCAAAAATCCTGAAAATTTCTTGAGTAAAATCATTCAAACAAAATTTTAAAAAATATAAATTTAAATCATTGAAATTTTCAAAACATGATATTCTAAATCAATTATATGCAGCAAAATTTAAATGAATAATTATGTGAAAGTTACTACCAGAAAAAATATTTACAAATTCAAGAGATGCCAAGTGTAAATTCTAGTTCTAATATTTTTAAATTTAATATACAAGAATTTTTATATATAAATGTGATCAATGACTTCTTGAAACTTTTGGATTTTGGAAACTTTCGCATCGCAGTTAGCGAAAAATCCGGATATCAGGATTTTTTCAGGAGCACAATCACCCCTGACCGATACATAAAGAACCCTTTGTTATTTCATAGAAGTGACATTATTTTAATGTCCTGTAAGAAATACACACTGAACAGTTACAGCTCATTATGATGTACACAGACTTGAGTTTTTTTTTATTCTCATAAAAATGAATTTAAAAATAAATGTCTAACATTTTTGGACTTCCAAAACAAATGACAAGGAATTTTTTATTTTTTTTTTAAGCAAAAGATTCAAAGAAAATATTGATACCACTATTTCGATTTTAAATATTCATAATTCCCTATGAACAAAGAATGCAATCTTCCTAGATTCATATCCTAGGTGTTCTTGATGTTAGTTTCTCAAAATTAGATTTTTTTTCTCATTAATAACCAAAAGTGTGCATTGAATCATTATGCAGAAATTTCATTTAAATCGAAAGTGCATTCAGAAATTTAAAAGGGAGCATGCATGATATTTGTCATCTTCTTTTCAATGAGCTTTATCCCTTTTACAACCTTAAACACTATTTTAATAACCTTAATTTGGCAAAGTTAATTTTTCAGTGAATCGAAAAACTTTATTTTATGATTTTTTTTTTTTTAACAATTAACAAGAAAGTCATGTAAGTATCTGTTTTAAGATAACATCAACTCATACTATGTCGATTTTGAGAGCATTTATTGCAAAAATATTTCCCCAGTTCACTTGCCTTTAACCATAACAAGAAATTAGCTTGAGGCAGAATGGTTTACAGATATAGGGTTCCTTTTTTCATCACATTTGTAATTGCCAATTTAAAAGCCTGTAATTAAATTATGGAATTATGGTGAAATAGATTAGGAATAAATAAATAAATTTAAGGAAAAAGATTTTTTTAGTCACATAGCTATAAAAAAAGGAGAAAAAGACTGAAATTTAGGAAGAAATTCTTTCAAACAATTTAACTAATTTATATTTGAAATTTCACGAATACCCCCCAAAAATTGAAAAAAGATATACTTGAAAAAATGAAATTGCTTCAAAATATATGAAAATGGTAATAAAGGTTAAAATGTTTTGCGAACTCAAATACAGACGCTCATTCTCAAGACTCACCAGACGTATATGAGGAAAATAAAAGAATTTTGAAACAGAAAAGTAAAATTGTCAACGAAAAATAGAAAATTAAATCAAAAATTAAAACTAGAAAACCACTGGAGTGAAACAGAAAATGGAAAATAAATAAAGTTGAGAGAAAACCTAGTGGGCGAGAAACGCATATCAATGCAAAATACCTTTTTTACACACCAATGCTTTCACTAATGATACATACTAAAACTATTTTTAATAAGAGGAAACTGTGAGCTAAAAAAATGTTGTAATTTGATTTGAAATTGTTGCTTTGTGTGGCATATTTCTTTAAATGTCCAGAACCTTTTAATTCTAATTTTCCAACAAAAAAATTAAGTTCGAACAATTTAATCAGGAATTACTTTAAGAAGAGGTATGATTTCAAGCATGCATACATACAGTAAGAAATTTGTGAATCTGATATTTTTGGATTTTGGAATTAGATTCCTCAATAAAGAAATGGACCAAAATAAATTTAAAAATAAAATTGAAAATTAGAGATATTTTTCTGCAATAATAAATTTAATCATATATCATCTCTATACTAAAGATTAAGTATATATGTTACTGGCAAAGTATAAAACGCCGGCATTGTACATAATGCCGGATGTTTTTGGGCAAGGTATGAAATATGAGAAGTATTACATATTTTTCCTAGGCATTGTATATAATACCCAGGCATTCTATAGAATGACAAATGCTATTTGCCTCGTTAATGCCTTGCCATTCGAAACGAATCGGAGATGTATTTTATACTTTGCCGGAATCTCATTAGACATTCTATAGAATGCCGAGGAAATGTATGAAATATGAATCGTTTGATACATTGGCGGCTAGTTTCAGGTATTATATACAATGCCGGATTTCAAACTTTGCCTGTAACATACACAATAATAAACAAATGAAAAGAAAACATAGTACATCGCTATTAGCAAACAACAATTATAAAGTATAAGAATTATAAGAAACTAGGCAATTCCATGGTTACTCTTATTACATTCATTGTGGTGTTGTTGCACATCAATTTGCTTTTACTTAGAAGCTGTTTATTTTCAATTGAACAATTTTTTAAAGATTAGAAATCCAAATCCGCCGAAGAAAGGTATGCGTCTGATTTTTCAACTGAAAATATCGTCTACACAAAGTAATTAGCATATTTAGGGTCATTCCTGTAATCCAGTAAGTTCTAGAGAAGGAAGCAAGCAGTTTTTGTGCAATGCACTTAACAAATTTAATAAATTGTATGGATCAGTTTCAAATCATTGTCCATTGTGTGAATACATACAAGCAGCATATCCATATGGAATTTTTTGATTTTAAAAAACTATTTCTAATTTAACATAAACTTTTATAAATTTACGATTATTCTAGTTACATTTCAAAGAACAATTAAATTTATAATCTTTTTTCACATTTCTCTTTTTATCATAGTAATACATACTTACATAATTTTGTTAACTCTAACTGACTAAAGGACACTTTTTATTGATATAAAAAAATAATACTTTAACACTTTGACTAAGTAAACAAAATTACTTAAGAATTCGCATTTGGAAATCAGCATGGAAATTCATACATTTTTGAAATTAAAAAAAAAGTTATTTTCCAAACCATTTACAACAAAAAAAAAAGAAAAAGAGAGAGAGAGAGAGAAAGAAGGAATATTTTTTTCAGTTTAGTTTTTTTTGTACTTTTAAGTAAAAAATTATGTAGAATACGTCAATTTTATTTCATGAAAAAAATTCATCCACTATAGGGAATTGCCTAACTAAACATTACTTAAAGTAAATAATAATTTATAGTATTTTCGATTTTGCAATAATTTGCTGAATCAGAAGATGGATTCAGTTGATTCATTTGGATTCTTGAAAATGAAATTCTCGAATGAAATTAAAAATAATAAAAAATATTAGAATGTTTTTATTGCAAATTGCTGGATAAGAGAAAAGTATTTCTACACAAAAATGTTAATAATAAATGTTCAATCTTTAAACCACTTTTCAATTTGCAATTGGACATACAGTGCCTGCCGTTTATTAAAATCACTTTCCTTTTATGCTCTTTTGATTTTATTAAAAGGCGATTTGACATTTGAAAAAAAAAAAATTTTATGATACATTCTAAATGCACACACTTTAAAAGCTGAAATAATGACCACATTAATGCTTTATTTTAACAAATTTAATTATTTTAATGAAGTAAAACCCTACATAAGATTAAATTTACAAAAGTTTTGCAAACAGCCGATCAATGATTGCTTGAGTTGCAGTATTTAAAGTTAACTTTTCAACATTTGAGAGTTTATAGAAGTTTTTATAATTTTCGATATTCCTCCTCTTTGTTCTAAAGCTTGCCGCAATACATTAAGTGCTTTTCTGACTTCCATTGAAGATGGCACTGATGAGTTTATTTCATCTTCTGAATCTGATTCCTCCATTTCTTGATGGGAAATAACTTTGCTATTTTTGATGTCTGTAACAATTTCAGAATCAGATTTTTCTCCTGATGTTTGCAGGTTATTGTCAATAGCTACGTAACGTGAAAAATTCTCGTTCATTTAATTTTCTTTCTTGCTGATCATTTCTTCGAAACAGTTATGAGCCCCATCTCCATCTCCATTGAAGCTTCACGTTGACTACATTTAGGAAGCTTATCATAGTTTTGCAACACTTCGAATTTATCTTTAAGACTCAAATCCTTCCTTTTCGGCATGCTGATAAAATTTAACACCAAACGAACTTAAAAATGATATGTGCTCTAACTCTAACTATAATTTACTCAAACGGCTTAAATAATATGGAACATGAGCACAGACAGTTTTTGGAAATCTATTCATGTTCTCTGTTAATATAGATAACAAAAGAAACTTCTCTCCCTTCTATGGTTCATACAATAAAAAGTAAGATAAGAATTCGCCCCCTGTTGAGCGAGATAGGTTTCTCCAAACTTCATTCAAGTCAAGGAATTAATATTGATAAATTGATTTCTATGAACTCGCCGCTTACCACCCACATTTTTCCTTAACTCTTACACTATGTATATCACAGGAAAGTGCTAACCACACCTGTTTCACAGGTTTGTGAGTAACTGTTGCTTCTTCTAAAAAAATCTTTAAACTTCAAAAAAATAAAATTTTATAAATAAGAACAAAAAAAGCTGAAATATTGCACCTTTGATTTATTAAGTAGTCAAAATTTTGATTTTAAAAAGAGGCGGCACTGATTTTATTAAAGGATGTTTTTAACATGTATTAATATTATAACGATTCTGTCTTTGCCGATTTTATTTTATAAAGCGGCTGATTTTATTATCCGGTGATTTTATTAGCGGCGGGCACTGTATTAAGAAAAAATTTTATCTGCAGAAATGTGGAGTTTCTTTTTCATAAAATGACCAAAAGTTGGAAACAGGAGAACAGCTGAATTTTGCAATTTTTACTAGCATTATTTATTAAAATAAAAAAAAAATTCTACTGAAAATTCTTAAAATCTATTATTTTAAAATTCACACTTTTATTCGTGGAAATAGGAATGTTTTGAACACACACTAGAATCAGGACAAAAAGCTAGAAATCCAGACAAACAGGGACAAAACAACTTGTATCAAGAGAATCAGGATAATTACAAACCCTGTGATATGCCTCTTTTTGCAGTTTTTTTTAGTTTAGTTTTCCCCTTTTTAATTGTTGTTGATAACTTTCTGCTTTGAATCTATTTGTTTTTCTCATTTGCCACTGGCAAGTCTTGAGAATTGGTGCCTATTTTTGAGTGCTTGAAACATGCAGACTTGCAAAATTATCTTCATATATTTTGAAGCAAATGGAGTTTCTATTATTTAGTAAAACCAATATTTACTTTACATAAAAAAAATAAAGAAAAAAAAGTAACAAAATCTTACACATTTAGTTTACTGGACAATAAAAGCACTTTGCACCATCACTGTGGTCAGCAGTGAGTAAGAAACTAATCCAGCAATCACATATTGAGCTGCATTTTTCTGCCACAGAAAAAGAGTTTGTCTTGTGTTAGGGAGTAAGAAAATAAGTGGTTAGAGAAGAAACAGAATTTGGAGACATTGAAAATTAATTCAAGAAAACAGGAAATTTTTTTTTTCATTTTGGCACCATTCACATTTTTTCTTCATGTTCGTTTCAAAACACCCTAAAATTGATTCTAAACACACTACATAAGGTACAATGTGAAATACACATGATATCTACATACTCCTTCCTGGTTTTCGGACTTCCTTAAATAAAGAGCTTCTGACGCGTACGATTTCAGTCCGAAAAAGTGTATCTTGGAAAATATGTTTTACATCATTCACGCAATTTAGAGTGGGCGGCGCTAGGTCCAGACCGGGGTCTTCATCGTCCCACAAATCGTCCTCCTCGTGGTCCACAGCATTGCGTGAGTTGACATGGTTCATGACTTGCATATCTGTATTATTATTCCATGTGAACAGCCCATCATCCATGTGTGCTAATTAAAAGAAGAAAAACTCAACTTTTAATTAAAAGGAAGATGATAAAAAAATTAAATATAACATTTATTTCAAATGAAATTAAAATCTACTAGAAGTATAAACTTGTGAATTACTAGTTTTAAAATGTCAATAAAGTGCTTTTTTTAATGATATGACATACAGTCAATTAAATAAATCGTTACGTTTATTTTTTTTGCAAAATAGCATTTTGTGATTAACTAGCTCCCAGGGGGAAAAAAAACAGTTTTACTCAGCAGGGGGAAAAAAAGAAGAAAATACTCTACACTGAGTCAAGGGTGTAGGTTCTGGATTAAAGGCCTATATAAATACTGTTTGATATAAAAGAAAATAAAAGTTGTTTGTGTTCTCTTTGTTAGATGAGACATTTTATAGCATATTCTCAGAACTACTTTTAAATTCAAGATTCGAATTATGCTTTGTTGTAAACAGGAATTTTTTAAATGGAAAAGATGTATTAGATTAAATTAAAAAAATAAAAGAAAACTGAATCCAGATAAATAAAAACATAAGTACACATTAAAACAAATCTAAACTATTAAATTGAATCATTGTATGATGTATTTCATTTCAGATTTATGGAACAGTTTACACACTGGTTAAAAAATATGAAGTTTAATTAAATGCGACAATACTACAATGCTATTTTTTTACTACTTGAGATTGAATCTACAAATGACTCGATGAGCAGTTTAAAGAAATTAAATTAATAAACTAAATTTAAAAGTGATGAAGGCAAATTTTTTTTTTTAAATAACTATTTTATAGCTACTGTGTAAGTTAAATTCAAAATAAATGTTTGTTTCAAAAATATCTATCGTTTCTCACATTTAAACATGAATCACAGAACAACAAATAAATCTGTTTGACGAATTTAATTATTAAGTTTCTTTCTAACGGTACTTATTAAAGAGGAAATATATTTCCCCTTAAAAAAATATTTATAAATTTGTCCCATTTACTTATATAACTAAATAAAGAGAAGAAAACACTAAAATTCTTGCCCTTTAAAAAATATTAAATTAGAAAGAAAATGAAAGAATGTGAAACAATTTCAATATGTTATTTTTTAATACTAATGACTAAACAAAAAAAAATTTAATATTTTTTATAAAGATTTGTTAAGTAAATCAAGTCAGGTCAGCCAAATTAATTTTTTATTTTGCATTAACTCAGAATAAATAAAAGTCACATCATTTAAATTAATATTTATCTTTATATTAAAAATATCAAAGTCATAAATGAAACGAAAAAAAAACACAGTAAAAAATCTTACTCAGTGGAGGAGCATGGCGCTCTTTTTCTATAATAAAAAGTTCATCATCCGTGTCATTTGCAGGATTAAAGGGTAAAATATTAACGTCAGGTGATAAATTGTTTAAATTGTGGGAAACGGGGGTGGGGCTTTGGGGCCTCCAAACGGGAAAATCTTTTGGCAAAGGTCCAGGCTTGCGTTTAGCTTTAGGTGACCCTATGGGGGAGTCTAACATTCGCTTTTGCCCCCTCACTGGAGAGCTTCCCCCACCACCTCCACCAACAAGATCAATATCAGCTTCATCCACCATCATTCTCTGCAAAGAATGTAAACAGATTAATTCATGCATTAAATAAAGCAAAGTAAAAATGTAAAATTAGAACATATTCAAAAGACGTAAAAATAAACTGATTACCTTATCTATTTTGAAAGGATTACCGAACATGTGCTGACGGACTGGGATGGATTCAATTTCTCTCAATGGGGGAGTGAAACGTTTCAAGTATTCTTGATAATTTCCCATTTGACTCACAGGCAGACTGTGCATTTGATCTGGAAATAGACAGGATAAAACACTCTTTTATTCCAAGTCTTTCAAATATTTTTTTACAAAATCACATTTTTGAAACTAAAAATTTTTGATATCAATTGAAACATTTTAAAAACATTAACATTAAACAAATTAAAACATTTCACTAAAAAATGAAACAAAGAGACTCAAATTAGAAAGCGTTGGAAGATAGTTAAATAGGGGATAAAACTGAAAACCAATTTTGTTTACCAGTAAAATATCTAAAATTATACTGAACACTGCAATGAGAATAGCAAGTACATTTAATTTTAAAACTAAATTAAATACTTTTAATTTTAACTAAAACAAAATTATGTACAATAGGCAATGATGACATAGACTGGTCACTAAATGATACTGAAAAGTAAATAAAAGGAAGAAAGATCACTAGGAATCGATTTAAAAATAAAGTCCTTTGTTACTTTTACAGGTTTAAAAAAGCACATACGCAGAATTTATGAAAAAAATCAAGATATTGTTTTACAAAAAAAATAAACAAATAAAGGCATTTTTTGGTACACTGTACACAACCTGACAACTTTTAAAAAGAGTAAATGATTAAATGAAAAATTATAATTTGCTTTACTTAAGCACAATAAAGGCAAATTTTATTTAAAAAAAAAAAAGAAGACTAAAATACAGTACATACTGGTGTATAAATCAACACCCTATTTTTAATTATGAGGTAGCAAATTTCTGGTATGTCTGGTGTGTAAGTCGTCCATTGAAAAAACACAAATATGAAAATTTCTAAAATTAACATTAGAACAACCGGAGTGGTAATTTTGAACCGCAATTCAGCTTTGAGAGGTGCCAAGTTCAAAAATAATTATACCAGCCTGACTTTCATGACTTTTTCTAACGTTTTAAGATCTTCAAAAGCATTAAAGTAAAATTTTATTAGAATATACAATAAGCGCATAAAATGACAATTTTCCTAGATTGATCATTTGTGTTTAGAATAACCGCCATAGAGATTTGGGTGTATTACTTGGATTTAACACGTTTGTCATCCACTGCTTATCTTTATTTTACTTGAATAGATCAGCACTGTTTTTTCACTCCTCCACGCTGATGCTCTCCAACCTCTCTTAATTGTTTATGAAATTGTTTCTATTTAGATTGCTTTAATATAGCAGCTAGCAAACAGCTTAGAAATAACTAACTTGTAACTTGAAATAACTATCCGAGAAAAGGTAATTTTTTAAAAATATTCTAATTCATATTTTCTAGGAGAAAAAGCTAATCAAATTCAATAAACCGCTCTTACCATGAAAATTTACGAACATTAAAACACACCGCTTTCAACAGAAGTATATTATTCCCAATAGTTACCATTATCAACAATAGTATTCCTTAAATCTGTGCCTCTTTTGGCAGCAACAAGATCTTGCATGAACATGTCTATGAACTTATTCATTTCACTGAATAATTGTATAATCGATTCTATAATAATTCACTTTGAAAACACAGCGAAAATGTTTCAAAATGTTGCTGGAGGATGAAAGCTTCTGAAGCAGTGTTGAGCGCTATTTTCATGAGTAATCTGCTTGAAGCTGATAGTTTGAACATGTGTAGCCCTGATTTAGATAAGAGCATTCATTCGAGTTGGGGTGATTTATGTGCTATTTTGCATAATATTTTCATTTTTTAGGAACACCAGCAAAATTCTAGCATAGTTTAAGGGGGGGGGATTTTTTAGGGGGAATGTGACCCTTATGATAAGGTAAAATTAGGAGTATCTTTTTAGTAAAATGAATGAATATCCAAAAAGTCTATAACAATGAATCCTGCAGATATGCCTAAACCATAAGACAAATGGTGGAGAGTCCCTAAGTTTGAGCTATCGATTTTCGTGACTTTTACTCTCATTATTTAAGGATGAGTTGTGTAAAAAAACAAAAACGCTGAAAATAGAAATCCAAAAACGTAATGTGCAAAAAATATTTAAAATAATTGAAAAAAAAAATCTGAAATTTGAACAAGAAAAAATGCAAGTAGCTGAAGTAATTTAAAAAAACTTCTAAAAATTTATTTTTCCTCCACTTATGGTATTTGCTTATAATAATTCTATAAATTCTTTATCTTTTTATGTACGGTACAAATCAGTGTACAAGTTGACCTTGGATTTTTTTTTTTATGAGATAGAAAATTTTTAGTATGTTAGGTGTACAAGTTGACCACTGAAAAAAATATAATAAGCAAATGGAAATTGTTATTTAAAAGTTTTAAAAAATTAAAAATAAATATCAATATCTAAATTAAGCATTGATTAGGGTTCCCACTAAGAAAATGTCAGACTAGATTTTAGATATACAAAACAATAACTTAATAAGTCAAACATTTAAACAGTGGTAAAAGCACTGAACTGCCATAAAGCACTATATAGTACCAGGGTTCTATCCCTTGTGGTGTCTTGAAGCCTACTAAGTTTTAGATGTATGGGTGCCTGATCACCTGAGAAGCAAAGGTGGTTAGTGTGCAATGTCGATAACGTTGCAATTGGCACAGAGTCTGTCTCGAAATTGAGGAGGTTTCAAGTTCCCATTGGCCAACAACTATGCATTACTTTTTAAGTAAAATATTAGAATTTGTGAGAAACAAATAGTCACTGAATAAATATCACTATAACTTTAAATTTTTAAAAGGAATAACTACAGTACAGATGTTACAATTATTTAACTTAAATAGCTGCATACAGTTGAGGCTGATTGATGGTCTATTGTAATTTTTGAAGGGGATTTTAAATCTGATCCTTGAGTAATGGGAACCCTGTTATTAAAAGAAATAAAGTAATCTAACCTTCATCTTGAAGTCGTGTGTGGCTCAATGAACATTGTAGGAAGTTAGATCTCATCCTTGCTAGCTGATCCAAAATATTATTTCTGGGTATATCATAAGCATTTCGATAACTTTCATGTTTAATATCTTTGTCTTTAACGTATAAAACAAAATGGTTAAAATCATTTATATCATTTTTCAAAGCAGTAAATCTGTCATTCATTACTAAATGTGGCGTCAAGTTCATTTCAGATAGTTTAGTTGAGGCGCCAAAAGGGCGCTGGGGAGCCGGATTGACGCGAATTCCGTCTGAAATAGTCTTTTTGGTTCCAACGGTCGAGATTAGTTTTTCAAATTCAGTTTTAGCCTAAAAAAATAAATATAAAATAGCCAAGTTAGAACTTAAAATAATCTACACTGTACTACACAAAAATGATGAGATAAGCAAAGAACAAATCCAATAAACAAAAGCAATATTAATAATTTTGCCAAATAGTAGTACTTACCTGGTTTTTTAGCCTTTTTAAATAGTTCAAAACACTATAACTCAAGCAATTTTCCATAGTATCGGGCACGAGGTTAGGAGCACCCATTCTTTGTAAAGCTCGCTTAAGAGGCTGAGGAAGAAGAAAAATTAATTCAACTAAAATTTTATAAATGGGTAATTACATGTACACTTAACTTTTGATTTCAAATTAACAAATATAACTTGTGAGCTTCCACCATTTACCAAATTCAATTCAAAATGCTAAACCTTACTTTCAAAAATTTGAAAAGTATACCAAGATATTGCAGAATTAGTTTTGAGGGCAAATTTGATCCCTTCCCCCCTGAATTCTTTGCAAAGCAAATGCATTAACGAAATGAAATTTTATTAACAGAAATTACTAGTTACAGGTATAATCGAACCAATTATGCACAACTTAATATTCTTTTGTCGATAAATTGTAATATGGCATTTGTAATTCAAAGCAGAAGGTTAAAGAGAAGCAATAAAAAACACAAATTTCCATATTAATAAAAAAAAATTAAAATAATGAGTAGTTAAGTATTAAGGAAAATAAAGTTAACACAAGGAACAATTTCAAAATTCAGAGAAACATTACATATGAAACAAAAATGAAATGCACATACAAAACGGTTTTGCAACAAAATGTTACCTGCTATAAAAGCTACTGTATATGAAACTTTTAAATACTATTTTGATTTCGTTTTTTTTTTTTTTTTTTTTTTTTTTTTTTTTTTTTTTTTTTTGAGATTTTGCCATACGATACATTATTGTACACGAGATTTTGTTAAAAAATATTTTTTGTCTATGGGAATTTCTGTAACATGCTATTTGGCCAACATACATTTCTGTCTAATGGTTCTAAGTAATGATACAATAAGATTCCATCCTGTGAAACTTTGTCTAAGATTTTATGATTTTTTGTCACAAATATCCACTACTTACTTTCAAAAAAATTATTTCAGGTGAGTTTAGTGAATTCAGGTGAGTTTAGTGAGAGTGATTTTATGATTTTTTGTCACAAATATCCACTACTTACTTTCAAAAAAATTATTTCAGGTGAGTTTAGTGAGTTCCCCTAAATCAAAAGGATATTTTTTTCATAAAAGAGGAAAAATAAAATGGAAAATAAACTTACAGCTGCATAATACAAAGGCATATTTTTCAGATAATTGTCAAACTGCTGTTTCCATTCTCTTGGAGGTTTGCACCTATGAACTTTAAACAAATCATCTAAAAAGAAAAAATAATAAAATGTTACTTTAATGAAGAAGGAAATAAATAATGATAAATTATAAACTGTGAATGGCAATGTTTAATTAATTTTTAAAAAGATATACAAAGTGGCACAAAATTATTTACTAATATATTTTAGCTGATGAGGCAGTGCAGGACAGTATGGAAATCATTCAAAAATAACACCCTTAGAATTACTACAGGGGATGCATTCTCTACTCCGATTCTGGGCATGCAAAAGCAGACTAGAATAGAGCCTTTTTCCCATCATAGAAAAATTGGTGTTTTTAAGTTGATGGGTAGACTAAAGAAGCAAAATGACTTCTGGACGAGCTATAACCCGACAGTGCACAGGTTAAAATCACAAACTATTTTTTTACAGGTGACAACAGAGCTGTCTACTGTTTTTGACATTCCTACAAAGAGACAATTCTTACTGGTAACAACAAAGTTTCATAGACATCTGAGCTTGCCTCAGTGTAAACTGGATCTGGTTTTGCCTGTTACTAAAAAGAACAGACATAGTTGAAAATTAATAATAAACTTAGGCAAAAGATTTCCAAAACAGCACTGGCTGCATGTGTACACTGGTGGTTCTACTACTGAGATTCATACAAATGCTGGTGCTTACTTCAGGTACTTTAGCCTCAGCAGAGCTGTTGGTAAGCATTGTACAAATTTTGATGGTTAAGTGGATGCTGTTCACATGGCAACAACTGAAATTGTAGAAAGAGAGGAACAGAACACTGTGATTTTCATTGATTCACAAGCCACTATCAAAGCTATCTCTTCAGTTGTGCCTGTTAAAAATAGTTCTGTTCTTAAATATCAACCTTTGATAGATTTTCTGATAAAAAGTGAACAAAATCTTGCCCTACAGTGGATACCAAGTCATTGTGGTATTGAAGGGAACGAGTTTGCTGATTTGCTAACAAAGGTGGCGTCTAACCTTCCTCAACCAATTACCATAGTATTAAAAAAATTATTACAGCCAAGTTTAAAGCTAGATATTATTATCAACCTAACCAATGGGAAGACCTGGGATACCTTGTTGTAAAATCCCATACCATATGATCTGCCCAGACAGGGCGGGGGTAGTTGATTTCAGGATATTTACCCGACATAATTACCTTAGGAAGCACCTTTATAAAATTAGATTGGTGAGCTCTCTGATATGCCCACCATTCTGCCTGACATGAGCAGTGATCACTTAAATTGCTGTCCAGGACAAACTGATATAGTAGCTGTAAATGCTGCAAAGAATTTTAGTCATTTTATTTGTGTTTCCATACTGTATTGGGCAGCCCGTCATAAAAAAATATTTTAGCTGATGACACTGATAATTAACATCAAATTTTGAGCACAATTTGATAAATGGAGACATATTTTAATGCAGGCCCTTTTCTTGTTTTAATTTTGATACAGAGATTTAATTACTTCACAAATTTTTGTTGCCGAAAATCACAACTCAATATAAAATGAAATAAATTACTAAATATGAAAATTGCTTACAACAAGTTAATTAGAAGAAGCTTCAATTATTACATAAGAATTATAAGTGAAGTTCAATCTAAATAATAATAAAAGATTTAAATAACAAACTGACAGTGAACAAATAATACCTAAAAGAGGTAGTAAAACAGGATAGTTGTAAGGCATAACAAACAAATTGACACAAGTGAGGCTTGTACTAGCTTTCAGGTAGCCAAAAGGATAATCTACATCACTATTTTTGTAGCTGCTGCTCACAAATACCTGAAGAATATAAATATCATTAAAAATATGAAAGACAAAATTTTCTATACATCTATAATAATAATAAAATGAAGAGCTTGTGTGTGGAAGTTCCTCTTATTACTCCAGAAATATTTGTGCTAACGTCGTGAAATTTGGGCAGTGAGTATCAATCTTAAAATTCATTCAAAATTTCAAATAGATTGTTCAGGAGAGACATTTAAAAAATGGAATTTTCTCATTGGCTTAGAGCTAGCAAAACTAATATGAATGAAACCCTAGACCAGTGGTCGGCAAACTTATTAGCCAAAGAGCCAAATATGAACATTACAACAATTTTTAAAAAAGTTAGGAGCCAAATCTGCTTGTTTAATAAACTTTTATTACATTAAATAAGTAGTACACTAAATAAAACTAAATTTCATACTTAATAAATATTTATTAATGCGAACAATATGCTTGCATCTCCTTGGAAAGTTTGAGTAAGTCAGGTCTGTATGTTGTTTTTAATTTTAGGCCAATTTGTACCCCCACTACTTTAGAAAAAGTATGCGCGCATGCTTGTGGTACCTTTGTATCACACCGGAGTACGCCGAAAACATACGAACAATTTAAGCCGGTAGCTTGTACATGGTTTGTGTTAACGTTTACGAAAACTAAAAAAATTAAACTCGATGTTCGTTACGTATTTTCACAACAATATAAAATTCTTATTACCTATCTATCTTTTAACTTAAACAAAAAATTATACATGTTCTCGCTTTATAGAAGAATTTTAATTTATCAAAATAAGATGTAATTTTTTTCTTACTAAGTTTTTTTTTTAATGGAAATATTAATGCGCCTTCCGTGGATATTTGTGCCAGAGCCGCACTTAAGGAGCCAAAGAGCCACATGCGGCTCTGGAGCCGCACTTTGCCGACCACTGCCCTAGACGATTACGATTTTAAAAGTAGCACAAGTGCTGCTTACTTGCTTATAGCTCTCATTAATCCAAAAAGGAGCTTATTGCACACACTTAGATATTTAATTATTTTTTAATAGTCATGTTAAATAAGTACAATCACTAAAGTGAGCATGGTAGCATAGGCATACTAGGTTACCAAATTAGTTTTATTTTTTATTTCTAAGTAATGAGAATTAATAGATTTGTATTTCGTTTATAATTCTGCTTTTAAAACTTATTTCTAAGCAACTAAATAATTTTACTTGATGCACTGAGATGCAAAATTAATGGAGGAATAGCACTAAGTTGTTTAGGAGGAAGGTAAAATATCAACACACTATTATTGACATCAATGATGCTTGAATAATTTTGGTAAAAGGTATTAATTGGAATAAAAAAGAGCTATGTAATAAAGTGAAAAATAAATAGGGAAATGGTACTAATTCATTTAGAAGAAGCGTCGTAAATTGTCATATGAATATTGATGCCTTTGAAGCTAAATAAATTTTGTAATAGGTTACTAACGAAAAAAAAAAAAAACGCTATGTATTAAAGAGAATAACTAATGGAGAAATTGTACTAATTTGTCTAGGAGAAAAGATAAAATACGCTTAATTTCAGTAATAGATACTATAATTGAAATAAAAAAATAAATAGTGTATTAAATAGCAAATTTAAAGGAGAAATGGTACTTATTTATTTAGAAGAAAAGTAAAAAACCACCATAATATAATCGAAGCTGATGATGATTAATTAATTTTGGTAATAGGTACTAACTAAAATAAAACTTTAAGCTACATACTAAAAAGCAAAATTACTGGAGAAATGGTTCTAATTCATTTAGATAAGACCTAAAAAATTGCCATTCTATTTTTGACGCTAATGATGTTTAATTAATTTTAGTAATAGTTACTTAATATAATAGAAAATAAATTTTGTACTAAGAAGCAAAATTAATGGAGATATGGTACTAATTCGTTCAAGAGAAATATAAAAAATCGACATACTACATTTGGCATATAAATAATCGCCATACTATGATACCAATAGTGCTTAATTGTGGTAATAGGCGCTGTTTGTACTATGGCAATTTATGCAATTTTAATCAATACTAAATATTCTAAAGTAGGTAAAGTTAAGTATATTTGGTAACAATTAAAACTGCATCATTACTATGTAGTTTCATATAAATACTGCGGAAAGAGGTGTTTTACTGGCCTTCATAAGGGATAAGTACCAGAAAAATTTCATTTAATTGAAGTAAATTTTAACCAACATGATTTGACCTCGAGCAACAGCATCTTTCCAAAAGACACTGATTACAGTCAACCATTATTTTGATGGGATGAACTTCTAAAAACATGTTAAACTTGATCTAATGACGTAGAGCCCCCAGCAAGGACAAAAAATAATAAATAAAAAAATCAGAACTATTTTATCTTTATTAATTTTGTTGGTATATGTATTAGTTTTGTGCATGGTTTTGTGGTGTTGTTCAGTATTGATTAAATAGCACTCTAATTTTTTCCACCCCATACAGAGAACAGGTATTCACCTGGTATATAATAAAATGTGTAGGTGTTTTAAGTACTCAAATATTCAGAGCATTTTGGGCATAAAATTTTATTTTGCAAACATGAAACAGATATTGGCAAGCTATAATATATCTTAGTTAGATTTTCACTTTTTTTAAAAAAATTAGTTTGTATGTTAAATTTTTTGACCATGATGTTTTAAAGATTTTTCTGCAAATAGTAGCTCTTTTACACAAAACCGTTTTGTAGTCCTTAAAAAAAAAAAGCTTTTCATTGTTTCCGTTTTGAGGACAGTTTTTCCCAAGAGAATTTGAAAACCAACTTTTAAATTTTTTGCCCTCTCACCAATTTTTTTAAAAGTATGATATCCAGAAATCTAATACACATATAAACATGATATTTGCAAAAGAATATGGACTAAAATTTCCACTTTTATTTTTAAAAAAATCATAGGAAAAACCTTTTTTCCCCATGAGGTCATGGATTTAAATAGATTTTCCCCTGATGTGCCTTAAAATATCATGCATTCATGAGCTATGCTGTCAAATGCAGCAGGGATAAAAGTGTTACTGCAAAGCAGCAGGTTCATGTTGGAGGAGGACAATTCAAAATGTTATTTATATACAAACATGTATTACTCAATAAAAGGTCATAGAGAGCATCTCCAAAAGGTTTTGTTTTATCACTAAATAAAACTGCTAAAGGAAATATTGATACAAACCAGAATATATAATAACTAAAAACAGTTGTCATCTCAATGTCAAACCATTCTGATAAATAAAATTACATTTTTGATACAAAAATTAAATGAAAAAGTTTATTTAAGTAAATGTTATTCATAAAAATTACTGAATCTATGTGTGCATCCACCAAGATATGAAAAAGTTGTCATTATGTCTTTCAATAAAAACATTCTCAACATAGTTGGTAATACTTTGATGCTTCAATTCTATAGCATTGGGATGTTTTGGTAATTTATCTTATTTGCATTAAAACACAATAAATAACTTCACGTTAAATACTTTTACATCCTGCACACAAAAACTCCAGATTTTATGAAAACTTACATATTTACCAGTATTATCAAAATAAATAAATGGCTCAAGCATTTTTAATTTTAAAAAAAATTTTAATATAAAAATGCCGCAATATTCAAGTAATTTTATTTTCATTGTATAGAATGATTTTGAATTATTATTCAATATATATATATATATATATATATATTTGTTTGTTTTTTCGTATACATTTTTTACTTAATGTGTTCTAATTTCGTTTCAATTGTTTTGAGTGCTCCTCACACTATTGTATTGATATATTTTGCTTTGGCTATATTAATACAATATCAGAAAGCACTCTTTTTTGCGGATATAATTGCGTGGGCTGATGAAGAGATAATATCTTTTCTTTGTTTTGTTTTCTGGATTTATTATTATTTTTTTTTTAGATATCAAAAATTATATATTTTTAAATATATTTTCAATAATTTTCTTCTCTTGTCTCTATTTTTTATTTTTTTTCTATATTTTCTCAATATTTTAACTTATTTTCTGAGTTCTATAAACTTGCAGCTCATGCGTAGTTAATAAAACTTATTAATTTTCTTCGCTTTTCTCCTTGTTTTATTTGTGCTATATATATACTTAATATATATATATATATATATATATATATATATATATATATATATATATGAAATATTCGGTGTATCCACACTGTTATTGTTTTACTTAATTAGTAGTCAAAGCAGCATGATTAAGGAGTCCAGTTTCGGCATAATATTTTATTTTACTAAACGATGGTGAAATAGCAGTTTAACCCCTCTCAAAAGAGGGAGAGGGGGAACACATATCCCGTCTAAGCTGACGGATTTTATTTCAGCATGATAAACAACAAAAAGCCACGCAAAAACATTCGGTCCTGCATTTTATAGGATGATTACAAGTTGTGAAGAGGCTAGTCATATTGCCTTTTTCTGTATTCTTACGCCTCATCAATTTATTTATTACTCATAGCAAATCGTTTAATCTTTCCTTATATGAAAGTGAAAGATCTTAAAATAACTTCTCTTTTGAAGTATAAATCTAATTATTATTCATTGGCATGTTTTTAGCCTTGAAGTCCCAAAATAGAATTTCTACCCTTATCCTTTACTAAAGATATTTTATGAAAAGGAATGAAGTTTTAATGCTTTTATTAATACAAAAGTATTTAATTTTTGTATTACATATATATATATATACTTACACAAAATATAAAAGATTGAATAACTAACGGAACATTTCAATTAAATTATATTCAATGAAACACTCTATAAAATAAGAGAAAGAAATTCCTTAAATAAAACAAAATAAAAGTTCAGCATTACCTGCCAGGCAACAGTTGGCTGCTTCCGAGAAAGGATGTACTGAGTCAAGGGGCTTGGCTCTAATTCATATTTATCAAACGGCAGGTTATCTATAACCATGGGTTCACTGTTTGCACAAGAAAACTTTACGATAGGGTGAGCCGTTCGAGGTGGCTGAAAAAAATAATTAATAGTATAACTTACAACACAACTTTGATAACTTAAATTTTTCTTTAAATTGGTCTTTGGAACAAAACTTTAATTTAAAAATAAATTAATAAAAAGACTTATTTTAAAAGAAATAAATATAAGCTTTAACCCTTTGCTGACAGAGCTCAGAGCGATGAAGCCCTGCATTCTGGTCCGCCTGTTATACCAGCCGTAAGCAAAAGATTAAAGGAACATTTCACTTACCAATGCAGGACTGCTTTGATCAGGCCAAAATGATTCAGGAAGTGGCCAGTGGCCAACAGTGTAGCCTTTTTGAGCAGACCTCTGCACATAGATCAGCTTACGACAAGATTGCCAAGATGCATTGTTGCTCATATTAAAAACAGCAGGACTAGACCTCCCATTTTGAGCCGGAGTGGGTGGATTTAAACTTGGTGAGGCAGGTTTTAAAGTACTTCTCTCTTCTACCATTTCTAAGTAAAAATGAATTTAAATAAAAAATGTGTTTTAGAGTAAAGAATAGAGAACCATGATAAAATGTGTAGGAATTTTGATAATAATAAAAAGCAAAGTTACCTTCACCATTTAGTGGTGGGGGATCAGGGCCTATCTTTTCAAAGTTGATAACTACGCCCCCTTGTAGTTTCTGAACAAGTGATTCTAAACACTGCATTAACATTCTTTGTGATATAACGGCATAAGAACGACCTGCAACACAAATATTCATACAAAAATATAGTAATTATAAGAAAGAAATTTAAAATAAATTGTGCAAACAGATAAATCAGGTGTAAGTACTTAAGCTTAACCATTAATTGATTCAGCATTTTTCTAGAAAATGAACTAAAAGTTGTTCGTCAGGTTTATATGCAGTGAGCATCTCAGATTGCAGCATTTTGGCACTATAGATTATGTGGGCAGATACATTTTGTTTGTAACGCTATACTGGTTAATATGATAATATAAAATCAGTATTTCTAAGCCTTCTTTTGTTGCTAGACCTTTTTAAGGAATGAATTATAAACAAACTCTGCAAATATCATTATTTCATGAACAACTGTTTCACTAATTTCCTAAAATATAACAATTTTCAATAAACAAAATCTTTTGCTCTTTACTTAATATGAACAAATGCCTGCATATTGTTTTTTTATAAATATTTATTTCCCCATTTTAATGTTTATTTTAAGCATATTGTGAAAACAAATGCTGAATCTACACTATGAGAACCACATTAGACACAAAATAGTAATTCAAAATGGCAAATGCATTCATTGCTAGATTTTTCAACAATTTTTCCATAACTTGTAAAATTAACAGTATAAAATAACAATTCTATGTCTCTTTAACTAAACAATTGGGACTATATCTTACTGATTATGGCTATCCTTCTCAGTTTAAAGATGAGAAATCTAACTTTTATCACATATTTTTAAAAAAATTCTAATTATGTAGCCATTAAAAAATAAACCAAATAATTGAACAATTAAAAATCATGAATATAGTACTAAACTTCATAGTCTGATACTCTTGTTGAAGTCAAATATTTTAAGTTTTACAGAGAGCTAATTTTCTATCAGCTTAAAAGCTATACAATGAAAAATGTCACCAGCTTCATAATCTCCTTTTTAAAATTTGGCGAGCCAAAGTGAGGCCCAAAAATAAATACATGAATTTATGACAAGAATGTTACACACACCTCCTGTTACATCACACATTGCATCAACAGGGGAATTATCGGGAGGGACGACGGAAGAGGGCTCTCTGTCAGCAGGGGGGATTCCAGTCAGCCTGAGGACGAGGGAGAAAAGTCTCTGATCCCACCGAAAAGGCTCTTTTGTCAGTTCAGATCCAGGAACAGAAGAGTGCATAGGAAGATTTAGCTATAAAATGATAAATAAAATGTTTTAAGCACGTTGACTTTATCACAATTGACTAATTTAGACTGCAAAAAGCTTTTTCATTACTCAACACTGTACGAACATAACATAGCCAAATGACATAAGATAAGTAAGGTAATTGCTGAGGCATGCCACTCCCTCACTCACCAATACATGTCTACTCCAATATAGAGATATTGTTGAAGGAAGGACATGTTAGATGAGCAACCATATTACCTCATAAAATTATACCAACATATTTTTTTAGACTCCTTTGCATTTGCTTTTAATCTTTCATTGCACACATTACTAAGAAAATTAGTGCCAATACACACTCTTTCCTTTTTGAACTTGCAATCTGGTCTTTAAAAAAAACAAACAATATAATTATTTTTTTTTCTGTGATACGTAAAATTGCACTTTAAATTTTTAATAAGTTTAAAACTATTGTAACTGCACATAACATGCTGTAAAACAACCATTGTTTACAAGTTTTTTCATTGATAAACTACAAAGGAGATTATCACAAGTAAAATTTATTTACCTTCTTTAACTCTTAACAATTATGTAAATAGAACGCACCACCAGTGTAGATTAGTATGTTTTTCAAAAAAATAAAGATAAAATAGTTTGTGGTGAAAAACAGTTTTATTTTCTTTTATGTTCACAAATTCTTCATATAAGATTTTAATATTGATTCTGACTAAAAAAAATTGAAATTTACTATGTTCAGCAATATTTTTGTTTTTTTCTGGCTCAAACAATAGATATCGGGTAGAAAATGAAAAGGCATCTGCTGAACAGTTCAACAATAGAATAATTTTGTCATTTCTTTATCTGATTTGATTCATGTTGTGTTATTTCATGAAAAAGCACTTTAACTAAAAGCTTTTTTTGTAACTTATTTAATTTACATTGGTTATTCTGTAATACATTTTTATTTTAGATTTAAGAAGAAGTTAATTTTAATTATAAAAATCTTTTTTTAAAAGACTAAAATTCCATTTTATAATTTTAATTAAATGCTGCAAGTGCCACAATTATCTCTTTAAACCTATGCCATTTCGGCTCTTAAAATATATGATGCCACAGATCCAAAATATTATTGCATATAAATGGGAAGCAGTCAATTTAAGAAGACAAGTTACTTGGATTACAGAAGAATTGAGAAACACTATAACAAAGGAAGTTGAATTCACTCACTTCCTCTTGGACGCCGAGTGTAGTAGAGAGGCGTCCACCATCAGTGATGACAATTATGATCGATGGTTCCAAATAGAAAGGACATCTGCCCTGACTGTAAGTATCGATACCCGTCTGCATTCGATTTATATTCAGTAAGTCAAATGCATATTTCAATGCAGCACCAAGAGTAGTCATTCCAACAGATTGCAAATTCTTGAGTTCCGTCATGAAAGTGGCCAAACTTTCTTTCCAGCCAGCCTGCAAAGAAAAACTCACTTTCATTCCACCCACAAGTGACACTATACAACACCGTTAAAGAGAACAAAGATTAAAATATAGTATACTTTGATATTTGCAGGAGGCTCTTCAAAAGTCAGCAACATGTAGCGATCTCCCCTACTAGCTGAATCTCTTTGCCTTATCTAGAAAATAAAATAATCACACACTAGATACAGCTACCATCAATATAATTATTAAAAATTGGAAGAATCATAATTTTCTTTTAAAACTAGAATTCATTAGTCAACCGAAAATTCTAGATTATCAGTGGATAAACAAATTGGGGAACAGATAATTAGCTCAGTGGTTAAGAAACACAATGGAAATATTTTTTTTATACAATGAATAAAAAAAAATGGTAACTCTTCAATAAAAGAGGGAAATTGGTAATGGTAAATTTTCTTTTGCTAAATCAAACACCAAACATAATAAACAATAACAATTGCTATATATTATTATACAAGGGATGTGTAGGACATTGATTGATAACCCTAAAAATTTTTAATATTAAGTGTCACGGCCTGGTATAGTCTACACCAGGGTTTCTTAACCTGTGGTTCATGGACCCCTTAAGGGTCCATGGGTCATATTTTGGGGGTACGCCGGCTACTTTTAAGACGATTGGATCAATAATATTTAAATAACTTGATCTTTTTTTTCTAAAAGGTGAAAATACATACATATTTGAAACTAGGTGATTGAGATACCCCAAATTCAGTGCGGACCCTCTAATATCCCTGACATATTTTTAACATTCTGCACCAACCGGCTTTCCATTTGCACCAGAAGGGACAACCCCCTGATTACGTCTGATTTGCTATTTTTATAATCCTCTATCAACCCCTCATTTTTTGTGAGTCGATCTTTTGCCCTTTCTTCTTAGATATGACAGCAATCCTCCACAATATGAGGAAAAGAACATTCGCAAACCATATAAAAATTTAACATTTTTAAAAACACAAAGTAGCCTTCAAATTTTATTTCAATTGAAAATAAAGTAAAGTAAAAATAATTGATGGTTTTTACAATAATTTTTTTTTACAGGGGGTGGTCTGTGACTTCTTAAAAAATTTTAAAAAGGGTCCATTATACCAAAAAGGTTAAGAAACACTGGTCTACACTGATGTTTTTTTTTAAAGTGCCATCGTCCCAGGTATTTCCTTAAACTGATGGTTGCATTTTACATACAGCATTTTTTAAAGAGCTTATCTAATAAATGTTATACTTTTATGCCACTTCTTTTAAAAAATAGGACAACAGAAAAAAATTCAATTGAGATTTTGACATTTAAAAATTAAGAACGATTTGTGTTTTGGTTTGGTTCCTATCAAGATTTTTCTTTTTAAAAAAACTTTTGTTTTTGTAGACATTTTTATTATGAAACAGTAATTAAGAGGGTTTATAGTAGACTTAAAACTTCACTTTTTCTTGAAAATATGGTAATTGTAAATCTGAGATGTTAAGCTTTAAAATTTTCTTTCAAAATTTAAGATTGATTTATCCTTTCTGATAGACATTATCTCATTTAACACTTCATAGATTATTTTTTTTCCACAAAATATTATTTTTAGCATTAAAAAGTTTTGTTTTAAGAATTAAAACGGAATTTTCTTTTCTATTTATCTTTTTAATTCATTATGAATTCAACCATTATGAATTTTTCAATTATCATTCCAACTTAAGTTTTTTTTAAATAGCTGTTTCTCAGTTTTTATTTATTTTAAATATTTCTAATTATCTTGATATCTAATTATCTCTTTTATCTTAAACATTTTTATTCAAGTTTTATTCTCTTTGCCCCTTACTAATAATACAGCTAAGTTTTGATAATTTTTCAAGAATAACTAAATTGATCTATATATAAAAAATAATATTTATGAAAATTTTTTAATTTGGCCGATATTTTTGACAGATTATTTGGTATTTGGCCAGATTACTATTCGTTACATCCACAGTTATAACTGCCATAAAATTTTTTTAAAAATTATCGCAAAATGACTGGATCTATGATGAATTCAGCAGAAATAAAACAAGTTATTGTTATTTAACTTCACTATTCCCCATTGTAACATATTAAAAATATTGGTTTTTTAAAAATCCTGCAAAATTCCAAAGCAAATACTGCATTAAAAGTGATCGAGAAACAAGATAGATTTACAATAGAATCTGTACAAACTGAGAGCGTTAAAAAGTAATGACTCAAATGTGCAATTCAAAACATTCCCATCCCCAGAAGCACCTGCAGGCTGCATTTAAGTAGTCCACGGGATGTTTTCTCAAAGGATAAGGGATTTACTAAGTAGTATAAGAAAATAACCTTTTTTTATAACTCTAATCTATATGAATCAGTAACTCTAATCTATGTAAATTAGGTATTATTAGTTTTAATACTAAATCCAAAGAAACCAACACAATGCGAATAGGGCATAAAGTTCAAAGGCCCTTCAACAAACAATATGCTATTTTATCTACATTTATTTAACTAAAAAATACTAATAAACAATAAATACTAATAAACTAATAAACAATTTTAAAAATTTCTTTTTTACAGTCTGAACAATTGAAACAATCGAGGAATAAAATGCAATTATTTAAGCTTTGAAACTAAATAAAAACTAATTTAAACAAATTAATAAAACTAATTTAAAATATCAACAAACCAGCAATTTTTTTAAAATATTAAAGGTAATTTATTATTTACTAAATAAACAGTTCTTTTTTTAATTATTCCCTTTTCTACTGATTATCAAAACAAAGACGTTTATCACAAAGTCAATCATGTAAATTGACACAATAATAATTCTAAAAAAAAAAAACGTTTAAACTAATTAATCACAAATGCTCAAAAAAAAAAAAAAATCAGATTGAAAATTTAAATTTTTTTTCATCATCTCATATGAATTGGCTATGATAAAAATAAATATCCCTCTACCTTAATAAATCTTTCCACCGCATCCTTAGCTACATCTAATAAAGTTGGACGTGCCCCTAAGTAAGTCCTTTGATTCATAGAAGCACTCGTATCAATTAAAAATAGAATAATAGTCATCTTGACAAAGTGTTCATACGTATTTTATAAAGTATCTAAGTTATTATGATTAAAGGAAGAGAGAATATTCTGACTCCTTTGCGAGGTGTGCGATCTCTGATCGTCTTTGCTGTCACTCCTTTAAAAGTGATTTTCTAGTAATAATTCTAAAAAAAAGTAAACAAAATTTACACTATGAAATTGCGTGTTTCACTTCAGTTCTATAATTTGATTCAACATCATCATATACTGGATTATAGCCATCTTTAAAAGATCTAAATGAAATAAATATATCGATGTAGTACATGAAAGGTAGTTAAAATTAATCTTAATTCTTGCATTCTTTATCATTTTATAATGAACGTTGCTTTACAGTTATCACTAATAATTAAATAAATCATTTCTATTGGCTAATTCTATCATCGTTGATATCGCTATCATTATTTATGGCTACAAGATATGGCGACTGCAGCCTTTTACTTGTTAAATTTTTTCTCCTTTTTTTTTTGAGTTCATGTCTGGAGAAGAATGACTTTTTCACTTTAGTAGCATGAGGGTTTAAATATCATTCAGCTCATTGTACTGTTTGTCTACGATAGGTACTCAGACATTCGTTTGGAGGGGTGGCGTGGCGGTGACTATGGTACCGAGGTATGATTATTTCAAGTAGGGGTGCGGGTCCCTCTTTAAGACTGGTTTTGGCTCGAGAAAATGAGACCTCTTTCTTCGGTCTATTGTGTTAGCTCTAGACTGAAAAGAAATAAGTATTCGCACCTGAAACATCGTTTAGATTGTTCGATTTTCTATTTTTTAAAAGAGTCAAAATTTTAATAGCGGTAGCACCCAAAATTTGATATCATAATTTTTAAATTTTTTGTTGTTTTTTAAAAAGTATATATTGTACAAAACAATAGCCCAAAACGATTTGTCCTATTTAATTTATTTTACAAGATATTAACAATTAAATTTCAAAGCTCTTAAAAAAATAAATATCTAAGGATAGAATGAATGGATTTTTAAAAAATGTATCTCATTTTACGTTGAAATAATTGAAGTTTTTGATAAAATAATTATAATAAAACAAATATTTAAAAAGTTTAATTTTTATTGCAAAATTAAGTTGTAAAATGAAAAACAAAAATATTGTTAATGTCGTACAAAGTTCAAACAAAACCCATTTTAAAGTAAATTTTATTGTGAACAAAATGGCTTTTCAAGAAAAATGGATCGCAATTCCCTAAAAAGTTATAGCTTTTTTCGCGAAAGGCTGCACCGCGGCGCGCTCTGCCACTCCACTCCGCTGATCGCTCAATCGCGCTGTATCAGTTGATTTGGAGGGGAATTTAAAAACCTCACCTAAAGTTTCACAAAATAACAAACATTATATTAAATAATAAATTTATAATTTTAGGTGAATAATATTATGAATAATTAGTTATTTATAATTTATTTACATAATTTTTTTAATTCAAACTTGGAACTAGAAGAATATATTTTATTTATAACTATTTTATCAAGAACTTCCGCGCAAAATGAGATACAATTTTTTAAAATCCATTTATTCTATCCTTAGATATTTATTTTTTAATTAAAAAGAGCTTTAAAATTTAATTGTTAATATCTTGTAAAATAAATTAAGTAAAAAAAATCGCTTTGGGCTATTGTTTCGTGTAATATATACTTTTCAAAAAATAACAAAAAATGTAAAAATTATGATATCAAATTTCGGGTGTAACCGCTATTAAAATTTTGACTCAATGACTAATTAAAATTGTTATTTCTATGTAATGATAGATAAATAGGATATGTATGGAAATTGTATAAAATTGTTTAAAGCAAGATCAATGTTTTATTAATAAATAACTAATCTATAAATTTATTATACATAGTAAATTGGTTATTAAGAAAAAAAATAAAAAAATAAATTTGCTAATAAAAAACTGTTAGAATTATTTTTTTTTAATAAATAGTGAGAAAAACTATACAGGTTACATTAAAATACAAGTTAGAAAACGTAATTTAAGCAACAACAAAAAAATTTCAGATGGTTTGATGGGTGCAGATAAAAATCATCGTTGATAGTTTTAGATTTCATCCTATATGCGGTTACTTGATTTCAGTATTAAAAAAAAGTAAAAAATAAATAATAAAAACAAAGATATTTAATATTTTTTCGGCACAGATAACGTGAACTATTTCGATTTTCAGCAAGAGTTTTATCTCCTTCTAAAATCAGAGTTAATAAGTTTAAGCACTTCACTTTTTCCAGAAAACTCAAATAATAAAAGAAATTAACTGCTTTAAAAAAAATGCAAGTTTAGAAATTAAACCATCTAACAATCAATGAACATTCATAATGAATATCGTAAAATTAAAAAAACCTGTACTACCCTTAATGTCAGAATTTGTTCACTTTTTTTCCTTTGTATTTAAAAAATTACAACCGATTGAGTAGAGAGAATCATTTCAAGTAAGAAAGAAATATTTATGCGAATCTTAAAAAAGTTATTGAATCAGATTAAATAAGTCTCCTACTGGAGGCTGAGTCAGCCAATCTGGTATACTTCCCATCAGAGCCGGATTATACCATTCGTAGGCCCTAGGCACAGCCGTTTTTGAGCCCTCCCCTCCTTCCCCCACTTCTCCTCTCTTTTCAAAATATATGCTAAAATTTTCTTCCATATTTTTTCGTACATTTTTATTAATATGGAATTTAATTTACAAATTTGTTTATCGAACTTTATCTGCAATTCGACAGCATAATACAAGATTTCGTTGAATCCAAAAATCGCAAAAAATGTAATATAATCATAAGATTCTGCAAAATAATTTATTACCGAAAAATATTATATTCTTATTTGTATCTTCATAATTTTGTGCAAAATACACCTGTTGTTTTGAAAGCAACAAATTTTTTTCTCCCAAGTTTTTCGTAGGCCCCTGAATTTCGTAGGCCCTAGGCACGTGCCTTAGTGTGCCTATAGGTTAATCCGGCCCTGCTTCCCATACAAGCAATCATCGAAGCTACCCTCCCTAAAATGCCCTCTTCTTGTTTCCATAGCACCAGACTGTCGCAGACTTTGTGGCGGTCAGAGTACATATGGTAGACAAACAGTAAAGAAGGGAAGGGAATAAAATAAAAAAACACATCGAGGAAAACAAAATAATTTTGGCAAAATTCAAATGGAATAAAAAAAAATAAAAAGCGTAAAAGTATGCTACTGTTTTCAGTGAATGAGCGCTTGATTCATACGACTATTCTTCTTTTTCTTTTCATTACAATTTATGAAAAATGATTCATTACAACTACATTTATTAATAATTCTTTGAAAATATTTAATTTCAGTTTTTTTATTTCCTTCATTTTAATATTATTAGCAATGTCTATTGATGCAAATACCTTACCTACAGTAGCATATTTTTACTCTTTTATTTTTTTTATTCCATTTGAATTTTGCCAAAATTATTTTGTTTTCCTCGATGCGTTTTTTTATTTTATTTAAATGTTTTTAAAATGAGTATTGGAAGTAAAATAAGAAAATAAAACTGTAAAAACTGAGTTTTTAAGAACCATTTCCATTTTAAACTTCTATATCGTAAGCCTACTACTTATACTTAACCTTCCTTAACATACTTTTTACATAAATCAATAAATGACTAACACCAATGTAAAGCGAAAACAAAAAAAATACTATGAAGAAATGAGCAAATGCACGAGGGCAAAAATAATAATATTAAAATTACATTTTTGAAGTTATACTTCTTATGCGACTTCCAACAAGGTTGCGTTAAACGTTTAACGCTACACTTTTATTGGCCGGGAAATCACGTGGTAGGATCCAGTTTTCCCTCTTTCATTTCCATATTGTTTTGGTTCTCACTAGCATAAAAGTAATAAAAGTCATAAAAGACAATCCCACGGACAATGCGACGGATTTAAGGTTATGTCAAGGTAAGCCTCTTGTGAATATCAATGGATTGTTAGGTTTTCTCTTCTGAAATTACATTATGACGCATTCACATACATTATTAATACAAATACATTTTCCAGGGCGAGACAATGAGGCAACCACAAGCACTTCCACTGGTTCAAAAGGTCCACGAGGGAAAAATGCACAATATTTCCGTGATTACAGAGCACGGAAGCCAGCGGAGCAGGAAAAGGAGTCGTTGAATAGGTCTAGTGATCCTTCTACGACTGCTGATTCTTCTACAATTAACGTCGCAGGTTGCGAAGCTTAACTTCTTCCGCGCGGAGGGACTCCACGCACTATTTTTTTTCCTTCCTATTTATAAATATTTTATTGTCAGCTTTTTCACATTTAATTAAAAATAACTATTTATTGAATAAAAGGTACTATGGAACACCTTGAATAACTTATGGTCTAATAATTGGATTTTCCACTTACTAGAGCTCAAATGTAATATTTCGCGGGAATGTCCTCAGCATGCTAATTAGCTTATTAATTAGTACTAATGATATTTTAAGTTACGATATATTTAAGTGGCCACAATCTAGAAAATATGGTGCCAATAGTTTTGTCAGGAGAGCGGTCGAAAGTTTTGACCCATTTAATACTAATTTTTCTTTCTGCATATTTCACCACATCTCGAGAATATCTTTTGAAGCGAATCAAAAACATTTGGACACAATTATAAAAGGAGTATATCCAAAAATAATTCCAAGAATTAAAATAATTTTTATAATTATTTATTATTATTATTATTATTGATAAATCATTTTAAAGAATTAAATTTTGTGTGACAAAGAATAAACTTTGAACTATATCGGGTGAAAGGTTTCTAAGAAATAGAGTTTTAACGATACGATTTCTTAAAATTCAATTTTTCAGGAAATATTCGCATCGTTAAATAAACCAATTTTATAATTGTGGGCAAAAAATTTTCAAATTGCTTTTAAAAAGTTCTTGAGACATGACGAAATACGCAAAAAGAAAAATTAACATTACGGAGCCCAAACTTTCGACAGCGATATATCGAAAATAAAATCTAAAAAATGCTCCAAGCACAGATTTGTTTTATCTCTTGAGACATGGTAGCTGTATGAATCCTGCTCAACACACCAAAGTATTGCTGTGAAGCAGTTAAACATAGAAAAATAGTTTTATAATGTCATTCCATGCATTATTATACTTAGCAATACAGAATTTACTAAATAAAATTATGTTAGTGAATTCTGCTACCTCCCATTTTCCTCCTTCTTACTCCAAAGTATATCTTATGTTCAGCTGATTTTTTTGAATATTTCTAACTTAATTAAGAAATAATACTATATCGCAACTTTTATTGATATTTTTTTCTTTTCTTCATACAATGGGTTTTCTGATGAATTTTATATCATTAATGATTTTAAAGTCATTAATTTACAAAAAGTATTCCTAATTTATTTTAGAAATGAGCCTATCTAATCAAAATTTTAATTGAATTTGTTATAGTTTGTAAAACATGCTTTATAACAATCGTAACTTAAGCCACTTGTAATTTCACAATTATCATTCATAATATATTTATTATAATATATGAATAATAAATACATATTATTATAACATAAGTATATATTATTATAATATAAATATATATTATATTTATAATATATGAATAATAAATATGTTTATTAATATTTTTGCGGATAAGTTATGTATTTGCATTTCCTTGGAAATTTTTTTTTCGCTTTGTATTTCTGTTTACCTTATCATGACAGCCAACAACAATAAAAAAACAAGGTTTACCATTCGCGTATTTTTTTTAACCCGAATGACAATATTTTTTTTAAAAAAAAAGCATTGAAAATAATTTTTTATTTTTTTAGAAAGAAAGATTTTAAATTGCTATATTTTTGTTTTCTTATGTAAAAAGTTTTTTAGGGAAAGCATTTTCGTTATAATAAAAAGAAAATTAAGACACAAGGTAGCTGTAAACGGGTAAATTTTTACTCCTTTTTTTAATTCTAAAAATACAGCATTGTATAGATACAATTAAGCAAGCAGATACACCTTACTTATTTACACAATGGAAGCTTTTCCCTGCTTCGCACAACGACCCTTATGTCAGCAAAACATCTATTTTTAATTTTATTACCAGAAAAAGATTCTTAATTAAATGTTATTGAATTGAAAGATCTGGGTTAGATCCTCAGGCCGGGCAAGATTGACTCAGCCTTTCATCCCTTCAGTGGGTCGACAAATGAATACCAAGCATGCTTGGGAACTAAGCACTAGGGGTTCCACGTTCGGCTGACCACCGGACCGGAACATCTGCTCCTGCACCCCAGAGCCCATGGTCAAGAAAGCTGAGAAGGGCACAGTAGGCCTTGACCCTCTATGGGCTGTCACGTAGCTGAGTTTAGTTTTAGTTTAGAATTGAAAGATTACCTTATTTTTAATATTCTTTTGACAGCGATTTAGATCTTGATTATTTTGGGGAAAAAATTTGAACCTAATCAACATAATGATTAGGATCATTAAGGATTTATCATTGCAATTTTTTCTGAAATTTTAGGTTTTAAATATCTCTTTATTTTTTTTTGTTTTGTTACAATAAAAATTCATTAAGTGTTTTTTGGCCAAAAAAGATTCTTTAGTAAAGATGTGAAAAGTAGATTCTTTAATTTTCATTTATTTTAATTGCATATGTTGACTTGGCTCAGTTTTACAAAAGCAAATGTAACTCATTGTGAAGCGGTAAATAAGTTAGATAAAGTTTTACATTTTTTTTTACCTCAAATTGCTATGTAAAAAGGTTATATCCTTCATAAGATTGCGTATTTCTTATACAGATGAAGGAGAGCACATCTTTTCAATCGAATTCCGCGCAAAACTCAGCTGTCCGTCAAATCTTTGCGTGATAATTGTCTTGGCGCTCTCCTATCTATGATGTCGCCACAGATTTGCAGTGTTAATATGATGGAACTACAGCGGCTGCCAAAATAGTTCCCTTCATATTAGTTTAATATCTGTGCTTATCAACGTAAACTGTAACCATCGGTCGATGTTTACATCCGTCCATCGTCTGGTTCAGAATTGTTTTGCATGTCTGGAAACTATGGCCTCAACTACAAGTGATGTTTTTGCTGATGAGAAGGTAAAGAATTAAAATTTTTCTTTGTTTGAGCATGTTATTTTACCATTGTTTTGTTTGGTTTTTTCCTATTTTCTTTTTATTTGATTATATTTTTTTATCGCAGGCCGGCATGCTAAAACAATTGCTGTTTGATTACGTCTTCACAAGAGCATCATGCCAACTTGAGGTATAGCAAGTGTACAATGAATGTAAATCATTAAAAAAAAAAAATACTGAGACTTTTGTTATAATTGTGATATGTAGGTGTGCATTTTGATTTTTATTTCATCCATACATAGCAAACTTATGGAGTGTTGTTGGATCAAGTTAAACTACATTTATTTATTAACTTTAATGTGCTTTATATTTTATCAGTTTAAAATACTTTTACCTTGCATTGCATTTAGCTTTTTTCATACCTCTCTTAAACTATATTTATTTTTGAATTTGTATTTGTTTAATGACCTGTATGACTTACTCTTGTTTTATATCAAAGAACTCTTCTTTTATTTATTTTGATCTTCCCCCTCATTTCCTTTTATCTATATTTACTTCAGCAAACTAAAAGATTAGCACGTTTAAACATTTGCTCAAAACCGCATTTATTTTGTCTCATTCCTCCTTTTATGACTTGTGTTTGTGACCTTTGTTGACCTTGTCTCATTATGGGGTTGACTTTATTTCTGCTTTCTATCTATTAACTTTTAACAATTACTTCTCATTCTAGCAGTAAATGATCACTCGTTATTGAAAAATAAAATAATTGTATATTATTCTTATTTAGAGTTGTTGATCTGTTACAACAATTTTTTGTGAACTGTATTTTTATATTATTGCTTTTGAACTTAAAATCTCTTCTTTATTTACAGTGATATTTCTGAACTTATGTGCTTTAAAATTTATTTAATTAGATTGTCTATATTAAAAATTCAGCATGTTTTAATTCATCAAACCATGCATTCAACTCAACTTTTACTAGAACTTTCATGTTTTGAATAAATGAATAATCTCATGGTTATTTCAAACCTTGAAATAAAGAAAGAGTAGGGATAAATTAGGGATATTTCTCTATCTGTACCTGTTTACCCCAAGTGGGTAAAACTGCCTTGTTCTAGCACTTGGAATAGATTTAAAAATGTATGTCACCTTGCTTAGAGGTTGTTACAAGTTTGCTTTATTTTAATTTTTTTTAAAATTGTCAATGATAAAAGTACATCAATGCAGCAAAACTCTAGAAAACAGAATTGATCCTTCAGAATCTGTCGATTTGAAATGGAAAGAATCATGTAGAATGAGAGTTCGTTAACAATTCACATATTTCAAAGCTGTGATGTGTACACATTCAATGTATTTTGCCTTCTCAAATATTTTTAAATAAAGTTCTTTATAATCTGTATATTTAACTGGTACTCTTCCATTTCACAGGTGCAAGTAAATTCAGTTGTTATTATTTTTTTATTTATATATTTTTTTAGACATCAAAAAAAAAAAGATGTTGAATTTATGTTGACTCAGTGATTTTTCATTGGCAACTTTATTGCTTGTGCCAGTGAAATGGAAAAGTGCTGTTTAACTAAATTTTGTCACATATTTTTATTTCAAATGTTGATTTAATTTTTTATAGCCATAGATTATTTCTAATATGAATCTTTTTTAAGATAAATTTAATCCTTGTAAAAAATGTTTGTAAAAAGTCGCTATTAAATGAAATGGCTCTATCGATATATCGCTCATCGACTCATTAGGTTTGAAAAAAAAGTGTCTACTAAGTTATTAGTCTATCAGCCACTGGCTACAAGCTGAAAATTTAAATCTTCTGGTCTACCTATCTATATTTAAAAAATATTACACTCTATAAGGTTTCAAATCAAAATGTATTTATCGTTATTTATTATCGAAGTTATTTATGTATTAAATAAATCCACCTGAAACTATGGATTTTAAATAACTTTCAAAGTTGTTTTAATTTTTTCCTAAGATACTAAAACTTAAATTTGTTGCTTAATAACATATTATGTACACTATATTGCATGCTGTTGCTGTGCTGAGTCAAAAGTTGTAATTATTTGCAAAGAAAATTGCGTGAGTTATTGTGCTTTTCAAATAATTAAACAAGACAAGAAAATCCCAAATCTTATACTCAATTTTAATTTTGTTATTCTTTTTAGTGTAATTTTTTAAATTTTTTATCTTGAATTATTGTCAGTTGCATTCTGCTTATTATTGAAGCATTGTTTTAAGATTTCATAACATTACTAAGTGCTATTTTGAAGGATAGCCCTTTAATCTTAATAAATGTGCCGTTTTTGTAAAAATAAGAATTTATCACTTAAAAGGACTCTGCCTTTTTAATAATATTTTATTTTGAAAAGAAAAATACTAATAATTCACTGTTTAAATAATAATTTAACACTGGTAAAATTATCTGTGTTTATAGGTTTAATTCTGACTACTATTACAAATATTTACCTTGTTAGAATTGTTCTCAACTGGTAAAATCTTTTTTTTTTTAACTTTCTTTTGACTATCTTTTTTTTTTTGAGGGGGGTAGTATTAATAAACTTTTTAAGTGATTTTAAATTTTTAAACTATTTTTTTTAATAAATATTTTTTTTAAATGCCCCTTTAAATGTTTATTTTCTAATAATTTACTGTTTAAATTATATCAAAAAGCTTTTAATTTTTTTGTCAATTAATAGTTTTTTGTTAGTTTACTTTTTAAAAAAAATATGCATAGAGATTGCTTTTTAGCATGCCTTTAATTATTTTTATAAACTGCAAATTTTTCTCTTGATGAGAAATATTACTCTAAAGAGAGAGGAATGAGAGAAAATTACTTTTTGAAATATACACATATAATAGTATAAAAGGGTTATTTAAAAATTGTTGTGAATGAAATTCAGTTATTACAGAATATTTCATATTTTGATAAATTTTTACGTTGTTAAGTGAGATTCTTTTGAAACTCAAAGTGTCCTTTTCAGAGAGGGAGCACCTTGCACTTTTTATTATTCCTAGGGAGAACTCTGTTACTATGTTATTTTTGTTTATAATTTCTATCCTGAAATATATTAATTTAATTGGAATTAATTTATGCTGTATTATAATACTAAGTTTTTTTTATCTAATCTTTTAGATACTTTAAAATCATAGTTAAAATTGTGATTTAAATAATTTTTTTTAAAAAAAAATATTGATTTAAATCAACTATGTTTTTGTTTTTTTTAAAGAAAATCATTGAACTATTAAACCAGTTTATACTCTTTAAATAAATTATTAAATCAAAAATATTATCATAAATGTATTCTTTAGGGTGTGGTTCTTTATAAAGTCTGATTTCATTGATAATGAAGATTTAATCCTAGGAAATAATGAAAGGGTAAATTATTATATTTCAAATTAGACTTATGTATGAATAAAATTGGAGACTTAAAGTCAATTAAAGTAATGTTAAACTGTTAAATAATTATTTTCCATTAGCTGTACAGAAAATACATTTGCTAGTAATAAACTTATTTCTGTTATACTCATTTAGTTTTATGTTTATTTGAAAACTTGCTTTTAAAATGTATAAAATATATAATTAATATTCATCAATATTGAAGATACACTTGTTCTGCCCAAAGAAACTTAAAATCAATTTTTTTTTCTTTAATATATTCTGATCTAAACTAAATTATTGGATATCTAACTGACAAATTGCTTCCATGTTTTTAAAGTTTCAGGATGTTTAACTTTAACAAAAAATAATCATGATTTTATTTATTCAGTGATTAGTTTGTAATAATCTAATAATAATTTTTGAAACACTTTTGTTAATGTCTACTATTTTAGTTATATTATGGTTTTTAAATAATATTAAGTACTGTTAATATATTTTATCAAATGATTTGGCTGGTAAATAATAATAAATAAAAAAAAATCTGATTAAAATTAAGAAAATTTTTTGGGAGTGCACATTTTAAAATGAATTGCTTCATATTGAAAAACTAATACATTAAACTCTGCATACATCGAATGTTATTAAGGCAATTATTTATTAGGATCCTTGGGACGGGCAAGGTTGACTCAGCCTTTCATCCCTTCAATTGGTCGGTAAATTAGTACCAAGCATTCTTGGGAACTAAGCACTGGGGGTTTCGCGTTTGGCTGACCACCTAACTGAAACATCTGCTCCTGCACCCCAGAGCCCAAGGTCAAGAAAACTGAGAAGGGCACAGTAGGCCTTGGCCCTCGATGGGCTGTCGTGCCATTGAGTTAAGTTTAGTTATTTTTTAGTAATTGAGAAGGATTACTGACCTATTATAGATCACTTTGTTTCTGTTCTACTTCAAAAATGTTAACACTAAAAAGTTCCATAAATTTTTTTTTAAATTCAATAAATTTTTTAAAAATTTTTAGCAAATTAATTTGATATTTTTTTTAATCATTATGTTACAATAGTTTTGAATTTTTAAAATAACCTGCTTGAAAGTTATTTTACCCCCTACTTAGAAGTTTGAAGCAAATAATTATTTGCCTTAGTAAATACTAGTTATATTGTAACAATGAAGTCTAGTTCACCCTTACATTGTTATCCATATCATTAGAAAAGCGATTGAGGCAAGCACTGTATGAAATAGTTTTTTTAGTTGTTTTTAAAGGAAGAGGTAACTGATAAAAAGTTTTAAATGCCAAAACTTACTGCCATGTTTTATGGATGTCAGATTTCAGTGTATGTGTCCGAAAACGTTGTTTCTAAATATGTCATTTGCCATCATGATCAAATTTATAATTGGGCAAAAAAGCCCAGGATTGTATAATTTGCACCATATAATGATACACGCACTCACATTTGCTAATTTTAGTTGGTGCTACATATAAAAAGAGACTGACAACTCGATATCAATTAGAAATATCTTAAAAATTTTTATGTCTGTGTAAATCTTTTTCTTCTAACTTCTGTACAAGAGTTGCTGTGGCACTTAATCAAGGAACAACAGGTGTTAAATTTTTCTTGTTTCTGTTTTGCTACTTATTTCTACAAATTACAATTTCACTTTTTCTGTATGAAATCTTTGTTTAGTACGTCGATAAAACCTTATTAATAAACCTTATAATAATTATTATTTATAAATTTCATTCTAAATGTAAATTATTCATGGACATGTTTATAACCTTATGTCAGTTTTGTTGTTTTATCTTTATATATATTTAGGGAAAAAGTAATGGTGGTTTTTACATTACAACCTTAATAAAATTGTTTCAACTATTATTTTTTTATTTTATTTGTTCAGCATCTTTTTTCAGTGGTTCATATATTTGCTGTAGAAGGTCAAAATGAGCTAAACTATACTGAACAAATTAATTGCTGCTGGTTAAAATTAGTTCTCAATAAGGATTGCATTAATCCTAGTCCAGATGTTAGAAATTTTTGGAAGTTTGTTACAATACGCATATCTTATGATTCTGTGACTTTTTATTCTTAACCATGATGAATTTTTGCTAGATGTGTTACCTTTCTTTTCCCATTGCTCCATATAAATCTTATAATATAGTTTAAATTGCTGTGATGTAGAATTTTAAAGAGCATAGTGTAAAATCTGAAAATTATTTGTGTTTCACTTTTAGGGTTCTCAATATACCAGACGTGCTGATCCAGAAAAACTTCAGGAAATTTTTGAAAAAGTAATTATTTTAATCCTTCTTAATTAAATTTTTTTAAAAAAAAAATGACTTGTGGTTTCATTATTGACACTTTTATTTATTGAAATACTTTAATTTTAAAATTAATTTTCTTGTTTAGTGATAACATTAGTTTTCAATTTAGTTCTTTATGACTTTGTAAGCTTTGTAATTTTTTTGTGACCTGTATTTAAAATGTAGGCTCTATAAACACTAATAGTAATTATTCCTTCATGTTGATAACTGTTACTGAATTTCTTGATGAATAAATAAAAGGAGAGTAGTTAGTACCATTTTAGCACTGAAACTATCTTGAAAATTCAGTAGACTATCTCTTAGCTAGTCAAACTGTTGGAATGTCGGTTAAAAATGTTATGCCAAGTTAAATTAGCAAAATTACATTTTTTGAATTATAAAATAAAGCAGTTAACTATAAACATTTCATAATGGGCTAGTCTGTGAATAGATTTCTTTTCAATACTCGGGTATTTTACAGTTGGGAAAATTATAGTTGAAGGGGCGTCTATAGATGTGTCTCAAGCTATTAACAAGTCGAATTGAAAAACAAAAGAATCTTAAATTTCCACTGTGAAGAATATAACTATCTTGAGAAACCTGTAAAAAAATCTATAACTTTTTTTCATTTCAATTTTTTCCTTCTTTCTAAACCTGAAAATGTTTGAATTTAACATAGAACAAATATACTATTATTGATTTCGTTATTGTTTTTTATTTGCTTTATCTTTCTTCCTCCAGTTTATGTATGTATCTTTATTAATGGTATTTGAAATTCTATTCATTGTTCTTGTCTCTCATTGTCTTGGCGTGTGTTTATCTAGCATTCTTTGATTATTCTGTAAGTTCGTAACTGTTTATAATTTAACTAAATAACAGATTATTAAATTTTGTAGTAGATATTCACATAAATAGATCTACTTTATAACTTGATTATTTTTAACTACTCATAGAAATATTTAATGAAAAAAAAAACAGTTTAAAAGTGACTTAGGGGAAATATCTGGTATTCAGTTTGTGGTTGATCTAAAAAGAAACAATTTTGCTTCAGAGAGTGGGTTTTACTTGGTTACATTGAATTATTACATTGAATAATTATTAAGAAGTGTATTGTGCGGCTTTCAGGAGAACTCTTTCAGACATCCTTCTCATGCCCTTGTGGGTACTATGGTTACGAGGAAAAGTCACTTCAAATAGGGGTGTGGGGTGAATAGTTTTGTCTAATTCTTGAATTCTTGGCATAGTTCGGCGTGACTAAACCAATCGACACCTTCTTGCCTCCATTGCACCCCTATTAGAGATGTGCCCTCCTCGCTTGTTACCATTGCAGCAGACAGCCCCAGACTTTTAGTCTGGGCAGTAAGTCTGCACAGTAGGTAATTTAGAAACTCCAGAGAATAATACCAGAACAAAACTTTCTTGTCAGTTATTGAAATTCTATTATCCACGTTGTAACATGCTGAGGTTTTTCTTAGTTGACACTGTACACATATTTGTTTAATTATAATGTAACATACTGAGATAAAAAATTCGATAACTATATAACAGGAATAAAGAAAGAGGTTTACTTGTCTTCATAATGGGAAACATTCTTTTCACTGCTTGACTATAGAAGATGGAGTCTTTTTCTGTATATAACAAATAAGAGGTTTGATAATTATTGAAATTAGCTATTTTGATTCTGGTATAAGACTATTTTTTTTTTTTACAAATAGAAAAATCAAAAAAAGAGAAGATTTAAATTTTATTTAAGAGATAAGATGAAATTTTGAAGTTAGCAAAGAAATTATAATTGCTGTCAGTTCTGTAAATATGATTTAGTATTTATGTGTAGATTATATACATGCAATAATTATAATAGTGCTGGAAATTTGAACAAAGAAATCCAGTACGAATATTTGAAGATAAAATTTTAAACACAATTATTCTTGTTAAAGGTATCACTACAAGTTTTTGAAATATTTTATTCAATTTGTATAAAATATTTGTTAAAAATAAAACTAAAATATTTTTTTAAAAACTTTTTATTACCCCTTTTTTTTACATTTTAATGTATCTTTTACTATTTCATACATTGCCAATAATTCTGTTACACGAGCTATAATGCATTAAATAGGGCACACGAAAAATGACTACAGTATGGAAAAAATAGAGCATTTGCAGGTGGTTTATCATAATTAAAACCAAGCTTTAAATATGTATACTAAAATTTTTTTGTTGTTGTTGTTACTAATAGCTGAAGGGGAAAATTAGAACAATACTGAGTGCTAAATTACATTTTTGCTTTTCCTGATTGTAGGCTTTTATTTTCAGTCCTAAATGACAGCCTTGATAATTCATATTGATAATTCTTCTTGATTTGAAATTCTTTGTTTTGTCTATAAATATAAAAAATATTATGAATGCAAACATTAATAAATGGATAAAGAAGTTGAGAATTCATATATTAAATAGTCCCACTTTTATTTGAAGGGTACCCAGAAATATGTCCTGGTTCATAAGGATTCATAACTTCCAAAGTGTGGCGGAATCACTCAATGCCAATCTATAAGATTATCATAAATTTTGGATTGCTAATAGTCATAAATTTATTTTTTTTCAGTATGCTAGTGTTAAAAAAGGAGATGATTATTTTATGACACCAGATGATTTTGTAAGAAGATTTTTGGGAATTTATGAGGAGCAAAACTTTAACCCAAAAACTGTTCATCTGCTTGGAAGTATTTTGGATACTTCTAAAGATGGGTGAGACATTTTTTCTACTATTGTGTGTGGTTTTAAGATTTTCTTCTAGGCTTTAAAACAAGTGTATTTTTATATTTTTGTAGCAATATTAAATCATATTTAACGGTTTTTTTTCTGAAAACCTTTTACAAGGTAGATCAGGGTAATATTTTTCAAATAAAATTTTTTTTTATTCATGAATAATTTTTGCAACAATGTTAAATCATATTTAGCTGCATTATCTGTACATCATTAACTTTTTACAAAGTGGATAAATTAATATTTCAGGATATTTTTAATATAAAGAAAATTGTAAATTCAAGAATAATTTTTGCAACAATATTAAAACATGCCTAGCTGCATTATCTTCATAGCATTGACTTTTTACAGGGCTGTAACATAATGAGCCGCAATGGTTCAGTAGTTAAGGCACTTGGCTGTTATTGTGAAGAGCTGGGGTTCGATCCCCAGTAGTGGCTTGAAGCCCACCCAGCTTCAGATCGATGAGTGGTAGCATCTTGTCTGGGAAGTAAAGGCGGTTTGTGCGAAGTGCTAACCACATTGTCACAATAATGCTGTTGGACATGAAATTGTTGAGCCTTATCCTCTATTACTCTCCTGGCATACAAGGGACTGTTGCGAGAATGCTTTATTTTTATTTATAATTAATATTCCAGGATAATATTTTTTATATTAAAAAATTCAAGAGTAATTTTTGCGACAATATTAAAACATATTTGGCTGCATTTTCTGCATAGCATTAACTTTTTGTGGGTAATTTAATATTCCCGGATAATATTTTGTAAATAAAAAAATCTGTTAATTCATGAATCATCTTTGCAACAATATTAAAAAGTATTTAGCTGCATTTTCTGCACAGCACTAACTTTTTACGAGGTGGATGAATTAATATTCCAGGATAATATTAATGTCTTATAGATATTTTTTACTAAAAAATCAGGAACAAAAATGTTAAAGTTTGCTGGTATCTATGATTCTCTAAATAATTTATCTGTTTATAAATGTATCTTTAGGTTGATATCATTTTTGGAATTCCAAGCTTTTGAAGCTGTACTGTGTCGTCCAGATGCTCTCTACATTACTGCTTTTCAACTTTTTGATACAAATGGCTCAGGCTCAATTACACTGGGTAGGATTTTTTTTTTGTGTTATTCAATTCTAAGATGTTTCATTTTTGCATTATTGATAAATGAACAAATTATTATTTTATAAAAGTATTTTTTGTCATCAGAATTAAATAAAATATAGTTAAAAGTGCTTTAAAGTTATTTAATGTCCCCTTGTACTTTGTAGCTAACAAAATTTTGTGGTGAGGAAAGGTTGCAGTGCTGTAAATTTTTGAAATATAATGACTACTTCCTTTATTTAGTATTATCTAGTTAACCAAACGGAATTTTAATTTTTTTAACAAATATAAGAGAAAATAATCATAGAAAGTTTCAGTTCTTTTTGTAATTTTGATGTACTGTGTCCCTTCTGTTCGCTTTACATTGATCCAGTAGTTGCTTCAATGCTTCCTAATCTTTTTTTGTTGTTGTACAAAATAGGTTTTTTTAAAATTCAATTATTAGTTGAAAGGTATCTAATTCTATTGAATGAAATGTTAAATTTCTTTCATTGTGTTGTGGTATAAATCAAGACCTCATTAACATAATTGACAATAGGTATTTTTGTTGATCCAATTCCAAAATATATCATAAAATATATTTTTTCTCAGGAATCTCTGCCAAAGGATAGCAGGGTGCGTAGCGTTTGTAAAAAGTACTTAAAGGTGCTTTTTTGGGGATTTCGTTTTTAAAAGCTTTTAAAGGTGCTTTTTTCAGCTGGCGTTTTTAAAAAGTGCTTTTTTTCCGAAATTTTTTTTCTTCTCCTTTCAGTGATATCTGGTGGATCCCATGCATTTCACGAAAAATGGGGAGTTTGCTACGTAATCATTCATGCGTACTTCATGTCGTACCCACGTTATGACTTGTGCATGCGCGCACACTTTAAACCGAAACCCGAGTGCTCCAATTTGGATAAAGAATATCAGATCCTTATGAAATGTTTTTCTTTTTAATTTATTTTAATTTTGTTCTTGTTTATTTTATTTTACTTCTAACACTTTTTTTTGACGTAGGGAGTAAGGGTACTTTTGTTCTGAGTTCAGGGTCAAGTTGAATTCACTCGGTAATGTGGGAAAGTACTGATTGTTTCGATTTACGCCCGTTTTTTTGGGGGGTATTTTTAACGCTAAAACTGTTTATAAAAAGTTTTTGTTTTTCAATAATATCATTGATTGAATATGAATTTTTTGAGTGCTTAAAAATTTTTGTTAAGTGCTTGAAAAGTTTTTAAAAAGTGCTTATTTTTGATTCAAAGATTTGGCTACGCACCCTGGATAGGATTCCTGATAAGATCAATAATTGTTGAGAGCATTCTCTGATTTTTTAAAATGACAAAATGTTGTTCAAATTATATATTTATTTTGAACATATCGGAAAGAGATATATACACAAAATAAACGGCACTCGTGTACTAACATTCTTCTGTTTTGGTTTTTACATCAGCTTTAAGAGTTAGTGGGGATACCCCTTGAATTCATATTCTAATTGCATCAATTGTGTGACGCAATTTGAAGTCCCAGAAGGTAGCTTAAATTTTATGTTGAGTACTTTGTCTGCTACCTGATCTAGTCTTTTCATGATTCAGATTCTCTTCTCCAAAGTAAACGGGGATCACAAGCAAACTTTTTGTAGTATTAAAGTTTGTTGTTTTTTATCAAGAAGATTTTCGGTAATTGTACTGTTAAATGATTATCTCAAATATTTTGCTATTCTAAATATTTATCTTGTCTCAGCATGTGTTGAATAGATTCAGCTATGCATGAAATGTATCAAAAGGTAAATCTAACTGATCTACTTATTATGTTCATTAATTATCTTATCATAACAGTTTAATAATTATAAAATTGTTATTAAATTTTTTAATTATAAATAAGACATTTTTATCACATTAATATTTATAAGGATATATCAGGCAGGGCCAAAGCCTACTGTGCCCATCTCAGTTTTCTTGACCTTGGGCTCTGGGGTGCAGGAGCAGATGTTCCGATCGGGTGGTCAGCCGAACGCGGAACCCCCAGTGTTTAGTTCCCAAGCATGCTTGGTACTCATTTATCGACCCACTGAAGGGATGAAAGGTTGAGTCAACCTTACCCGGCCCGAGGATCGAACCAGGGACCTGTGGCACGACAACGCGAAGCGCTACCGCTCAGCCACAGGGCGTCCCTTTAATTCCTAGTAATAATAAAAATCAGTAACATAATAATAAATGAGGATAATAATAAAGTGCAGTAATAAATTTTTATTTGAAAGAAATCTAAATAACTTATTTAAAGGAAAATAAGATTGAGTGGTGATCACAAAATTTGACCTACCAAATAATCTTAGACTTGAAAACTAGTTTTAACTCATTCTCAATCAATGCCTTTTTAGGTTTCTCCTGCTTTTTTTTTATCAATTTTTGTTTGAATGTTTTGCCTATTGAATATAAATGCTTTAAAATAAAAATAAAAGCTACCTCTCTGAATATAAATTTGAATAATTAGACTGCTTTTTAGTACTCATTTTGGATCATATATATTATAATTTGCTTCATATTTCGCAGAATGTCTTGAACTGTAACTTATTGAATTTTTTTTCCTGATGTTTTGAAACTGCTTTTATGTTTCAGATGAGTTTGAAGAGATTATCAAGCACACAACACTTCATGAGAAAATACCTTTTAATTTTGCAAGTGAATTTCTTAAGTTACATTTTGGTGCTGACAAAAACAGGGAACTCAGCTACAATGAATTCACTCAGTTACTTCACGTATGTTCATTTTCATTTTATTTGGTTTTGAAATTGGTTTTAGAAAACTTTATATTTTATTCTTACTTTCAAAGGTTTTTTGAATCACAATTTTGAATCACATTATTTTCTACAAATAAAATGCAACATCACTTGCTGATTATAATTAAGTGAAGGTATATATTTCTAGATAATTCTCTGCTTTGTACATCTATGTATATCAGTATTTAACAAATTAAGATAGTTCTTTTAAATTAAAATGGATGCTGTGTAATATATTGAAATTCTTTTTTAATTGTAAAGTGCAGATGACTTGAATGATGCTTTTTTGTACATTTATGTTGTACTTCTTCCATATTTGTACCTGCAATCACTTGGCTAAAGGAAACTTCCATTAATCATTTTCAGTTAGGAAAGTAAGAAGTATAGAGATAGAATAAGTGACAATTGGAAATAATTATATTTGATGTATCATTTACTTATTTTTTATGCATAAAATATTCCGATACTATTGAAATGCATGCGTAAAATTAAATTAAATTTAAAATAATTCAGTTTTACTAATAATTATATTTGTAAACTTGTATTTAGTTACCTTTTTTTATAGGATTTCCACGAAGAGCATGCTATTCAGGCTTTTCGAACATATGACAAGAATAAGAAAGGTCTGATATCAGCCATGGACTTCAGTAATATCATGGTGTCAGTAAAAAGTCACTTACTCAGTGAAGATGTGCGCAGGAACTTAGTTGCAGTAAGTAGGAGTTTTTTTTAATTTTTTCTCTTGCTCTTTTTATTATTGACTGAGTTTAATAAATGAATTATTAAATCGATTAAATGAATTAAATTAATTAGTTGAATTATTAAGAAACTGAAGCTGCAATGTTTACCTGATTATATAAACTTTATTTGCTTCAAAAAGTATAAAGATGGTAATAAGAGTCAACATGTTGCTCACAAATACACACTCATTCTCAAGATTTGCTAAATGCGAACGGAGAAAATCAAAGTGATTTGAAACAGAAAAGGTAAAGTTCCAATGAAAAAATGGAAAATAAAGGTGAAAGATGAATCCAGAAAAAGGGTGGTAGCTGAGTTGAAAGCAGAAAATGTTTCATCATTATGGTTTATGGTAAATTATTTATCTGCCTACATTATCTATGATTAAGCACTCAGACAGAATGAGGACAACTGTTACATTTATAGTTTGGAAGAACATGCCTCAAACATCAGATTTGATGTCTACGCACCAGTTGATGAAAATGGTGAAACTTGTGTGATGCTGGTTTAAAAAAATGGTTTCAGGAACTGAAGAAGAGCAAAGTGATACCATGAAGACTGCCAAACCAGAACCAGTGCCAACATTTGTAGAAGGCTTTAAACTACGAAGACCTTTCAGTATTCACACACATTTACAGAAAATGAAAAGTAATATGTTACGAATTTCAGAAATTTGTTGTTTGTACTGAGAAAAAAAGATAGTGTTCAAACCAAAATATTTCCAAATATTTTAAATAAATCAATGTGTTTATTCAACTTTTTTTTGTATTGTAAATATTTTTGCAATAAGTGCATAACTTTTTTCAATTAAAAGTTTTTATGCTTATTGTTAAATTTATTAATTTACTATTACTTTATTGATTTTCATGATTTTTTATATTTTATCTTAACATATATTCGTAATTTCCCCTTATCCATCCTTCACAATGAATTGCCTCAGGAGAATTGACCTATTGGGGTTCTATTGTATTACTAAGTTATAATTTTAACTGGGATATTTGATCAGTGTCTTTACGAAAATGAGGGCATATTTTTTGTAAGTTTAAATGAAATAGCGTCATTAATTAAAATGATTATTTTTAATCTAAAAATCTAGGGACCTGAGTGAACAGCTTTTGATCTTGCTGTTTTCTTGACCTTAAGCGAAATTGCTATCTACCTTCCTATTTTCTTATGTCCACTGGATTCAGGAGATAGATGACTGAAGTTTCTAGGGGTGCGTTAAATTTAGAGAGGTAGAACCCGCAAATTGTTTGTGGGGCTTATGCACTATATTATAGTAGGTTTTATGATGAAATTTCTTAGAGCATGGTGCAATTTCTTGGGACCCAAAAAAGTTTCAGAGGTAAATTCCAAAGATATGAAACTAAAGAAGTTTGTTGGCAAATACAACTAAATTTATATTTTTCTAATAAAATAAAAATTTGAGTGATCACCATTGTGCCTATCCCATCATGAATTCATGTTTTTTTTTTAACTACTCTTTCGACAGTTACAGCACTAGAAATCTAAAAATTGAAAAACAATTTTTTTAAAATGTGAAGCTTTCAAAATTGTATTTTCGTAGGTCTGTGGGATTCAGACTGACAATATTTGTGTGCAGACATTATTGTGTGGAAGAATTAGTTTCTTAGGCCCAAAATATTTTCAACCGTGTCTTGCAAAAATTTATTGGGGTATAACAATCCAATGTTGTGTCTATTTTTTTAGACAGCAGGTGTATGTGGGTATGCTGTTTTAGTATTTCATGAAATATTTAAAATTTTTTTTCCTTGTAGGCTGCTGGAGGTACTGCTGGTCATCAAGTTTCATTTCCATATTTCATGGCATTCAACACCCTCTTGAACAACATGGAGTTAGTTAAAAAAGTTTATCTTAACTTCACTAAAAACAACACTAATGTAGAGGTTACAAAAGGTTAGTATTAGATATTATTTCAATTCACAGTTATCACTAATTATTATAATGCCATGCTCAACATTTATTAGTTACTGAAGAGAACCAGAGTCCCCATTGAAAAGGATTACTCTAACCATAAATTTGTTGAACCATGTTTCAGTCTTGATGGTCAAAACATGCATTATCAGCCTTGGAATGAATATGCTGAACTGTGCCAAAGATGAACCTTAGTTTAACCATTTCAAGCTATTTTATTGTAGCAGCAAAATATCTGAGCACATATCATTTGTGTCAATGCTTATTTTAAAATGTATTTTTGATTTATTACATAGATTGAGACTTCCATCAATGATTTGGTTTATATTTCACTAAGTACATTACAATAAAATATTGCAGTATTTTCCAATGTGTTTAGTTGTAGATCTCAGTTAACCAATGTTTAAATAATTAGGGGTTTATTTATTTTTCTTTTGCTTTTTTATATGAAGAGGATAATGATGCTTGTAATTTCAAATCTCGATTTCAAAGAGTAGAGTATAAATAATGACTCTTAAATTATTATTTTCATGTTTAATATAAACTATTACATTAATTTCATTGCAATATATAAAGGCGCTGTTTATTAGAAAATGTGAAACTCTTATGAAAATTGTTTTCGTTGCATGTGCCAATTGTATCAAATTTGCATTAATTTCTGTGTTATTTTAGTATTCTTTTTATGTATGAATGGAAATTCCTATGAATACAAATGGGTAGGAACTGTTTTTTTTCTACCTTAAATTATATATATTTTTTAAATTGTTAAAAAGATTTAAAAATTTAGTTTTAATCAATGTTATGAATTTTCTATCAAAATTTTTTTTCTGTGGCTCATTCATCATAATTCTAGGATGTATTGGTGCAGCACTTAGCTTATCAAGAGCCAACTGCAGAAAATTTGATGACCATACATTTTGCCATGTGTTGCTTGAACAAGGAATATGAGCTCTTGCTTATGAGCATTTTGGAATGAGATCACCATCATAACTCACGAGGCACCTTTTGGGAAGAATCACACAACTTTTTGGGGGTTTGCTCAAAAATAGCGAGACCTTGAAAGATTCTATCATCCTATTTATACTGCGTCTTTAATTTTAAATTCACAGGATGCTTATTTTCTTATTGCAGAGGAATTTCTATATGCTGCTCAGCAAATGTCCCAAATAACACCCCTAGAAGTAGATGTTTTATTCCAATTGGCTGGATTTATGCATGCTGACACAGGGTAGGTTTCAAAATGCTCTTTCAGTACTTGAAATATAATTCTTTTGCTTTCTTTTCATGCATTATATTTATTGATTCAGATTTCTAATCTAGTTTAAACATTTAAAGTAAACCTTATTTATAGTCTTAATTTCTAGTGAGATTAGCCAAAATTCCTCAAAGTGATTGTTATTTATAACAAAAGCTTTTTTAAATTGCAATTTTGATCAAATTAAGTTCTAAATTTTATATTTTAAAAGTTGTTTAATTTATTGTAAGTTATTTTTTGTATGTTTGCATAAACTGTGTGTTTTATGAGTTATTTAATCTTAAATTTTGTTTTTCTTGAAATCAAAAATTAGATTTGGTTTCTAATTGAACTTTTTCCCCAAAATTAAGGACATATTGAAAAATTTCATGCTATATTAAATTTTGTTTTTTGTTTGCTTTTTAATAAAATTTTACAAGGTAATATAACTTAATAATATGAAATATAGCAGATAATGTAACAAATAATTTGAAAGTGTTTTAGAATGGCTAAATGTGCTAAATTTGTTTCTCTCCCTCTTTTGCATTTTACAATTTGTTTCATGATAATATGAGGAAATAACATTTAAAACCTTTATAATATTTTTAAATTAGAAAATAATTAAAATGTGCAATTTTTTATGTTAAGATTAAATTTGTATGAAACTAAAAATAATTTAAAAAAAGGGTGGTAAAATGTGTTAAAATTTAATGAAGTTTTTTTGTGAAACATTTAGGAAAATTTAAAATTGTGGAAACTTATACAAGTTAAAATATTTGGCTTTGTTGATATTTAAAAAATATCCATTTTTTGACTGAGTTTTAATACAGAAAAGAAATTTTTGTATAATAGCTTAATTTAACTGAGAGAGAATTCTTTAAAATTGTTATTAACAATGTAAAATGTATGCATAAATTGGTTAAAAATGTTTAAGATATTATCTTTGTCAGGTTCACAGAACTGCAATTTCCTAACATGTTGTATTTTCTATTTCTTTCATGTAGGAGAGTAACATATGACGATATAGAACTTATAGCTCCACATAGACCAACTAAATTTTTATCTAGGCCTTTAGCAGAAATGAAAGCAGTAAAAGTAAGAAATTTGAATGTATTTAAAATAAGCAAGATATATGTATTTTTTACTGTTTTGTTTTACTATCAGTTTAAATTTCGTTGAAATTTGGAAGGCTATTTTCTTATGCTTGATCAAAAAAATTCTTCATTCCTTATTAGTTGATGTAAAGATCTTTTTTTATAATTTTTGTTGAGAGATAAATTTTTTTTTTATCCATTCATTTTTTTGATAATTTATTTTATTAATTTTTATAATATTCTTCTGTTTTCAAAGATTTTTAATGTAATAATCTCTGCTTAATTATTTTTTATTAATGAAGCACCTGTAGAATCATACGTTTTGAATAAGAATAAATTTTGCTTTGAAAAAGCAATTAAAAAAAACTGATTGCTATAATTATTTTGTTTTATTGTATCAATTCATTTAATTGCACATATTTTGATTCTGTAAAATTTTTCTAAATATGTAGACAGAGTTACATGCCCTCCTATTACTATGTAATTTCCATAATAGTTACGAAAATTAGTTGTAAAATGCTGAGTTACAGATTTAAATGTGCTTACTCAAATTCGAAATTTGCACGTCGCAATAACATATTGAAGGTATTAGAGTTTGTAACACCTTGTGAAAAATGCCAAAAAACTATCATCAAGCAATGGAAAAATCAATGAAATCTTCTTAAATCAAACGTTTCGAACAACTTATATCTTTAATTCAAAATTCGCTTGTCATAATTGTGTATTAAATATATCGGAATTTGAAAAACGGCAGGTAAATGGCTGAAAAATGATTAATTACTTCCGAAAATACAATCGGAGTATTATGTGGGGAATTATAAAATGAATAAACCTTTTTTCATTGTTATATTTTTGATATGTTTATTAAAGAAGAATAAACCTTTTTTTTTATATGTTCGCATATTTAAGTTTAAAGGACATGCAGGGCAGAAGATTTTTATTTAAAGGACTAAAGGGCAACCCTTCCTGCAAACACTATCTAGAATGAACCCTGTATTAATATTTCATCTTTCTGTACCCAGTTTCTCCCCTCCTCATCTCAAATGATAGTGGTTGGATTCTCAGTTTTAGTAATGAATATAAATATATAAATCTCTTCTGCTCACAGGGGGAAGATATTCTGAAATGTTTTTAATTTATTCTCAGATTTATAGTAACGTTAATTTAAAAGAATATGCTAAGAAATTCTTATTTTTAATTTGCATTAAAAATTTTTTTTGAAGCTGAGTAACTAATTTTCGACTAGTTGAGTTTGTAAAGTGATTTAAATCAATGATTTTTCGTAAAAACAAAAACAAAAAAAAACAACTCCCTTGAACTAAATCAACTGATTTAAATTTCAGCAACCCTTTTATAGATTTAAAAAGTATTAGTCTTTACAAGTTTTTAAATTGAAAAAAAAAAGTCTTTGATCTAATGTACAATAATATGTTCTACGAATTTCTGATTTGATGTATCTACCGATATTTGGATACTGTGTTCATATATATTAAGTTATACGTAATAGATGCGTGTTAAAATTATTTTTTGTTGTTGATGTTTTTATATAATTTGATCTATTGTGTACAACGCAGTTTTGTGGTTGAAAAGATGTATTATTAATGAATATAAAAATGGTACAGTAGGGAACCGATTATCCGGAACAATCGGGACCATCGCTATTCCGGATAACTGATTTTTCTCGTTTTCTGAATCGCTGCAAAGAGCCGTTTTTTTTTATTGTTAAACCTAACTAAAAAAAAAATATTTGGAAATAATCTTGAAAAAACGAAGTAATACACTAATGATTATTTCCAAAATGATGGTAAGGTAAATATCCTTCAAAAAAAAAAAGAGAAATCCTAAAATCTTATGAGGAAAAAAACATTTAAAAAAAAAAAAGTGGCGGGAAAATTTATTGAATTTCGTTCTGGCTTTTTGGTTTTCCGATTTACTGATTTCTGGATAACCGGTTTTGTACTGTACTATAATATTTGCGTGCTTGCCAACTTTTACGCACTTGGCGTAAAATTTTATTTTTATATTTAAAGTGGTAGTAAATATATACTGTTTTTTCTTTTATAAACTTATTTTTTAAATGATTTTGATCACCACTATTCTTAAAAAAAATTAAGCATATAGATTAATATGCGTTACTGTCAAGGTTGTCAGCTGAAGCATTTTAAAATATAACATATTTTTTTTGCTTGCAATTGAAATTTTAATTCAATTTTTCTACCACTGGGAAAAAACATAATGGAACGGATCAAAAGTTGGCAGGTATGTATTTGTTGAGTACAACTACATATATCTTTTTGCCAAATTAACAGTAATAATGATTAACATTTTAGCATTTGCATCAAAGTTCAAAAACTACAGAGAATATTAACTTTTAAGCTTTCCTGTGATTTGTGAATTGAAGATTGTTTTTGAAAAAAAAATTGAAAATCAAATTTTTTTTTGTCTTTTCATAATAACATAAGTAAAATATTTTAGAATAATTTTCATGAAAGGATTTCAAAGTTTGAAAAATATATTCTTAAGTTTTGCTTTAATCAAACAGTTTCTTTTTTGGTGCACAAAAAACATATTATTTTGTTGTAAATGAATGTATTCTGAATTGTCCGAAACTTTTTTTTAATTTTTTAAAATATCAATATTTGTTTTATTTTTAGAGTCCAGCTGAGCGAGGTATAGGCATTCAAATATTAGAAAGTGCTTATAGGTTTACATTGGGCTCTATTGCTGGTGGTAAGAAACTTTTCCTTTTTCAGAAAAAAAATTGTGTTTAAAATTAATAATATAGCAACTTTATATAGTAATAATTATGCAAACTTTGATAACATAAACGTCTTAACATAAAAAAAAAAACTAATTTATCTACACATTTGTTTTGTTGCTAATAAAAAAAAAATTTTTTTTTAGCTGACTACTTTTTTTCTCGAATCTACCAGTTTTGCAGTTTTAGACATACTTTTTCCGAGTCTTCGGGCCATCATGATCTCCCCTCTATCAAATAATTTACTCAAATTATTAATCTATCCCATCACTTGTAAACTTAAATGCAAGTATGACTCCTTACCTTCTCCAGTCAGTCCAAATACCATTCTAATGTTTTAACATGCCCTCCGTGTCATCTAGAATTGTTCATTGTAAAATGTGGGGGTGATCATAATGTTTTGGCACATCAGTGTATTTATGTTTAAAATGGGTTAGTCATTTTGTGGACACCTTGTATTTTGACTATTGTGTTTTTTTTAAAGGTGCTCTTTAAAGTAAAATATTCAACATACTCATTTTAGATTAAATACACAACTTTTTATAGCTGTAGCAGTTCTTTATCTTATATTTTTTCTATACAATTGAAACTAAAGAAATACGTAACCATAAACATCTTTACACCTTATCTTCAGCTTCTATTAAGCTCTTTTATTTTAATGTAAAATTGAACAAGTATTCATTTGAAACAAACTTCTCTTATCATTTCTATGTACATTTCAGTTGTTTTATTGATTTACAAAGCATCTATTTATATTTGAGCTGTGTATAAAGTATTCTGTAATTTATATGAAAGTATTTACATCTAAAGTTTTCAAGTATATTTGAACAACAATATTCATATTTAAATACAATCGATTTCCAATTTAATAATTTCTGTATTTAAATTCAGAAGATTTTTTTAAAAAGACTTTTTACCAAAGGTATTTGTTAGAAATAAATTTGAAAAATTCTTGTGGATAATTAGGTTTTATATGGCTACTATTTTAGTAAAGTTGAGAAAGGTTTTAAATTAAAATATAAATTATGGACTGTGTAATTTGAATGTGAAGTAAACTTAAAAATTTTTTAAGCTTTTAACGAAATTTAAGTTGTAGACTTAGGAAGGATAGAATGCTTGATTTCTAAATTAAGATTTACTGAAGTGCTTAGTATGATTAAAAAAAAATAAATAAAAATATACTATTACAATTTAAACTGTTACTGTTACAAATTGTTTGTTCTTATTTATTTTTACTTTTTTACCTTCATGAATTGTATTAAACATTCCATGCTTATTTCATTTTATAAAAGCTTTGCAATACATGTTTCATTATTTTCCTAAATGTTCCTTTCCTTTTTTATAGCTGCTGGTGCAACCGTTGTTTATCCCATAGATTTAGTAAAAACTAGGATGCAAAATCAAAGAACAGGTTCCTACATTGGGGAGTTGATGTACAGAAACAGCTTCGACTGTGCGAAGAAAGTCATCCGGCACGAAGGTTTCACTGGACTGTACAGGGGGTTGATACCCCAACTCGTGGGTGTTTGTCCCGAGAAAGCTATTAAATTAACGGTATAAAGAGAATTCATCAGTTGATGTTAAATAGTGATTGTAACAAATTCTTATAAGTAATATATATACTTATTTATTTGGTAATAGATGAATGACTTGGTGCGGGATAAGTTCACAAATTCAAAAGGGGAGATCCCACTCTGGGGTGAAATCTTAGCCGGTGGATGTGTAAGTACAGTTTTTCTCAGAATCTTTCCTTCAATTATTTTCTGCCAAAAATATTGAGGCCTTGTCACTGCCAAAATCATTCACATTTAGGCACAATGACCTTATTCATAAATTTCTGTATAAAATTGTTTTGTTTAAATAATCAAACTTGTTATAATAAACCCTAAGGAACTGGAATAATCGAGTGCTTGAAAAAATCGTAAAAGTTTATTTATACTGCGTTGTAAATATTGTAATTCGTTTGTTTATTTTTTTCTGTGCAGTACAAAAGAAGTTAGTTATTTTAACTTTGAACTGCCTTATTGTTGAGTTATATTTATTTGGGTAAGATTCATGGTCCGATAAATATCATAATTTTCATCCCTACTTTTTAAAACGTTTTCTATGCATTCAATAGTTATTAAGTGTGTTGGGGATGGTTCAGGTTCAGCTCGAGGTTCTTCATATTCGTCATTATCATCATTGTCAACAGATACATGGCTTTCAATTTTTTCTATGGTGATTTTTTTCTCTTCAGAAATATCTTTCATCAAAAGTGGTCAAAAAATTTTTATGAATCGTAAAAATATCTCTCGCTAAAACTGAGCTAGCGAGATATGCTTCAATAGATTTAACATAATACTTCCCTAGTATATCCAATTTCTTTAATGGGTTCCCATTACACTAAAATGACTGGCACAGCCATCTTGGCCGCAAATCAACTTTGCGAGGCACTAAGTTTTAAAAAACTTACACAAGCTTACTACTTTTTTTTCTTGACTTTTCCTAACTTAAAAGTATTTAATTAAATTTTACTAGAACATATTCTGAGCACATGAAATGAAGATTTCCTAGGACTACCAATCAAATCTCTATACTGGTCATACCAAAATGACCACTATAGAGGTTTGAGTAATTACTCACTTCTCTATTGCTTTTCTTTAATTCATTCAAGCATATTAGATCAACATTGTGCAAGTTTTTTTTAAAGAAAATCCCCCTTCCAGTCGCTGGTGTTCTCTATCCCCTCATAATTGCTTACACTACTGTCAGTTTGTTTCTATTCAGATCGCTTCAAAACATAAGCTTGCAATCGGCTTAAAAATAACTAATTTGTCTTATTATATGAGAAAGGGTAAATTTCTGTGAAACATTCTAATTTGTATTCTATAGCAGGGAAAACTAATAAAATTCATTGAACAGTTCTAATTACAAATTATGTGTGTTAAAAATTTATTCAGCGCATGAAAAAAAAAAGACTGAAATTTGGATTAATTTTCTGGCTAGCTGTAAAACTCCGGGCCTGCCCTAAGCATTTGCCACGTCGCCAAATGTGATAAAATTGTACATTTGATTAAAAAGATTGTGTTTTGACGAAAGTATTGGTGAATGATTTTATTACTGAAAAGAAAAACGTGTATTTCCCATGATCCTGAAAATGATGGTAAAAGCAAACTTTTCTGAACAAATCCTGTAATTTTTATTGGATTGCCGTATTTTTCATTAAATATGTCGCATAAATAATTAAAATTATATTAAGTGCAGATTAGCAAAGCATGAAACAAACTTCCATAAAATACCAATGAACATTTTTTTTGTTGTTGCCATACCACTCGATAAAAATAGTATCAAGTAATGAGCCAAAAATTGTTTGAGATTTGTTACAAATTTGTAGTCTTAAAATTTTTCATTCAGAAATAGTATCTTTGCATACTTAACTGAAATGAAATAGACATTTTCCTCATGAAAGCTGCATTAAAAAATATCTTGATTGTTAGATATCTTGAAATGGTTCTTGATTGCTATTTACACAGGCTTTTTTTTCTTCTCCTCTATCTTTTGAGTGTTTTTTCCCCTTTTTTACAATATTCTCACCCTCGGATTTTTTAGTTTTATCAAATTACACAATGAGCTGGATACAAATTATTAAAATCAGCACATATAGCTCCTTAATCTAGCTGCATTCTTTCTGCAGCCTTTATTTTTCTCAATAAGTAGGTTTATTTCAGTTTTTGCACTTTAGTATTTTTTTATATTTTATTATTTAGGCTGGTGCATCTCAAGTGATGTTCACAAATCCCTTAGAAATTGTGAAAATAAGGCTTCAAGTTGCAGGAGAGATTGCAGCGGTTGGCCGCAAAGTCCGTGCCTTGAGTGTTATGAAAGATTTAGGTATTACAGGTTTGTACAAGGTATGGCCTCTATTTCTTAACATTTAATAGTGTCCAGAAAAACATAAGTGTAAATTTTGATTTATTACAATACTTAAGCATAGTTTAAATGTCTGTACACATACTTAATAAAATCTATGATTTCGTTAAGACATTTCTTAATATTTTAGAAAAATAGAATTACAGCATTAAGAAATCTTATTTGTAGCAGCGATTAAATTTTTAAAAGAAATGCATCTTTCGTAAGATAACTAATTCTGTCTAAGAATGAATTTCATTTTTGACTTTAATTTCAAAGTTAAATGATAAAAGCAGTTTTTGAATATTTGTATCTATACACACACACAACCCTACAATACCGGAATAGACATTTTTAGTTTCTGGCATTTTTTTAAAATTTCCTTGATAATTATCTAACTTTTATAATAATTTTGAAATTTAACTAAAAGTATTTAATAAAATGAACCAAAATTCTTGGAGTAATTTTAAATTAATAACTAAAGTATCATTTTAAAATTTGAAAAAAAAAATTCATTAAAATTGCACAAGATATAAGGATTTAAAGTAATCTTTTCCTACAAAACATTTAAAATTTTTTACTTCATAATTTTGTTCTGAATCGTATTTGGTAACTTATGACAAAAAGTCTGATTTAAATAGATCAAAAGTTTAATAAGCTTAAGAAAATTTAAGAAAGAAAGCTCTGATATATTTTGTATCATTAAACAATATTTATTGAAAATGTCACCCACATTTTAGAGGACATATCTTTTTAAAGAAAGTTTTTTTTCGTATGTTTTCTTTCTTTATGTCATCACATTTTGTAACCTGGACAATCATTATTATTAAATTTCGTTTTATGATACAATATGAAATTTGGGGAAAACCCCTTATGATTTGGAATTTTTTTTAAAAAAATACTAAAGCTACTTAGAAAATTGCTAAAAACATTTAAATTTTCAAGACATTCAAATTAGTCTTTTTCTTTAGTTACCAAATACAATTCACTGCAAAATTTTTTAAATGTTTCCTGCATTTGTACAATATGAAAGGACTACTTTAAATGCTTGTTTCCTGCACAATTTCTAATGAAATTTTTCAAATTTCAAAATTATATAAAATATATATATAAAATTACACCAAAAGTTTTGTGTAATTTTACTGAACATTTCTATTATCATAATAGGAAAATGTAAGGTAAAAAATTAGCTTTTTTTTTTTAATCAAACTGTGCATCTTTCCTTGAATACTTAAGTTAGGTTTTTGAATTTTTATGCAATTATTGCATATGATAACCAAAATAATTAACACAAGTCATATGTTTATTGCTCTATTTTTTGGGATAGGGTGTTTGAAAACACTCCTTTACATTGTTAATTTATTGACAATCTCTCAAATCTCTCTTTTTTTTAAACTTTTCAAATCTCTTTTTTAAACTTTTTTCTTTTTTAAACTTTTAAAGTTTTAAACTTTATTGATATGTATGAGAACTCACATGCATGTATATGTACATATATGCACTTCCTTTGAACAATAGAAAATACTCTTTCTGATTTTGAAGTTTTTCAAATTTCTAAAATTTTTTATAACAAAAATACAAATTTAAAATTTTAAAAAAATTTGTTAAAAACTGCAAGATATGAGCATTTAAAGTATTCTTTTCATTCTATGCCAGGAAACATTAAATTCCCCCCCCCCCCATAGTTTTATGGTAAATAGTGTTTGGTAATTTATGGCAGAAGTCTAATTTGAGTATTTTGAAAATTTCTTAATGTATGGTATTAAATGTATCAGGATTTTAAAAGCCACATAGAAAACAATAGTAATAACAGCCAAAACAAAACAATAGTAACATCGCTTAGATATAAAGCTAATAAAAAAGTGATGACTCAAATTTTAAATTTGCGTACATTAATATAATGTTAAAAATATTAGGATTTTTAAAGCTGAGTGGAATTCCACTCCTGTAACCGACTGCCAAATATATATATATATATATATATATATATATATATATATATATATATATATATATATATATATATATATTTATATATTTATATATATATATATATATTTATATATATATATTTATATATATATATATATTTATATATATATATATATATATATATATATATATTTATATTTATATATATATATATATATTTATATTTATATATATATATATACATATATATATATATATATATATATATATATATATATATATATATATATTTATATATATATATATATATATATTTATATATTTATATATATATATATATATATATATATATATTTATATATATATATATATATATATATATATATTTATATATATATATATATATATATATATATATATATTTATATATTTATATATATATATATATATTTATATTTATATGTATATATATATATATATATATATATATATATATATATATATATATATATATATATATATATATATATATATATATATATATATATATATATATATATATATATACATACATGAAGGAGAGATAGTTTGTTATTTTTGTAATTTTATTTTTCTTATGCAGTTACTTCTATTTAGTATGAATGTTTTCTTCCATGGCAAACAGTTATTATATCTCATATTTTTTGCATTATTTTATTCATTATTTTATTAATTTGGAATTATTTTTGAATTATGTTCATTTTATTATTTCATACCCTGGTTATTATTGCATAGAAGTTAAATGTCACGTTTCTAATTACCAAGCCTATGAAAGGTATTGTTCAATGGTAATTGTTGAACATTAAATGTCAATATTTATTACCTCGTAGTCAATATAATTATTGGTTAAAAATTAATTTGAAAAGGTAAAATTAAAAAGTAAATATCTAATTTTTTGTAATGACTTTTAATGGCATTTTGCTACATTGTAAAAAGAAAATTATTACTGTGATTATTGTAATATGTTGTTCTTTAAAACTCTTTTTGTGACATTTTGATTTCAGGGTGCGAGAGCATGTTTCCTTCGTGACATACCTTTCTCAGCCATCTATTTCCCGGTGTATGCTCATACAAAACTTAAATTTGCTGATGCTGACGGCCATAACGGAGCCGGTTCTTTACTGTTATCTGCTTGCATAGCTGGTAACTGAACTTTGTTTGTTTTAATCTTAAATTAATCTTTTTTACTCACATCTTAACTTAGACATCTGTCTTTTTTCTTTTTATTTAAACTAATAACTTTTAATGAAAGGTAAACACAGCTTATCAAGTTTTTAAAATCAATAAGGAGTTTTAAGATTTTCACAGATAACAAGGAAAATCTAAAATTGTCCAGAAATTTTATTTTCCTTAAAACAATGTATTGAATATTGCTAATATGAATATTTGAAATCGGATCCTCTGATATGAGGTGAAAATTTACAGTTACAATAATTATATTCCGAGTAATAGGCATTTGAAAAAGAAAAATTACTCATTCAAGGGAATAATAACTTATACAAAAAATTACTTAATTCTGATAAAGTAATTACAATCATACTAAGGAAAATAATTTTTCAATAATTTTATTTTAAAAAATTTCATAAAGTAAATGTTAGCCTCAAAAAAAATAATTTTTTTTTCTTCAAAATTTTAAAGAATATATTAATCAAAATGACTGTAACATAATTACAACTTTTACTTGAAGGTGTCCCAGCTGCCTACTTAGTAACGCCGGCAGATGTCATAAAGACTCGACTGCAGGTTGCAGCACGTGAAGGACAGACAACCTACACAGGCGTCCTAGATGCATGTAGGAAGATATGGAAGGAGGAAGGTGGAGCAGCATTTTGGAAAGGAGGACCTGGTATTCATTAAATATTTTTCCATTTAACTTCAAGGCTTAAATCTTTTAAAAATAAAATAAAAACCCTTTTTGTTCTCATAATCATTCCATTCTGACAATCATATTTTTTACTTACAACTGCATTAGAATAAAAACAATACCCTAGGTAGGTTTGGGTATAAGATACCCCTTTGTAAGTATATGTTAAACTGTTTCATTAAAAAAGAAAAAAGTATTTCAACGTATCTACAGTAATTATTTATGTGTACTGTTAGCACATCATACAGTTAGCATCTACCATATTACTTTTTTTATAAAAATGTCAAGCAGAATATTCACTGTGTTTTCATTTCAAGGTTATTGAAACTTTATTTTAAAATTATTTGAATTCTGAATTTTTGAACTTAATTACATATTTAAATAAAATATTGGTATGAATGAATATTAATAAAATGATACTAATCATTTTATAAAAGTCTTCTGAATGTTTCTTGTCACAAATTTATGAGACGGTTCCACACATTTGCTGAATTAAAAAAGGTGATACAAACTGATAAAAGTATATTATTTTGGCCATTTTTGTGCCAAAATCAAAAATTCGACTTTTTACAAAATTTTTTTTTAAAATGAATGTTAATTCATTTTACAAGAGTGTTTCATTTTTTGATATACGTGGTGTCACACTGTCAAGCTTACAAGCCCAAGGATCTACTTTTCCTTCTACATTATTGAATAGCATGTGATTTTTCTGCTATTTCACGAATCTCAAGATTGTTGATATGCGGATTTTCAAGAATCAAAAGTTTATTTTCCGACAAACTTTTCTCAAGACTTCTGATAATCTAAAATTTTGATTTTGTAACTTTTGCAAAATCATGTTAACGAGACATTGTATGATAGATCCCAAAATATGAGCTGTTGAGTACTTAATTAATTAAATTATACTAGAAATTTCATTTGCAACCAAAGTTATTCTGAAAGTAAAAATTGTATTATTTTCAGGTTGCAAAATGTTGGTAGCCAGTAAAAATATTGGCAACTCCCCTGTTTCTGTTTTTTTTTCTTCTGCCAAATTGGAAATTTTGTTGATTACATCCATGCATAAAAATCAGATACTTACATATGGAATGCTTATTACAAATGAATGAAATACTAATTACTACATAATAAAATGATATAAAGTTTTTTGAAAGAAATTTCAAAATAATAATCTGTCTAATTTCGAAGTACAAAGTGTTATGTTTTTATAATTGATTATGTATATATTCTGAGAATTAGCAATTTTGCATAAAAAGGTACATTGTAGCAGTTTTTTTTCACAACTTTATAAACTATAAAAAAATTTCTGTAAACCCACGATTTTTAATATGGTATGTTACTAGTGAGGTTTGAATGGCACATTTGGATTAAAACGTTTTGTTACACAGATTTTCCAATTTACTTTGGGAATTCGCACTGTAATTCAAATATTTTTTCAGTGGTTATACTTATGGCTTTTCATATAATTTTTAAAATCACAATATGAGTAATTACTTACTGATTTTTTACCACGTTCGCTCAAGTTTGCATTGATTTCATCATAAATCCATGTGATTTGCGATCGTAATTCCATAATTATTGATTTTAACATGATTTTTGGAATTCCTATTTTATTTAATAATATTACAAAACTTGCAATCAGAAATTCGTAGAATTCACTGAAGTGCAAAGATAAAGAAAATTAAGATTTGTTTAAGATAATTGAATACACAGGCGATAATGGGAAAATGATTATGGTCATGTTAAATTCATCAAATTAACATGGGAATTTAATGGGAAAATGATTACGTTCGCTCAAGTTTGCATTGATTTCATCATAAATCCATGTGATTTGCGATCGTAATTCCATAATTATGGATTTTAACATGATTTTTGGAATTCCTATTTTATTTAATAATATTACAAAACTTGCAATCAGAAATTCGTAGAATTCACTGAAGTGCAAAGATAAAGAAAATTAAGATTTGTTTAAGATAATTGAATACACAGGCGATAATGGGAAAATGATTATGGTCATGTTAAATTCTCAGACTGATTTTTTACATAAATATTGAACTAAGTAAGAATAGATCGTCAGATCATAATTAAAAAATATCAGATCATAATTAAAAGGCTAAAAATATAGTTGTCACTTTAAAATTTATTGGTTGCAGATGGAGAGCATATTTCCCAAGCCCTGGTTATTCTTCTCGGCTATGTTTTGTTAATGTGTTGTTTGCCCTTTTTAAAATAGTCTGATACACATATATGAGTGTAGTACTGTCCCAAAAAATGATCTGATTTTTTAGAAGAATGTTTTCCTACCTTAGTCTGGAACTTTACCTGGCCAAATAGTGGGCCTGTTAATGTTCCAACCCTATAGCATTCATTTTTGTACACATAGATTTCATGTTTGCTTTTATTAAGTATGACCAAATTTGCAAAATATTGTTTTTCTGTTTTTTTCAGCTCGAGTGTTTAGGTCGGCTCCTCAGTTTGGTTTTACTCTTCTAACTTATGAAATTTTGCAACGCATGTTTTACGTTGACTTCGGTGGAAGGTAAAACTCTTTATTCCTTTTTTTTCTCCAGCTTTTACTTGTGTTTTTTTCATATCAGTTATTTTTTAAATTAATAAAATTTAGTTCATCAGTAGTGTAGGAAAAACATGTGTATAAAAAATTTAGTTATTAACGAATGTGAACGTAAAATTTGATGTTTATACAATATAAAAATATAATCTAGTCTTTAATTATATTATTATATGTAAGTAATATAAGTAATAATTTTATATGACTTTTACTTCTTTATGAACATTTTAATTCTGCTATTATCATATACAAGGTCTAATCAGAAGTCAGGTATAACAGCTCATTTTTTTCCTTCATATTTGAAAGGATGTCTGAAATAAGAGTTTATTTATTGAATTAATATATATATATATATATATATATATATATATATATATATATATATATATATATATATATATATATATATATATATATATATATAATATGCTATTTCTTATGTTTTTTTCTATGTCTATTGGCTTTAAAATTCTACAAATTACTTTATATATATATATAAATAATGCTAAAAATTTAACCATTTAATAGTATTTCAGGAAGGAAAATTTATTATGAAAATTGATTATTTTTTACGAGTGCTTCATTATAAAATAAAGAAACTAAAAATCTTGATGTGCTAAAGCACATGTTAAGATTTTTTTCTGTCTGAACCATCTGTAGTGTATTTATTCAGTGAGTTCAATATTTTATTAAAGTGAACTGTAACTATAGGATTAATTTTTAAATAATATGATGGTTATTATTTGAATGCATGCAGCAAAACGGCTTCATCAGAGGAATCAGGAAGCCAACAGTTAAGTTTAGAATACATGTTTATTTATATTCACCACTTTTATATATATTGCTTTCCCACTTTTTTTTTCTTCAATTTTCTTACAACCTCATTCAATTTCTTATAGGATCCATAAGTTTAGTAAAAGTTGGAATAATTCATGCTTTATAAAATTTATGCTACAAATGCTTCTGAGAAACGCATGTTATTTTGTGTGAATTTTTTTTATTATTTATTTCAGTATACATTTAGACATAAAAATTAATGATCAGTTTAGCACCTTCATGTTTGTCATCTACTCTATTCTAATGTGTTTCATTTTCCCTACATTATTAATATTTTCTTTTATTTGAAACCTATGTAAATTTTTATTTTGTTTTTTTAAAAATATATAAGTTATGCATCTCTATTGAATAACTTGTCTTGATTTGTACAATTTATCAATGCTTTGCATGAACTTCAAAGTTCCTAATCTATTAGTTTATGAAATATTCTAGTTTTGTTTATCAAGTGACAGAATATTTGTTAAAACAGGAGAGATTTTATTTTCAAACAATATGACACAGCATTCCAGAGTCTTATAATTGGTGTTGTCAGCAGGAAAAGAGATTGAAATTTTCAAAATATATGCAAAAAATTTCGTGGGTACATGTTAATTTTTTTATTCAATTGAGCAGAATTTTCATACAAAATATTAAAATTAAGTTAATCTTGCTCATATTTTGTCATTCTTTGCTTAACATAATTTCTATACTTCTAAAAGGTTCTTTTAACTTCTGTAAGTACTGAAAAACATCAAATTACTCAGGAGTGTATAAAATAACTTTCTCTCTTCAATTTCCAAAAACTGTATGCAGATTTTAATTTTTTTCAAATTCAACTTTTTTATTCATCAAATTCTTAATTTTAAGAATTCAGAAAAATTTAAGTGTGTACTATTCTAACCTAACAAAATGTTCATTTTTCAGTCCTCTCTCAATCTCAATATTATGAATTTTAACAATTAATCTTCTTAGATTTAAATGAATTACGATATTTGTTTATTTTTAAATTTAATGCCAACCATGCTATTTGCTCATCATTGACATTTGGAGCAGCAAGGCAGTTGTCATTGGTCAAGCAAAAGGAACATAGCCAAAAAAGGCACAATTGAACCAAATTTCAAATGCTAAGAGCAAGAATGAACATATTTAATCGTAAATGAAATAAGCTGAAATTTTATAGTTTTTGAGTGGGTCACTTTTTAGAACTGGTACACAAGATAACTTTGAAGTTGAAAAGTCGTGTTTCGAAAAAAGTCTAACTGCTAAAAATAAAAATAAAATTGAATAAATATGTGTAATATTTGAATTACTGCACGCAGGTAAGCTTTCTGATGAAACTAAATTGGACTATTCTTCTCTAATTTACCTATCGTTTTTAAAAATCTTGGAATTTTTGTTGTTCTTGATGTTTTAGAAAATTAAGAAAAATATCTGGGATGCTTTTAATTTTAAAATGCAAAATGTTGGTTTTAGGGGGAACTTGAGAATGTGGAATAAAATCCTTTTTAGATGCATTTAGAAAAATTGAAAAAGTCTTCTGGTTTTAATATTTCTTACAATAAATAATTTTAGACATGTTATTTTTATTTGTTTTTGCATGGTGTATTTTAAATAGGAGCCTATATTTCAGTGTAAGGATGAAAAAAAAGTCACACATTGTTTAATTTTCTCCCTGTTCTTTAAAATACATTAGGGAACTTATCATTAGATAGACAAATTTCTCAGACTGCGTAAGAAGATGTTTTTTTGAGATAAACATTTATTATTTATTTATTTTCTTTTTATAATAACAATTATTTTTTCTTTTTATAATAAAAATTTAATTTGAAGTTCATTAGTCTTCAAAAGTATTGAATTTCTCCAGTTATGTTCTCATCAGTTAGTCGTTTAGCATTTAGCAACATCCTCGTATATTTAGCACTGCTAGTATATAATTAGTATATTCAGCAACATCCTCGATTTCATAAATTCTATCAGATTTCTTTTGATACCACCAGTATTATTCCTTATTGATTCTTTTGAGTTATAATTTCTTAGTGATGGTCAGTTCTCACTTTGGTAAGTTTAAGTGAATCGTGAAAGATATGGAATTATACCTGGTGGAATTAAAAAAATATTGAACACTTTAAAAATAGGATCCTGTTATCATTTTGGTTATATTTCATGTGGTTCTGGAAGTAACTGTCCCTAACTTTTTTTATTTTCTGCTTTTTCCTTGCAGGAGGCCAACGGGCTCACAGACTAAAGTGACGACGGGAGAGACGCAACGATCCCTGAATCCAGATCACATTGGTGGTTATCGCTTAGCCAATGCCACATTCAGCGGCATGGAAACCAAATTTGGTCTTTTCCTCCCTAAGTTTAGGACACCTCAACAGCTGGCTTGAAAATATTTTTTTAATTAAGCAATTTTTTTTAGTATTTTTTTAAAAAAAATGACAATTGTAGCTCATAGGACTTTAAAAAAACGAATTCTGCAAAAGGAATATTTCTAAAATATTTATAGTGCATTAGAAGAATGAGATTTAGATTTAATTTACAACTTTTGGGGACTTCTTGTAATCAATCGAAAGCCATGTTGCAAAACTCCTTTCAGCTTCCAGATTTCTGCTCTAGCCTTATAATATGTAGAACACATGGCTGATGGATTTTACGAAGAATCTTTTTTTTTATTTTATACCCGCTGTTTCCACTAGCCAAGCTAACTTCTATATGCTTCTTCAAACATAGTGTACATAAATTTATTTTTTGACTAGTGTAATTATGTTAAGGAAATAATTCCCATTGTGAATAGTGTTAAACATTTGCACCATTACTCTCCCGATGGATTGTTGTTATTTCTATGAATGGTGCAATAATTGTTAGTTATAAAAAATGCAATGAAGGGGTGTGTGTGTGTGAGGGAGTGTTCTGTTGTGTATCACCCCTGCAATTGATTGTTTGCTCAAACATTAAGAAATTTAGTTTTGATATCAATAAATTTAGACAAATCTGCAGCTTGAACAAATTTATAGCAATTAAAATCCACATTGGTTTAAATTTTCTCTTCTAAAAAGCTTAAACCTCTTTCAGTTATTTCAATTTAGACAAGTTCTAAAAATTAAGGCTAGTCTGCCAAAGAATGCTTTATGTATTTTTCTTCACTGTCGTAAAAATAATTTTGAAATGCTGATTTTTGTTTAAAATTTCGATGTTTTTCTCTAAAAGGAAAACGAAGAATGAAAGAACTTGGTTGTTATAATATATTCTATTAAACTGCTTTTTTACATTTGATTCATTTAAAATGTGTGCCTTTTAATGAATTTATGTTATCTTCTAAATAATTTCACTACCTTTAATCTAATAATAGCTGTCAGGTAAATTCCAGCTTCAGAATTCCAAAACAGCACAAATCTATTTTTTTTTACCTCATAGTATTACTACTTATACATATACTTTATTAAATACAGGTTTCCTTTAGGCTACTTATTTTTTTTTTTATCTTTTTGTATTTTAATATATTTTTTTCATCAGCACTTAAATTTCTTAAAATGTTCCATTTTTTTGTTTGCCCCTTAAATATTTTCTTGTGAACTGTTTGGTTTTTAAAGTGTTTTGTTTTATAGTCCTGTAGGAAAAGTATTATCTGTTATCATAAAATTGTCGAGACTAAAAATTCTTCTTTACACTGTCTTCAGACTTAAGATCATGATATTTAAATGTATTTTGATATATTGTAAAAATAATGTACAGAATTTTTTTTTAATGATTTCAGTAGTTGAAATTAATCGTTGAAATTGTAATTTCTTACACGTTTTCTATAGATGGACAACACATCTTACTAAAATTTAAATTATTTGTTTATTGTTAAGAGGTTCATTTATAAAAAATTAAAAGTATCAGAGAAGATGAATTTTTTTTCATAATGATACTTTTTCAATGTTATAAATCTACTAATTTATTCAAACATACAAAAAAACTAAAAATGGGAAAAAATGAATTAAATTAACAAAAAGGAGTAGAACCATCATGTCCCCTTTTCAACTCAATTCTCAATTTTCTCTCTGCTATTTTCTTAGCGCCATTGCAATCTAACTTGATTTTTTTTAGAAAACCGCCTCATTTAAATATAAAGTCTAAAAAATTTGTTTTTCTGCTCATTAAAAAATTCTTTCGTAAACAGTGATTTTCCTATTGTGAGGAAGCTGGCACTGTTGTTAAGCATAAACAGAGACTCGACTGGTTTTTCCCTCATTGTCAACATTATTTTCACTCAATAAGTAAACCTTCAAAATTTTCGCACATAAAAGGTTTTATTTTATATGAAATTTCTATTATAATAACACTTCTTAGCAAATTTCGGGTTATTAAATGTGTGTACTTAATTAATCTTAAGGTGCAGAAATTTATGAAAAAATCAAATCGTGTAACACTTTCTAGTTATATAAATGTGATGTAAATCATTGTTTCTAAGTCGCCGGTACATGGATGAATATTTTATTAATATAAATTTTATTTATAATTAGATAGATTTAAGGTTCAAAGTTTTTGTTAATTTTTTTTAATTGTAGAGAGTATGTGAATGACTGGTCAAAAAATTGTTTTCAAAATCAAAAAAGTTGTCAAAAAAGTGCCACGATTTTGTATTTGTTTATATTATGCCAACTGACCAAATTACTAACCTTACCAGTATGCAATAAAACACTGAAATATTTTACAAGTTCTTGAAGCTAATCTGGTTAAAGAACATTGCTATAAATAGCACTCTGCGATACAACCACATTGCATCATCCATCTACATCTTGAAAATGTGGAGTCTTAAACTCCACTTAGCCAACAATTAGCTGTTATAGAAGTGCTTTACTTTTTTTTAATATATGAAATAGTTAATTTTTTTAAACAGATTATAGCATAGTATTCTTGATACCAGTAAAAATAACATTTTTAAAGAAAAAAATTAAAAATGATGAAATACTCTGAATCTTCTAATGTTAAGGAAAGCATGCAACGCTAAATATCAATTTAATTTGATAAACAAGAACATTTTTTAAGTCATTTTATTGTTACTTTAGCTAGGAAAGTAAAGTATGAAAAAATTCAATCTAAAACAATTTTTCAATTATCTTAAAAAGGTTGCTTGATATGATATTATTGAAAGCAATTTCATATTCTACCTACGTAAAGAAATTGTACTAAGTTCTGAACTTCAAACCAGATGCAAAATAGCTGTTGAGTAGATATCATTTATGCATGAGCATGTATTAAAAAAACCCTCTTTCAAATAATAAAGTAAAAATTATCAGATTCAAACATTTGCACACTATTATGCTTTAGCATTTAGTGATTATACTTATTTATTGAATTCAAATAATTAAATTATCCTTTTATAAATACACAAGTGTTTTTTTTTTTTGAAAATTATTTAGTTGTGAATGAATGTAATTTTCGGTAGTCAAATATTGAAAACATATTTGACAGCATATTAGTCAATTGGTAAAATAATCCTTATTCCGCCATTTGATCAATCAGATAATTATATTCGTCATTCTGATGCACAAAATAATTCAGCTAAAATCATTGTTCAGTGCATCCCTTGAATAAATGTGTTTGATTTTATTATAAAAAATTGTGCCATGCAGAGAAAAATGTGATAGTTAGATTTATTTAAAACTATTTAGTTCAAAACTTTGCTAGATAGATTTGTGCAGTTTCGGAATTCAACTACTGAAATAATGCAGAATGTGTTCTCTTTCTTATACAATAAGTATGAAACATATAGTTACCAGATTGTAGAAATTTTAGAGAGTTTTAAAAAATCATTTTTTTAATATATCCAATTATGAGTTGGAGAACTCAACAAGTTGTGTGATTTGTTAATATTTTTTTCTGAAATAAACATTAATAATGAAAAAAGTCTCTTTTTTAAATTGTTTTTAGTTTTAAAGATTTGTAAGTCTTTAAAAATATTTCGCTTTTATATTATTTAAGCCGCTAAAATTGCTAATGAGAAAAAAATCTTTCTTCTAATCAAATTAATTCATCAGTATTTGCTATTGTTGTTTTACTGATGGAATCTTATTTTGTTATGCTTCTTTATTGCTTTAAATGAATTTTTTTTAAAAATCAAAATCATTTATTAATGTCATTAGTTTATTAACTATAGTTCATGAAAAAATCCATTCCTGGTGTTCAGAATAAATATTTAGTTCTTATATTTATAATAAATCAGTCATTTTTCTTTTTAGTTAGCTTATTTTTTGTTTTGTTTTATGTTATTTTGATTTACCTTTTTATTTTTTAGTCCCATTAGGATTGAGTTCTTAAAAAAAGATTTCTTTTAAATTCTAATCATAATAAATAATAGGTATAGAATTTTCTTTATTTAGTTCATATATAAGTAATTTTTAGAATTTTGTATTTAATTTAGATTAGTGTGAATGCAACAGTTTATCTGCATTCACAATAAAATGAGAAAGTTGTGTATAATAAAATTTGAATTATTTTAAAAAAAGTATAATGAATTATTCACATTCTGAATTCTTTTGTTTATGATTCATTCCCACAAATTCTTTAAAAAAAATTCTTTAATATTTCTTAATGTATAAAACTGTTTTTAAGGCTCTAAGTGCTTATTTTTCATTTTTAGACTTACTTTTTTAGGCTCTCAGGTTGTTCATTAATATGTTCTTATTTTTGGCATCTTACAGAAGAATTATTTTTAGTAGTTGTGTATGATATTTGTCGATGTTATAAGCTCTTCTTTTTGTTTTTTTCATTTGTTGTAAGTCCAATTAAAACTGTAAAATTTTAATGATGTAGCATAAATCAACCAATTCTGTAATGCCTTTTAAATGAATGATTTAAAACTATTTTATTTGTAATTTTGCTTACTTAGTTGTGATCTGTGAGTTTTTTTTTGTTGAGCTTTTTATTTAATTGAAAACTTTTGTTCAGATTGATTGTTTCATTCAGGTATTCTATTTCAATGCTGAAAAAGAGAAAAAAAAATTAAAACTATCTTTAATTATCATATTACTTAAAGTATTAATCATTACAATTTGCACTATTTCTTGTTTTTAACAAACATGCTAAACTAATCTTGTGCATATCATAAGCAATTATACAATCACTTGTAAACATAATTTATTTATGATTGTAAATTTGATTATGAAATAAGAATTGTTGAATTTTTGGGAAAATTAGTCTAGTCACAACATAATGTTAGTTGAAAAAAAATATCAAATTGAGTGCTGGTTATTCTTCCCACTATTGCCTTTTAAATATGCATATAATGCATGCATATATATTCTCATAATTCTGTAAATTTATGTAAATTATTTCATTAAAAATAATTTTTTTATCTCTGTCTTATTTTCATTGCTATATAAGTCACTTTCATTTTCATTAACATAAATTTATTCCCTATTGAATCAATTTTTTTTTATTTATACAAAACGTTCTTATTTTGCCTTTTGTTATTAATATTTCAGAAAAATTTTCTCAAAAAGGTAATTTATGAATATACTAGTTTTAGGGATTTGCTTTCTTTATGGATACTGGATCCTGAGGTACTACTATTTATTTATTTCTTACCTCAAACATCAATGAAAATTAAAGATATGGTTTGTGAGTTGCTTACAAAAATATGCAATTTTCAATACCAAATTTCAATAGTACGTAAAATAAAAATACGAACCATCCTAAATAACTTTTGATCTAATCATTGGATCTTCACGTTTCGGGACTCATCTTAGAGGTTCGGTGGAGTGGCCTCAAATATGATAATTACTGCAGACCAAAATTTGAGCCGCTCTCTTGACCAAACTATTGTGACCTTATTTCCCAGATTATGGCTACCCTTTATAACTTGAGGATCAGAAATCCGAATCCGTTGAAAAAAAAGGTATATTTATTCAGTGAAAGCACGTGTCTACAGGGTAACAAAAAATTATAGGGATCATTTTTGAATGTTTTTATTTCCAAAATTTATTACATAAATTCAGCGATGTTTCTCAATATGTCGACCTCCGGCATAATAGATATGTCTACAATGCTTCGGCCATGATTTTAAGGCCCGCAAAATGATTTCCTGGGGGATTTTCTTCACCTCTTCTCTAATAGCTCTTTGAAGGCCTCTCAATGTAGAAAATCTTTTCTTATTCAGTTTGTTTTTCAGATGTCCCCATAGGAAATAGTCGCATGGTGAAGCATCAGGACTGTTTGGAATCCATTGTTCTGGTCTCAGGAATTTCACTTGCTGAGCTGTTAGAAATTTCTGGGTGACCTTAGATGCATGCGATGGGGCAGAGTCCTGATGGAACACAGCATCACTATTAGAGTACAATCTGCAGTAATCATCCTTAAAAAAGGGCTTTAATATCTTCTGTATGGAATACTCAAAATTTATTTTGGGCCCCAGGTTTCACAAACCGAGGCTTGGTCACACCATGGGCGGATATGCCCATCCAAACCATTACGCCTTTGACATGAGGCACCGTGGTTGATGGTGTCAAGTCTCGCATGTTCTGTCCACGGCTAAGATATTGAGCTTTAGATTTAGCATTGGTATCAGATAGATAGATCCAAGCTTCATCAGTTGTAATGAACTTTCGCCATCTGTCGTTACAGAGAAGCTTGTAGAGAGGCCATAAGCGTTGCCTCCTAATCTGCACCGATCTCTCACTTAAATGATGACATTAAGGTTTTTTATGGCATTTTTTCTTCAACTTTTGTTTTAGTTGATAGCTTACAACTTGCTGACTCCCGTTAAGAGCTTTAGCCATGCTTGTCTGTGTTGGAGGATCCGGTTTTGATGTCATCTTATCAAGCTTCTGCAAATCTGATTTCTTCAATTTGCTTGACCGTCCACTTCTTTTTGGTTTTGCATTATTTTGCATCGATCCAAGTTTTGAATTCTTGATGCGACTGATATGGCTGAGTGAAATCGCAATACCTTTCTTTTTAAAATGGGTTTCTACAATCTTGTGGCTCCATTGAAGTTCTAAAAATGCTTGTACTTGACCAATTAGCTTTTTGTCAAATTTCTTCAAAAGCATTTTTGTGATTTTATGAAATAGTATTGCAATTGAAAGTCAAATAGTAGAGCTTTAGATCAGTATGCTATATATGTAAAAAGGTTTTAAAACTTTAGTGGTAGATAACCACAAAAGTGATCCCTATAATTTTTTGTTACCCTGTAATTTCGTAGCTTAAAATATCTTCTTCAGTAATTAGCATATTTAAGGTCATCCCCTCGAGCCATTAAAATTGAGTCCTAGAAGGTAAAAATCTGATCATTAGATCAAAAATTATTCAGGGTGGTTCGTTTTTTATTTTGTGCATTCAACAGCAGGATGGTCATCTGCCTCTAAATACCTGTTTTCGCTTGCTTCAGTACAAAAAAAGAGTTATCCATGGATGGTTGACTGAATGTAAACCGGAAATTTTCTAAATTTCTTCCTAAAACCGGAAGAAATTTAGAAAACTTCCTGTGTATCCCTCCGCTTATGTTATACTTACGAGGCGATGTGTGAACAGGCTTAATATTCTAGAAGTTTTTCAGCGTAATTTGGGTGTTTATTTACCTGTAATTTTACTGTTCATAAGATTTTTATTTAATTTATAAATTCTAACAGATCGCGAGCTTAATGTCGGTAGTATCTCCCTGAATATTGTTTCATTCAGTCGTACTCAGCTTATTTATTATCTGACTCCATTTAATTTCTATACTTTACAAGATTACAATAATTCTAGTCGAAAATAACTTGACAGAATGCATTAACTTACGCCATTTTCATTTAATCAACATTCGAATACAAAACATCGTTGCCATTTTCTCTTTTAACAAATATACAATAATTACAGCTTAAAGAACATATAAAATAACTTTGTGACGTCAGACATATATTTACAAAAACTATCACTCTATTTTCCACACTCCCACCTTTTGATAAATGCTAATTTATCAAAACATTTAATGTTAAACTAATTTTAAAACATTCAACTCAATCACACACGCACGCATATAATCAACACACATATAATTTAACATTCATATAAATTAAGATAGAACAGTTTACAAATAATAATGAGAAGTTGAATTAGTTATCATAACGTTTTGGAAGTCTAATTCTTCCGCACCTAGTTTGATCATTCTTGGAATCAGAGTCTGGAGCGACCACAATTCTAGGAGCAACAGTCTGAGTTGTATCAGAGTCTTGATTGACAACAACTTCAGGAGCAACAGACTCTGTTTTGGTAATGTCTACTTTCTCGCACAGTTCATTACTACATGAAATCTCTAAGGGGTATATATTTTTAACAGGTCGTGTCAATTCTCCATTCGCAGTTTTAACTTTAACCACACGAATGAAATTGTCTTGTCCAGGAAAAACTTCAATAATTCGTCCAAGAGGCCAATCCATTCTCTTCTTATTATCGCACTTAATTAACACAATATCACCTATCTTTAACTCTTTGATTAGATACCTTTTCTTAACAGGTGACTGCACTAAAAGACTAAGATATTCATCTCGGAATCGTTTTCGAAATTCTTTACGTAGCCTTTGCTGGTATCTCAACCTTTTTGAAATATTAATGTCATCCAAATGATCCAAATCTGGGACACCAACAGTTGGAATATCCTGAATGAACAGTGATGGAGATAGGGGAACCAAATCTCTTGGATCATCTGAGACATACGTGAGGGGTCTTGCATTAATTACAGCTTCTACATCACACAGAATGGTTAGAATTTCTTCGTAAACAAGACAAGCCTTTCCTAACACCTTTTTTAATAGACTTTTCACCATTTGCACAATTCTCTCCCACCAACCGCCCCACCATGGTGCAGCTGGGGGATTAAATTTCCATTGTATTCTGTAGATTGAAGTGTCACGAATTATCTGATCCCAGTTTAGACTTTTCATAAGATTCGAGGCTCCAAGAAAATTGCTTCCGTTGTCGCTATATATTATTTTAGGCCGACCACGGCGAGCTATGAACCTTCTTAAGCCTAAAAGAAAACAGTTTGTGGACACACTTTTTAGTAGCTCCAGGTGAATAGCACGATACACTGCGCAGGTGAACAGTAGAATCCACAATTTTTCTCCAGTCTTCATGTATAACGGTCCTGCCAGATCTAATCCAATTACCTCAAAGACTAAAGTATCCCTGGTTCTATCTTCTGGTAGTGATATAGGAATGGATTCAACTCCTTTTGCAGCATGCCTCCTGCACCGGACACATTTCGCTATTACACGTTGCACAGTTTTTCTGCCTCTTAAAATCCAGAATTGTTGCCTAATATTCGTCAATACAACCTGAGTTCCAGCATGTGAGAGTTGTAAATGACGTTCATGGATGAGTTTGTTAACCACATCATTATTAGATGGGAGAATGATTGGGCACAAAAAATTTTCTTCATCTTTACGTCTTATGATCTTGGTCTTGAGTCTAAGAAGTCCTTCATCATCATGAAAGGTACAAAGCGATTTTAGCTGTTTATGACATTCACTTTCCTTAAAATGGTCTTGTTGAATAAATTTTACAAGTTTCTTTTCTGCAATTTCCAATTCAGTAATTAATAGTTCCCCTGTAATTTTCTTTTTTCTTTTAAGTGAGTTATTTGAAAAACGGAGAATCCAGGCAATCATTCTAAGTATTTGAGAATACTTCGAAAACCTTCTGTTGTACCATTTTCTCTCTTCCTCAGTAACGAGAAGGGTAGATGATAAATCAAGACCTTTCCTTTTTTCTTTTGAAACTTCCTCTTCATCTATTTGTACTTCTGATTTTGGCCAATCTTCTTCGTCTTGTCTCAACCATAACGGCCCCTCCCACCATTTGGATCTTAAATAGGCTCTAATTGAACAACCCCTTGAAGGTAAATCGGCGGGATTGTGCTCTCCGGAAATATGTTTCCATGAATCTTTATTCGAAAGCGTTCTGATTTCTCTTACTCGGTTATTAACAAAGACTCCCCAGTTCTCATTCCTTATTATCCAACTGAGAGCGGTTGAGGAATCCGTCCAATAGGTAATGGGCACACCAAACAAATCCATTGCCTTCATTACGGAATGGGCGAGTCGTGCTCCAATACAGCATGCAAGTAGCTCAAGTCTGGGAATTGACATCTTGTGTAAAGGAGAGACTCTACTTTTCGCTTGAATAAAATCAACCCTTATAGTTTTGCCTTCAACTCTCCTAAGGAATACAACAGCACTGTATGCAAGTTTGCTTGCATCCACAAAGACATGAAGGCTTATTTGCGAGCTGGGCTGGCAGATATCGAGACATCGGGGAATTTTAACGCTGGATAGTAACTCTAAATCTTTAATCCAGACTTCAAATTTATTTTGGATTTCTTCTGGAAGTTCTGCGTCCCAACCAATCTTGAGATTCCAAGTTTGTTGCACAATAAGCTTGGGAATGACTGTCACAGGGCATAAAAGTCCTAGAGGATCGAATATTTTATTCACAGTTGAAAGAATATTTCTTTTGGTCACATTTTTCTTCGATTCTTCAACTGATGGTATATCACAAAAAAGAGTATCTTCGTTTTTATCCCATTGTAATCCCAAAACAGATATGGGTTTCTCAGAAGTTTTTATTTCGTAGAAATTTGAATGTTCCCAACCTCTGAGGTCAAAACGGCCTCTTTCCAATAAATTTCTCGATTGATGAATGAATGTTATCATTCTTTCTTCAGTTGGCAAAGAGGTAACACAATTGTCTACATAAAAGGATCTTCTTAAGATGTCTGCTGTTTCCTGCATCTCTATTGGGGCGTTTTCTATCAAGTTATTCAATACAACAGCTAATAGGAATGGGCTGCATGTAAGTCCAAATACGACACGCCGATGTCGGAACACCTTCGTTTGTCTTTTTTCAAAGTCCTCCCACCACAAAAAACGGAGAGAATCACAATCTTCCTTCGAAACAGATATCTGGAGAAATGCCTTTTTGATGTCGGAAACTACGCCAATCTTATCCTTGCGGAATCTCATTAATATAGGTGGAATTTCTTCTAGAAGATTGGGGCCTTTCTCCAAACAGTCATTCAGTGACAGGTGCCCTTTTACATGACAAGAAGCATCAAATACAGGCCTTATTTTGGTTGTGGAATTCTCCTTTATAACGGCTCTATGAGGCAAGTAAATAGAGGGACGTTGATGTTCTTCTTCGGGCACTACTTCTATTATCCCTGATTCTTCCCAATCTTTGAAAACTGCATTGTAATCATTATACTTTTCTTCCCGTATGAGCTTCAGAGATGTCGAAATAAGTCTTTTCTCTGCAATGTCCCTGTTGTCAATCAACTCACAATTGGCTTCTTTCCAAGGTAAATGGACCTCATAACGGCCATCTTCGTTTATTGAAAAAGTTTTCCTAAAATGATCGACAGCTGCTGCTTCCATTTCTTTTCTAGATTTGGTTTCAATAGGATCTTTTATACCAATGATATCCATTTCCCAGAGATTGGCTATTGATGCGTTTGTTACAAACAATGAAGTTATCAGGTTGGTTGAGGTATGGTCAAATCTCTCTCCAGGTACTTTACCCATGACTATCCAACCCAAATAAGTTTCACACGCTATTAGGCCGCATTTAAGTTTATGTATGCGCCCGGTAAAAAGTTGGCCGCAAAAATCAGCTCCTGTTAAAATTTCTATATCAGGGCAGTTTTCTCCATAATCTGTTATCCATATCTTGCTTTCTTGCAATTCCTTATTCCAGGAACCCTGTTTAAGTCTAGGAATCTTACTGCAAATTTTTGGATGATCCAAAACTTCTATGTCACATGAAAAATTCCCACTGAGAGCTTCAAGATTTACTTTAAAGAGCTTATGATGCTTTTCCTGAGTATTAAATCCGCCAAACAATGCATGTATGAAACTTTTCTTCTCTATTGGATCCAAGTCAAAAGTTTCAGCAGTACGTTCAAGTATGTATGACCTTTGCGATCCACTATCAATTAGAACTCGAACTTGGCGTGTTTTACCTCTTGATTTCAACTTCACAATTAATGTTTGAAGTAACACGTCCTCTGTACTGCAATGGCTTGTCAAACTGACTTTTGGCGAGGTCAAGTCGGATTTCTTTTCAGTTAGTTTGTTAGCTGGCAATTCTGGACACATTAACACCAAATGCCTTTTGCTACACAAAACACATTTTACCCGAGTTTTGCAGAATTTTGATCGGTGTCCGATTTTCAAACATAGAAAGCAACACTTCTTATTACGTAAAATTTCTTGCTTTTGTTCCCAATTCAGTGCTTGAGCGTGAAAGCATTCCTTACTGTCGTGCACTTTGTCACAAAATACACAAGGATGATTTATTTTCTTCTTTTCAAGTGTTCCCGAGAACAAATCATTAGCAGTAGTAAATAGTGGCGATTTCTCTTTTCGTTGGCGGCGTTCATTTTCAAAACTGGATTGTTCCAAACGATTTCGATCATTTTCAAAACTGGATTGCGCCAAACGAATTCGTTCATCTCCTTCTACTTCGGTTTTGAGAAATGCCAATAAACTTTTTAACTTTGTGCTGTAAACATTATTTGATGAATCATCTGTAATGGCGCCTGGGTTTCTTAGCCATACCCTAAAAACATCCTCCGGAATGCATGATTCTACAAGTGGAAAAAGCATGGCGGCGTATTTGTCGGAGGTTAAGCCAATTGATTCCAGCGCTCTTAGATATGATTCTAACTTATCATACAAACTACTGGTGTTAATTTTATTTTTGGCTCCTTTTGCATTTTGAACAACCAGTTGAAGAAGCTGTCTCACATAAAATTCAATTAACAACTCATCTCGCCCAAATCGAGATTTTAAACTTTCAATCGCCTTTTTATAATTCTCACTAGTGGGCGGAAAACTATCGATTATTTCTCTAGCTCTTGTTCCTTTGCTGATGCATTGAATTAAGTATTGAAATTTATCCTCATTTTCTAATTCATTATCCTCGTGTATTCTTTTAAACTGGCTCCAAAAGGAAAGCCAATCTTTTAACTCTGAACTAAATTTCACTAATTCTATTTTTGGCAATTTCAATTTCCTTTTCGTTGACAACGAATAACCATCTAAACTTCCTCTATCTAAACTTGCGTTTTTCGCCAAAAAAAGCTCGAAATTTACTTTTGCAGAAACCATTTTTTCATTATATTCTTCGATAGCATTATATTCATCATCGTATTTTTGCTGCTCGGAAGTATCTATTAACATGTGGCAGATTTCATTGTCCAATATCGTCAAAGACTGATAAATTCTTTCTAAGTTAGCGTAATTTACTTTAATATTTTCCTCCTTAGGATTTTCTTCCGCCAACAATTTAGTTAATGCATTGTAAGTTTTGGTGAAATTGCCTCTAATTGGCGAGCGTTTCTTAATCAAGAGTTCCATAATTTAAAACTTAATGGCACAATACCTTTTGTAGAATCACGTCCGTCGGTCACCACTAATGTCGGTAGTATCTCCCTGAATATTGTTTCATTCAGTCGTACTCAGCTTATTTATTATCTGACTCCATTTAATTTCTATACTTTACAAGATTACAATAATTCTAGTCGAAAATAACTTGACAGAATGCATTAACTTACGCCATTTTCATTTAATCAACATTCGAATACAAAACATCGTTGCCATTTTCTCTTTTAACAAATATACAATAATTACAGCTTAAAGAACATATAAAATAACTTTGTGACGTCAGACATATATTTACAAAAACTATCACTCTATTTTCCACACTTAAAAACAAATTTAAGAAAATTAATACCACAACATAAATAAAGTGTAAGGTTTGCCATGTTTAGCGTGCCATCTCTTATTTGGCTATATTTGTTTAAAATATCGCCGTTTGTTATTTTTTGGATATTATCATAGCGGGCTTGCGGAGTGTTTCTAATTTATTTGTTGTTTGCTTCGTTAAAATTTAAATGAAAATAAAGCGTTGTATTGCAAGCACTGCAAATATAATGTCATTGGATGGTACGTTTTTCTAGGAAGTAATAAACCGGAAATCTTACGATGAATTTTCACCTCTAGCGCCATCTGTGCTTAGCTTTACACGGTCAACCATCCATAAGAGCATACAATGTTGCCATTTAAACTGTAGTCAATTTTTAAATTATTTAAAAGATAACATCAGTGACTTTTGCTGGCTTATAGCTCTGTTTAATCTTCTATGAGATTTTTGGGAGTTAAGAGCCCCTTTTTATTAAATATTTATCTTTCGTTCCTTATTGGTACAAATAAGATCAACGTGGATACTTTCAATGAGTATGGCTCTAGCATCTCCCAATAAGTATTTTAATATATATACAGGTGGTTATCAAAATAATGGAAACACTTGTGAATAAAAGCGACATTTGAGAATTCGCATCATAAGCATTAAAATATAATCTTACCTATTAGTTTTTTTTAATATAAAAAGTAAATATATTAGTATTGGTATGAGAGAGCTTTAGCAGAGTTGTCTACGTTTTGATTTTCTGTCAGAAGCGTAAAATGTCAGACCTCACAGATTTTCAGAGTCGCCAAATTGTAGGAGCCAGACTAGTTGGAGCAACAGTGACCGAAACATCCCAGCTATTAGGCGTTTCTAGAGGTACGGTGTCTAAAGTCATGACAGCATACACACAGCGGGGAAAGACAAGCTCAGCAAAGCAAAATAGTGGACGGAAGGAAAAAGAGACCGACGGGTAATGAAGCGGATTGTAATGTCTAAAAAGAAAACAACTGAGCCAAAGTGACCGCAGAGCTCAATCAGCGTCTGGATTCTCCAGTGTCAACAATTACAGTTAGGAGATACCTTCATAAAGAAAGCATTTACAGCAGAACACCTTCATAATCTAGGATGTTTCAATTATTTTGATAACCACCTGTATATATATATTAGTTCTGTGTTAAAACCAGGTTCTATAGTTTAAAATTATTTTAAGTCAACTAAAAGTAATGAAATGAAATTAAAGTTACGAAATTAGCCAATTCATTAGGAAGAGTTGTGATTGCGGTAAATCTTGTTTTACATAAGTTGAATATTACTATGTTAAGTTAGCTTTTTTATTGGAGAATTTAAGAGGAATTTGAAGTGGGTGTAAACTTTTGAGGCACATTGAATCTTAAAAAGTCATTTCAATTTATCTTGATTAAGAAGAGTTTATTTATAAGAAAATGTTTGATGTCTAGTGTTAGAAATTTTGACAATGTTATACTACAACTAAAATAATGCTTTTCGAAAATGGAAAAATATCCCAATTATGAAAATGTTATGAAGGAAGGAATTACAAATCGTATTTATGAAGCTGACGTCACATTTCAGAGCTTAGTATAGACATAATGTTCACAGAAGAAAAACAAAGTTTAAATAATAAAAAATATTGTATTTTTCTTAAATTTTTCTTCTACATCTTCAAACTAAAAGCGAAGATAAAACAGAAATGTTTATATTGACAATAACAAATTTTCTTTCGAAATTCAGAGAAACTTTCGTGTACCTATCGTTTAAAAAGGAGAGAAAAAAGAAAAAAAACTTTTTTCCTTTTCTATTTTTTACATACCTTAGGGGTTCATCCCATGTGTTTGCTGAGCTTCTCATATTTTCATTTCCAAAACATTTTTCGTTTTTAGAAATCGGAAAAGAAGTTTGTTTTCGTCATGTGGTGTTTATTTACTTGCGACCCTATTCTATGTGTAGCTCGCCGGAAATATATGGGCTAATCAGATTACATTCGCATGCTTTACATAAAAACAATTTTCCAAAAAAGCAACGTTATTAGATTAAAGAACAGTTTTAGGTGAAAATAGTTCGTACAATCTTTTTTTCTTCTGCGCTATTCGATCCCTGTGTATATAGTAAACACTTTGTTTTTTGAATGAGAAAGTACGATAACAGAGGATATATCGAAAAGTTTTTTCTAAATAGTTTGGCCTACTGCTTTTTTGTCTTTTTTGTATCTAATGAAGTTAGGATTTCTCTTATCGTATATACCTCTAAGTATTTTTTGCTTTTTAACAATATTTTGCCCGTTTTTTCTTTAATTAAAAAAAATAAAAATATTTTATTTTCTTTAGTATCAGAGATGACAAGTTTCTTCTACTGTAAAAAAACCTTAGTAAAAACACTTTTCAAGAAATAGGTTTTTTTTTTCTGATCCAAGTAGTAGAAATAGGTTTCTTTTAATTATGTATTTTAAATAATAATTTCAAAGAAAAAAAAATTATCAGTCATCTTAATATTATTCCCTTAAATACACTCTATAACAAAAGAAAAAAAAAATCGATGCACCAAGAAGCAATCATCCGATTGCTTTGAAATTTCGTTTGCATGAATGTTTTGAACAGATATGGCTGGAATGATGCCGACTGGGGACGTATAGTCTTTAGCGACGAATTCCGCTTCCAATTTTGTCATGATGATCATCAAAGACGTGTTTGAAGACGCACAGGGCAGAGGGGGGATTCTGCATTCACTATTGTACGCCACACCGGCCCTCAACAAGGCATTATGGTCTGGGGTGCCATTTCCTTTTACAACCGGACCCCTTTGGTCGTCATTAGAGGTACACTTACCGCGCAACGGTACGCCGACAACATCCTAAGACCTGTTTTGCTACCGTTCCTTTTGCAGGTCCCTGGGCTGTTTTTTCAGCAGGACAATGCCAGACCACATACGGCACGTGTTGCTACGAACTGTCTGCAAGCTTATCAAACTCTTCCTTGCCCTGCCAGATCACCAGATCTCTCTCCCATCGAGCATGTCTGGGATATGATGGGAAGGCGATTGCATCTGACACGGAATGTTGATGACCTCCTTCGACAATTGGATCGAATTTGGCAGGAAATACCGCAAGAGATCATCCGGGAGCTTTATCGGTCTATGCAACGCCGTGTTGCAGCTTGTATCCAGGCTAGAGGCGGGTCAACACCTTATTGAACTTGTTACTGTAACTCTGCAATAAATTATTCAATTGTTCTGAAATTTTAATCATTTACTATTCTGTACATAGTCTTCCTATCCACCAAATTTCGCTTCAATCGGACAACTCCTTGTTGGTGTGTCGATTTTTTTGTTATAGAGTGTATTCACTTCTAGAGAATATTTTGATGTCTAAATATTAATCGCATTTAACGAATTATGACTTAAATGAAATGAGTAACTTTTAAGTACGAAGATATTAAAATAAAAAATACATTTATAATGTTATGAACAGGGAGTAACGAATGTCTTATGTTTTGGTTTACCAGAGTTTTTTTTTTAAAAATTTTTTCATAAAAAGAACATAATGATTTCTTTATCAGAATTTATTTCTAATGATTACATAGTTTTAATGATTGCATTGACATTGCTGTTAATTTTTTTTCTCACCAACTCGGAAATAATCTGAAGTAATGTGTAAAAAAAAAGTTTTTTTCCTTTCTCTGCATAAAGAGATTTTAGTCTTTTAAGTAAATGGAAAGAATTCCCTTTTGGGCTTTCAATTGTTCCGGATTTTATAAGGCACAAAAAGTTTCAGTCATTTTCTTAAAGAGACCTGACAAAATATACTTAGTATTCAAATTAAGGAAAAAAAAATTGATTTTGATTTCCGCTCTTTTGTGAAGTGTCTGAAACTTTTAACCATCGTAAACTGAATTCTACTTTCATTTAACCCCCAATGGAGAACATACGATTTTATTTAGCAACAGAAATTAAGGAAGAAAGGGGATTTTCAGAATTTCGGGGCTGAACTTAATTTATTATTTAAATCTAGTGAATCCTTAAACAATAGTCTTTCCGATTTAAGCAAAATATAACATATAAAAGGAACACTTTGAATTAGTAACAAAACCAAAAACAAGAAATGCAACGTTTGTTCTATTGTATTATTCACTCCTTCAATTTAAAAAAATCAAATTTAATTTTTTTCATCGACTGTGTTCGAGTATGCTTCTAAAAATTGATCATCCGGACTATTTTGCAAGATTATCTCGAATTTTCATTCAGACACACTTCGATTTTGTGTCACTTGGACGCTAGCTCTTCATGGATTATACTAAAATACATATAATTCACTAATAACCTTGTGCTTGAGACGGGCTTATTTTTACCTCTCGACAACGATCTTACAAGCTGGCAGCATAAAAATCTGGTGTCAGGCATGAATTATAAATTTTTCCTTTTTAAACCTCATGATTTAAGAAAAAAAAAAAAGCAAGAGAAAAGAAGACGGAAACCAGAGAAAGCTTTGGCCATCGCAGATCTGGAATTCAACAACGCAAAGCAGAAAGATCGATTAAATCATTAAAATTTTCTGTTAGATTAATTTTTAATTGTTCCAAGATTTTTCTGATTTGCTAATATAGGAATTATGTTTTATTTTAATTTCCAAACATAGTTGTAATCTCAATTATCACAAAATATATTTTAATTTAAAATATAGTAAAACAAATTAGTCTAGGCTTGTAATTAGTGGGAAAATCAGTAATCATATTGTAATTTATTACTAATTCAACAGCGTGATTCTTTGATATGGAATTTCCACAAAATCTGAAATAATAAAATTTTTAAAAATTTTTTCGAAGATATTTTTATGTATTTGTTGCAATTCAATCTTCTAAGTCCGTTGTTAAGTTTTCAAAAGTTATTTCTAAATGAAATAAAATAATATAGAACACACCTTATTTAAATATGGTGAATACTCGTATGCTATGTTTAAAATTATTTAAGATAATAAAAAAATACATATTTCGTAAAAAATAGAATTTATTGGTTAAAAATTATAAGAATATTAAACATAAGTAGTCAATCACTATCAAATTTTATCTAGTTAATTATAGTTGTAACAAGCCAAGGTTGCAACAAGTCAAAATACAAATTTAAAGTTCAAAACAACGTGAAAGCTGTTTAATTCTATTAAATTAAAACAAGTTAAAACAATTACAAGAAAAATTACAAAAAGTAAAAGGTGTCTTTAAAAATTATAACACAATGTTAATAAAAAATTATTGTAATTAAAATAAATACTTAGATTGCATATAAATTAAACAAAAAAAATTACTGACTACAATTATGAACTATCTTTGAAATCGCTAAGTAATTATCGAAATGAATAAAAAAAATCATCAAATTTTTTTTAAGATACCATTTATATAAAAGTGAAAAACAATTTTACTTAACTATTGATACCCTATTGATAAACCATCTGAAATTGTTAATTTTTTTATTAAATTAAAATTAGTACATTAATTTCGTAATAGTAATAATGTATTAGTAGTAACAAAATTTTCGGTTCCAAAAAAGAGAGAACTTTAAAAAAAATTCTGAAATTTCAAAATTTTTTTGGGGAAGTACGTCTACTATGGTATTCTTGTATTCCGATTCTACTTCAATGGTGCTTTACAATACTGAGATGCTGCTGTTTTATTATAGAATTCTTGTTGGTAATTGCCCAACACTCTATAGCCGGTTACGAATTGATTTAAATAGAAATTGGCCTGTAGTTTCCCAAGTTTAGGATTATTGAGAAGGTACGTGTCTCTCTTTAACCCCTTGACTCTACGTCTATAGTGTTTTGCAATACTGATATACTGCTGTTTTATTATAAAATTCTTGTTGGTAATTACCGAACACTCCATGGCCGGTTACGATCTGATTTAAATAGAAATTGGCCTGTAGTTTCCCAAGTTTAGGATTATTGAGGAGGTACGTGTCTCTCTTTAACCCCTTGACTCTACGTCTATGGTGTTTTGCAATACTGATATACTTCTGTTTTATTATAGAATTTTTGTTGGTAATTACCGAACACTCCATGGCCGGTTACGATCTGATTTAAATAAAAATTGGCCTGTAGTTTCCCAAGTTTAGGATTATTGAGGAGGTAAGTGTCTCTCTTTAACCCCTTGACTCTACGTCTATGGTGTTTTGCAATACTGATATACTGCTGTTTTATTATAAAATTCTTGTTGGTAATTACCGATTAGTAACAAAATTTTCGGTTCCAAAAAAGAGAGAACTTTAAAAAAAATTCTGAAATTTCAAAATTTTTTTGGGGAAGTACGTCTACTATGGTATTCTTGTATTCCGATTCTACTTCAATGGTGCTTTACAATACTGAGATGCTGCTGTTTTATTATAGAATTCTTATTGGTAATTGCCCAACACTCTATAGCCGGTTACGAATTGATTTAAATAGAAATTGGCCTGTAGTTTCCCAAGTTTAGGATTATTGAGAAGGTACGTGTCTCTCTTTAACCCCTTGACTCTACGTCTATAGTGTTTTGCAATACTGATATACTGCTGTTTTATTATAAAATTCTTGTTGGTAATTACCGAACACTCCATGGCCGGTTACGATCTGATTTAAATAGAAATTGGCCTGTAGTTTCCCAAGTTTAGGATTATTGAGGAGGTACGTGTCTCTCTTTAACCCCTTGACTCTACGTCTATGGTGTTTTGCAATACTGATATACTTCTGTTTTATTATAGAATTTTTGTTGGTAATTACCGAACACTCCATGGCCGGTTACGATCTGATTTAAATAAAAATTGGCCTGTAGTTTCCCAAGTTTAGGATTATTGAGGAGGTAAGTGTCTCTCTTTAACCCCTTGACTCTACGTCTATGGTGTTTTGCAATACTGATATACTGCTGTTTTATTATAAAATTCTTGTTGGTAATTACCGAACACTCCATGGCCGGTTACGATCTGATTTAAATAGAAATTGGCCTGTAGTTTCCCAAGTTTAGGATTATTGAGGAGGTACGTGTCTCTCTTTAACCCCTTGACTCTACGTCTATGGTGTTTTGCAATACTGATATACTTCTGTTTTATTATAGAATTTTTGTTGGTAATTACCGAACACTCCATGGCCGGTTACGATCTGATTTAAATAAAAATTGGCCTGTAGTTTCCCAAGTTTAGGATTATTGAGGAGGTAAGTGTCTCTCTTTAACCCCTTGACTCTACGTCTATGGTGTTTTGCAATACTGATATACTGCTGTTTTATTATAAAATTCTTGTTGGTAATTACCGAACACTCCATGGCCGGTTACGATCTGATTTAAATAGAAATTGGCCTGTAGTTTCCCAAGTTTAGGAGTTTTAGAAAACTTATAGGTTTGTCTGTCATTGGCTTACCTCACGGTTTTCTCTCACGGTTTTCCGTTATATTTTGACTTGTTCGTATTTTGACATATTTTCAATATTTTGTAAAATTTTGCTTTTTAGTTTAGCCGCAAATCAAATCAAAGTATGTATCACAACTCAAAATAAATTGTAATTGATAGTAATTTAAAATGACTATCTCAATATATATTCACATAGAAGGGATATTAAACGTTAATTGTAAAGAAAAGTTTGTTAAAAAAATTTGTTGTCTGCTGTATGATAGAAGGAAAATAAGTATTCGACGGTTTTTACTAGACGAAAAAAAGGTAAAAATACGGTTTGTGCCTCTGTTGTGTCAACTCTGATCACAACATAAAAATAAACTAACTGTAGGCTGATTTGAAAACCCTCTCTTAATCTGCCAGCATCACTTGTTGGGTTTATTGCAGTAAACCTTGCACAAGGCATTTTATCAATGGCAGTTTGCGAAGAATTTTTCATCTAGATGAGCGACATAACCTCGTTTGTTATCGTTTATCAATTCGTATAAATTATAATACTTAATGACATTTATGGGGAAGAACAGCAGTTAATTGATCTGGATATTTTATTATGCAATAAACAAAGCATTATTTTTACTTTTTTTTATTTCTTTTATACGTCCTTTTATTGCAACCCGAGTTAGTTTTTAATTTATGAAATATTAAAAAGTTCGTTTATGCGATGGATAAACTTAAATTATCCGTTATAGGTTACATTTTTTTTAAAGCTCCGAACGGCAAAGAAAGGTATGATTATTTTTTCATTCTTACTTGAAAGATGTTTTGTTTTCAATTTCAATTATTAGTAACTCTCCTGTTTTCTGTATAAATACTCTATTAAGTGCTGAATTAACAATGCTATTACACTATCAATATTATAATTTTTACGGTGAATTTCAGCTTATGTGTTTAGTTTTCAGTTATACGTCTTTTCATTTATATGTCGATTTACATCGGTTTCAGGGTGCTCCACAGTATTTTAACATGTGATTACTATCAAATTGAAAGAAGGATATGAAAATATTTTTAACATCTGATAGCTATCGAATTGAAAGAAGGATATGAAAATATTTTTAACATCTGATAGATATCGAATTGAAAGAAGGATATGAAAATATTTTAAACATGTGATTACTATCAGATTGAAAGAAGCATATGAAAATATTTTTAACATGTGATTGCTATCAAATTGAAAGAAGGATATAAAAATATTTTTAACATGTGATTACTATCAAATTGAAAGAAGGATATAAAAATATTTTTAACATGGGATTGCTATCAAATTGAAAGAAGGATATGAAAATATTTTTAACATGTGATTACTATCAAATTGAAGGAGGGATATGATAATATTTTTAACATGTGATTACAATCAAATTGAAACAAGGATATGAAAATATTTTTAACATGTTATTACTATTAAATTGAAAGAAGGATATGAAAATATTTTTAGCATGTGATTACTATCAAATTGAAAGATGGATATGAAAATATTTTTAACATGTGGTTACTATCAAATTGAAAGAAGGATATAAAAATATTTTTAACATGTGATTTTCTATTTTTTTTTAAGGAAATGAAAAGCGGGATATAAAACATTTTACTTTTTAAAATGTTAACTTGAGAAAACTTCTTAATTTTGACAGACTAAACTTAAAACCAATGTTTTTCCACGGTATGAATTATAGCTATATCGATGTGTAAGAATTTTATGATGAGTATTCCAAGTACATTCCTTTCTGTTAAAGGAAAACGAAATTATTTTTTTTCCATAAATATATGAATTTTGCATTTTTCAGCGCATCTTAACGACGCACATGTTTCTTTTTCATGATTCCTCGCTCTTTGAATTTATCACAATGCCAATGTCTTACCGAAATACGCAACGCTGCAAAACGTGACTTTTTGCAGAGAAAGAACGCACATTTTCTTTTCTACTGCTGAAGAATTCAACTAAACATTGAGCCTGCGCTTAACAAATGACGGAACATTTATCGACAGAAATAGTATTGACTTTTCGAAATGAACACAATTGCAAAACGTGCTTTTGAATATTGTTACTGCTCAATAAGGCTGATTCTGGAGAATAAATAAAAAAAAAGAATTTGAATTTAGTGCTGAGTTCTTTAGTTCTTCCTTTTTCCAGTTGCAATACATATAAAACTAAACTTGAACTATTTTCTATTAAAGTTTTTCTAAATTATTTTAGATTGGAGTTAAAATTTGGTTCATAAACTCACATAAGTTAGGTGCAATGGTTACGGAAAATTGTTCAATAGCCATTAGTAAAGCTATGATATTGATGATAAATGCTTTGTTGTATATTCAGGCTTCATAGCATCTCTCTCTCTCTATATATATATATATATATATATATATAAACAATAAGTTTCATTTATTGCGCTTAGCTGCAAGTAAACAGAACTCATTAGATAAGTTCAAAATGAAGATAAAACAAAGAAAAATTATAGACATAAGAAAAAAGGGGGGAAATGATAAGTAAAAAAATAACAAACAACAGTTTAAAAAAAAAAAAAGAATGAAATTTTATTTAAAAAAACCAGGAAAAAAAAAGAAAAAGATATAATTTTTTCATCAGCCTACGCGATTATATCAGTGGGAACCAAATCGTGTGGGCTGATGAAAAGATTATATCTTTTTTTTTCTCCGGTTTTTTTAAAAAAGAAAATTTCCTCGTCTTTTTTATTTCTTTATTTTTTATTTTTTTTATTTTTTTTTATTTTTAAAACTGTTGTTTGTTATTTTTTACTTATTATTTCCCCCCTTTTTTCATATGTCTATAATTTTTCTTTGTTTTATCTTCATTTTGAACTTTATATATATATATATATATATACAAAAAACTTAAAACATACTAAACAATAGGACTAGTTCCATGTTTTTCAAATACATTTTGTGTTATATTCTTTACTTTTGAAACATATCTTTTAAAATATCCCTCACTGAAAAGAACAAATATTTATGTTATCTAGATTTTTGATATAAACTAGTTGATAAAAGCTGAATGTTTTTATGTATACCTATGAATCGACTCGCTTTCTTACACAGAAATGTTTAAAAATGTTTTTCTTTCTTTACATTTTTAGTAAGAGATTAGGAGTTAAAAAAATATAAATATACACATATTAGAATGCCTAACAGAACTTAACAAAGCTTATAGTGTGCTTTTATACTTCTAACGAAACCCCAGTTCACGCTTTGCTGAGAGCATTTTTTTTCTCCTTTTGACTCAGAATCTTATCTATAAGCTACCACAAAACATTTTACTTTTAGGAATTGAAAGCGGCACAAGACGGAAAAAATTTCCTAGAAATACTTAGCTTTTTTTTCCCATTTAATTTATATTTTTTGCTAAGAAATTCAATTTTTTTCCCCTTCATTTTTTAAAAAACAGTTCAAGCTGATCTAAAGTAACTATTTTAAAGTGTAGGAGACATTGTTATTCTAGCATTATAAATAAAAACAAAATTGCAAAATGCTTATTTATCTCTAATCGTAATTTGAGTCCACTATAACGCATAGATGGACATTTAATTGAACATATTTTGGAGAATAATTAAAACCAAATCAAGTAAAATTTAATATGACTATAAATCAAACTATGCCGAAAAAACAGTGATAAGAAAACTTTAACAGCATCAACCAAGGGACATGAGTTGAGGATCATCTCAGCAAAATAGTCCAAAAATGTTGAAGATTTAACATTAGTACATGATCATCTTTGACTGTAATTCAGGTCTGATAATGAATTCTCGTGCTGTTTATAAAGATGTTTATAAAATCTTGGGGCAACTAAATCCCACTCTAAAGTAGAATATGTCTCTTTGGCGGGTTGCATGGATGTTGCTACGTCGTTCCACGAACGCGTCATTTTTAGAACGGATTTATGCTCGCATACCAACGAGGGCTTACAGCACCCAGAGTATCTCAGACAGCTTGATTTGGAAACTATTCATAAAATTCCAAATGATGCTTTACAGATCTACACTGACGGTAGCATGGGTGCTGGTGCTATATCGGGTAGTGGAACTTTCATCTTAAAGGGGACTGGCATCAAGATCTGTATCAAAAATCCTGATTTTTGCTCGGTTTTTAGGTCAGAGTTAATAGCTATAGAGGAAGCTGTGAAATTTTGCATTGCTGACAATGTCGATTTAGATGTATGGATTCTGAGTGACAGTCGTAGCTCCATACAGCACCTGTCTGAATGGTGGAGGTATGGTGACAGAACGACAGTAAACATTGTCCAGCTTCTAAATGGCTTGAGTCACGACATTAGGATTTTCTTTCAGTGGGTACCGTCGCACGTGAATGTCTTCGGGAATGAAATTGCTGACGGTCTCGCCCGTAAGGGCAGCCATAGACTAAATTCAGGAACTCAGAGTGTACGCACAATAAGAGGAAATAAATAAAAAGTAATTTTACTCTTTATTATCTGTAAAATATTACAATATTTAAATTGACAACTATACAACACATCTCTCTTGAATTAGTTTTTTTTCCTGAATTAGTAAGTTTTAATATAAATGTTAAGATTTATAGCTGGCAACATCTAATTTCACACTAAATTTTTTATTACTTTCAACATCAAATCCACGAGTTAATAATATAAAGATCTTGAGGGAGACAAATACATTTTCTGAAAGATAAAAACAGTTGCGAAAAAAGCTCTTAAAATATCCATGACTTTTAAACAAATTAAAAAAAAAATTCCAAGCGATTATCTTAGAAATAAAAATGACCATTTCAGCACGTCAAATTTCAGCTTTGTTGCATTGCTAAACCGAGGCTAGTATGGTACGGCAAAATTATTTTATAGAAAATACCTTTAATCAAATATTAAACTTTTCTATTCTATAGTACTTTATGAACATTTTTCTACATACCTCGTAATTTCTAAGTCTTATTTTTTATGCTCACCGAAAGGATAGAAGGTCCCTGAGATTTTCAGTGTCCGACAAATTTTTACTAGGCCGTTCGGTATACTTACAAAAATTCATTTTCTCTTATTTGATTTCGAAAACTGTTAAGTATTACACCTTTATTTGACTTTTTTGCTGAAATGAATGAATGTATTATTGTCTTTTTAGGTATTCATTCATTATTAGGTATTCAAAATTCCCTTGTCATCTAAGTTAGTTTCAAAATTACAAGTCTACGGAGTTAAACACTGATTGTCATTAACTCAAAAATGGATCTTCTTTTGAAAGCTGGTTATAAAACTCCGGATTAGTCAGGATTTCTTGAGTACTGATGGTCTGTGCAGCATTTGTTGTGTAATTTTTTCTGTCCTGTATTGTAACTTCTGATGATTTGTTACCAAGGTCAAGTTTAATTACATGTTAAGATTTTTACTATAGTTAATACGTGCATGAAATAGGTTTAATTGCTTTTAGTTTAGTGTTGTGAAGAGTATGTTTATGTATGATTTACGAGAGACACTAGAATTATGCCTTTTAAGAGGAAAGATTCAGTCTATATTCACATTTAAAATAAAACAGTTGTAATTTTGTTTTAAAATTAAAGTGATAGCTAAGGGTAGAAAATTCTCACTTACTTAATTAAAAGTTTAAAATGAATGTACTGCCACTTTTATACACTGGTTACTAGTACTGTCTTAAAAGTTTTTTGCCTGGTTTGCCTTTGTTTAATTTCCTTTTTCTGAATAAAATTCTTTTGTTTATTACATTGTACTTTTAAGAATATGAGAGTGTATTTTTAGAAATATTTGCAGCTATAACTATTTTGTACTTTTTAAAACTCAGCTCTAGTTCCCTTTTATATATTTGAAAAATACATTAATACCTATATTTAAGAAATAATATTTGATGTTACTTGGAGTGAGTCTAAGTCCGTATAAAGGACACATTCCATTATTATTTTAATGAGTATTCTTTTGAAGCTCTGAAGTAAAATATTTCATTGAACTTTTGCTGAAAAACGCACACCATTTGACCTGGGAGCATTATTAATAGTTGATAGATTTCCTAGTGTAGAGGCCGACTGTGAAAGAATTGTTAAAAGATCCTCCTCTCATAATTCATCTTGTTCTTCCTCTCTATTTTTCTCTTCTTCCAATATTTTTTATTTATTTTATTTCGCATAATGTAGCGTTTTTTCATGTTCTGAGTAAGAAAGAAAGCCACCGGGAAGGACAGCAAATAATAATAAGTAAAAAAATAAATTATTTTAGCTTTACTAATTTAAGAACTTAGTGGAAAAACCAGGTAAATAACCCTTTCAAAGAGGCTATAAACAGAGTAAGAAGAAAAAAACTGGTCTCCGAACTATTTTATTATTGATTATTAGAGCATTTTTAACAGTGGTCACTTTATCAAAAACAGAAAATTTTAAACGATTAACCCACTGACGGTTCTGCCCGTAAAAAGTCGTATTTCAACCTGCAGTGTTTCTCCACATAAAAAACACCAGTCTTTTTCACGTTATTGGACAGAGAAATTGTGTAATGGGGAAAAACTTTTTCCCGAATTTGCCCATTTGCTAAACCGATAGTGGGTTAAAAAATGGTTGATATTAATAATGTAAGGCATATCTTTTGAATCCTCTTCGAAATATAGTAAGTATTACAAATATTTGTTTCTAAAATGGAGAAAAAGAAACAAACGTGAGATAAAGCAGTTTTCAAAAAATTATAAAATTTTTATAAATTAATAATAAAATGCACACGGGGAGCATTTATGATAAAAAATGTTGTTATTTAGTGGCGACTTATATAAAATTATTTAATTGCCATTTGCTATAATTAGACTCCCTGTGGCCGGTACCGATCGTTAAATTTTCCGAATAGCACGCTACTACCACAATACCGGCTCTTCGTAAGGGATTAAAAAAAAGCAAACAATAAGTTCTATGTTTTTGATAGGTTCTATGTTGTGATATTTACGAAAAAAAGAAAACAATGATAAATACGAGACAATTACGGGGGTTGACGAGTGGTGTGAACAGGGGGCAGAGCTTCTTAGCATATAAGGGTGATTCTTTGGAAACATGACAATTCGGAGCAAAAAATTTCTTCAAATTTAAAGTAGTCAAAATAATCTAATTTTTTTTGTATATTTATTTAGTTACATTTATTAATATCTCACAGACAGCAGCGTAGTTTATTGAAATTTGCTCAAGAAAAAAAATTAAATAGAAATTTGCCAAATTTTGAATGCCAGGAAAATGACATATTAGCTTAGAAGTTAAAAAAGCAGTCATTTTAAGCCAATAGTAAGTAACTCAACTTAAAACTCTGCTCTAGATGGACCATGAACTGCTTAAATTAATTCATTTATCCACTGCAGAAAGAATCAAAAATGTTTTTGTTGCTATGTACAGAATAAAATTGTGCATAATAATCAATCACTACATTAAAAAGAAAAAAAACTTTGATTACATTCAAACATATTATAATATTACATAAACTTGGTATTAGGTTAATATTAGCTTTCTCTCTTTACATTCAACTGTTTAATAAAATTTTTTGGTAACTGTTTCAATGTCCTGGCATTCATAAGCCAGGAAAATGACAGCCAGGATAATGACAATTTGCCATTATATAGCATTTAACTTTACTCTAATTTAACATTTCTGCCTAAGATGTTTACGTTTCGCAGAAAACAACAGGATTTCTTAAAATAACTCATGTAAATCAATGTAATTCATGCTATTAACGATTTCAAGAAGCAGGAAAATGACAACATAAAAACCTACTCACATTGAAAATTTTTTTGAAATAGGTTTTGAACCAGAATGTTGATACTTTATTCATGCAATAAGACATGTTCAGATAGGATGGTATTTTAATCAATCTATTTACATGAGATATTGATTGCTGGCGCTATCTATTTTGGTTATAAATCACTAACTAAAAGTAGCCTGGAAAATGACAGATCTGCTTGTGACAAACAAATTATTGACAGAAAAAGTTATTTTCAACAAAGTTTTTGTAAATAATACCCACCGCATATATTCTAGAAATGTTACAATGGTTGAGATAAAAAAAAAAAGATATTGAAAAATTTATGGGATGTTTTGAAGCTAGTTATTATTGGAAATATTGTTTGCGACATACCAGGAAAATGACATTTTGAAACTCAATAAAATTTTTTAAATATACAAAACAGCCAATGCCAGTGCAAGGTCATTTTAAAGTACCAGCAGCAATGCAATTTATTAAAATTTAAAAAAAAAGTTCTTTTAGTAGTATAGTATTAGATCTTGGAGCAAGAGACTTTAAATTGTCATATTTCGTGAGAATCACCCATAAAAAATCACCTAATAAAAAGTGATACCCGACTGTAATTTTTTTACCTCAATACCTTTATCATTGAGTGTTATGTAATAAGGTATTATAATAGAATTTATACTTAAAAATATAATAAAAAATGTTTTTAGTTTAAGCCTTTAATTTTGAATGAGATTGTCATCGTTGCTACCTTCACTTTTCATAAAAATGTGACAAACTATCATCATTGGCGACATAAGCTATATATAAACAGTACAGCAGTTCAAAAATAATTTCAAGAAATGAGCATCATTGCAGTCAAAATAGAAAAGAATTAAAATGCCATTATAACTTTTACAAATATTATATTAATGACTGCAAAAGGTTTCCGAATTATCTTTGATTAATTAAAGTTTCCATTCTGTAATTTTTTTCGGCCATCAAAAATGCGCCGACATTAATGAGAAACTTTTCGCGATCATTATCTTTTTATGTTATACAAACACTTATCTATTTTGACCTTATTTGGATGTGTTAATTTAATTAAAAAATAAATTTAATCAGATCGATTATTTTTTCTTATTAGAAATGTGCAACATACAAAATGTGCTGTTTTTCGAATTTCAGAATTATAGATAATTAGAAAATAAATTGTACGAAGAAACAATTCTAAGGATTAAAGTAGAAAAGATCCATAATTACCTAGAATTAGTAATAGGGGAAAGGATTGCTTACATAATACTCTAAATTTATTATTTTTATTTGAACGATTGTTTAGTTTATTGTGACAGGTGTATTTGCATGTAGTTAAAAAAGCTAATCTATTCATTTGCGTTCACACTGCATTTGTTGTGTTCACCAATTGAATTATTTTCGTAAGTTTAAAACGGGATTATAAAATCTTTGTAATCCAGTTCATTGCTGTAAGAATTTCCAATTATTTTCGATTACATACGAAAATATATACTACATACATTAAAGGTTGATAAAAACGCTAATAATTTTTGCAGACCTGTGGCTCGTTACCATGATTTATTTCATAAAAATGATTTTTATTTAAGTAAAACTTTATTGCAGACATCTAAAACAATAAAATTCATTAATTTACTTTTATAATTCTCTTCTTTATATTCATTAATTAATGAGATTCACGGGATAGATGAGATTTTAATGAGATACTTTCTGAAAAATTTTGTTGTGTTTAATTATGAAAGTTTTCGACAAGCTTTTAAATTTTAGGTACTTATCATCGAAAGCTCTATCGTCAGTTGAAATAAAACGACTTTTTTGTTTTGTTTTATCTTATAACCTTCGTTGAACAGCCGACCCAATTTTGTGTTTTAAACTACTAATGTTCAAATCCGCAGCCTTATAATTTTGAACCCAATAGAGAATACAAGAACATTCCTGGATCAAGTATTAGGTGAAATTTGCCTTTGTGGAAGACTTTTGATGGGATTAGCCTACATTTGCGTTCCATGTAGAGGAAAACCACGAAAGCCTCCTGCGGATTGCCTGACGGCAAGGGAACTCTAACCCACGATCCGTCTACCAATGAGGATTCATGCGTCATTTCTGTGATCAGTTCAAGCCGGGTGTGGAGTTCGTATCTACAAGCTATCGCTGGGATTCGAACCTAGTCCACCTCATTGGAAGTCAAACGCTCTATCCCCTGAGCCACTGCGGTTCAAACGCATTTTTTATATTTTATAACCGTCGTTGAACAGCCGATCCAATTTCGGGTTTACGACTACTAATGGTCCCGCAGTGGACTGATCGTTAAGACACGGTTCCCAGCAGATCACCGAAGTCAAGCATCACTGGCTGCGGTCAGTGTGCGGGTGGGTGACCACTTGGATCAGTTTGCGTAGGGACCGAGGGTGTGCGGTATTGGTCCTCGTTAAACTGTGCTACCGTAAAGTGCTCGACTTCGCGCGCAGGTCGTCGAGCTACCGAAGCGGGGGTGCCATCCCCTCCGCAGAGGATCAAAATTGCGATGGCATGTCTTCGGATCATCCTCCGGGATGTTTCCCAGACCGTCGCCAATAGCCCATTGTGCAGCTCTAGTGCGACGTAAATTAACAACAACAACAACAACAACGACTACTAATGTTCAACTCCTCCGTAACCTTGCAATTTTTAATCAGTCCACAAGTTAAGGAAACTCCTGGATCAGTTCCCCTAGAGGTGTGATTTGTTATGGGAGCATGGAGGACTTTGTGACTGGACAGATTTAAAACACATCAGCCACCATTTACTACAAGGGAAGTCTTCGGCCGGTGGGGATCGAACCCACAATCTCTTTTCTCATTTTCAGGGTAGGAGGTAATGCAGAAGAAATAAATTGAAGGTGGGAATATGAGGCTCAGAAAGGCATTTGAACAAAAAGTGAACTATTTTTGATTTCACGGAAATGCTGAAGAAAGTGTTGCAGTTTACGTAATCTAGTAGCATAATGTACAGAATTTATTAACAATATTGAACTTATTTTTAAGAAGCTAAATATTTTATGTTTCATTTTTTTAAAAAACTATTTTTTATTTTATTTAACCTCCTGTTCTAGAAAATTGACTCGGATGTAACTGATTGTAGAAATACTTTAGTTACTTTATAACAGCGTTATCTATAAAATACATAACAAAAAGCAAGTGTGTAGTTTTGTGTTTGCATTTGTAAATACAATGTTTTAGTGCCATTTTGCATTGAAGATCTTCTTCTTCCTTCTTTTTTTTGCGAAACCCTGCTGGACTTAATATTTTTCAGAAGGGACTCCAAGCTGTAAATGCTAAACTGTACATTTGTACAAAACTGATGTGATTTCCCCCGTAGTTGGTTAAATAATGGCATGTTTTCAGGTCGCCATTTCGATTCATTATGTGGGGTACTATTATCAGAGAAAGCTCTCCATAGTAGTTGGGGTCCAGAGAAAGATCCCGATTTCAGGTCTGCGGTCAGTCTGACCCTACATGTTATAGTTAATGTTCGCGATATGGTCGTATTTAAAACTACTACGTATATTATCGGTAGAAGAGCTCCTTTGTAAAGCAGAATCTGGTGTCGTTCCTACTAGTTCGCAAACTTGGACTCAAAGTTCCAATAATTGACCCATTTTTTCCATGATGTGAAAAAATATGAAAGGAACGTTTTTAACTAAAAGGAGGTGTTCAAAAAATGTTTACTAGTGTCCTAACAAATTATATCTGCTAACTGGCCTAACTGCATGTGATTTACTGAAATTGTGTCCAGCGGTATGAGACTGCTAAAACGATTCAAATATGCTAATTATGTTTTTATTGGAGACATTTTTTTATATCTTTATCTTTTACACATTATACAGTTTAACGTGAATAATTTAAGTTTTTCGCTCGGTCCTTTGAATTTAAATTAATGTCATTCTAATAATGAATCTATAAATAATGACAAAAAATCTTGGATATTTCAAATTTTATTTTATATAATTTAAATTTTTTGTTGGATTATCCGTAAAATATAACAAAAAAAATGTTCATGAGATGGTCTTTCTAAGAGAAACTAAACATCTCTCTTCTGCATTCACTATTGATTAGTCATTCAAAGCCTTTAACGTGAGATATTTATAAAAATGTATCAATTCTTAAAGTTATGTGCAAAAAGTTAAAGTTATGTGTGAAAGATTTAAAATGATTGTTAAAACCTTTTGAGTTACTTTCTTGTGTTTTAAATATTGCTTCTATATTTTTGTTTCTTTTCACTTTTTCTAAATGATTAAAAATTAACTAATAAAAATCTTCAATTTAATAAAATATGTAACAGAATGATGTAAATGTAACAGAAAAATAATGTATTAAATCCTAGATCGTGCAGCTTATCTTTTTTATTTTTCTCCGCTGTTTGAGATAATGTAAGCAATTCGATTTTTTTAATACCTCCAATTAGCTCTCTGGTCTGAATTTGACTTTTTTTTTTCTTTTTCTTCCAGACTTGGACACAGTCTGAATTTGACTGTAAATTATTGTCAGAAAAATCAATGCATGCATTAGATTTCCCATATACATATGGTATTGAAGCTTAATTCACACAAAGTAAATGGCCCTCCTGTTCACAACACGCAATTAGGAAAAGAGAACGATAAAGTTATGTTATCTGCCGTAGAAAAAAGGCGATTATTCTATGCCCAGTTTATTCGAGAATCCGAAGAAAGGAATTACATCGATTGATTCGGGACACTTTTATTTGTTAGGGAGATGTTACGTTGGATAAACAATTAAGAGTGGTTACAAAAACAAAAGTATCAACGTGGAATTAGAAACGGTTCTCTTTTCTGTTTGGAATTCGTTTAATGTTGATGGCTTTTGTAGCAGAGGTATATCCGTTTCGTTCGATTGTTTTCTTCTTTTGTTGTTTCGTTCCAACTTGTAGAATTACTATCCCTAAAACCTTTTTCGTTGTTCTCCCTAACAATGAGTATAGCTTTCCAGAGGTATAAATCACTTTTTAGAAAATACATTCGACGAATGAAAGCGACTATTTTAATTAACATTTTAGCACTAATTTATTTATAACAAACAAACAAAAAAGCAGCTTTCCAGAGATATAAATTACTTTTTAGAGAATACATTCGAAGAATGAAAACGACTATTTTAATTAACATTTTATCGCTAATTTATTTAAAACAAACAAACAAGAAAGCAGCTTTCCAGAGATATAAATCACTTTTTAGAGAATACATTCGAAGAATGAAAACGACTATTTTAATTAACATTTTATCACTAATTTATTTAAAACAAACAAACAAAAAAGCAGCTTTCCAGAGATATAAATTACTTTTTAGCGAATACATTCGAAGAATGAAAACGACTATTTTAATTAACATTTTATCACTAATTTATTTAAAACAAACAAACAAAAAAGGCAGCTTTCCATAGATATAAATCACTTTCTAGAGAATACATTCGAAGAATGAAAACGACTATTTTAATTAACATTTTATCACTAATTTATTTAAAAAAAAACAAAAAAACAGCAACTTTCTACATATATGGACCGGTTTTAAAACTTATTCTATGAACATTTTAAAAATGCAAGAATTTCATAAATAAATAATAATTATTTTTATATTTGCAATTATTAATTTTTCTCAAATACTCTTAATTATTTTACGCAGAAACTTTTATTCCTCAAAAGAAAAAGTAGGCAATGATTTATAAGCGGGCACTAATTAGACATTTAACGCATTTTAAAGTAGACTGAAAAGTGGAATTAAATATGCGCTGCCCTCAAACAATTAAGGTATAAACCGTTTTCTTGCTCTGTTTGGGAAATTAATGAATTTCTCATAGAAATTTACATAAATTGAAACACAAACATAATTTGCAAAAGAAAAACAGAAAAAAACAGAAAAGTCAACAGAATACCACAACAGACAAGACATGTTTTTTAAATTTTATTACATCACGCAGTTAATCCTCGAAGTAACAGTTCAAATAACTGTTAGTTCACTGTGGAAAACAGTTGTTTACAATGAATCCTATGTTAGAGGAGTGTTGTAATTTACGTTAAAGTTAGAAATTTAAAATTAAATTAGATACAGTGCTTTCGGGTGCCAAAATGCAAAAGCTGACTGAAGCTTAAAGACTCTGCTTAAAATATTAGAATACATTTCAGTCATTTTGATGCGAAACATCTTTGAGGATGGATCACAAAAATATGTCTTCTCGTAATTCAGTCGACTAAGGAGATGAGAGCTATGTCATTACTTAAGTGTTTTCGTCTTCCTTTCGAGAACGTAAACGTAATTTGACTGAATCAAACGTAATTTGTAGTGAAATGGAACTTGCTTATTTTCTGTTTATTGATGTTCTGCTAACAGTCAGAACTAGATCAGTAACTTTGACATTAGTTTTGGTTATATGTGAAAATGCTCAAGTTATGAAATTAGATATTTGTTTTAAAATATGATTTATTACGTTTAAAATTTATTTGTGCCTTTCAATTTAGCTTACAAAAATCGCAACAGAAATTTAAAATCTAAATAATAAATGTTTTCATAAGTTAGAGATGTTCTTAAAAATCAGCTATGCGTCTTTACTTCTCTGTTATAATAATAACATCAATATCAATATTATAATAGCAAAAGGAGAACATTTAAAAAAAGAAGTTTTATACAAACATTGTTTGAGTTAAAAAGTAATCATAGTATTATATTGAATAACTTTAAAGGGAGAATACCGATCTTTACAACATCAAAATCTAGTTTTATATAGGGTAAGCAATAATTTTTTTGTTAGGTTAGTTAGCACCCCTGGATGCCTTGCGTTCGGATTTTCCGTCAGATTTAATTTACTAAGTAGGCTATGAGCAAGTTTGCATACAAACGGATACACCGAATTCCACCTGAATTTGTCTAACTCTGAAGTATTGTGAGATTAATAATGGAAAAAAAAAAAAACAAAAACAATGCGAAATCAAGCTCTACAGTATCCTTGTAATATTTAAACGAAATCTTTTTCTTTTCCTTTTTTTAAAAGAAGTCAATTTAGGATATATTGTGATTTAATTTTAAATAAAAGTTTTGTTTCAAACGGTTGGCGACTTATTCAAACAAAACTATTTTATTTTTTGAATCATTATTTTTTCCCATTCAGATAAATACCTTTAAAATAACTGCTGATCAGAAAGAGTTTTAGCAGAAAATCTTTTTCCAAAATCCCATTACAAGATAAATAAAAGTTGTTTCTCAAGATAATACTTTTAGAAAACTGCAACGTTTTGTTCTTTTAAATAAAAAGGGATTTCGAGAACTAATCCCTCATTATAAGACGACTGATTGCTCTTGTTTGAGATGTTTGGTTTTTGTGGTCCATCCGTAAGTGGAAGTAATCGAAGGAAGAAAGAAACTTTTTATCATGATATATATATATATATATATATATATATATATATATATATATATATATATATATATATATATATATATATATATATATATATATATATATATATATATATATATATATATATATATATATATATATATATATATATATAATATATATATATATATATATGTTACGGTGAAACACCGAAATCTGGAGAATGTCGACATTCACGTAGTCGCTTGGTGTATGCCCGAAATATTTGCTAAATACCCTTATTTCTGACTCTCACCGGTGAATGTCAACAATCACATAGTCGCTTTGGTGAATGTCCGAAATATTTGTTATATCCAATTTTATATTAATTTATTCGTTAATATTATTATATTTATTTGATATATTTATATTTATTTTATATTTTAGTACTTACTGACGATAGATTAGAAGAAACATCAGTGTTTGGAGTATCAGGCAAATATATACCGGGCAATGGCACTTGACCTTAAAAAAACATCAGTGTAGGGTATACCGGGCAGTGGCACTTAACCTTAAAAAAACATCAGTGTAGGGTATACCGGGCAGTGGCACTTAACCTTAAAAAAACATCAGTGTAGGGTATACCTGGCAAATGCATACCGGGCAGTGGCACTTAACCTTAAAAAACATCAGTGTAGGGTATACCGGGCAAATGTATACCAGGCAGTGGCACTTAACCTTAAAAAACATTAGTGTAGGGTTAAAATATCGAATAAATGTAATTATATCCACGAATAAATTCATATGAAATCGAATGTAATAAATATTTCGGCCATTCACCAAAGCATATCTGTGATTGTCGACATACACTGGTGAGGGTCCGAATGTACAAGAATGTAATGAAATATTCGATCTTTCACCGACGTATTTGGTGTTTGTCGACATTCACCGGTATAGTTTAAAAAACTTTCAGTTTTTGATACTTGTTTGAATTTCTCACGAAATATTTTGAGAACCATTTTGTAATTTTGTCTATGGGGGTAATTATAAATTTTTTTTTGTAGTTGCTTAATTGATCTATCAGTTATAGAAAAATTTGTTGAATTCTTACTGTTATTTAAATTTTCCTTATTATTGAAAATAGAGTTTTTAAAGCAATAATAAACAGCCCATTTTGATTATGTTAACATACCTAAAGGTAAAGAGAATCTATTTGATTTCTTTATACAGAAATTATTGAGAACATTACGAAAATATTACAAAATTTTATTAATTGAAACTAATAAGATTTTATTAATTGATAACACCATTTATGGTAGATAGGTCTAAATTTTGTGCCTTTTATCATTAAATTCCTAAGTTCTAATTTTTCTATGATATTCAAATTACAAGTAATAATATGGTTTTGATGTTTATCAGCAAATTCAAAATATTTTTCTTCTACTGAGTGTCGTTCATAATCGGATATTTTAATTTTCCCTAAATTTTTGCTAATATTACTAGAATTAAAAATGGTTCTAACAAATGATTTATTATGTTTAAAGCTTTTAATTATGTTATAATCTTTTAATGGAACAATTTTTTTAAATTTCCAAAAATATTATGTGAAATTTAATCTTATCGAAAATGGGGTTTTGAAAGTTAATAACAACAAAATCTAAACTATCTAAATTTTTATTTGGTGAAATTTTACTCATTTTAGCTTTTTGCTATATATTAGAGGCTTATGAGCAGCAAATTAAACTTAATTAATTTTCTATATGCATATATATTTCTAAAGAAAGGGATTTATTTCTAAAAAATGTAGATTGTGACTTAAAGTCAAAGGCATGAGTAAAACAAGGAAGCGATTTTGAAGCTAACTGAAACTTTTAAGAAATTATAATACACTTCAATAAGAAATTTTTTTTTTTGAGCCCTAACACCATTTTTTTCACATTCTTATGTAAAATGACCTCCTGAATTCAAGTAAGATCCCATTACCAGCTATTTCCTGGCAACTCTTCTGATGCACTCTAACAACACCTTGTGATAATTTTGAGACCATGAATTTGATTTGGAAAAAACAAAGAAAAAAGATTATTTTTACCATTAACCTACCAATGAAGAGCTAGAGAGGTGAAAAAAAAAAATGTAAAAATGAGCAGTTGAAGCTAGGAGGGAGTTTTGAGGTGCTTTTCCTAATTAAATAGTAGCAAATAAATAAATAAATAGATAAATAAATTAGTGAATAGTTGGATAGATAAATAAATAAATAAGTAGATAAATAGATAGGTAGATAAATAAATAAATAAATAAGTAAATAAATAAATAAATAAATAAATAAATAAATAAATAAATAAATAAATAAATAAATAAATAAATAAAAACAATTCGTTTAGCATTTTTGCAATTTCTTAACCCATATTCAACAGATTCTGTGCAGAAAATGAGTGAAAAAAAAGCAATTTAAAAGAAAAGAAAATTTGTAAAATTTTTTTGTTTATAATTTATGGAGGGAAATGATAGGGGAAGAAATATTCCCTGAAGCATTCCTGGGGGGAAGTGAAACTGTTTTTTCTTCAATGCCCACCTGGAGAATGGCCTTTCGTCACACAGGCATGAGTGAAACTATGATTAGAAAAAGTTTTCTAAAATTTCCGATATCGGCTACAAAAAATAATGACTGAAATTTTAGCTCAACTTATCTAAACCATATAAGGTGACATGTTTAAACAATAAGGAACACGATGATTATCATTCAAAGATTTTAAGTTGATAGATTGATGATGATATGATTTTTTAGAGGAGACGAAATATTAAAATCGTGTAAAAAAAGATTTTCAAAAGTCAATAAAATTGTGGAAAAAAGAATTGCAAAAGCGTTGTATTTATGCATGGTGATATTTATTTTAACACAACCTAAAAGTAGAAATTAAAAAAAAAGTATGTAGAAATTAAAATAAGTTTATATAAAGTAATATTATTCAACATATAATAAAAATATTATTATACTGGGCTATGGCAGTCAACCCAAAATAAAAAAAACATTATTGTAAAGAATACCAAGCAATAGCAGAACGTTAAAAAAGTTCCTGATGTTTTCCACGTGCTTAATCTATAGTAAGAAAAAAAGAACAATAACGTTCAAAAAAATTATCCTTCTACCGTTTAAAAAAATTATCCTACTAACTACTTAAAAATAAAATATTCTCTTATTTTTTTTAAGTATTAAATTGTATTAAATTTCGCATATAATCTGTAGGTTAAATTTTTTTAAATAATTTGCGTTTTCTGTCTTTTTATTTTAGCTTCTTGCAAAATGTTGGGAAACTGATGTTGGCCACCTCCTTGTGGTATTACCAGGATGCACGATAAACCGAAAATGGGGGAAAGAAGGAGGTACATGTAGTGAAATGGAAACGAAATTTATTCTAAATCTAAACTAGTTAATATCGTCAGAAATTAAATTACTGTCACAAATGGGCTCATCAAACGAGTCTCCCCTCTAGAAAGGAAGCAATTTCCCCCTCAACTGGGAACGCTTGAATTGGGACGTCACCAAAAAATTAACATGAATAAATAGGAAGAAAAAAATGATTTTCTTTGATTTAACGTGAAAAAAATAACAATGAATGGGCCTATTAAAGCATTCAGTTTTTATATTGGAATGTGGTAAACATTCAATAAAATTAATAATTTACAGTAATTTTTAAAGAATTTGTTTCCCAACTCTGCATAAAAAATGAATGATTTAATACGCTTATAAAAGCATTAATTTTTTTATATTGGAATGTGGTAAACACTTAAGAAAACTCAAAAATTACAGTAATTTTTAAAGAATTTGTTTCCCAACTCTGCATAAAAAAGGAATGATTTAATACGCTTATAAAAGCATTAATTTTTTTATATTGGAATGTGGTAAACACTTAAAAAAATTCATAAATTACAGTAATTTTTAAAGAATTTGTTTCCCAACTCTGCATAAAAAATGAATGATTTAATACGCTTATAAAAGCATTAATTTTCTTATATTGGAATGCGGTAAACATTTAAGAAAACTCATAAATTACAGTAATTTTTAAAGAATTTGTTTCCCAACTCTACATAAAAAAAACACCAACTCTGCATAAAAAATGAATGATTTAATACGCTTATAAGAGCATTAATTTTTTATATTGGAATGTGGTAAACATTTAAGAAAACTCATAAATTATAGTAATTTATGTATATAGAATTCGTTTTCCAACGTAACACAAAAAATGTTTTTATGGTAGGGGAAAGGGGGTTAGTGTGGACGTGGAGCTAAAGTGAACATATGAAATAATTTTTTGATTTATTGCTCAAATCTTCTTTGTGAGATATCGTAAATTGGCAACACTGTTGTGTACACGTTCATGTGATCATTTCATAATCACACTTTAGTAAAAGTTTGTAAAAGTTGTTTCTAACTTGCCAAGTAACTGTAGAATTTTTTTTCACTCTTTTATTAATATATTTTATTTGCAGAACTTCAACTGAAGGGGATTATATGTTATGAAAGATACTGATTTTTACCTATTTTAATATTGACTTTCGCTCTGTATAATTTCAATTACCAGGTTTAAGCAAACGTATGTCTTCGTTGTGCTACTGTAGACACATGGTGCCTGGTATAGTGTGATGGACATGCTTTAAGTGGATTTATTTTATTTATAAGTTAGATACTTAAGTTTCATTTTTCATTTTTAAATTACAATGCTATCAAATCGATATAAATAAATTGAAATGACTTTACAACACGCACTCAATAAGAATTAACAACTTTATGCAAGTCAAGTTTTTTTTATTTGTTGTGCATTATATGGTAGACAGGAAATTGTTTTTAGATTTTGTTATGATGATCAATTCTTAAGAAAAAATATAGATGCCCTTCAAAAAATGATCAATAGAAATCAATAAAAAAAATGAAATGTACTGATCTGTAAGGGGACATAGAACACTGATATCAGTAGAGTAGATCAGTACAATGGACTGGTCACGATATACGTAGGTCAATACACTGTATTGGTCTAAATCAGTATAATGGACTGGTCTGTACGGGGAAATGGAACACTGATATCAGTATAATGGACTGGTCTGTACGGAGAAATGGAACACTGATATCAGTAGAATGGACTGGTCTATACGGGAAAATGACACATTGATATCAGTAGAATGGACTGGTCTGTACAAGGAAAAGAGACACTGACATCAAAAGAATGGACTGGTCTGTATTAGTAACATAGACTGGTCTAAGTTAGGGAAAACAATATTGATGTAAGCATATTAGATAGGTTTAAACAGGAAAATGCAACGTTGCTAATCATTTTTTATATGAAAGATTTAGCTGAATTGGTCATCTGCTCTGTGTGCACCATGGTACAGTTAATTTTCTACCAGCTGCAGCCAATGGAAAATTTACTATAAATTAATAAAATGTAACAGGACATAATGTAAAAAAATACTTATTCAAAGCCTCTAAAGATGTTTTGAATATTTAAAGTTAAACACTGCTTATGTGGAGGGAATAACAAATTATATTCTAAAAAACATACTTCTTTACATGCTATACTTCTCTATACATGCACTATGCTCGTTTTAAATTAAAGTTAAATTTAATTTTTAATTTATTAAATTATAATTCATCGTTTCATAAAAAAGAAAAACTTCTTTTTAGTGAAATGCTGAGTCAATATTTATTCTTTAATAGGCTTAGTTTTAAATTAGTTTCGTTTTGACCATATAGGAATACTTTTCTCAGTTCTACTAAATGACTATTTAAAAAGTTATCAAAATCGTCCACCCATAGCTTGTCCACATTGAGTTATGAGGCAAAACTAACGAAAACAACCTCTTTTTTTTAAAGAAAAAATGTGGAAAACTAAACAACCTAAGTTCAGATATAAGCCAGAGTGCAGTAAAACGTCCAAATTATTGGTAAAAAATACTTCACCAGTTAAAAATTATACTTAATAGGGTATTTTTTTGACAAATTTGAGAAAAATATCCACACTCTTTTCCATTTTTTAAGTTATGTACTCTTTTACTTTATCGCGTTCCAAAAAGGAATTACATAATGTTTAAATTTAAACTTCATTAAAGCGGTTGATTATTCTCTTAATTACTTTGCTCGCACGATATTTTAAGCTAATTAATTTATTCCTCGCTAAGAACTTCAAGTAAAGAATGAGAATGCATGCAACAACTCTCAACATTTTGATTCTCTTAAGAATAAAAATGCACGTTTATTTAAATTTTTTTCTCATGAAAATAAATTGTCTAAACATTCCTTAAAATACTCCTTCGTAAATTTTTTAAAAATCTTTTTTGAATTTTTCCTAAAGGTTTTAAATTGGTCAAATGTAAAATAAAATTTAATCCACTTTATTGGAAGGGAATTTGGAGAATAATGATGTCAGATACTTTTTAAGTTTATAAAAATAATATCTAAATACATGTTCTCTAAAGTGGAATATTTTTAAAAACATGTTTTATTTTTACTTTCAGAAAGCTATTTTTCTCTGTTGGAGCACAGGTTCGCTATTTATTTTACTTTTAAAATCTGTTATCTTTAAAAATATCTGATTTAACTCATTTTAAGGGCAGAAAAAAAGGTGTTTAATGATACGAAAGAAAAAAAGATATTTCATGCGTAAATGAAAAATGACAATAAAAGAACCAAAAATCTGTTATCGTAAAAAATGTTAAAAGCATCCAATATTTATGTTTAATCCTTTTGTATAAATAATTAATGTTTTAGAAATAAGTCATGGCAAAAGAAAGTGAAAATGCTCTAGCGAAAGTGGATTAGTAGCTCCGAAATAGCAGGAAAACTGAGAAGCTATTATATTTCCTTAAAAATAAGTGAAAGAATAAAAAATACACTTCTTTCGCTATAAAATTTCAAGTATTTTTATCAATTTATATAACGACCTTAAAATAAAGCAAATAAAAAATGTTATTCAATATTTGTTCTTTCTTCCACAAAAATGTTTTAACGCATTTTCACCAATTAAATGTTTTATTGTAAGTGAAAAAGAATGATATTTAGTAATAGGTATTTAAACGGATTAACTTCTTTTGTTCGAAAGTTAATTCGAAAAAAATCAGTTGTTATAGGTTTCTAAAAAGTTAATTTTTATCAGAATGGAAAATACTGAATGATGATTTGTAAGCATCATTACAAATATACAAATAAGATAAAAAAAATTGAAAAATGATATTAAATGAAGAGAATATTTTTAACGGGATTAAAATATCTTATTTTTGAAAATTCCTAAATTTCTAGATTTCTAGGAAATGTTAGCATGATCTAGGCAAGTGATTTTTTTCGTCATCCCTTTGTAGTGCCTCTTTTTTCCGAAACAGTGTTTCGATGTTCAAACATACTTAAATTACCTAAGATGAAATATGGAGATGTCAAAGACAATTTCAAATACACAAACATAAAATGAAACAAAACTCATTTTTACTTCTCATTTGCGTTTCAGGAATTATTCAATTTTAAACATTTCTCTATTCTGTTATTCTGTTTAAAATTGCGTGAAGTTAATAAGATGTTACATAGAAGTGTTTAAAAGGTTTCAAACTTAAAGTTTTTTTTAAATTTAAAATCTGCATCGAAAGTTGTATTCTTAGTTTAGATAGAACTATTTAATGTATAAAATTGGACATTTATCGGCATATATATTCATTTGCTTATATATATATATATATATATATATATATATATATATATATATATATATATATATATATATATATATATATATATATATATATATATATATATATATATATATATATATATATATATATATATATATATATATATATATATATATATATATATGTATATATATATACATATATATATATATATATATATATATATATATATATATATATATATATATATATATATATATATATATATATATATATATATATATATATATCATAGTAAATAAATACAAAAAATACGAAGAAAATTAAGAAAAACAATAAGTTTTATTTATTGCGCATAAGCTGAAAGTAAATAGAACTCATAAAATATGTTCAAAATGTAGATAAAACAAGGGAAAAAATTCCAGAACAATGAAAAAAGGGTAAAAAAGGGGAAAATAAAAATAAAAATAGCAAAAAACGGGAAAAAAGTCAGAAAATAAGGACGAAAATTTTTTAAACATCCGGAAAATAAAAGATATAAACTTTTCATCAGCCCACACGATTATATCCGCGAGAGTGCTCCTGAATGCTCCTCACACTATTGTATTGATATATTTTGCTTTGGCTATATTAATACAATATTAGAAAGCATTGTTTTTTGCGGATATGATCGTGAGAGCTGATGAAAAGATTATATCTTTTATTTTCCGGATTTTTAAAAAAATTTCGTCCTTCTTTTCGGATTTTTCCCCGGTTTTTTGTTATTTTTATTTTTATTTTCCCCTTATTTCATTGTTCTGTAATTTTTTCCTTGTTTTATCTACATTTTGAACTTATAGAATATATATATACATATATTTAGTTTATTAATTTGTGCATTGAATACATAAAGTACCTTCAAAATCATCACTTAGGAGTTAAGTATTGCACTAGTTGTACAATAAAATGGTTCGAAGAATAAGTAATATTTCGAGTCTTTTTCCAGTTCTGGATGCCAGAATTGGTTGGGTTGTCAACAGTTGTATAATTTAATACCCTTGAGCTTTATTCCTTAGACGTTCAGTGCTTAAAATAAATAAATAAATAAATAAATAAATAAATACATAAACGGAAACATCCAGAATAATTTTCGATTTTTAATGATCGGATTTTCAGGTACTAGGACTTAATCATAAGGGTTCAAGTGTCACAACTCTGAACAAAGCTCGAAATGCGTGTTTACGAAAATGGACATAGCTATTCAAGAAAATAGAATTAATTCCGTTTCTCCAACCTCTTTTCTGTTCTTTTTTTAAAAGCACAATGCGAACATTGTTTATGAATCCAAATAAATTCGTAACATGACATCGTCTATTTACATAAAGCCTTTGGTACATTTTATTAAATTGGTCTTTTTTTGAAAGCACTTCAAAAATGAACAGCTGTTTTTACAAGATAGCCGCGGATGTTGAAAGTTATAATAGTGGTAGTAAATTTGCATTGTAAGAATTCAGAGCTTTTAAAACTAACTTCGTTTAATACGAAGACATTGCATGAGAATAGACATTTGGAATATGCTAGCCTCAATCGTTCCCGTTGTAATAATTATCCTTAGGAAAAGTAATTCCGTGTTTAGTTGTAAAATTTGGATTGAAAACCGAAAAGGATTATTTTTTCTAGTGACCATTTTCATAAACAAGCATTTCCAGCTGTGTCCATATTTAAAGGCTTACCGACATTATTAGAACTTAAGACTAAGTGGTCTTAAAGATATATTTGCCTTTTTAAGACGCACGAGGATAGGTGCGAATGTCTAATTAATTTATTTTTACAATGTTTCTAATTTATTCCCTTGGAAAGAAGTTTGAGTTTTTTTTGGGATTATCTCAATTATCTTTGATGCTCTTCGGTAGAAGGGCACCTTTCAGCGAAACCGTTTCTGTGTAGCAGTCCAATCACACTTCTCAGACGAATGAATGACCAATTCTATCGAGTGGACAAGTTGTTGTTCAGTGGAGCTGAATGAATGCTCCAATTCTCTGATTTTCTTCCCTTCCTCTGATCCTCTTTCGAATCCCTACTTAATAAAGACTCCTCTGAGAAATGTTGTATCACAAATGAAATCTCACTGCAGAAATCAAGAATAGGCTTCTAAGAAATGTACAGAAATGAATGCTAGAGTAGATTTTTCTAGAATTATTAAATACAAAGTTAAACCTTGGATCAATTTTCACTTTTTTTTTACGTAAAATGTATTAATTTAAATCTTTTAGGGGAATTTTGTAAGAAATATTGCATATGTTTGCCTATTAATATAATTTTTTTGTGAAAAAAGGAAGCCATAAATTAAATTTTTTATTGTTTCTTAAAGTAAAATTGGTGTAAAATACTACAGTTGCATCGCGCACCACTGGCTGTTACGTTTTGAATAAAACTTACCCTTCTTTGTTATCTTCCAGAAAAATTGATTGGAATATTCATGCAATCAGAAAGTATTGTCAAAAAAGAAGCATGGTCAAAAATCAGAAGTATGGTCAAGAATCAGAAGTATGGTCAAAAATACTTTGGAATACAGTAAAATTTACTATGTTTTTTGCTGGCTCGATGGGAACACCGAAAAGCACTATAATTTGGTAATGAGTTTTGGTAAAATTGAAATAAAATGTGGTTTTATTATCATGCTGTTTGGTAGTGATTTATAAACGCTTGTTAATTTTGTTTTCGGTCTGTTATTTCTATGTAAGCTATAAGCTAATATCTATCAACTCTTAAAACTATGAAAAATATATATTTCTAAAAATCTTTTTTTTCTAACGCCCACCCAATTTACACTCGTCATTCAGGTATAATTAGAGTGGATCTGTTGACCACTCTTTCAAGAGCACCATACGTTGAGCCCACAGTAAGGACTGATAGTACAGAGAATGAAAGAATATCCGTGCCTTATCCGGAATTTGGACCCAGGACCTTTGTGATGTGAGGACAGCTTCATGACCACTTCATAGTTTGGTCGGCGTATTTGTAAACATAAAAATGCTTCGAAAAGGTTGAACTAAATCAATAACTTAAATGTTATGCATCAGGCTGTCTTAACATCTTAAAATAGAAGCCTGGAGGTATTCTGTTTGAATCCCACAACCTTGGTTGCATTTATTTACTTATTGCTACACTTACACGAGCAGGCTTAGGTGCACCTTATTAAGTTTGGCGAATAATTCCTTGTTAAATCGAAAACATATGGTGTAGATTGAATTTGTTGAGCACAATTCATTATGACCAGAATTCGTCGTTCTTAGAATTCACCGTGAGCACAATTCGTCGTGGATTTTTTCTGTGCAGGTATATTTTTTCTGTACAGCTTATAGGTATGACACACGATGAAAATTATCGGCAACGAAACAGGCGAGTTAATCGTAGGCGCAATCGGATCCTGCTCGAAAACGCTTTTGCGACACAGGAATTGCAGTTGCCCGAAATAACAGCAATCGTTTTTCTCCACTGAGAAAAAAATGGCAACTCACATTTGGACCAATCAGATCATTTGAATTTTATAAAGTTTCAATTATATGTGATGGCATTTACATAAATAATAATGATGTCAACGGAGACGGAGAGGATGATAGTTCGAAAATTTTCATTGATGAAACAGAACAGTTATAAATGGAGTGTAAAAAGAAAATTTATTCAAGAACTTTTAAATTTTAGAACTGACAAACTATTAAATCAGATAACTTGATTTTATTCTTATTCGATTTGGAGTAATGATATACATTGGTAACAATACCTCACTTGCCTAGATAGGAACTTTAAGAAAGTAATGTGCCTTACTCCAATATAAACATTTATATTATTAATATATTATGCTAGTATATTTCTGAAAAATTAATCTTAGCAATGAATCATTGTTTGCTCCACTTTTTCTTTTGTGAAGAAAGCAATTGTTATTTTAAGAAGACGCTAAGCACAAATAAGTTTTTAATAAATATTTACAACAAATTACTCACTATGGACTAGCCACACATCTTTTACTACAAAAACTATGGGCGTTTCAACAAAGAAATTGAGGCTTTTTATGATATAAGACCAGTAAAAGTTTCAAACAAAAACTTTTTTTAAACCAAGTGACAAACAGAATATTCTAAATAAATTTCTTTTGATCTAAGGGTCGGACACTATGGTAGAATGATTCAAGATTTAAATGGAGCTAATTAAAAGTGATAGATAAATTAAGAAATTACCTAAGGTAAAACATCGATACGGCATATTTATGATATATCCGTTCTTACTATAAATTTCTGTCAAAATCCCAACAGTAACGATACAAAAACTATATGTTCATAACGAATTAAAAATCACTAGCTCTCAGACAAGATTGTTGCTATGCAAATGACACTTTCCGTTTCTTAAGAGAGCAATATACTATACAAAAAGACATTTTTATTTACTTCTGGTATAACAATACAGAGAAGAGAGAAATGAGAATCGTTTTCTTCGTATAATTTTAATCCATTCTTTTATTAAAACAATGCCTGTACGGCTACATGGTAATCTATTGACTTCGCAACGAAAATACAAATTTATAGCTTTTGTTGTTTCGTAATCTTTTATCTCGGATTATTTAACAGAACAAGATTTCACTAAAATAAACATTCCAATTCCGTCGATTCTTAATTGAATGTCTGACGTCGAACTCTTTGAATTTGCAACTGAAGTCATTTTAATACAATATTTATCCAATATCTTACGCATCTAATCGCGTTATAATCAGAAATGAAAGCCCAAGAATAGCGTAGAAAATTGTATTTGTTATTTACTGAATTCACCAGCCTCATCCCAATAAAGTGAACGACGTTTCAATTCAATAGTTTCGAATAATACGAATCATTCAAGAAGTCAGAAGACAACTATGCAAAACACAATGTTTGTATTCGTGGCTTAAGAAGAATAAACATTGGATCATAGGTGAGATTAAAATGATTGTGAGATAATAAGTCCTCTTCTGTTTAAACTAAATTAGGATTTAATAATATGTCAGGGGAAAAAAATCGTCTTTTTCAGGTTTGAGAAGAATGATAATTGTGTCTAATCCAATTTGTTCCTTTCTGTTAGAGATCTCAGTTAATCTACTTTTAAACATTGGATTGAATCCACTCTTTGTGATTATTCTACGCAGAAACGCGAATTAAATTCCAGGATAGAAATTAATTAAATTAAGTTTGAGTATAGTAATATATCTGTTGTAAAGCTTGTTATTTATGTTTTTAATTAGTATTTTAAATTTACTCTGATCATGTGGAGTCGACGGTTGAAATTTCCGATACCTGTTTTAAATTTTCACAATTAAAGAACTAAATTTAATTGCACAAAATATTGAAATTGAGCAAAATCATTGAAAGAAAAGAGGTGGATATCTCATGCACAAACTTGTATAGACATATTAGGACAACATAATTGTTTAGTTGATATTCAGGAGCTAGGAAACTATTATAAAGAATACTTTATATATTTTTGCAGATCTTTTAAATTAAATTTTTATCTTAACAAGCAATATTTGGTTTTAAAATCTGGGTATCAAGAAGATAATTAATCAATAATTTATTTATTATTATAAAAATTCAGTTAAAACAATAATTCAATGAATCCATCAAAAAGTTCCTTTAAATATGGTACATTAAGTTCGAGATTAGCGGTAATTTAAATAATTGTCAGAATATTTATGCATAATTATTTGTTTAAATAATTATTATATGAAAAAAACGCATCTTTTATTTCTTTTTATCTCAGATCCTAACAACCTGTATTAACAGGAGGTGAGCAATATTTTTGACTCCAACACTAACTCCTGCAAAAATTTCTTCGATTTCCACTCCAAGTCTGACTTTACAGCCCTAATTTGATTTACTATACTTTGTCGCAAATTAAGAAAAAAAAACAATACCTTATGAAGAGATCCTGTTTGCATCTAAGTGTACGCCAAATGAATGTCAAGTTCCCAGCGCGAACGTATATCAACCTCGCCAAGCAGAGGGCAAATTCTTAGGTCGAGTAGACATTCCCAAAACAATAATTAAATAATGCGATTTATAACAAATTCAAATCAAAAGTTGTAATAAACAAATAACAGTTATTATCAATAATAATCAATTAACTAGTAATAAGAATAAATAAAAATGATATCTAAAAATCGTAACAAATATACGTCTTTCTGTTCGTATTTAAAGAAACTGGAAGAATAATAAATATCGTCTTTTGCCGACGATTTTCTTCGACAGCGAAACAAAAGTATAAATTCTTTATCTCGCATTTGATTTGTAAAGGGAATGTAAGCACAAGACGCGTCATTTTTCGTGGTCCAATCAAATCCAATGCCCTTGCAACGTCATATAGTTGTTTCTTTTTCAAGAACGAATGTTGTCCTTATTTATCGAAATGTGTCGCCAAGTCTTGGATTCCAGTAAGACAACGAAACTATTACATTTTTTTTATTAATAATTCTATGATATATTAAATGAGTGACTAAATGAGTTATTATGATTTATTAAATGAGTGACTAAAGAAGGGAATTAATGAATGAGTGAATAAACAAAATGTCTGGCGTAGAGGATAACTCCTAAAATATGGATCTCGTTTATAAGGATCCCAGCTTAAGTTTCGAAATTGCCAAAGTCAGTGCTAACTTAACGAAAGTAGACCAATTTGTAATCTTTGCGTCCGAATTGCCGGCTCACTATATCAATATTTATAGATATGCTTTTATTTATGCTCTTTTATTGTATTTTGCTTGGTTGGTGTTTGTTTGGTTCAAAGAAGTAGCCTTTCTTTTTAGTTTTTGCATTTCTTTCAAGTTAACCCTGAGCTGTGATGTTTTGCACAAATGTGGGTTTCTAGTTCACAATGGTTTAATTTTTTTTAGAACTGGAAAAAATAAAAAATAAAATTGCAGTATTTATCCTCATTTTACACTTTTCATAGCAGTCAATCATTTAGTTCGAAAATTGTTTAGAGTTATGATTGTAGTTTTCAAAACCTTTTTTTAAAACTATGCTTTTTACCTAAATTTTTAGTTTTGGACTGTGGGATAGTTGCTCCCAATTTCAATAAATTTCATCAAATTTAGAAATGATTGAAAGTTTTTGCTCGTTTCGTAGGTTCATGAAAACAATTAGGATAGCTATGAAGCATGTAATCCATGTTAACACACTTGATATTGTGATAAAAGTGGCCTGCCTTTGTCGAGTATGTGAAAAAATTTTAAAATTTGATGAATTTGCTCCTGAGATAATTCCAACCTACTTCAAAAAAGTGAATAGCAAGCAAATAAGAAAAAAAGCTAATTCCTTTAATAACATAAGTAAAAACACTTCCAAATCTTTTCGGAAATAGCTTTTGCTTCAGAAATCGCTTGCTACTTAGACAATAATATCCTTCACAGTATCTGGCATTTTAATGATTATACAAATACTGCAAATTTTAATATTTTTGGTGTTATTTAGAAAAATAAATGCTGAAATTAAACAAAATATTCGAAAAATTAATAAAAAAATTTCTAAAGCACATTATTTTCTTATAAGTAACCAACACTGGGGTTGCTTTGCTCCAATATCAAGTTCTTTTTATTTTTTTTTTGTCGTATGCCTGTTTAGGCAGTGGGGGTGTGATTGTTACTGTTTCTCAGTGGCGCCATCTACGGCCAGGAATTCGACTTCTGCCACGCCATTCACACAACCACAACCCGCTAATAGGGTGGGTCACATTCCCACACAAAGGAAAAAGGACATAGAACACAGAGAGAGAGAGAGAGAGAGAAAGAAACTTCCATGCCTTGCCCGGGATTCGAACCCAGGACCTTTCTGTTGCAAGGACAGTTCCCTGCCCCCTACGCAGGCCCCTCGGCATAAAGTTCTTTTTGCCTTTACTTTATGCGTTTTTGAAGTTTCAAAAAGTTTGATTCATTTTATTTTCTTGCAATTTCTAAATTTCGGTTTTATTTTATATTATCTAAATTAGGTTTTATGTTTTAATTGTTTTACGCAACCTTAAATTGTAAATTAAAATGACATTAATTAGTATAGGAAAAAGCATAATTGAACTGGTAGATGTACTGTAAATTCACTGAATTTTTTGATAGTGCAATCTTAAAGTGTTATCCATAGTGACTACTGTCTACCTTGAAGGATGTTAATATTTGAGGGGAAAAAAAGAAATCTCTCGAATAATCAGTACACATGCATTAAAGCAACCAAGAGGAAAGTAAAAGAAAAATGAGAGCTCATAACTCTCGTGTCTTAATCGATTAACCGATTTCCTCGATATTTGGTACCTATTTCATCGAACAATGGTAAAAAGAACAACGGTTATGACAATCAATCGTTTTGAGTAACAATTCTACTTCATTTGGCGATATGAAGCCGAATATTATCCATTGGAATAAGAAGAAATTATCGGCGGCAGCTGCAAGGACGAGAAAGAACTTATTAAAGAAAAAAATCTGGATCACAGGCAGCTTATGGAATTTGCTCATAAATTTGATTGAAATAGTTATTTTACATATTAGTGAAATCCAAGCACGGTAATTACAATTATGAGCATTGCTTGCGAAATTTGAACAATCGTTGAACTACAATTCAATCGATAAAGCATTAAAATCATTTGTGATCACTTTACAAAAATGTAATATAGTAAAGGCTGCATATCGTAGGTGAAGTTTTTACTCTCGACACAATTCGAAATGTGCGTTTAAGAAAATGGACACAGACTTTTCATTTTAAAGTTATGATAATTAGCACCGGACTGTCTGTCCATCCAATTATCCTAAACTTTTTGGTTAGGAACATTTCTTCTCCTTTACGGATTCGAAACCAACTGGTATGGTTAAAAAACCGTGAATACAAAATTATACGGTTTTGTAACCATTTACAGCAAGCATGGTTCCAAAACCGAAAAAAGGAAATTTAATTGGGCATTGCAGTTACGTTATGCTAGGCTTTTTGTTAGGTAATGTAGCTATCTACTTTGTCAAGTGATCTGGGGTATGCAGCTTAATCAGTTTATCTAATGGATGCTGTACATCGTGTGGAATAGTGAGCCATCTGCATAGTGCTGCCATCTATGCTCGAGTTTCGTATTCCAGGATCACCATACGAAGAGTGGAAGACACTTTTAATGCTTTGTAGTATTGCGGTGTCAGTCGGTTATGAAACTAAGAGAAGTATATATTCAGCGAAAAGGAACTAATTGGCTTCACCACACGCTTAATTACTAGCAAATTATCAGGTATCCAATGAAGGAAAAATAAAAATATGAATCCTTATATCCTCGCATAGCTTTTAATTTTCGAGCCCTACTCGATTCTCGTTAGCTGTGAGCCTAGTTGACGTGGCTGAAATTCTGGTTCTTTAACCATATTAAGTGAATGGGACATCCTAATACCAATGAAAATTAAGCTAAAAGAAAGATTTAAACTAAACAGGATATCCGTAGACAGCTTTGAGGAAGGAAAGAAAAATTTAAGCTTGCTTAGCTTTAAAATTTTATTTGTTTCCGTACTAAAGTGCGTTAATAAATTTTATGAATGCAGACTGCAGTAAAACTTTCTTTCCTTTTAGCATGTTGAAGAAGACTCGGAAAGGAAATATATCTCTTTATAGTTAAGGATTACGTGCAAAAGGAAATGGAGAAGGAAACTCAAGATTACTCAAAACCCATCCTGTCGTAAAAAAGGACAAAACTTCTAAATTGCGAACTCTACTCTGTGTCTCCGAAGAAAAGTTTGGTTCATAAAAATCACAAGGTTAGCAACCGAACCTTAAGGATTTTAAATAAAACATTTTCATAGACAGATTTTTACACCCTAATCCTGTCTTTTTTTGTAAAAAAAAGAAGAAAAATATTTTCGATTTGTCTGAAACAATGTAATTACTCTGGTTAAATATATTCAGGTTCGTAATTATTTTGAGAGCGAGTTATACCGATTCTAAAAATTAAAAATGAATGCATGTAAGTTTTCTTTTAGTTTGCGCACATATTTCTATAACACAGTTATTTTGTCTTCTTAGATTATTGCTTCAAGTATATCAAAAGAGTTCTTAATAAATAATTAAATCAAAAAACATTTGTATTAGGACGTTACTATGAGGTCAAAATTTTGGTTTATGTTAGAGACATGTTTGCAATCTGATATTTTACACTTATTTTTCCTAATACTTGAATGATGTCTCTTCATTGTTGTAGAATATTCCATTTCTCTCTCAGGATTTTTATTTTATAAGGTCACGCTTGATTTAATGTCAAAAATCACACAAAAAAGAATATACAAAATTAAATAATAAGAAAATGAGTGATTAGATATTACCAGATTTAAATCTAAACATCTATATATATATTTCTCTCACACGGCGACAAAAAAAGCCTCATTACAACTCCCCGAATGACAACGCTAGAAAATCGACCAATGATTGCCGCTAAAAATGTCACATGCCAAAACTATCTGAGGTGGCTCAACATATAGCGCTTTTAAAAACGGAAACTGAAATAACCAGAGAGAGCATTCTCACCAAATGCGATCTCTTCCGAAATTCACCCTATCATCTGCTGCAATCTCATACTATTAAGCTAGGCAGAAGTGAGTAGTCTTTGTCGATAGATCCCTATTTTAGTATTTTGTCGAAAGCGCTTTTTTTTCACGAATTTTTATATTACGAATTTATTTGGCGATTTTTGATTTATATCACGAATTTATTTGTATTATTATTGTTATTAATTATTCATTGAAAAATGAGTCTCAGTCGTGCTGTTACGCTTTAAGATTTTATACTATAGCACATTTCTAGAAGGTTTAACGAATTGCATGTCATTTATCTGAATTCAAATTTATTTTAATGACTTAGTATTTACTAAAAAGATGTATTTTTTTTTTCGAAAAAAAAGTTGTTATATGGATTTGAATGATTGTTTTGAATTCTTAGATTTTTGTGCATTTGCTCTGTACCTAAGTTAGTAGCGAGCGAAGCGATCTTTGTTTGCGAAGCAAACCATATAAGATTGCGTAGCAACTTTCGGGTGTTGGCGAGCGTTAGTGAGAAGGGGGCGCAGCCCACTAGATGTTACGACAATGGGAAACCTACAAGACACGTAGTGTGCATATCTCGAGTCTGATTGGTTGTTAAAACGTGGCTTTGTTTATGTTAGCAACTGTTCTTTCCATTCAATTTCGAGTTACCTTACCCCGTCAAGTATCAATTCTCTCAAGTGATACATTCTATAATCCCTCACAAAGATTCTTTCATAATGATTTCAATTCTTTGACCATATGTAACGCACTTAACACAAAGACATGGACGAAGTCATGTAGAACATAAGCAAATTAATTATGCATCGATGTTGCCAGGTACGCAAAACAAAACTATATCACGTGTTACAATAAAATGCATAAATCTAAGAAAGTAATAAATCTAAGAAAGAATTATATTTCAGCAAACTCAATGTGTGAAACGGCAGTGCTGTATTTAATTAACTTCACGCTAATTAACATTGTAATTTATGTGGAAAAATTCGAACGTGCCATTTTGTTTATTGACGATCCGCTGGCGCTGACGTCATAGGTCACACGTGATTTTATGTTTTATCTTCTTCTGGTAGAGCAAGTACCCAATTGATGTCAATGATGCTAAATTAATTTTGGTAATAAGTACTACTGGCATTATGATAATTGGTGTAGTTTTGATGGGTATCGAATTTACTTTTATATAAGTAAAACGTATTTTATGAGCAATGTCTTTCATGTTAGATACTGCAGAAATGAGTTTTTTACGACCCCCCGAAGATATAAAGTACAGAAGAAAGTAGCATGATTGTTGTAAATTTTAAATATCATGAATTAACTCGAGAAACAACATTATGCCAGATGATAATGAATACAGTTAATCTTTATTTTGATGCGATGAACTAATAAATACTAGTTTCGCTTAATCTAATAACGTAAAGCCGTGGGAAGGTCACCAATTAATAATAAATAATTTTTTATGGAATTATTTTAGCTTTATCATTTGTGTACGCGCCCTTACGAAGAACAAACATATAGCTATTTATTAAATAAAATAATAAATTCTTCTTCTATTATTAAATAAACTCTTGAATGTTTTCTTTAGCAATGTGTAAAATTTTATTCCTAAAAATGAGTACAGTCATAAAAGAGGAATGAAATGTATTTTTTAAAATTCGATTGAGATATATGTTCTACATTTTTTATCCTTTAAGCACAGATATTTAGTGTAAAAGTGATGCTAAATAAATAGTATCGGTTAAAAAATCTAAGATATCTTGTTATTTGTAAAAGCTTTCTTACCTTTTATTATTTTTTTGTATTTATTTTTTCAGTGATAAAAAGGTTTCTTTTAGTATAAAAGACTGGGAAATGTTCTTTTATTTTACGATGAATAAGAGTTCTTCCATAGAACGATACAATGAGTCAAAGAAAGAATACAATTTAACTATTCTTGGTCATAACTTAAAATTTTTTTTCGAGACACACTGAGGAAAATATTTTCTTTTAACATGTGCTTATGCAATAGTTTAGTTTGATTTTAAAATACATTTAATATATTATTTATATGCGTTAAGTATTTTAGTAAATGTTTGGTTGAACCATAACACATCCAAAAAACCCATACATTCCTTAACAAGAAATAAAAATATTAAGAACTCAATGTATTTTAGATTATTTTTTCCCTTGGAAATACGAGTACAATCAAAAATTCAAAACAACCTAATATTTAAGAATGAGATGATTTTTTTTCTTTCACTCAAGATACATATTAATCATTCTTTTAACAGTAATATCTTCTTACGAACGACTTCGTTCTATATGTTTTCTTTATATGGCGACAAAAAGTTCTTCTTTCTCTTTTTATAATGGGCAAAAAGAAAAAAAAATTAAATATCAAGCAAATGAGCACTCATAAGCATAAACGCATAAACGCTTAAACGCAGTGAGCAAAAAAAAAAAAAAAAAATATTGAGCAAGAAATAAAATAACTCAAATTGAACAGCACATAATTTTCTGGAAGACAAAATCAAGGAGAGAGCTTATGTTTCTTGCTCCATACAAATTTAATCCCGGCCTGTCTTATACAATTAAGCATATACTTCTAATATCCAATCAGAAACACTTGCATAATGAGAGTCAGAAAAAATCATAAAAATTACACTTACAATTGATAAGTAAATGTCCGAAATGTCCGAAAAAAACCAAAAGATAAAGGTAGGTAGGTTGTTTAATTGCGTCGTACTAGAGTTGCATAATGGACTATTGGCGACGGTCTGGGAAACATCCCCGAGGATGATCCGGAGACATGCCATCACAATTTTGATTCTCTGCAGAGGGAATGGCTCCTCCGCTTTGGTAGCCCAACGACATGTGCACAAAGACGAGCACTTTACGGTAGAACAGTTTAACGAGGACCGATACCGAGCACCCTCTCTCTCTTCGTAAGCTGATGAAAGTGGTCATCCGCCCGCTTACTGACTGCAGATAGGGATGTTTGACTTCGGTGTTCTACTGGGAACCGTGTCGTTACGATTAATCCCTTGTGGGACCCGGAAATAAAGACAGGCCAGAAAAAACACTTTGTTTTTCGGAAGTAAAAAAACTTTAACTTTCCCTTCTGAATAACTTTCTCCCCTTTCCAATGGTCTTTCGAACTCGTGATTTCTGATTCGCCATTCTCCTTACTCGAACCTCGTTCCTTCAAATTTGGTGTCTGGCATTTTGCAGCATTGCGGGTGCTCTTTTCAAAATGTGCTGCTAGCTACTCATAGAAAAAAAAATAGATTTGGTGCAAAGATTGCGAGGTAAGGCCTTGCGCCGTGTTTCGAAGTTTATCTTCATTTGAAACAAATGTTTTGTAAGTATTTTACAAATTTACGTTTTATCTTTGCATTTAATAAAATACAAGTAAATCATAATTCAATTGAGATTGTTTTACAAAATTTTGCTTTCGTATGTTTATTTTTCTATTTTCTAAGCAATATCTTTTTATGATCCAGTTTTATATTAAAAAAAAACAAACTCTTTTACAAAAACATTTTATGTATTTAAACTCTAAATTAAATGTAGATTTGAAAAAAAAATAAGTAATTTAAAAAAATAAGTAATTTCAGAACTTATTTTAATATATCTCTCTATATATAAACGCAATAAAAGGGTTAATACTTGTTTGATCCTAAAGTACACGATGTTGCAATCGTACATTGATCCAAAAAATATGACGCTGTTTGGTTCAGATTTTAGGTTGCAATCATTGTTGAACTATTTTCCTCAGATTCGTTGATTGTATAGTAATCTACTATTTGGATAAGACACGATCTAAGTAAATATTGTAATTTGATTTTTTGGAAGGGTTGTTAGAAGCCAAAGATTTATGCCTACACGCTCATGATATCCCAAGATACGAAGGGTTCTACAAACAGTAACATTTATGGCTGAAAATTTAATTGAAAAGACGCGAGCATTGTTAGCTGTAGTCACTTTCAAGAAAAAAAAATAATTTTCAGGAGGATATGAAGTGGCACATAATTATGAAAAAAAAAATGACGCATATTTTCGAAAGTCAATGTTTTTCCAAGCCAATATTTATTGAAGTAGGAAAACAAATTACAAATTAAGCATTCTCAAAATATAGCAATGCTTTAACATTTATATAAAATAAACTTCCAATGCACATAAAATGCTAATAATTTATAAAACTGGTGCCGTATTTAAAACTCTAATGGTAATAATATCATATATTTAATTATACATAATTATCTAAACAAATATAATATTTTTATTTTGTTATTCCAGATTTCTCCTGTAATATTTGAAAGAGAATTATGACAATTAGAAGTTAATTAAAAATTATAAAGAATTCTTGGAGTAACAATCAAACTTTATTTATTTGAATTACTTAAGATTTCTTTAATTAGATAATTAGAGATTTTAGCAATATAATATGCAATGGTTTTGTATTTTTAATATTAAATGAACGTTTTAGATTAAATTTTTTCTTTTTTTAATTTCATTTTTTAGTACATAATTAATGATTTAAATAAGCGAGAAAAAGTATTAACTTAAGACTTTTTAAATCGTTTTAACAGAATACAAACAAAAGATATTTATTAAAAACATAAATTAAAAAATAAATATCTAGCTCACAAAGCAGAATGTTACTTAATTACTATGAATATTAAATTACTACTAATAATAACTACTTAGTATTATCAAAAATTTAATTTAATTAATTATCAAAGGAACTAATAGATTATATTTCTTTTGAGCACAATTTACTTTCAAACTATTTTTTTCCGTGTGTCTCTTTTTCATTTTAGTGTACAAATAAAAAAATTTTTTTTTTTGAGTGATGATATTTTAAATAAGTTTATTTAATCATGAAGGAGGTAAGCTTTTAATTTAAAAATAGTTATTCTCTATCCTTAGAAAAATTATTACTAAACTCTGACTCTTTCAAAAATATATTTAATTATTAAAAATGCAATTGAAAGATTATATTTTCTAACCAAATGCATTTAAAAAAGGAAGAGAGGAAAAACATTTGTGGCGATGAAGAACATATCCAATAGAGGATTTGTGATATCCTTCCACTATTAACCTCAATTCAGGAAAAAAATTCGCTTATTCAGATGTCAGACACATAATATTTCAGCATTTATTATCAATTTGTAACAATTATTATTTTTAAATATCTATATTTAAAAAAATGCTTATTACTTAATGTTTTTTATAATTCAAATTTTATTGTAAAGATGAAATTTATAATTTTTGATTCAATTTTGATTTAATTTTGACAATTTGAAAGGCCCCAAGAAGTAATCAGACATACTTTTTTTATATGTAACTTGAACAGCATTATTTACCAAATGCGTTGTTCGATGTTCTGTTGCACATAATTTGTTTTGTTTCAAACTATAAAGAATATACTGTGAGAATAAATATTTTTTACTCATTTTTGAATGATATTAAGGATTGTATAGATGGAAAAATCAAATCTTAAAACAAAATTTCTTTAATACCATGGGATAATTTTGTAAAATTAACAGAAGATGTATAAGTAAGTTTATATATATATATATATATATATATATATATATATATATATATATATATATATATATATATATATATATATATATATATATATATATATATATATATATATATATATATATATATATATATATATATATATATATATAAATAAATAAATACAAGAAAACACTAAGAAAGTTAAGGAAAACAATATTTTGCTACTCGCTTTATAGTCCCCCCTTTTTAATGTTTTTTCTTTTCTTTTTTCTTTTTATTTTATTTTATTATCTGTTTTTACATGTTATATTTACTTTTTATGATCTATTTTTATGTAGTTATTTTATAAAAAATTTTTTTTGAGTGCTCCTCACACTATTGTATTAATATATTTTGCTTTGGCTTTATTGATACAATATCAGAAAGCACTCTGTTTTGCGGATATAATCGTGTGGGCTGAAGAAAAGATTATATCTTTTTTTTTTCCGGCTTTTTTTCCGGTTTTTTAATTAACATTTCAATTTTTTTTTTTTTTTTTAATAAAATGTTTTTTTTTTTTTTTTTTTTTTTTACTTATTATTTCCCACCCCCTTTTTTTCATTGTCTATAATTTTTCTTTGTTTTATTCTTCATTTTGAACTTATATATATATATATATATATATATATATATATATATATATATATATATATATATATATATATATATATATATATATATATATATATATATATATATATATATATATATATATATATATATATATATATATATATATATATATATATATATATATATATATATATATATATATATATATGAGCAATTCTACAAGTAAACGCCAATTAGGCGGCCAAAAAAAAATAAAAAAAATTTTGGGGGGCACACTATTTCTACATGATTTTTTTTCTTTTTTACACCCTAAAAAGGCAAGAAAAAATCGTGAACATTAAATTTTTTCTTTGTGACATACTTTAAATGTGACATACTCTTCCTGACATACTCAGATAAATCTGAACCATTTATTCAGATAAAACGATTTTTACATAAATATAATATTATTATACTCTCTAAAATGTATTTATAGAGATTTCATACTATAATATTATATTTCAGTATAAAAATTGGCGTTTATTTGTAGAATTGCTCATATCGTTGTTTTGAAATTAAACCGTGGTAATTTAAAAAAGCAAGTTTTTCAGGAGAGCAATTTCTAACTTTCCGCGCTAATGCTAATCACGCCAATGCGATAACGATTTATCTGCTCTCTAAATTAATTTTATGGAACTATGAAGATAACACTTAGTTTCTCTAAAAGGGTGATTTTCTTTTTACACAAAATGACCCAAATATCTCATTTTTCGATTTACTACGGTTAGTTTCAAAGCGACGATATGAGCAATTCTACAAATAAACACAAATTAGGCGGCCAAACGAAAATTAAATGTTTTTTTGTGGGGGGGGGAGGCATGCTATTTCTACATGAATTTTCTTCTTTTTTACACCCTAAAAAAGCAAGAAAAAATATTAAACATGAAATTTTTTCTTTGTGACATACTTTAAATGACAAAATGCCAATTTTAAATTTTTCCCGATTTTTTCAATTCAGGAACATTAATTATTTTTATTTTCGTTTTATATACTAAAATATAATCTTATAGTACGAAATCTCTATAAATACATGTTAGAGAGACATTATAATAATATTATATTTATGTAAAAATCGTTTTATCTGAATAAATGACTCAGATTTATCTGAGTATGTCAGAAAGAGTATGTCACATTTAAAGTATGTCACAAAGAAAAAATTCCATGTTCACGATTTTTTCTTGCCTTTTTAGGGTGTAAAAAAGAAGAAAATTCATGTGGAAATAGTGTGCCCCCCCAAAAAAATATTTTTCTTTTTGGCTGCCTAATTGGCCTTTATTTGTAGAATTGCTCATATATATATGAATATATATATATATATATATATATATATATATATATATATATATATATATATATATATATATATATATATATATATATATATATATATATATATATATATATATATATATATATATATATATATATATATATATATATATATTCGATTTATTTTTACATTTTTCTTTTATTTCATGATTTTTTACAACATAAGGTTTTTTGCGATATCGACACATATAAAGAATAATTTTAACCGTGACTGTATGCGCCACCACAGAACCGTGTTTTTAGCAAAAACACGGTTCTGTGGTGGCGCATACAGTCATATCAATTATTGGTGATGGAATATAAGCACATAATACCAATTGTGGCGAGCAATAGCACATAAACATTATACTATACTCAGGTTATGGCTGCAGAGGTGCTTGAGGAAGTAGTACAGGATGCGATGAAGCATTGGGATGAGTTTCTATTTATATTTTTATATTGCAGATATTTATAAATTTTGCATATATTTATAAATTTTGCATCGATATTTATAATATTGCAGCTGCCTACGGTGATGTGTCCCGAACTCATACTTACTGTGGTTCATGTGATTTAGTGGCTGTCTGACAGATTTTGAATCTATATTATATAAAACGCTAATACGTATGTATCAATAAAACCGATGATATTTCTTTTCTCGCGTTGGCAACAGTTTTCACTTTTAATTGATAGGATTCGGTGCGCAAGAGCACGTAATGAGCATCATATGGCTAATCTATATTATATAAAACGCTAATACGCTTTAATTGATAGGCTTCGGCGCACAAGAGCACGTAGTGAGTATCATATGTCTAATCGGGTGAATTCTCACCGAATTATCAAAAACATTCTCACAAAATTATCTTCATCGAAGGCGATGCTTTACATCCGGAGTTCAGTACTATTTCATATTGTTTTACAACGCATGGTTTTAGCCCTCTGGTGGGAAAGAATTTAAAACAAAACTTACAACAGTTACTTTTCTCAACAACTGAAATTTAGAATAGTGTGATTAAGCAAAATATGCGAACTGTTTTCAATTTCAAATTAATATTGAAATGCACAGGTTTAGAATTTTCTACAGTGAAAAGTTTCTGAAATGAACTGCGAAAGCAGTTACGGGTGTTGGCGAGCGCCAGCGAGCAGGGGGCGAAGCCTCCTAGTTATTACTAAAATTCAGTACATAAAGAACTTTGACAACATCGCAGGCATCTCTTGAAAATAGTTGAGATTGAATTGAAAGTATTTCTGCACAGAAAATACAAGACGGCGAAAAAAAATTAATTGGTTAATACATTGTTTAAAACTAACTAAGGTGTTAGGATTAGAGAAGGAGTTGACGAATTAGAATATTTACAGTTTTGCTGTGTATTCGGCTAGGTTGCTATAAAAGTTTATTTGTTGTGCGAGATAATTTTGAAGATCAAGCTGGTCGGTGAAGGCGGCAAGTACAATTATAATTCAACTGGAAGCTTTATATTTTTATACAATTGCACAGTACTTACACGATTCTTTACTGAAAGTACATAAAAAAAAGTTATCTTCTTTTTGAATTTTTTACTTTTATTTTTACTTTTTAATCGTTCTTCTCAGAAGACGTGAAAATAAATGATAACTTTTTAAATATTTGAAGCGTTAGTTAACTTTAATTTTAGTTAACTTTAAATAAACCAAGTTTTTGAATATTTTGTTTTTATTGATGAAATGCTAGAGAACAGAATTATTTTTCGTTGTTAAACTTAAATTGCTTCAATGTATATAATGTATCGTTACAATCTAATTATGGTTTGTAAGTTCGAAATATGTTCGTGAATTGTGTTAACTTAAAGTCAGCAAATCAACTGTTACTAAAACGTATCTAAAAATTTCTAAAAAAATGAAATTCATTAAGAAAAGTTGAACAAATTTGACAGAAAGAAGAAAGTTTTAATGCTGAAAATTTTGACTATTTTTCATAAACAAAACGCGAACAAAGTTTTCTTTTAGAATGAAATTACAAAAGTGCTTTTCAAACCACCGGCGATACATCACTCTCTTTCAAAATATTTTCTTGAAAACAGTTTTGACTTCATAAATTATCCATTCGTCTCTGCTCTGGAGAAGAGAGACTCTTCTAAGAAATGTTGCGTGAATTTAAAACACGTTTTCCTCATTCCGTAATTTTTTGATACGATTTCGTGTTTCCCATTTTCTTCGCCCAAAATATTTTATTAGCTTATGAATAAACAATGCAAATTGAATTTCAAAAGTGTAACTTCTCTGATGCATTTGTTATATTAAATATGATTAATTGCTTTAATATATTTTTAAATATATAAACTATACACTAACAAAGTTTAGAAAAATATAAATTGCTCTTACATTTCATTATATATTCATTTCCTATTTATTTCGTTTTATACTGTTTGCTTCCTAAGTTAGAGACATAAAAATAATCTAACAAGGAATATCCTAAAATTAAATAGATCTAAAGAAGTGGCTAAACATTTTCATCGATAGTTTATATTTAAGGAAATTGAAAAGTGATTTTCTTTAAATGGCAATGATTAATTTTTGAAAACTTTCTATTAAATAAGTAAAGTAAATTATTTAAAAATTAAAATACTTTTACATTTCTCTATAAATTTTAAATAAATATACATAAAAAAAAGAAAAGAAAACAGAATTATATCTGCATAGCGACTTAAGTACAAACAGAATATTCTCTAAACTTGTCTAAAGGCACATAATAATATAAGTAGCTATAATATACACCGAAGAGCCATTACATTATGACCCCCCTCCATCTATAACAATGGGCTCCCCCAGGTTTTCATGGTTTCTCGCCCAGGAACAATGTTTTCATGGGGTACATTAGGACCCATAATCCTCATAAAACAATCCCTGACGTCTGTAAGCTACTTGAACATAGTTGCAGACTAGGTTCACCCATTCATGGCAACAGTTTTTCCTGCGGGGGATGGTGTTTACCAACAGGATAATGCACCATGTCATAAGGGTCGAATCGTCGAGGAACATTCCAGTGACTTTCAAGTCATGTCTTGGCCCCCAAATTCACCTGACCTTAATCGAATAGAGCATTTGAGGACCTACTTGGAAAACCAAATTCGTGCTGCCACGCTACCCCCTCGCAACTTGAGGGAGTTGCAGGACCAGTTGGTGAGCGCTTGGTACCAGATACCTCAGACTACCTATCAGCACCTTGTGGAATCAATGCCATGGCGGGTGCTAGCAGTTTTGAGGGCTGAAGGTGGTCCTACATGTTATTAGCAGGGTTGTCATAATGTAATGGCTCTTCGGTGTAAGTAGAAATACTATATCAGCAATATTACGCGTATGTTCTGTTCTGATTTCACAACTTCTTTGAACTAGTATTTATTTATTTATTTTAATTTTAATAGTGTTTACTTGCATTGTTTCTTTTGGGCGTCGAACAAACGTTATACTACTTTGGGGCTGTTTTGTCAAACGAAAAAAATTCAGTTCAAAATTGTTTCGATAAACTGCTTCCATCCACTTCTCCAAGAAAGAAAGATGATCGTTTTAGAAGGTAAAACAACGCAACTTTCATTCGTACAGGATCGTCAAAAATTGGGTAGAACGAAAATCAAGAGTGACCATGAAACAAATCGCCCGTGAGACCATAACGAATGATATATCAACGCGGAAAATATTAAAAGAGCTCAGCCTCAAACCGTACAAACTTCATAAAATGTCACTCCTTACAGAAAAGAATAAGCGTGTTACTCCAAAGATGCTTTACACTCCGGTGTCGGTTAGTAGCGATGGGGACAGATCTTCCTTACCGACGAGATCACTGATGAATCAGGTGCAATACCTATAAATTAATTGAATCTGGTCTGGTAATACTTCTCATCATTGAACAAAGCAAAAAAAAAGCTATTGGTTTGGTGTGGAGTTAAACGCCACTGGCAAGACTCCCCTTGTTTACGCAGATCAATGAAGTGTACTGACGAGACATCCTTGAATCTGCGATATTTTCTTAGCCAAACAGTGCTTCGTTTGTGTTTCAATAATACTCCTTTCCGGCTCACAAGGCAAAAATGACATATGGGTGGTACAAAAATCCTTTTGCATATTTCTTCACAATTGCAGAACGGCCATCTTATTCACGCTCAATCCCATGGACTGTATTGTGTTGTCCATTTTGGAGACTAGACCTTTATGCTAGATGTCACAACAGTTTGGGTACAACTAAAGCAATCCCTGCGTTGGAAGTGATCTCCCGGCCGAAAATCAAAAGATTCGTTTGGCACTCTGTTTTGTTTGTTTGGCCAAGTGAAACAAACGACTTTGAAAGCTCTTTAGCAATGGTTCAAGCCGTTATTACTTATTATTGTTTTGCTTTCCCCCATTATATGTTTTTCCCCTGTTATCATTGTCAGAAGCTCATGTCAAGTTTTTGAACAAGTTACTTATGAAATGAAATGTAAGAGGGGAGATAAATGAAAAAAAAAAGGTATTTTATAGGAAAAAACAATCCTAATTTTGTCCAAACTAAGCGAAAAACTTCTGATATAATTTTTTAAAGATCATTGTAATGATATAATTATCAATAACAAATGAAATATTGAAATTTTCTTTATGTATAAGACAAAAATAAGTTTTTAAAAATATCACCATCCTTCGGGTCCCATGAAACGATTTAAATTGTTTGTTTTCTTTTTAACTTTGGTTTGTTTATATTTGATTTTCTCAACTGTTTGACTTGAAATTTCATTATAGTTGCGATTCTTTAATTATTTTCCATTCTCTTTTTTAATAACACAACACGCTTCTACGCGTTTTAAAATAATACACATTGTAATAATGCGCTTTTTTAAATTTGATTATTCTCAAAATGAATTTCTGTATCATTTAACCTGTTACTTTATGGGAAAACGACTATATATAGTATATTATATCATCTGGCATTTTATTAAACATTGTTAATTAATCATCTTCATATAATATCTAATATTCATGTGAAAGCTATTAATATCAACCTGATATGTTTATCTCTTATATACTGAACCAATTCATAACTATCATTGATATTTATTGCAGATACGTTATTACAGTTAATTAATTTGGTTAATTTAGTCAAGAACTAACATCACAACACTAGTTAATCTTACGACTTTTACCAATTGTTTCTAGTCAAATAATGATTCTTTGTAATCATTCTATGTAATCTTCATCATTCTAAGTTACACTCACAAGTGAAATGATCCTTTAAATTGCTATATTGCAGTTAATAGAAGGAGTCTCCTACTAAATTGTGACATGCTTGACTAACTTTGGAACTCTAAATTGTGACATACTTGACCCTGTATTCGGTTCCATCTTCGAATACAAACAATACTATTATATAAATATTCATTTATCAATGTGTCATCAATCACTGCATAACTGCTTCTCATCGATTTAAACCACTGCGCTCTAAGAAATTTCATCTCTAGATTACTGCTACCGATCGGCAAAAAAGAATGCTCTAGTCATTTACCGTTATAATAAATAAACGCCCGTAAAACTTTATGACCAAAAAATAGGTTGGGTTTAAACCCAGGAATTTTGTGTCCTTTGTTTGATGCTGTAATCACCATAGATAAAAGAGTACAACCCAAATTGAGTTAAAAAGCTTTATATAATAACCGTATAAATTTAAGGTGGATTTTAGTAATTTTGTTGAAGCTCATTACGATAACGGACACAGGGATTTTTTCTCATAACAGGTAGTTGGCTGAATAAATCAAAAACCAATTCACGGAATTTCACGGAAATTTCTTAGAGTGTTCCATTACGATTTCCCGAATTTGCCTATCCTTAGAGTGCTTCATCAAATGCATCCATTAGGCTGGGGCAAATAAAGTACTGATAGAATAGATTTTTTTTCTTCCTTCTTTGGAATTACGCCATTCCATCTACTTCTGACGTGATGGCGAGCATGTCCCCAAAGGAATTAAACATTGTCCGGATCCACTTGACTTCTTGCATTAGTTTATTTTCGCCAATTGCTCCGATGTTACCATTTACAAAATCCTATTAGTTCAAGATGCCTGACTTGGCTCATTTCTTTCATTTGGTTTCGTTAGACCTGCAATTGGATAACTCACAATTTAGGATGATATGTCTTCCTTTTTATGTGACATTTGCAACTATTCTGCTAAACACTTAGTGAATACGCAAAAATGGAGGAATTAGAATTCCAATTTTCTATTTCAATGTTCGAGCTGTCTCTTAGAAGAATCGTTGTCATTTCAGAGCTAATTTCATATCAGAATTTGTATATAGCTCGGTACAATTAATTATGTTTCATAACAGCAACGAATTTTTATTGAGGACAATAAGAGTAAAAATGAATTTAGAATCATTAAATCAAATTAATTTTTTTGTCTGGATCTGAATACATACTTTGATAACTTTTAGGAAGGAAATTTAACGCAATATAAAGAGAAATTTGAAGAATTGGAAAATAAAACATTTTAACTAACCTATGACTTGTTTAAACTGATTAAAAATGAAACAGCTCATAAAGTGCTTAGAATACAATAGATAAGAATATCGGAGTTTTTATTTCTTTATTAATACGGATTAAATGCTTTTATAATTAACTTAAAATTGTATGATAAAGCATTTTGTTTTTGTTTAACACAATGCTAGGATAACATTTTTAAACACTCCTAACTTCTACAAACAATTAGAATAATTGTTGATGAAGTCAGGCACATGAAGGTTACTCCACATTAAATAATTTTAATGGGGTGAATTCTGTTATGATAAGAGGGTCACTATAAGCAGCTGCAAACTGCTTAAAGAGAAATGAATGCAATAGGAAAACTCTTATGATAAAATACGTTAAGTATCTATTATTTTATTGAAAATTATTGTTTTGAGCACTTGAATTTAAACGTTATTTACTATCTGTTCTAGATTTCGCCCGAATAATTTCCTTCCATCTGAACAATTAAAGTTTCCGAATCGATACATTTTTAATTGATTTCTAGCATATCTTGAGTTATATTTCAATTTTATTCTTTGTTATAAGGGAAAAAGTTCCTGTCTGCAACTTAAAATATATTTTGAGTAAAGGGCGGGGATAGAACGAACATTTGAGAGGATCCTCTTAAGATTAGAAGTTTTGAAATTGTTTAGACAGAATAGCGATAGCGTTAAATGCCGTTACTGATAAATAATGTTATATGCATAATAAATTGAGAATCAGTAAAATTTAATTCCTATAAAGTAAAAATGTCTTTAAAACGCAATTTTTATCCTGCACTTTTGTCTATTCTCTATTAAGTGCTTCTATTAATTTTAAAGCTTTGACACATTTTAAGAAAGAAGTTTCACTGTGGATTTATTACAACAGATAAATACAATACAAACACACCTAACTGAATATTTTATTTACTCATTTCCTGATAACTTCTGCATTTTTCAGTCCACAAAGTATCCAATTTTCGCAAATTGTAAGGCAAAAAATACCTAACATTAGCCATACATTAACTCAGCACTGACAGTAGGCCTACTTTTCACATCCTGCTTGAAATTGTCAGATCGGGCTCTTCGCATTCAGGAGTATGTTTACGGCATCTAAGACCATTATTCTGTAGTTGAGACCTGAATGAATATGGGATTCGGTACCAGAAATATTAAATTTGGTCGACCAATCTTTTTCAACAGAGAACCTTTGAAAAAGATTGTTTATAAGGGAAATGGTGTGTCAAAAAGTATAGTAGATCATTATTTTATAATTAAATAAAGAACTTTTTAACTATCGTTATAAAATTATATATTATATTTTATTATAAATTATGCTTAACTTTAACTATTGTAAAGAGTATACTAATTTTCATAATCAAATGCTGTTAAGAATGAATACTGAAAACAATTGTTAGATAGTGTGATAAAGTTATTTATTAATTAATATTTTTAATACAGATTTCATTTTTATATACCGTATCATGAAATTATTAATTATAATTTGTAATAAAAACATGAGAATTTTTAATCACTAATTACCGAATTAAATTTTTTTAATCAACGATTAATTATATAAAATTTTAAGAAATTTAATTATGTATGTTGATGGCATTTTGAAAAAAAAAACTTTGACGGTCCATTTAGACAAAAAGTCAACTTATAAATTGTTTTCTCTAATTTGGTACTTGCTCATTCAGATGAGTTTAGATAGGAAATTTACATACAATCAATTTAACAGATTTCACTTCATATTAATATTATTTCGTTTAATATTTCTTATTATACCAAATACATTTATCTGCTGTTTTAAAATAACGAAAGCTTTTTGTTTCTGCTGTTAAGAAGTAGACTAAGTAAAACCTTAAATCCCTCTGCTATTTTCAAAAAATATTTTTCTCTTCAATTTCAGTATTATGCATCCCATGTTGGCAACAATGACATCTAGCGTTGTGGTGTTTAGAAAAAAACAATTTGAATCACTTACATTTTGACATTTGTTTTCAGAATAAAATAGAATTCTAAATTGTAACCGATTTGGTCTAAAGAAAATATGACTTTAGGTTTCTGTATTAACTTTTTTTTCTTTTTTGCCGCTTTATCGAAAATAGGTAGATGGAAATTTTATTCCTTCTTTTTTTACAAGGATTTGGTTTTACTGTTTGCGAATGGCGATTCATTTTAAAATGATTTATGATAGTTAAGATAAACACAAAATGAGAATTTTCTTGAAACTTTCTGCTATTTGGAACAATGTTAACAAAGCGAACGAAATGTATGCTTTTACAATAAGGTGAGGGGCATAAAAATGGTATACTTGAAATAAAAGAGAGTGATTTTGCAATTTTGATCGAAATTGATGCCGATTTTCAAAAGAGGTTGTTTTGTTCGACCGGAATCTATGCGTTAATTTTTTGTTGAGGTTAATGCATGTTAATATTCAGATCAGTAAAATGAAATGTCAAAGCGAGAAAAATGAAATTTTTTGTTTTGATTTTAATCAAGATATTAAGATAACATGTTTACTGTATCGCAGTTTTGAATGACGAAACTTTGTGACATCTAAGTCGTTGCTTTAAAACCAGCTAAAGCATAATTCGAATATATTCTTTATACTTTTTTATTATCGAATATAGAAAGGAAATTTTTAAAATATCTAAAAATATTTTCGAAATCTAATTTTTTGGAAGTTCTTTTTTGGTAGAAAAAAAAAACAGACTGAAATAAAATTATTTTTTTTCTTCAAATTATAAGTAAATTGATCATTGTTATTGATTCTATTATTGCCATTAACTATATTAATATTTATAACACAGCATTAAAATTAGTAATCACGCAAGTTACTAGAAATTTCTAATGTAAGTGGGAATTTTATAGATTTATTTTGTAACATCAGAAATTTCATCCGCACTTTTTGACCTTAAGCCATTCGCTTCAACAACTGTAAGGGAGAATGTTGTAAAATGTGCAAGAAAAGAAAGGAATGAAAGTATGAATAACTTTTGATTTAACGATCAGAGTTTAACGAACTAAAGGTAGTTTTAATGGTTCAAGGGCCTAATCTCAAATATGATTATTAATTAGCGCAGACGATATTTTAAATTACGTAATAAGACATAAAAATGTACTGAATAGACATAAATAGTTTTTCGATGGGCTTGGATTTCAATACATAGCTGAAGAGTGTTGTATCTTGGGCTGAATGTACACTGACGAATTCTACATTTGGTATATGCCTGTGAGAAAAGGCAATATATGTAGGGTTACGGAAGTTTTTTGCAAACACGTGCTCGAAGGCACTGTTTGATTTTCTAATGGAGTTCCAATCAGTTTGGTTTGAAAACAATACTAGGCAGATAGGTGACAAAATTAAATTTTCTGTAAGACAACCTTACCAAATTTAAAAAAAAAAAATTATATAATTTATTTTGGTTATTCTTAACAAAGTCCAAAAAGTGTGTGTATTTCGTACCTATAGACCAGTCTCAGTATTGTACTTCTAACAAATCCAAGGTATGTGTAACAAGGCGAAGTAGCACAAATATATTTCTCATTGGACTATGCCATCCCCACTATATATTAAAACTTTTACGTTGTTAGAAAAGCTATGCATTTTATAAACATTTCAATAATATAATATTTGGTATTGCGTTTACTATTAATTTTTATTTTGGATCATTGAAAAATAAGTTTTAACTGTGCATAAATATTAGCAAGGTGTAATATAGAATGGTACTGCACAGTCGCGTACCTCGGACAGATGTTCCTTACTTTAGAAAACATGACTTTCTGAAATGTATAACAGATTCGTTGATAAAATTCTTGTCGATGTAAGAACGTATAATGCAATTTCCACAAAATAATTATTTCTAAACTAAAATTGGGCGAAGTTACAACATTCTTCTCTACAGTTTGCTGAAATGAACAACAACATAATACACACACTATTAGTTTTCGGTGAGTCATCATCAGTTTAGACCATTTTAGTTATCTGAACTTCTCTTACTGGAATTGTGACGTCAGAACAAACATTATAGACTAATTGTTCTTCATGATGACTGGCCTCATTAAAGCTTAACATACATTTAAAAATTAGTACAAAGCCACTCCCCAAAATTCAATAGTCATCAGACACATAAAATAAATGAAATAATATTAAGGTTTGTATTTATAAATATGTTGCTTTCATTTTACTAGGAGCCTGCATATTTGCGATGATAATATCTCAAATATGTGTTCAAGAGGAGATTTGGAAATTTTTGATGTAAATAATCAGCGAAATATAATCAAAAGAGACTTTTCGTAGGTCAAAACGCATATCTTATAAGAGAAAAGGCATTTATTTCACAATCTTATACTGTTGTGACAAAAAAAGTTCTGGAATAATTCATTTTACTCTTGACATCGCTAGAAGCCACTGAAAGGCAAAAAACGCAACTCTGTCAGGAAGTCATCCTATTTCACGATAACTAATTAGGATATTAGCATGTTCCAAATCAACCTTTAAAATTATTAAGATTGGATTTTAGCGATTTAAAATCAGATCAATAGAACAAAAATGATTCTGTCTGATAGTTTTTTTCTGTATCTTTCTGTACTCTTTAATACAATCTTTATCACTAACTCGCAGTTGGTTACTAACATTTTGCGAAATCTGGTGATTGAGGTGAGAGATGGACAATGTCTATTTCCCAGATTCATTGTCTGAGTATATTAGAGAGAGACAAATTGAAGAGACGTTCAATGTATAAGTATTGCCATTCAACTATTGTTTTATATGTTTTTTTGAAATAGATTTTGTCACATTTTGAAAGTCACAAATTGTCTTTATAAGATAATCTAAATAATCTAGAAAAACATTTGGATGTTTCAACAGGACATATTTATTAAGTGTATAGCACATTAATTTGTGTAACATAAACCATTGACATTAATTAGCATTTTTTCCAAAATATATATTTAATATTTCTTTAAATGTCAATTTTTAAAAATGAAATTCAGTAAAATTTTTTAATTCAGATTTTTGTTTTGGTCCAATTTTCATAAAGAAGAATAAATTTTGCACAGTGAACTAAAAAAAAAGCTGTTTTAGAAAATCGTAATTTTAAAAATCTCGGGGAAGATTAAAAGAAATAAGGAATAAATAAATCTCAAATTAATTATAATTAAACCATGATATATATCATATTTTAATTCACTTAACAAAGTAATTAATGTTAATTAAATTATCGTTCGCTTATCAAACACTAGATAACAAAGCTAATATAAATATTTCAAATTTAATTCAATTCCACTTAAAAACTAATTAGCAAATGAGTAAGACGGAAATTTCGCTATTGTTACACAGAATTAATTAAAAGAATGACTAATTAATGAGATGAAAATCTAATAACGGTCTTATTCCTGAACACAGTTTTAATCACAAACATTAGATTAAACGTTTGAAAAAGAAATAAATGAAATCAACGAAGTTTTAAATCATCTCTATTTCTTAAAATTTTTAGAAATGAATATTTCAATAAGTTAAATTTGGCTTTAGAATCATTATAAAACACAAAAGTGGTTTCCTAGCAAATTGAATAACATATCAATAAATTACTTGAGAAACACATTTGATTCAATATTTTCAACCATTTGAAAATTAGCATCATTCCATTAGTTATTTACATTTTAGTTTAAGAACGCATTTGACTTATACCTTTTCAATTATTTATTTCAGACAAGATAGTCTAACGGATTAGAATAACAAGATATAATTCTTAAATGAATGAGAGTTCATATGGAATAATGCGCGGTGTTTCATTTGTCCAAGCAAAAAAGAAAAAAAAAGTGAGTCACGAAAACTGCAGTAAAATTGTTGTTGCAAATGAATGCATTCAGTTCAAAATAACATAATTTACACGTTGTATACTTTGTGTCTATTAAATACGGGAAAATTCGCAAATGATATTGATTTGGAAATTAGAAGTTTGTCGGTGAGATTTTTTTTCTAGATGCAGCGCCAAATGCGTGTTTAAGAAAATGTTCACAGCTCCAAATACGTGATAGGGAAAATGGTCATCGCTCTAAATGCGTGTTTAAGAAAATGGTCACAGCTCCAAATGCGTGTTTAAGAAAATGGTCACAGCTCCAAATGCGTGATAAGGAAAATGGACTCAGCAAATTAAGAAACTGGACATAGCATTTGATTTGACTTCTGTTACGAAAATTGTTGTTTTTTCGGAGAATAAACTAACGGATCTGAATAAATTCGTGGTTATGTGGTTCATTTGCCTAAACCATTTCAGTAAATGTTTTTTTTTTTTTTTTTACAATGTTTCTTTTTACAAGGTCGTCCAATAAATTTATAAAGAGTGGTAATGAGTTGACATCACCCGAAATTAGACTTTTTTTAAAACCACCTTATCGTTTAATGTACTGAATATGAAGAGATACCTTAAAAGTTTCAGGTATCTCTTAATGTAACCAACTCAAAAGTTTACTTACTGTTTAAAAATGTAGCTATGAAATTCCTCTTTTAGTTGCTAAATTCGGGTTGAACATTGAAAAAACGCATTTCGAGTTGTGCCCGTTTTCTACAACACACATTTCCATTTTCTGAAACACGCATTTCTAGAATAAAAAGATTCTTCAAAGAGCTATAAATTCTTCGGAACTTTCTTTTATCAAGAGTGCATTTCTCAGTTTGCTATGTTAGGCATATGGTTCGACGTTAACTATTCATTGTGGGCAAAACTTGTCAATTCGTCGTGGGAACAGCTCATCGTCTTGACAATTCGTATTGAGCACAATTCAATGTGACAATTCTTTGTGGGCACAACTCATCGCTTTGACAATTCTTATTGAGCACAATGTGGTGTGACAATTCGTCGTGGGCACAACTCATCGCTTTGACAATTCGTACTGAGCACAATGCGGTGTGACAATTCATTGTGGGCACTACTCATCACGATGATAATTCGTATTGAGCACAATTCAGTGTGATAATTCGTTGTGGGCACAACTCATCGCTTTGCCAATTCGTATGAACAAAATTCGGTGTGAGAATCGGTCGTGAGCACAACTCATTGCTTTGACAATTCGTATTGCTCCCAATGCGTCGTGGGGACAATTCGTCTCGGTAACAAAATTCATGGTAATTACAATAAACCGCAGCGAGAAATCATCGTGAGCACAATTTCTTGCAGTTTCGATAAAACGCAGTTATTTACAAAGACAATTGTCTTCAAAAGATAACTAAATATTTAATTTGTGGCTGTTTAAATATTACGAAAGCACCTACTGGGGGAAGGGTTCTTTGATTTCCACATTGTTTCCTTCCAGGGGACAGAAGTGTATGAGTAATGCTTGTGTGCGACATTGAAATCCTCTTATTTTCTATTCATTTAATGCAAAAAGATGTAACAAAAATTTGTGAAGACTCTTAAACTCTGAAAGTCTTATATTTTTAATTAATGGTAAATTTGAGATAAGAAAAGGTTGCAAATTTTTTTTTTTACTAAGTATTAGAGGTCAAAACTTTTGAACATCGAAAGAAATCGTAAAAATTTTATAAGGAATATTTTACTCAAAATGACATAAAATAAATGAAATAACAATTCAGTTTCATGCCTAGTTACATGTTTTATTTAAATTTATTTCAAAAATTAGCTTATCATAGTAAAAGTCAAAGCAAACAACAGAAAGAGGGTCTTAGAATAACATGCGACGGGGTTTGTAATTTCTTATTTTGCTGAGACAGGGAGAGGGGTTTAAAATTTCCGAAAACATAGTTGTAATATTGAACGTCCTCTTTTTCGTTTTCGCTTTAGTTTAAAAGTCTGTGCACTGTGTATGTTCGATTAACAAACTAACTTTATTTTAAGAAATATTGTATATATGCATCTTAAATTTATGATTATTGCTTTAGATTGTATCGTAAAAGTGACTTTACTTATTATTGTGTGCATCATGTCTTACTATAATTATAGATTTTAGAGTTACTGAATAATACACATGGTGGTGACTACTTTGTAAAAGAACATTATAGGGGTTTCATTACACCAGGAAGTATCTTTGGCTTTGGTGTAGCTGAACACCTAGTGATCACCACTTTGGTGTTGAAACCATTTTTTGCTGTTTATATGCACGAAGCGTTTTTACAATGTAGATACTCGGTCCTCTTTACGAATACGGCGTGCCTGAGGTTGGAGAGCACCGCAAAATATGTTTCACTGCTTTTAGTTGTTTCTCGTTATTCTTTCTCAATAATAGTAGAATGAAAAGGGCCAGACTTTAAAATTGTGCAAGGACCAGAGGCTGCTATATTCTCAACATGATTATTGTAATCATGTTGAGAGCATGTAAGCCTCTGGTTGAGAATGACTTTTTGAGCTCTTAAAACTCGTCGACTGTTATTTCCAATTTGTATATTTTTGAGGAGAATGAAGTAATGTTCAAGTAATGTCTTAAGACATAGTTCCTTGGGATTACTTATTTAACCTCAAGAGCTTGTTTTTAATCTTTCTTTCTATATTCTGCTTCTTGGAAACAAACGACTGGAGGTTTGTCAACAAAATATTGTTCGAAACACAAACCTCGAACGGAACACACCCTAAGTAAAAAAAAAGACATTTATAAAAAGTATAAAAAATTACACGTATAGATAGTCTTTCTTTAAAGATTTTTTGAAATCTATAATAATTGTGTGAATAATTAAAAAATATCAAAATTATGCAACAATTTAAGCAAGGAAACCCATTTCAAATGTAAAATACTTTAATAAGGAATCATTTAAGATAAAAATAGAGAAAGAGGTAAGTATGGAAATATCTACATAAAACTTGTTCTTAATAGATAATAGATGTTTTGCTGTTTTGAAACACTCTAAAGATACATCATAACCTTGATTTAGATATAATACAAAAAGAAACATTTCTAACTTTATTTCTTTAACTCTCCTCAAGAAAAGAGAGTTTCACGTATTTATCTGGTATTTTTTTCCGGCAGTTTCATTGGTTGTTGTAATGGTATTTTGATCGTTTCTAAGAAAGAACTTCTAAAAAATAATCATCTTTTGATCTTTTCCAAAAAGAGAAGAAAGACGACGTCAAGTATTGTTTGGGACAAAGCCAACGTGTTGGATTTCAAAGGAAAATTCTATAGAGCTATTTAGAACATATGTGATGGGAAATAAATGTTTTTTTTCGAAGCAATATTTTTTCTATGAAATGTCATATTATAACAAGTTTGAATCAGTTTTAATACATTGTCGTTCAATTCTACAGAAATAAATTTCTCAAAAAAAAAAAAAAAAAAAAAAAAAAAAAAAAAAACAAATCTGATTTATTTAGAAAATGGATATATAATCAGTTTTTATAATAATTTTTCTAATTTTAATGAATTTTTTATTCAGTGAATGAATAATAATTTTCCATTTGATTCAAATTATTTCACTAATATATAGTCGCATAAAATCTTAATCTTCAACCAAACTCTAATTCTGTTGATATGAGTTGAATCACATTAATGCATTTGTGAGAAGGTTGGGTTTTGCTTTAATACATTATTAATTGTACATTATTATTATTAATTTATCTCTATATTAAATTAATATCGTCACATTGTGTCACATATTCTGTTTTCTTATTCTTTATTTTGTCCCTACTACAATGGTTTATTTCTTAAAATTAGGCAATCGTTCTACTTTGATTAACATGTTAACGAAATGCTCGTTCATAAAGCTATAATAATTATATACTGGTCTGGATAGTTTGGTTGGTAGGGAGCTGGACTCATGTTTGTGAGACCGGGAGTTTGAATCCAGCAGGCCGAAGACTCTTTGTGTAGTAAATAGTGACAATTACACGTTAAATCTGTCGGGTTACAAAATCCTTCATGTTCCCATAACAAATCAATGTATCTGGGGGTACTTAATTGGAGTTTGATAGTTCTCTGGTTCAGGTCAAAATTACGATTTGTAGGTGAATGAATGGATGTATGAATAGGTCCGCCCCATAAACGGGTGTGGCACATGTATGTGGCAGCAGAAATCGAATTCTCAGCCATAGATGGCGCCACTGAAAAACACGAACAATCTCACCCCCGCTGCCTTAATGGCCGACTACCGCAACAACAATTATATACTTCATTATGAAAATGAACTTTGTCTTTTTTAAGTAGTTTCACTGCTATACTAACTCTCTTTTTCTTATTTCTCAATAAATACCATGATTTTATAATTTAATAAAAGTGTAAGTCATTCCATGTCTCATACATAACAGTATAGTTTAAAGCTTATAGAGGTTAAGGAGACAGTCAATAAATTACAAATGAAAAATAATATTTTAGAATATTTCATACCAAAAATACAACAATAATCTTTAACTAGTATCGAAATAATCTTTTGCCTGAGATTCAATGATTATAACCTGTTGCAGTTTAAGCCCTGCATCCAATTCTATGTCAGTGGTTATTCCATTACAATATCAGATTTGATGTGATATAGTTTGTTCCGGAAATTTTTTATTCAGTATCAACAGCTTGAACATGTCTTTAAGGCTTAGTGCTTTAGAATAAATGTTTTAAATATTTGTAGAAACCAATATTGCGGTATTGCATAACTTAAATAAATTTTTTTTCATCTTAGACCAGGGGTCACCAAACTTTTTTGATCATCGACCCCTATATAATTTTTCGAAATCTCCATCGACCCCCACAAAAGTAATTTTCTATTAATTAAAATGAAACTCTATTAGATACTGTGTTTGTACATTTATTTTATGATTTTAAGCATTTATTAAAGTTATAGTACATTGTGTAACAATAGTTTTATGAAAAATATATTAATATTGAAATTTAAATACCTTATTATTAAATAATAAGTAATTATGCATAAGTAGATATAATAAGTAAAGTAACTAAAGATTTACTGCTTCTTGATCAATGAGATGGGTGTGCCTGGTGTTTTTTTTGCAAGGTTCGCTATATTGGGTTCAAAATTGGTCAATTTTAATTTTCGTCAAAATTAGTCAATTTTGTAATTTTCGTAAAAAAATACAAAGTGTGCTATAGTTTTGTCGCGGGCTGCACTAATCCATATTATTAATGCTTATCTTCTTTTTTGTGCATTGATAATTAAAATTGATATCTAAACTAAACGAATGGTTTTATCGAAACAATAACTAATTATCCAAAACTATAAAAGTTTTAATAATAACACTGCAAATATTCAACACAGTTTGCAAGGATAGCTGAAATTGCGTATGATATTTGCATTTGTAACGTCAATGCTCGTCACACGAGACATTTGGACAAGCGCACATATGCATATGACTTATTAACTGCGCTGAGTTCGTGCTACTGTTCGGTGGTACGTAAATATACTTGTTTCACCCCAATAAATATACGTTTATTAATTTATGTTTTATAAAGAAACTGATATTGAGTCAATTATAAAAAAAAATCAAAAATTTTACATACTTAATTAGGTATGTGTGATTTGCGTATTGAGAACTGTTTTTTTTCCAACCCACAATCGACCCTTCCGATTCGGATCGACCCCCATTCGCCCCCCTGTCTCAGATCAACCCCTGCTTTTGTTAAATAGACCCCTGGGGGTCTATATAGACCACTTTGGCGACCTCTGTCTTAGACAATGTTTTGCATTCGAATTTTTACTCATATAAAATGTACAGTGCCCAAAAAATAAATAAATAAATAAATAAAAAATAAAAAATAGGATAAATGAAATTTACAATTGTGTGCAAGAATATTTCGATTTTCTTAAAAAGTTCTCGAGAGATAAAGAAATATGTAAAGCACTGATTAATTAGCACATTAATGTCAGGAGCAAGAACCATCTATCATACGCGATGAAATCCCCGTACGTAAAAATGCGGTTTTTGGATCAAAAATAACTGAAGATGCTCCGTTGGCTCATTCTGTATTAATATCATTAGAGAATAACACAGAGATTTTACAACATTAAAGTTAAATATGTTTTGCTGACCAAATATGTTCCTTATTTTCTGCATTTCATGGAATTCTGATTATTTTAAAATTCATATTAATTCAATTTCATAAATCTTGATTTATTTCAAAAACTCAAATTATAAGTTCAAGATGATTTTAAACGAGTCCATACAGATAAATGCTATTTAACAAACATTCATAATAGCATTTTACTTCCTGTTTTCTTTAAAAAAAAATTGAAAACCCTTTTATTTTCATAAGATCTTCAGTAAATATTTTCTCAATACAAAATAATCAGCTTTTAAACTAATTATTCAAGCGATGTATGGTTTGCTTATTTTCGAGCAAAACAAATGTTTTGATTTAAACTGAGTGTGAATTCTTTTTCTTTTTAAAAAAATTCTATTTTCTTAAAAATCTTTTATCGGAAAAGAAAAGGAACCGACAAGGACTTCGGAATGAAGGGCATTTATTGTTATGAAACATATTTGAAAGCCAATTCCCCAGTTCAAAGGGAAATCCAACAGACCGCACAAAATTAGAATTTTAATTGTGCAGCGATACGGGTTTTCCCCGGACAATAAATAAATGAAACGAAACAATCAGGAACTCTGCGGGTTCTCGTAAAAATTAAATTTAAAGTAGAACGAAATGAGCATTCGAAATTCCTTACTTTTATTGGAACATTTTTAATTTTCCTTACATGGCCTGGGGTCTGTGATAAAGCGTTAATGATGCCCATTATCACAGCAATTAGCAAAGTATAGTATTTTAAAAACTTTGCTACCCCTAAGGAACGTAGAATGTATTTTATTTCTGTATGGTTCACAAAGATATCTTGGTTTATACATTACGAACCGTAATGTATTTACCTTTATCAAACATTTCTCAGCCGCATTCAGCCATTAGATTTCTAGTTTATATTTAGAAATAATTTAAACGTTTTAGAGTTTTACGCGCTTTAGTGAGAAAAAGAATGAGATTATGTAACTATTGCAAGAAATGTTGTGATTTAGATGAATAAATTATTTTAGGAATAAAATTTGTGACTTTTAGAAAGATAAAACGTGATTATGAGCTTACGAGGCTTTATTTAAATGGGTTTTGAAACTAAGCGATGTGCAAAACTTGGGTAGATTAAACTTGCTGTGTTTTTATTTTAATGGGCAATTCACCCTAAAAGGAAAGTTTAATATACAAAATTTGAAAAAAAAAAGAAACTAAGCAGAAACATATTTAAGGAATATCGCAATCAATTTTACAATAAAAATAAATCCGAATTATAAAATCTGGGTGAATAAATTATGATGTTTTTCCACTGATTTTCATGATCAAGTAAAATATTCGCTAATATGTGCAGATTATACTTAAATTACATCGCAGTTTCACATTGCGCACATAATTAATTAGACGTTAAAGTATTTACTGAATTTAACATGCGTATAACTCCTAGAAAACAAAACATGAAATAAAGGCGATGATAACCAAATTGTATTAGTAGTATATCTGCAGATAACTAAGACTTATTTTCCACGCATATTCACAGATCTCCAAAAGAGTAAGGAATAATAAAACATTTATTATAACAAGATAAAGCAAAATAAAAAAATGGATTTGGAGTTTAGTGAATTAGGATTAATTCTCCAATTAAATTCATGTTAAATAATTTAATCAATTCAATTCCATGAATTTATTTAATGATTATTAACCACTCTAAAAAATTTCACAGCCAGATGGCGGTTAGGAATCGGCAAAAAATGTTCTAGCCTCTGACCGTAGACATAAATTTATGCATATAAAGCTAAAATTACCATCTGCCTTTTTATAAACAGGCCTGCCCGTAAATGTTTCTCCTATAATATATGGTCAATAACGGAAAATTCACGCTATTCTTGTAAATGTTATCGTCCGTTTGGACCTTGACGGTTTAAGAGACTAAGGCGATTCGTTTGTCGAATCAAGGCAGACTGTGGAATAAGGTAAGTGCTGCTACCTGGCGAGGAGTGAGAGACGAACATGCTCATTGCCGTGATTATCAAAGTAAGGGGAGTGCCAGAGATACGTTCTTTGGCGTCGACTGGTATCAAACTTGAGGCGTTTGTTTCCATACTTTGATGCTGTACTCATCCCCAAATTGAATTTAAAAGCTTTGTATAGTAACTGTATAAATTAAAATTCCGTCCAATGTTTCGTACCTGAAATATCGAGAATCTCATTTAAAAAGAAAACAAACTGTAGTTTCATATACTATGTCAGTCACTGAGATTCAAATCTTACTCAATTCAATTTAATCTGTAAGGAAACCACAGAAATTAGAATCTATACAGAATTAGAATCTATTAGAATATATCTCAATTAGAATCTATAAAGATACCACGTGAGAATTTAGCAATTGTTTAATATTCTGTTTTTATTCGATATTTTTGATATTTTTTTTATTCGATAAATTCATAGACGTTCCTCTAATTTTGAGATATTCTGCAAATAACAAATGTAGAATAATTTAAAATGAATTACATTCGAACTATTAGTTCATGTAAGCTCCACTCATGAGTAACTTTGTCTCATGAACTGTGTTTAAATTTATGACGTATTGGGATAAAATACGATAACGTAATTTAAACTTAATGAGTTTAACAAATTTTAAAGTTCATATATATCGCCAAAATGAAAAAAAAACATCAATGATCCGTGATATTTTATTTTATGTCTGTTGAGTAGAAGCAGCATGTTTTTAAGTTTGACAGCTTTAAAAATATTTTGAAATAAAAAAAGCGCGTCATCGAATATTCCATCGGCATCAAACATCGAATTAAATTTCCATCAATTGGTTAATCCATTAAAAACGCTTTAACATGCAAATGGCTGACAATGAATCCCCGCTCTTTTCAAAAGATTCCTTTTTGCGAAAAAAGGCTTGAAAATGAATCCTCATGAAGAGAAGAATCAATCCATTGGTATTGAATCTTATAGTTAATTAATAAAAAGTAGTATCATTTCTAGTAACAGAAATCGTTAATTTTTGAAAAGCATAAGTGTAACGTATGGAAATCATTATTTTCATTCAAAAGACGAGAATTGATTACTGGTTACTGTAATTAGGAAAACTCATTTTATTTGTTATCAAATCAATATCCATGGAAGTGACATGTATTTTGATTTTTTTTTGGTATTAAAAACTATTGCAATATTTTATTTTTGTATTATGCTGACATTCTTTATCATTAAACTTAAAGATTAAAAATTATTTTGGGGGAATGAATTTGTATGAAAATATTAATTTTGGCATCCTTCAGGTAATAATTCTTTGCAACCGATGCCGTTTTGTGAAATTCAACTCTTATTAATTGTGAAATGTGAAAAAAAACGGTCTTTTTAATTATTTCGAAACTTAAAAAGTCATTTGTTTGAAATGCGTATTTTATTTCTACATTCTGAGAAATTTCCGTTAAATTCGAGGAGTTCGTTAGCCTACTTTCAGCCTCCTTATTCGACAATGAAAACTCAGTACCCGCATTTGTAACAAACACCTGCATAGTATATTTGACCATTAAATTATTCGGCTATTGCATAAATCTTCCAAACTAAATTCTAAGATGCCCAAGCTTTTCTATGTCTATATATAGTTTATATAGTATAGTCTACGGTCTCAAATGTTCGAATTTCGAACCTGACTGGCGCCAAAGAACATCCCTCCTGCATTCCCTTTTCATTGGTGACCACGGACAGCGAACACGTGACTTTTTCACTCATCGACAGATGGTAACACTACACTATTTTGCTGAGTTCAATAATTAGCCTTGATTTAGCAAAAAAAAAAATTCATCAGAAATTTCTATTTTGACGTTAATTTAAAGTCAGTGATCATATGCTTTATGAGATAAAATATACGAGAGGACCAGTGTTTTTACGGTCATGATAACTTCACGGGCATAAATTTATTGTTACAGTTAGTCACTTGATCACCGTTAGATAGCGGTTACTAATCATAATCCAGTGGTAAAAGGTTTTAGAGTGTTTATTGGCCTAACTGTTTTGTCATGTATGGAAATGGCATATTTATGAATGTCATTATTTACTGCAAGATTTGCGAGTTTTATAAATTTGAATGCCATTAAGGGCATTAAGAATATCCTGATAGCTGAATATGATAAAAAACTCTTCTGAGTTCAAGTGTTATAGCATAAATATGCTTAAAATATGGTGATGATTTGCTTAAATAAATTAAGTTTCGTGAACCTGTTACTAAAGAAAAAAATCATTGTAGTACCTCTCCTTAACTTTTCTTGAGTTGTGAAACGTAAAGTGACATAATTCAAGCCGATTCTATCTTCAAAATAAATACCCTGTTTCTACTTATTTTATGACGAAGATAATATATATGAATATTAATAATACCCACTCTGTTTCTCAAAAATTGAATTGCAGAATTTTAATAATCTTTTTCTGCTTACCTAAAGTTCTGTCAGCACCTACTTACCAAAATAACACGAGTAAACTAAAATTTCAGCAAATCTTGTAGCTGCCTTTACAGAGAAAGATATAATGTTTTTTGTCAACTGAAAGAAGGAAGTATTCGAGAAGAAACCTTCCAGTTTAAAAAGTCAGAAAATACTCGGGTGAGAATGTTTTATTCAAAGTTTTTAAGCCAGGTTTGCATGTCAAATAAAGAGTGGTTTTTATGGTAATTTTTTTTCTGCGTAAGCACACATCCATTTCGACAGAGTAAGTCGGCTTTTTGGATAAAGTCTGCGTCGGGTTTACGACAAGTCCAGCTTTTTGTAATCCTAAATCCCTTTATTTTTTTTTTCGACCGAGATCTTTTACCTATTGCTATTTTATTTTGCAGAAATATACCAAACACAGGAAGTACTTAGAAAGGAAGTTTCTTCTATTATCTTGTATTCGAGAGATTATTTATATAAGATAAAGGAGACAATACGAAAACGTTTTTTTTTTCCTTGGTAAGGAATTATTTTTAATTTTTTATGCTTGCTTAAAATATTTTATTTCGAAGTAAGGATTATTTAAATAGATAGATTTTTGGTAAGTTATACTCGAAGAAAATCTAAACACATAAGCAAATTTGAAAGTATGTATAACTCTAAATAAAATTCGTTTTAATCAAATAAAAACACTAACATCTTGATCAATAATAAACTTGTTATTTCTAGAAAAATTTTCATATTTTTTTAAAAGTAAGGATATTTAAAAGTAAAAACAACAATTGAAGTAAAATGTGAGAATAAAAATTTTGAGATCTATAGAAACGAGGTTTATCTAAGGTGGCCATAAGAGGTTTTTAAACAACAGTTTGAACCTCCTCGTGCATCAATGACAGTTTGAGGAGGCTGCTCGTTGTTCTTAGAAATTGACTTCAAGGCGAGCATCACAGCTGATGCAAGCTAAGTTATCTACATTCTAATTCGTCCCATATGTGGTCTGCGTGGTTTAGATAGGGGCGCTGAGAAGGACAGTCCAGTTTCTTAGTGTCAAATCATGACTTCGCTAATCTTAATCTCTAAATGGAGAAGGCATCCTGCTAGAAGAAACCATCTCACAAACAATGCCTAAGAGCTGGTGGAATGTGTCCATATATTTCACCATTTAAATTTTTAGTCACAGAAATCTCCAGGACAAATCATGAAAAAAATGCTCCCTTTCGGATGCATTTGGACAAATAGTCAAGTTCTTTTTATACTTTAGAATGATTTTAAGTAGAAAAAATTTCTGTGATTCCAATAATACGACTTCATTTTTTGGGGGGTTAGGAGGCGTAAGAAACCTATTACTACAGTATCCATAAGTACCAATTTTCACAGTTCATCAAGCATCACTGATGTCAATAATAGTTTGTTGATTTTTTGTGGCTTACTGGAATGGCTTAGTACGATGAAAACTAACTATAATACTTGATATATCATATTAAAAAAGAGCATTAAAAATTCTTCAAGCACGGGCATTTAGTCAAGCATAAGTCATCTCTAATTATATAAATAATTTCAATCATGATTCACTTCAACTATTTACACGCGATTGGATTTAAATCATTATTATTTCAGATCATTTGGACAGAGAAAAGATTTACGGTTGAATGACTTGCTAATTTCTTCATACTATCAGTGTTTAAATCCCCAAGTTTCCTATGCCATGAATTTGCATTATTTTCTTCACTGGTGACTAGTGCATCTTTCCGTTCATTTAATTTAACTTCATTTTGTCCAGAATTACACTTTTTACCTTTTGAAATAAAATTTTTTCTTTCGAAATTTCCACCTTATCTTTAACAAATTTTACTGCGCCATCATTTTCTCTAATGGTATTAACCGAAAACAAATTTTTACTCAAATCTGGAACATACAACACATTTTTCAAAATGCACTTTTCAGATTCAATAGCTCCTTTATATTCAGCTTGAATTTTTTCGTCGAATAAAATTTTTGCTGAAATAGCTTTAGGTTTTTTTAAAGCTTTCTTACTGTTGGCCATATGAAAAAAAAGATCCAGAATCAATTATCCAAACTTCAGAAAAATTAGAACATTTGTTTAAAGTTAAAAGCGATGTAGCTCTTGATCCTGTTTCTTATTTGTTTAACGAAAATAACATTCTTTATCATAGTGATTATTCTTCTCACATATACGAGTATTATTACGAGTATTTATACGTTGAATTCTAGCAATCTTTCGCTAAATGTGATGAGCTATTACGCTTGAAATTCTTTTTTGTTTAAACGAGTTTATTTCACTTTTAAATTTGCACTATTTAGATAAATGATCAGTACAATTACATTTAAAACATATTTTAACTTGCGTTTTAAAAGCAAACAATTGTTCATTTTCCGACAATTTTATATTTCGTTCTTCATTTAATAACTTTGCTGTTAGTTTTTTAAAGTTTATTTTTTGTTCTCAGTAAATTCCCATGCTTTTCTAAAATGCTTGCATTGTTCTGGAAGAATAGATAAAAATTTAGATATAACCATTTCATCATCAATGCGTTTTAAGTAAATGCAATGTGTTCTAATTTGCTTATATTTGTGGTGTTATACAAGTTTTTATTGAATTTATAATTAAGGAATTTTTGTAAACAGAGACACTTTTGTTGTTCCGAATCTTTTTCAAAAACACTACATAATTTTGTAAACATTTCATAAGTTCTACTGTATGCTAAAATATGTTTCATCGCCTTCCATCCATTGCACTAACTATGAAATGTTGTGCTTTAGCATCATTTTTGTTCCTCGAAATTTTGGGATCAGATGTTTCTGCGCCATTTTGGTTATAAGTTGCGAATATCGTACAAAGAATATAGCTTTTAAGTAAATTTTTATTAGAAACTTCCATGGTGCAAAATCATTGTGATTTTACAACTTCACAATATTATTTATATCACCACTTGAACCATATTTTTTTCTTTGACATGACGCATTATTCTTATGGAACGATTGACTCACAATAAAATACTTGAGTTAGTAAACTGAATGGAATGCCTGCAAATGACGTACTGTGGGTTTCTCTGTCCTGATTGGTTGTTGAAAAGAGGCATTTGTTTACGTTAGCGACTGCTATTTCCATTCGATTTCGAGTAAACCAAGCCCGTCAAGTATCAGTTCTCTTAAGTAACACATTCTATATTTTTACACAAAAATTCTTTTATGAAGATTTTAATTATTTATATTTCTTAACATAAAGACGGGCATGAAGTCATGTAGAATATAAACAAACTAATTATTCATCGAAGTTGCCAGGTACACAAAACAAAGATATGTCACGGTTACAATAAAGTACATAAACAAATAATAAATCTAAGTTAAATCAAAGACGTAGATGAGAAAGAATTACATGCAAATAAATTCCATGTGTGATATCGTGCTGTATTTAATTAATTTCACGTTAATTAGCACTCTAACTTATGTGGAGAAACGTAGCTCAACTTTAACGCGCCATTTTGCTTATATACGATCAGATGGTACCGACGCCATAGGTCCCATGTGTGGGTATGCATAATGCTCTTTTTCTTGAAGTGCAAGTACCCAATTAGGAAATGGTTTTGTTATTTTTTGTTTTCAGTGAGTGGATTGCAGTATTTTTGCTGTGATTTTGAATATTGTCTTTCACTGTAAAAAATAGTCTGTTAAATTCTTCAGAAAATAACTGTCAGCTGGTGTGCCAATCTAAAACCGTTTATTTCACAGAAAAATACTATTATTTTAAAACGAATGCCTAATTTTTTAAGCAGGTAAGTATTGTTATTTTAACAAACAAAATCTATCATTTAAACAAAAAACTTTACTCAGTTTTACGTCACTTTAAGAAAAAAAAAACTCTATAAAATAACATTGTCAGCATTGTGGTCGATGCGAGTCAAGAGCAGACGTTTCATCACGAGTCAAAGCCTGGATTCGAACGTGGGTCACCAGAGCAAAGGCAACTCAAGTTCAAGTGTTTGGATATGAAGAAAAATCTTAAACTGTCTTTAACTCAGGGGATAGAGCGTTCGCCTTCCAATGAGGTGAGCCGGAGTTCGATCCAGACGATGGCTGGTCGATACGAATTCCGCATCCGGCTTGCACTGACCAGTGCTGACGTTAAATATCCTCGGAAGTTGGCGGATCATGGGTAAGAGTCCCTATCGTCAGGCTAACAGTGGGAGGTTCTCGTGGTCTTCCTCTCCATGTAACGCAAATGCCGGTTAGCTTCATCAAAAAGTCCTCCAAGAAGGCAAATTTCTCCCAATACTCGATCCAGGAGTTCCCTTGTCTTCTAGATTGGGTTCAAAATTACAAGGTCACGGAGTTGAACATTAGTACTCGTAAACCCATAAAATTGGGTCACCGTTCAGTGATGGTAATAAAAGAAAACTGTCTTTATCTTTTAAGCCAATTACACCTTTTTTTTAAAAAAGTTTTTTGCTGCAACATTTATATAAATTATGACCAAATGTATGCCTTGATTCGCATTGTTTTTTTCGTCCTATTTGTAGATTAATAAGCTATAATTAGTTGATGAAACTTCACAACTGAAATTCGCACCTTGTTTTGGATATTTTTTTTCCTATTATATTGTGTTTGATGCGAATAGAAACTATTAGTCAGAGTAAAGCCACTTTACTTTTATTAGTCATCACTTTTCTACCATGACTCCTGTGTTACCATGGACATCAGTGTTAATTACGTATACATGCTTCGAAATAAATTCGTGTATGACTCTTTCGTATTCCTTTTAGCCGATTGAGATTTTCTAAAATACAATATGTAATAGTTAGATAAACGGATCATTTCAACGTAATATTTTATTAAAACTTTCTTTCAAATCATTACATTTTAGATAAAATTTTAATGCTTTTGTAGACATCATAAAGACTATTTTTTTTTCTGAATAGTTTAAAAGAGTCCGTCTTCTATCAAAACTATTTTTTTTCTTTATTTACTTTTATTTTCAACTGTAAAGAGTTTGGTAAAAAAAGTTAGGAACTGAATTTGCTGATAGAAATAGAGAAATAAACAACAAAGTAATAAAAAAGGCTTTTCTATAATCCTTTTATTCTTCGAGCATTTCTTTTTTTTTAATGTGATTTAAGAATTTATCTTTTTGTCTCTTGTCCACAGATAAAAATACGCAGCTTTGATTTTAAATTGTTTATTTTGAATACTTATTTGAATCTATTCAACTGCTGGAAAAATAAAACAATCTATAATCACAAAATGAAGAGTTTGTGCGTTCTCTTTTAACTGTATGTCCTTTTGTGTTATTGGCCTTTTAATTTGAGCAATGGCTCGGAAGAATTTCAGCCCTGGAATTTAGCAATTGTTCAAAATTTTTTAGTTCTTTTTGTTCTGGAGAGATGTTTGAAAAATCAATTTTTATCTATTGTCCAATTATTATAAATTATTATAAATTAAAATGTTGGCAATTCGGTACTTGCACTTCAAGAAGAAGACCTAGCATACCCACACATGTGACCTATGACGTCAGTGCCAGCTAATCTTTTGTCAGCAAAATGGCGTATTAAAAGTTGAGCTAAGTTTCTCTACACTTATTCGATGCGCAATACAGCTCTGTATTTAATTAACTTATCGTTAATTACCATTAATTAACGATATTAACATTAAATAACAATTAATTAACGATGTTAATTAACTATAAGTTAATTAAACACAGAGCCGCATCGCACATCGAATAAGTTTTGAATACAATATTTTCTCGTCTGCTTCTTTTACTTAACTTAGATTTATTATTCGTTTATGTATTTTATTGTAACCGTGATATATTTTTGTTTTGTGTACCTGGCAGCTCCGATGCGTAATTAGTTCCACATGGCTTCTAACCTGTCTTTGCGTTAAGTCTCTGTGCAAACATATAGTGAAAGAATTGAAATATTTGAGAAGGAATCTTTGTGAAATAGTTCAGAATGTGCCACTTAAGAGAATTGATACTTGACAGGCTTAGTTGAAATAGAATGGAAAGAACAGCTGTTAATGTAAACAGATGTCACGTTTCAACAGCCAATCAGGATCGTGATACCCACACTACCCTCTTGCAGGTATCCCATTCCGTTTTTATCAGATATTTAAATAATAACTCAAATGATGTTTGCTAGCTTACAGCTCTATCTAAGCGCACAAAGGAGTTTATTGTAAGTTTTTATCATTTAATTATGTCTTTGACTTTTAGTCACTAAAGCTCAATGATAGGCACGAAAATATGAAGATCACGTTATCGAATTAGTATTCTTGCAGTTTTCCGAGTTTATTTTGTTCAGAATCTTTGAAACTTGCTTCTATAGACATAAGTAGTTTCAAACTAATGATAATTGAATTAAAAATCAAAAGATTAAAAAGTAAAGTAAATGGATGAAGGATAATTATTTGCTTCGGGGGACAGTAAAAAAATGCCATACTATTATTTACGGCAAAGATGGTTAATTAATTTTGGTAGAAGATACTACTGATATTGTTGAGCTAATAAGTGCAGTTTTTATAGGCGCTGTATTTAATAAATAGGAAACCTCGTCACACCACAAAGGGTATTCGAGGGCACCGATAAGCTCGAGTGCAAGAACATAACTGCAAGCAGGCGAGGGAGTGGGGCGGAAGTCGTACGATACTAGTGCAACGATTGCGCCCACGCAAAAGATGCCCAAACCAAAAAGCTGCAGTAACAAAAGCCTTAAGGTTGAGAGTGGGAACCAAACCTCCAGCAGACGGACTGGATCCCCCGGGGTCAGCCGCAGCGAGAAGCCACCGAACCACCACCACCACCAGGACCCGTCCGCCAACCGGAAAGCCGGACAGCCCTCGCTTCGAACAAAGCTTTATTAAGCAAAAATACAGTATTACCGAATCATAGGCTTTATGCAAAATCACATGTAGTGAAAATTACAATGGAGCAGTAAAAAGTTCACCAAAGTTAAAAATAGAATGACAACAAATAAAATGATTACAATAGAACTGAACCCTACAAATCAACTGCCTTCAAGAAGTAATGAAATACAATTAAGATCAATCGAAAATAGTTATAAAAGTTTGATTAAAATCTAAACAGTAAAAAATAATTTAGAACAGTTAAAATTGGTGATAAAATTAACATTAAAACATTAAAATTAACATTAAAACGAAAAGCATTTAAAAGATAGTGTTTGTCTTGGACAAAAACTCAGATGCGGAGACAGGTATGACAGTTACTGGATGTTTAGTAGTCTACGCCGAAAAAGGATTTCGCGATGAGCTCCTCCAAGGCTTGCCATTTAAAGCGTATATGGACATAGTGCTATGTTTGGCAGGGAAGTGTCTCTTTCTAATTTCATCATATGTTAGACAACAACTGATCCTACACATCAAAGATTGGACAGTGTAAATCCTTATTGAAGATCCGGTGTTGGCATGAGTTCTAGATAGTATGTCCGGTGATGAGTTTTTACTCTCTAATCTGTTAAGTTTTGTATTGGGAATAAAAGCGTCTAGATGACTACCGTTCTGTTTGCTTGTTAGTTCGACCTATCCTGCCTTGGCCAGATATTTAACTCATAACTTGACTTGTATTTGTGTCTTTTTTATATGATGTCGATAAGATCTCTTTAGTGGTTTAGTTACTCTTCAGCCTTCGTGGTTCCTCAGTCAAATGAAATTGCATATTACCCTTAGCTCCACCTGTTCATAACTGGTAAGCTGCAAAGGGTCCGGACCTGTCTCTGTTTTGCAGTGGCCCCAGGAGTCTACAATCGGCGTCGGCAAGATTCAGAAGTGGTCAGTTGATAAGAATGAAATTTTAGAATCAGGAAAATATTTTTTTCTCCTTGCTCCTGTTCTTTTCCTGCTAGTCCTGCTCACCATCTTAATTGTTTAGGAGCCTCTTGGAGGCATCTGTTGTTTGAGTGGGAGAAATGTTTCAATGTTCTTCGGCAATTTGGACCTGGTGTAGGCTTTTCTGCACCAGGTCATCAGCTCACACGATTATATCCGCAAAAAAGAGTGATTTCCAATATTGTAAAAATATGTCTATACAATAGCGTGAAGAGCACCAAAAATTTGAAACGAAAATTAAACATATTAAGCAAAAAATAGAAAATGAAAACTCTAGAAAAATATTGAATATAACGCAAAATGTAACATATAAAGCGAGTAGCGAATTTAAATGTCTTTACACTTACGGGTTTAAATTATCTTCGAAACAAGTTAACCTGATTATAAAATATGAAAATAAAAACGTAAATAGAGGATATTGGGATGTATTTTATGGCACGTTCCCACTGAAGTATAAAGCTACAATTGATTTGTCAGTTACCCTGGATTAGATCGAGACTAGATCTGCGCAATGTAATTATATTATACTTGATGATAAAAAGTTTATATTTCTTAAAAGGTCGAATTTTAACTTTAACATTTTCTTTTCGATGATTTTTAGAGAAATTATTAACATTTATTGAAAATTTTTTTTTTATTAAATATTACAAGATTTTTAGCCACCAATTTCCCCGAACTGAATTTGCACTTGGTAAAAATATAAATTTATTTAACGAAGAAATTTTTAATAAATTCATTAATAATTATCATACAATTAACTCAATGATTTTATATAGCATTTAATTACATTACACCCATTGTTTTTTTAATCTATTTTTGAAAAAAGTGTGTTCATTTCCTTTTTGGATAAATAAACATTACTACGAATTTTTTAAATTTATATTCATTTTATAAAAAGTAGCATTAAAAAAATGTTTTTAGAAGCGAGATTTTTACAAAATGCAGGTAAGTGTAAAGACATTTGAAATCACTACTACTTTTTATGTTACAATTTGTTATTCTGTATTCTTTCAAAGAAAGATTTGATTTACTTCTTAATTAAGAGAACCACAAAGTCGTGTAGAACTTTAAGTCGTGTTAACTAATTATGCTACGAAGTTTCTATATACACAAAACAAATAAAATAAGTCACAATAAAATACATAAAAAGTAGTAAAAATTCGATATGCGATTAAGCGGTGTATTTAACTAACTTCCCATTAGTTAGCATTCTAAAATATGAGAAGAAACTCAGCTTGACCTTAGCTAGTAATATCTAGAACAGTAACAGTGTTTATAAATTACCAGCTGGTGCTTAGGTGAGGTGTATCAGTGATTTTCGTCTTCTTGAGTTGCAAGTACCCAGGAAATCCCGCAAAATTATCAATGTTGATATTTCTTGTGCTAACCCACATAGGAAATCAACAATAAATAACTAGTAAATGGGTCCAATGAAAATCGTTTTTTAGGCCTGCTGTGCCTTTGACCAAATTTGTTACGGATCTGCTCAGAATTGTGGATTTATGTAAGATACGCACCTAAATAATCATTAAGCTCTATTTGCAGACTACTTAGCAAAATGCAATGCTCAAATGCAGACTACTTACCAAAAAAAGGGGCCTTAATTATTCAGACTTCTACGCACATTATGCCCTTCTGTTCCATCAAACAGCTTATTAAGAGGACCTTTAAGACCTGTGCTCATGAAGAACTTATCGACCGTACTTCTATTAAGTTTTGGAGGGCTACTATCCTAAATTTGCGAAATGGCCCAAGACGAAGAGCGGTGGCTGAATTCCGCTTGGCCACCGGTCATGACTGTCTGCGGAAACATCTGTCTAGATTTGGTATCGTTCCTTCCCCGATATGCACTCTTTTCAGTTCTGGTGAGGACATGGACTCCACGCACCTTCTGCGCTGCTCTGCACTTTGCAGGAATTCTATCACTGAACGCTATTGGGAAGCTAGAGACGTGTTGTGATTAATAGACTTTGTTGCAGCATCTTTGTTTCTGTTCTTATTTTTATTAGATGCTTATGTATGCTGTTACTGTCTATAATCTGCCATTGGAAATAAAAAAAATTATACAGATGGATTCAGGATTTTCCACCTCGTTTTCTTTTTTGTATAAAAACATGAGATATTAACATTAAATGATAATTATCCAACCGCACCGTCTCTAACCTTGTAAAAGTTAAATAGATGTTTTAAATAAGACATCATTTTCGAAATTTTATGCTGGTAATAAACTCCTGCTTAAAATTAATGTTTCTTTACATCTTGCGGTAAGAAAATGAAATCACTGTTTGGTTTTACTTCGTACTGAAATTAATAATGGGGTTTGTTAATGACATCTACCATAGAAATGAGCCACAACCACATATTTTGTAACAGTAAAGAGCCAAGTTTAACGTCGGATCGTTTTTCATTTGACTTCAGGTTGAATTTTTTTTTTCAAAGTATAAAAAGTGTGTGTTTTCAAGTATGCTTTAAAGCAGAGATTTTTATGACTATCTGAAGAGTCTGAGGCGCCGATACATAAAAACGGAATTTTATGGCTTTCAAGACCCCAACACTTAATTAGAAGGAATGGCAGAGGATGTTTTTGTTGCCAGTTGCCATGAATTTTTGTTACATTCTCCCAAGTAAGTAAAATGAAAGTCAGCTATAAAAAAGAATAAGGAAAAAGAAGTGATGTGATATTGAAGATACGAAGGAAAATAAATAGGTAGTAAAGATACTTAATTTTTCTTATTCGAAGAAGAATGAGCACTATAAATATTTTTTTTAAACTGTTGAAAATTAAAATAATTATTTAGTGATATGAAAAAAAACGTACTTAAATAATCATAAAACCAAAAATGTGGTGTTGTGTTAGAAAGTTTATGTATTTTTCAACAAATAGCTCTGAATAAATTTGTCTAAATAATCACCTAAAGATGAATTCAGTTTTGAAAAAACCGTGGTCAGGAATGCTACTGTAAATTACCCGAATCAGTTGAAACTTTTTATAAAAATTGTAGGAATGAATGTTTTATTTCAAGTTAGTTCTGAATCAACACACTTTAAAGAGTGTAATTAAATTTAGTCAAAAAAATAGATAAAGGCTGCACCAAGCTCAGATGAAGTTACTCAATTCATAAATTATTTTTGCCTATTTTGGAGTATGTTTGGAAACCGTCATAGGATAAAGGTTTACAATTGAGCGAGAGAGGGGCAATTTTGTTTCTGATTTGCACGAAGCTAAACATTCCACAGAAACAAAAATAACCTTCTGTAAAACCCGTTGATGTTTTTAACTGTAAAATAAAGATAATTATGTTCTATAAGAAGATTTACACAAGTCAACCGTATGTATTAAATAATTTAAATTTATATTTCTTGGGTTCTGTTAAGCATAGTTTGAATTCATATTAATATTTCCTCTACATGCATGGCAACGTTTCTGTTGAAAAGTAACGAGTAAAAGTACAAGTACTTTAAGTAAAAATAATAAGTAAAAATTTTGGATTTTGAAAAGGAGCGATTAAAAAGTGTAAGTGAAAGTACAATTAAGAATCAGAGAAAGTAGTGATTTTAAAGTATAGTGCACCAATAAGAAAACGCACCACTTTAAATAACTTTTGATCTAATGATCGGATCTTCGCGTTCTGGGACTCAATCTTAATGGTTCGAAGGCGTGATCTGAAATATAATAATTAATAAGTGCAGACGATATTTTAAGTTTTGGAATCAGACACAAAAACTTCTTTGAATAAACATACCATTTTTTCAATGGATTCTGATTTTTAATCCCTAAAATATAGGAGGTAGCCTCAATCTGGGAAATATGGTCCAAATAGTTTGATCAGGAGAGTGCTCCAAAGTTTGGACCCCGTAATGTTAATTTTACTTTTTGCATAATTCACTATATTTCAAGAACTTCTTAAGGGAATTGAAAACTTTTTGCTCATAATTACACAGTTTGTTTGTAAAAAAATAACTCCATGCAAAATAAAAATTTTAGTAAATATTTATTATTCCTTATTATTTTATTTAATAGTAGTCGAAAAATTTTAGATGTTAAGTTATACAATTTTGTACACCATTTTAAAGTATCTAATTTTATATGGTAAAATGCAAAATTTAAGCTTAATCGGTTAAATAGTTTCTGAGAAATCAGAATTTAAGTATATGACTTTTCTGAAATTCAATTTCTCAGGAACTGTTCAACAGACTTTGCTCAAATTTTGTATTTTGCCATGTTAAATTAGATACTTTAGAATGATGTTTGTATGCTTATTATATACAATTGCATACCTACAATTAAACTTTTTCGACTATTACTAAATGAAATAATGCATATTTACTAAAAATTATTTTTTGAATGGAATTATCTTATGATAAACAAATTTATAATTGTGGGCAAAAATTTTTTAAAGTTGCTTTAAAAATTTCTCGAGAGATTACAGGGTCCGAATTTCGAAGCGTTCTCCTGATCAAACTATTTGGACCATATTTCCCAGATTGTTGTTACCCCCTATATTTTGGGGGTCTGAAATCTGAGTCTGTTGAAAAGAAGGTATGTTTATTCACAGAAAGTACATTTTTGGGTCTTATTTCGTTTCCAGTCGACATCTACAGATGGTAAGCAGAGGACAACAAATCCCCGCCATTGATTCTAAAGAATCTAATCTTACGTATGACAAAATGGGGGTTTTGGAAACGAAAATAATTGACAAATAACGTGGATGTGGAGCTACGATTTTACCATTATTATTTTTTAGGTGTGATTGCTCTCTTTAAAGTGTATATGAGCGTTTAATTTGGTGTCAATTTGAGAAATAGTATTCTTTTACTGCGAATAAAAATACTGCAACAGAAACAACTGCGAATAAAAACACTTTTAGAGTGAAGTTAGCCTTTGAATAGAAGTTGAAAAGAAAAGGAAATCAGGTTTCGACAGATATTTACAAATATCATATTTTATAATATTTATTCATTGTGTTGTCCATACTGAATTGATATCCTGTCTTTAAAAGACATTTTCGTTTAAGTGCCTTTTCGATAGCGATTAAGAATGATCGATGCATTTAGGTACAAAGAGTGTACTTTGTTTCTTATTCATAAGAAACACAAATGGAAGTGATTTGAAATTTTTTTTGTTACAATGGGATTAGAAGTTATCTTCTTGTTCCAAAAAGAAGACAAATGCATCTATACTATTTTCAGAAAAACAGAGTGCCCTAAATAGAGCGTATTTAAAAATCCTTTAGCACTATTCACCTAAAACTTTTTGTCATTATGAAACTTTTACTCATGCTGTCATGTGTATAACATTAGAAATGCATGGTACGAGTATAAGAGTAATATTACATTGTTAAATGCGTGGAACGAGTACTAGTACATCGTTTAGATTCTGAAAAAAATTAATGTTACTGTATTTACCACAAAATTGAGAAACAAAAAGTATTTAAAAATGGAAGGAGTATTTCATGGGAAGTTGCTTTTTTTGTGGATACAGCTTTCGGTGTATGCAGGTACTCTCGTTTCATTCGCCTAATTTCATGGAAACGTTACTTTTTCGTAACTCAATACCGTCATATTTACGAAAAAGTTTTTGAAAATTGACTAAACACACAAGCTTCTTAATTTTTGACAGAATTTAATTTAACTTAAATTTCTGACTTAACCTTTGATTAGAAACAAATACTTACTGCTTCTTTGAAGCAATAGGCATTCACTTCTGATTAAGTTTTTTTCTAAATTTTTTATTGTTGTTGAGAGAATATGAGTATAAGAAGCGGTGCGAGGATTTTTAAAAAAATTATAAAAATGTAACACAACTGTAATGGTAAAAACATTTTTAAAAAAAATGCATTTAGAGAAAAACTCTCAATAAATTAATCTAAATGAAGTTTCGAAGATCATGTGACCAAATCCTGGCATATCAAACCAGTAGATTTCCTTTTGGAGAAAAATCCGCCATAAGGAACCGGGAACAATAAGAACGAAAGGGACAAATTATTACTATTTTGTTAGTCTAAACTTTATCACAAAGCAAAAATTGAGCTACGATCAAAGTGTGAGCTTTTATGATTGGACCTAAAACAATTGCATTTAAATAACCAATTGTTCTTAATGGGGTTAATTATCAAGGAATTTTTACAATCAAAGAGCACGCACTAATTTCCAGCAAATAAATTAAACTGCAAACACATTTCGACGGACAGCACATTATGTCAGTGAGCATTTTATTTCAGGCAAAATTAAGGAAATGGTTCAAAATGTGTGTTTAAGAAAATGGGCATAGTTTGAAGTGCATGTTTTATAAAATGGTTATAACTGTTTAAGAAAATGGACATTCCATTTTGATGACTTCGCTCCTGAAAGTTGTTCTGTGCTGTGATCCCTTCCTTATAGTAATCACTTGATATATTTTTTAAAATTAATCTTTTTTGAAAAGATATAAAAAAACAACAGTTCTTCTTGCAGGATTGTCAGATTGTCATGGGTTTTATAAATTTATAATAGTGGTATTAAATTGACGTTGCAGGAATTAAGATTTTTTTAAAAACCATTTAATCGCTTTATGTTCTGAATATGAAGAGATAACCTGAAAAGTTACATTTGAAATATACAGAGCCATTCCGACTGTAATGATTATGCTGAGTGTTCAAAAAAGTAAGAAAATAGTAAGTACGAAATTTCTCGTTTAGTTGATAAATTTGGGATGGCCACTAATAAAGCGCATTTTTAGCAGTGTCCATTTCCTTTAAACATGCGTTTTGAGCTGTATTCATTTTATAAAACATAAATTTCGAGTGGTGTACACAGTAAAAATCTCCCAGACAGTGAATTTTAATTTCTATCCAATAGTTTGAAAAATATACATGAAAGGAGAGGAGCCTTCAGATTTCAGAAAAAAATTTTAGTGTACTCTTGAGTACACTACAATGTGGTTTAATCTAAACGGTGATGAAATTCAACTAAGATTATGGTTCCAGAAATTTTTCTTGACGTAGAGCTGCTTTTTCCCGGAAAAGAGAAAAAACTTGTAGCAAAATAATTTCATTTCTAGTTTGTTTTCTTACGGATTAATTCCATCTAGCTATCAAGACTTATTAACAAGACTTATTCCCATAAGTGACATTAGAGCTTGTTTTTTTCTCCCGAAAACAAGATAGCTATGAATTTGTTTTACCACCAGCTTTTTTTCCCTTCCGGGGTACAAAAAGCCCCGTTGACGACTGTTTGAATGGACGTACTGAAATCAGGATTCAATATTAAACAGACTTTCTTAAACTTTACAATACATAAATTTATAACTTAAAAATTAATGATTGGTTGGTTCTAATGCCACTTGCCACACGGGCAAGCCTGCTTGGTGAAACCGAGCAAATTTAAGGTAGAGTGATTAAGGCAGTTCGATTCTTGTTTTTCAGTGGCGCCATCTATGGTCAAGAATTCGACTTTTGCCACATCATACGTCGCACCTGTTTATAAGGCGGACCCATTCATACATCCATTCATTTATCCACTAATCGTAATTTTGACATGAATCAGAGAACGATCGATCTCCAATCCAGTACCCCCAGAGGTATTGATTTGTCATGGGAACATGGAGGACTTTGCGACTCGACAGAATTTTAACGTGCATCAGTCACTGACTACACGGGGAGTCTTTGGCCGGCGGGGCTCGAACCCACTAACTCTCGGACATGGGCCCAGCGCCCTACCGACCAGGCTATCCCGGCCCTAAAAAATTAATAAATTAGAAATTTGCAGACACAAAAGTACCCCTGACACGGACTATTTTAGCAGCGAATAACCCAGTCTCGGAGTCCAGTATTCTCTTTCTGATGTTAACACGAATATAAAGTCTAGATTTTCATTTTTATTTCTGAGTGTTTGATATCGTGAGTAAGTGCAAAATGTTTTTGAACTTTTGCATAATGCATTTTCTAAGAAAAGCCTTAAGACTTTCTCAAACTATATTCAGAGAAAATGTTAACATATTTTTGTCAACTCAGCTTTGTACATGATATTCTTTTATTTTTTTTTTCTAACTACTAGATGCAAAGAGAAATATCGTATGATTTGGGACTGATTATTTTTTTTCTTTCCCGTTGCTTCTAATGCAAACATGAGTTATATTCAGTATTGAGTCAACATAATTTGATTTTTCATAATTTCGTATGAAGTCTTTCTTCAGATATTTTTCGAAAAGAAAAGTAAACATCCTGGTGAGTATTTTACACATCAGCTATTATGAAATATTCTCGCTTTTCCATTTTGCCTCTGAATTTAGTTATTAGTCATTTTAAGAAATTAAAGATTAAAAAAATACGTATTTTAATTAAGGGTAATTATTTTTATGGAAATTTCAATTTAAAAGAACATAAAATAAAACTTGTAAATTGAAGATTACAAAGCGAAAAAAAGACACTTTTTTTACGTATACTTACAGAAAACTGGAAATCTAGTAGGTTATTCAAAGTGGTATTTAAAATTAAATTCAAATATTGATCAACTATGTTCAGTCTGCCTAAATGCGCTATGATTTCATATCAATTTGTCGCAGTGAGGCCAAACTTGACCTTTTATTGGATATATTCCCTGAAAATGATCCAAGTATTACGACTTCAGTTTAAACTAATTTTTCTTGCTGACATTGAATTGTTATCTGTATCTATAAGCAAAGATATATCACTGTCGCTGTAAGGTAACTAGCCCTTAAATGTCGACACTTACGGTATCTAAATGCGACAGTGCATTTTTACAACGTTTTTATTTAATTGCTTTTGTATTTCTAACTATGTAATCGAAATTTAGAACCATTTCTTACTAGTTAGCTCCAGTCTCGATGACAACACAAGTTTAAATCGTTTCAACCAGCATGTGTCGTTATTTTATAGCGAAATTTAATTTACCGTCAATCAAAATTCCAAGCATTTTAAATTTAGCCGGGCCACTTAAAATAAAACTAGAGTTCTGCTCTGGATGACTTATACGCTCGCATCGACTGTACTGCTAAACACAGATTTATCTTGATATTATCGTTGATAGGAATTTACCGATGGTATGGACACATTAAAAATAGCTCCACAATATTAATTAAAAACAAACTCTACTTCGGTTAATATTGCATGTTTTCATTGTTTTTTAATTCCTAAAAACTGAATTTATGGTCATATGATCGAAAATTAAATTTATCGTCAATCAAAATGCTAACCAAGTTTTTGTATACCTAAAGGATTAAACTTGTAATTTCAATTTAATGTATAACACAAATCTAAATTTTAACAGTAACAAGCAGAATTTATAGTCTTATTATCGCTAAATTAAAATTATCGTCCGAAGACATTTCTATTTGTTTTTTCGACTTAAGTTATCACATTTCCATTTGAGTTATATTCCTGTTAAAACTTTAAGCTTCTATGATGTCCTTACCATTGAAATATAATTTAGCTAAATAGAATTTATTCTTGATCACAATTCCAATAGCTTTGTGACTAGAGTGCTCATTAAGGGGTCTAAACTTTGGACTGTTCTCCCGAACAAACTATTTGGATCCTATTTCCCTAGTTGAGGACATATTTCACAGATTACGACTACTCCCTATATGTTGGGGGTCAGAAATTCAAAACTATCTGAAAAAAGGTATGTTTATTCAGAAAAAGTGTGTTTTGTGTGATTTCATTACATAAAATATCGTCTGTACTAATTAATTAGCATATTCGAAGTCTCATAGAAACATTAAGATTGAATCCAAGAGCGTCAAAATACGATCCTTAAAATCAATTTTTATTCACTGTAGTTCTTTTCTTTCCTTTTGTCTTGCGCACCATACATTAAGTTTAGAAATAAATTTTTTTTTAGATGAATTCAAGTCACATTTTCTGTTGTGACGTTAGAGATTAATGCCTTCTAACTAACAAAACTTAGATTCTTGTGTATGCACACTTACGTCATATAATTGTAATTTCCCACGTATTGCCTTTGAGAGCGTCATTTGACTAAAGTTTTTAGTTTAATCTAAAGTATTAGTACAATTTTTGTTTTGATTTCTGTGCTTGTGGATGAGATGTTTCTCCATTGAAAAGTGAAATTAAAAATGCGTTTAGTATCCAAAAAGTACCACAAAGTACCTCATGAACCGAAAATATTAAAATTTCGGGATATTCATTCTTGAATTTACTACAAATTACAGTAAATCAAAAAATTCATAAATAATTTAATTTTTCTGTATGTTATTATTTAGAAAATTAGTTTGACTAAAAAAATAAAAGCAAAATATGGAAGAGAGTGACGTAAAACCGTATTGTGGGGTGAAATCGGGTACCTCGATTGTGTCGAGAATTATTCTGTTTTCTTACGAACAAACTCTGAAGAACCTGAAATTAAATTAAGAACCTGATCAAACTTATCAGGTTCTTAATCAAAATGATTTTACAGCTTTTATATTTTTTTTATTTAAGAACATGACTAAACTCTTTGACTACCTCTATTCTATTATCATTTGTACTTTTTTAAAGGAAAATCTAAATGATAAAGGGTTTTCTGCAAATTTCATCTTGTATTATGGAACAAAAATTAATAACAAATGCACATATCGTGCACATAATGTATGGTGCACGATATCCTGCAATAAACTAAACATGCGAAAAAAAGTTCCTTAATATTGCGGGTGTAATTTTGCAAAATATTGCCTAATAGTTATGGAAAACTCCTTACCATTCAGGGTTTTCGTTCAAAATTTACAAAAATGTCTAAGAAAATTGGCAGAAACTTTTTAAATTTTCAAGATAGTCTTATTTTAATCTTAGTCTTATCAAGATAGTCTTATAAACGGATATGTTTTTCAAATTTTAGAAGGATATTTTAGTTATTAATTAAACATTATTGCAATAAGTTTGCTTAATTTTAATGATTACCTTCACAGTTGTAGTAAGCAAACATATAAAATGAGTTTATTATAAAAATCTCCATATTTCCATGAGTGTTTAAATTATGTTTGCGAAATTTTAAGCTGTTGCTGCATGCGATAAACAAAGTAATTCATAAAAGTTACTTCATAAAGTTTAAAATTCATAAAGTTTTTTTTTTGGCACAGGGTATTAAGAAGCATTCGTTCGTAATTTATTGCCAGTTCCCTAAACCTTTGATCCCCCAAGTCAAATTGAAATTTTAAATTTTATTGATAGGCATCAGAAGTTGCATGAACCAAACACTTCAAAAGCTATAAAATGATTCTCTGAGTATTTCTTGAGAATTTTTTTTAAAAATCTAAATTGCAAAAAAAAGTAAATAAAATAAACGAACAAAGCATTGAAAGTGTCTCTTCCATTTCACGCGACAACTAAATCCTTTTTTCCTTGTTAGAAAAATAGAAACATCGTAGACATTTTATAATTGGTCGGTAGGGCACTGGGCCCATGTCCGAGAGTTCGTGGAGTCGAGCCCTGTCGGCAGAAGACTCCCCGTGTAGTAAAGTGACTGATTCACGTTAAATCTGTCGAGTCGCAAAAGTTCTCCATGTTCCCATAACAAATCAATACCTCTGGGGATATACTGGACTAGAGATCGATCGTTCTCTGATTCAGGTCAAAATTACGATCTGTGGATGAATGAATGGATGTATGAATAGGTCCACCCTATAAACGGGTACGACGTATGGTGTGTCAGAAGTCTAATTCTTGGCCGTAGATGGCGCCACTGGAAAAACAGGAACAATCGCACCCCCTCTGCCTAAACAGGCATGCGTCAACAACAATAGTAAATATTATATTTGTGATAATAATTTGTGTTTCCCAGTTTCGGACATTATAAAGAAAAATATTAATCAGGCAGAAATAGATAGCCAAAAGCTTTTGATTGATTGAATTTTTGTTGTTGATTCAGCGGCATGTAAAGGTAACTTTTTTACCGACAAAAACAACTAAATGCAGAAAATTGCACAGCTCTGTCCTCACCATCTTTAATAAGTGCAGTTCATCTCTGGGGCATGCTTAGAATTTCTTCAAAATACATCTAGAACAAAAATTGCAACGCAAAAGAAAGAAACAAAAATATTGTGTAAGCAATCATTCGGGTTCTGCAAACTGATATCTTAATCCACATTCTTTCTATTCGAGTTTCTATTTGGTGTACAAAAGTACTTTCTTTTCTCCCTTTTTTTTTCTCCAATTTTTTAAAGCTTTCTCATAAGAAGAGAAGAGCTTTGTGTATCCATGAAGTCCTCAGATGATGAAAAAGAAAATAGAGTTCGAATCTATTCTTAGTCGAATTTTTCCACGCTGATAATTTTTCTTTTCTTGCTGCGGTGATGTTAGGGAAGACCAATTTGGACTCGAAAAACGCTCGTGTTGAATAGATTTTTGAGAAAAGTCAGCGTAGAAAAAAGTTTTATCTTCATTTTATCAAATTGAATTTCTCTGAGCGATACTGCCAATTTTGTTTATTTAAATGGCGCTAGCATACTTTTAATACTTTTGTAGCGAATCAATACAAAAATAAACAAGCGTTTTGCATATAATCTTTAAAATCATCTTTTTTATAAGAAATTATCTGTTTTGTTTATCAAAGTAAATGTTTTTAATTTTTCCTTCTAGAATTTCATCTGACACTCTGTATATTTCTTGACATATGTCATAACTGCTTCTAAAACATCAAAAGTTACAAAACTATCACTATCAAAACTAAAACTAAAGATACAAAACTATCTCTTATAGTTTTAAAGTAATATGTATTTAATTGTTCTTCATATTGACTTACAGCGTTGCAAAAAACCCGGGTGGGTTTTTATTGGGTTTTTCTGGATTTTTCATGCTTTAATGGAGTTTTTTCAAAAGAGAGGGCAGGGATAAGTACCCTGTTTTAAAAAAGCTCATTTTAATATTAATAATTAAGTTTAATTTTATAAATTGACTCAACACATAGGTAATTAATAATTAATGCAAATAAATTGATCCAAAAGTCTGAAAAAAGTTTTTTCTGACATCGCGATACAAAATGTTATATGTACTCACATACATCACACATTTGAAACTTATTTTAACACAGGATTACTTTTCGTTTATATTTTAGTCTTAAAAAATATTTGAGGAAATTTTTTTATTTGTATAGAAAGTGAATCAAAGGCACTGACTAATCAATAGCCATACAGTAAAATCTGCCAAGGTGACTAGACTACATATATATTTTAATAGAATAGTTCTTTAATATAACAGAGGATAAGAAAGAAATCAATCTCAGAAAAACCCAGTAAAACCCACTTTAGGGTGAGTTTTTCAGAGTGGGTTGTACCCAGTAAAACCAGGGTGGGTTTTAATGGGTAGGTGGGTTTTTTGCAACCCTGATTGACTAGCTCCCTCACTAATACTTGTTATGTTTTTGAAACAGGATTGCTCTCCTATGAGATGTGTTAGTTGCCCAAATCAACGAGATTTGTTGTAAGAAATGATACAATGAATGAGTCTAATTTACATTTATACTTGCCTATTACTAAATATCTAAATCTGTGATTATTAATTGCCTATTGCCTGAATACATAATGTGAGTGAGCTATACTTTAATGACAATTGTGAAATGACTCCTCAGATTTTATGTCATTCATGTAAGAAAAACCTCCTTGATAGTGCGGTAATACGTTTGGCGCGAATCACTTCCAGAGACAGCAAACAAAATTTTATTCAAATTGCGAAAAATTAATCAATATTTTTTGATACTATTACCATAAAGAAAATATTAACATTATAGTGATAAAATAAAATTTGTTTTCGCGATAGAATGCAATGTTACATAATTTATTGCGAAGCCATTTTTGAAATTTTTAATTGTGATAAAAACTGTTCTTCATTGCATATTATTATAAAAATATTAAATATTTAAGAGATCGTAATGCTTTTTATAAAATATTTCATACCAGTAAATAGCAGGTATAACAGTAAAATCTTCCCATTCGTTTAAAATCAGTCCATATCTTTAGCAAAATATTCAACACAAGACAAGAACTGTACTGACTTAAGAAAAAAGTGCACGATTTCGGTGAAGGAATCAGTACATGAAAGAAGGTACTTTCGTATTTACTGATAACACTTGGGAGTATTTTTGTTTTTGGGAAGAAGACATTTGGCTATCTTCCATTATCGCACAAAAGTGAATAAATTTTTCTTTAAAAGATTCTCACGAGACACTGGCATAATTTTTCGAAGACTCGATTTCGCTCTTCATGACAGGATTCTAAACTTAGTATATTTTAATTAAAATATTCTAATAATATTCCTCGATTAAATTTTATTTCCTCTAATCACTTCATAAGTTTATGAGATATCTCTACTATAGTAAGCTAATATTGAAATTTTTTTCCCTATTTCTTTTTTTCCTTTGCATTACTTGGATTCAGTAATTACAGACACGAAGTTGCTAAAGTTGAATTCATGTTGCAGTAGACCAAATCAGTTTCTATTTAAAAAAATTTCAAAATGTCAAAGAGTATAAAAACTTTTTTAAAGATGCTTATTTTTTGTTTTTATTTTACATTCCTCGATGTTATTTGGAGTGACTTTTAAAGACTAAAACTTAAATATTGTTTTATTCTTCAAGGGAAATCTTCTTGTAGATTGCGCATTCTGATTCCTAACCGAATAAATCACCTTTTATTTTTCAATTTTTTACGTTATGGAATAAATAATGGTCAAGATTATAGTCTGGATGCTTTAGGTTGTTTCATGTTCTCACAAAAATTATATTTTATTTATAGATAAAAAATATCCAAAAATAAATTTATAAAAACTATGCACAGCTCTTTCGTAACAAATTTCGATTTAAACCGAAAACAGCTACACTTTTTTGGTTTTAAGTGTGACATGAATAGGATTTATATCTTCTTTTTTAGACCATTTGTAAAGCCTAGTGCTTAACTTTTTTAAAAATTTCATTTAAAATTTCAGTTTATCATTTCAAAGCCTTAATTTAACAATGTAACTAATATCTATCTATATATATATATATATATATATATAAGTTCATAACGAAGAATAAAACAAAGAAAAATAATAGACATATGAAAAAGGGGGGGAAATAATAAGTAAAAAATAACAAACAACAGTTTATTAAAAATAATAATAAATAATTAAAAAAAATCAAAAAAAAAAAAAATCATGAAATGTTAATTAAAAAACCGGAAAAAAAGGATATAATCTTTTCTTCAGCCCACACGATTATATCCGCAAAACAGAGTGCTTTCTGATATTGTATCAATAAAGCCAAAGCTAAATAAATTAATACAATAGTGTGAGGAGCACTCAAAACTTTTTTTTTAAAAATAACAACAAATGAAATAGATCACAAAAAGTACAAATAAGTAAAAATAACATGTAAAAACAGATAATAAAATAAAATAAAAAGAAAAAACATTAAAAAGGGGAGACTATAAAGCGAGCAGCAAAATCAGTTCAACTTATATATATATATATATATATATATATATATATATATACAAGTATATATATATTAAGAAGTGTAGGTTTATTTTACATGAAGAGTATATTTTTTCTACAAAATTAATGCTTTATTTTTATTAGAAGTTGAATCTTATTACATTTCTTTATATTAAAAATTGGTCCTTGAAGAAAAGTATGGTGGGTGGTTTTAACGGTATAAAAAAGAAAAACTGGCGTGGGATCAGCATTTGAAGTGATAACAAACAGCATTTTCTCTCAAAATAGACATTACTTTTTTTCTTAAGAGCTTTATTGCAATTATTATTATTTGAAAAAGAGCATATAGAAAAAAAAGCGAAAATCAAAAATCGTTATAGTGGTTGGACCATGCTTAAACGGGAATCGTGCTACTACATAGCTTCAAGTACCCTCTCCGCGTTAGCTAAGCAAAAGACTTAATGGGCCACTGCGACCCCCCTAATTGATCTATAAAAATTTCCTTTGGAAGGGTAGTTTGGCTCGTAAAGGCCTACTTTCGGTCCGAGTTTGAAAATTATAGCTTAATATTAAAGGGAGTTAGGCGGTCTTGAAATTTGAACCTTTTTTTCCACCATTTTACTTTATTTTATTTTTTATTCCGTTATGCGTTCTTTTAAAAAGAAAGACAATTGATTTTATACATAGAACACCTTTCGTATGCTAAACTATCGTGAAAATATTGTAAAAGGAGTTTAAAAAAATAATATAACATAAATAAGCTAATTTTCAGGAATTTTTCCAGTTTTTAAGCATTATTTGAAATTTCCCGAACAAAAAAAATTATTTTTTATATACAGTATACTTTAGTATATCGAAAAACAAATTAAATAAATAATATCATGTAAAGTGAACAAAAGAAAAAAAAAAGAAAAAATTTTAAAAATTGACCACAGCCTTAGTTCGAAATTTTTTTATTCCATTATGCGTTCTTTTAGAAAGAAAGACAATTGATTTTACACATGGAACACCTTTCGTATGCTAAACTATCGTGAAAATATTGTAAAAGGAGTTTAAAAAAATAATATAACATAAATAAACTAATTTTCAGGAATTTTTCCAGTTTTTAAGCATTATTTGAAATTTCCCGAACAAAAAAAAATTATTTTTTATATACAGGATACTTTAGTATATCGAAAAGCAAATTAAATAAATAATATAATGTGAAGTAAACAAAAGAAAAAAAAAAAGATAAAATTTTAAAAATTGACCAGAGCGAAATTTCAATAAATAAAAAAATTCAAAGCCTGGTAGATATGTAGTTAAATCGAATCAACTCTTCTTACAGGAGGAACAAAATTGATGGATCATTTTTACTTTCGTCACAACGATGCATCAATTTAATGGTTTTAAAACTGAGTGAAATGTTTATTCAATTTATATCTTTTGATTTATATGAAATCTGATGCAGATGAGTTTTCTGTTTAAAGAACTGATTCTACGGAATATTCTTTTTTAATGAATGAAAAATGATTCTTTCAGGATTTCTTTCTCTCTTTTTTTAATTTCATTTTGCGCGTGTTCAATCAAGAAAAATGTAGAGGGAAGTAACGCAGCTTAATAACTTAAAATAATTAAATCTCTTCAATGCCACTCATCTTTCTGAAAAAGTTTTCGATGATATTAATTGTACAGTTAGATAAGCTATACATAATTTTATGACATTTTTAAATTAGAACAGCGAAGCGCGATCTTGTTTGTAAAAAGATAAAAAAAAGTAAATTCTCAAAACTATTTCGTAAATATTTACTAATTAAACTACCTCTGCTCAGACCTCTTGAAATTCTACATTTTTAATTAGTTATTGTTGTAAATAATTTGATTTAAATTAGTTTTTTGACAATTCAAAATATTTCTTAAAAAACTGACTTTTTTAAGCAAAGTATTCAACATAAATAGGAAATTTCAGAAATATCTAAATATTTATTGAAAATTATGTACAAAGATTTAATCGCTCTATATTTAACAACCGCTATAAATTCCTTATATATTTTTAAATGTTACAGTTACATAGTTGAAGAGGAATATAAAAGCATTTTATTTACGTATTTTATTTGAAGAGTAATAAAATAGTATTTTATTACGTTACATTTTATTTTATTTACATAAATTTTTCCAGTAAGCTGTAAGTTGTGTGTGTGTGTGTGAGAGAGAGATAGCACTGTATCGCACCTCAAATTTATTCAAATATAATTTTCTTCTCATCAACGTATTTTACTTAATTTAGATTTATTATTTGTTTATGTGTTTTATTGTAACCATGATATATTTTTGTTTTGTACCTGGCAACTTCGATGCATAATTAGTTTGTTTATGCTCTACATGGATTCGTGCCTGTCTTTGCGTTAAGTAAGAAAAATGCAGTAAAAAAATTGAAATCTTTGTGAAAGAATCATTGCAAATGAATATAGAATGTGTCACTTAAGAGAAGTGATACTTGACAGACTAGGAGTACTAGAAGTAGAAGGGAAGGAACAGCTGCGAACATAAACAAATGCCTCGTTTCAACAGCCAATCAGGATTGAGATACCCACTTAACGTCATTTGCTGGTATCCCATTGGAATATTTAAGGTTAGGTTTTCGAACTATTAAAATTGAGTTTTAATAACGGATAACTCGATCATAAGAACAATAATTGTCCACTGTGTCAGCTTTATTATTTTATGCACCGTACTTATCATGCACATATTTACTTAGATGAACACAACTAAGCATAAAGAATTTTACTCTAATGAAGTACTGCAATGTGTAAGGGGTTAAAGTTACACGTTTCAATTATATTCTGATGTATACAATTTAAATTTTCGCTTAATCTCATAAGAATCACCAAGCTTTAAATGCGATTATTACTTAAAAATATGTAGCATAGAAAAACGTAAACTCATAATTGCGATAAAATAGTTTTTTTAAAAATTCAATTGACTAAAATTTTTTATTTTTTAATTACTTTAAATAATTATATAAAAATTATAAATTTTATCTCTCCACATTTTAGATCTATAAAGGATCTATTAAGAATCTATTAAGATCTTTTAATCTATCGTATTTCTCCACATTTTGGTTCAAAAACAATATCCAATAACTCAAATAATAAGATATTTATTGGACATAAAACTTTCTAAAGGTTATTTGAATCGATATCAAACCTTCCTTGCGCCAAAATGCTGTGTATCGTGGAGGTACACAGCATTTTGGCGCAAGTGGAGAGAGAGAGAGATTTTAATAATTTTTTTCCTTAAAAGTTTGTATTTTAAACAAAAAAGAGAACATTTCGTTAATTAAATATACAATTATAGTAGTCTTATGAAAGAAAGTTTTGTCAAAATGTTAATCGTAACAAAAACATTGGTTTTGTTACGTATTACCTGGATTTGAAAAATAATCATCTATTCTTGAAAAACATTTCTCCTAAAGAATTTAGAATGTGTGACAAAAAAAAGGAAACGTAATTCTAATCGTTGGCAAGATATATAACAGGTCAATTACTGAACTGTTTTAATTTCTCTTGCATTAAATACGTTATCTTAAAAAAAAAAATTAAATGGTAACATTTATATTTGGTAACGTATAATCTCTTTCTATCTTTTTTATAACGTTTGATTAACAGCAATTCCAATGCAAGCTTATAATATAAATGCTGCAAAAGAGAAAAATATTTGTCTATAACGTTAAATAGCATTTTTCTATTATTTTTTTTTTACAAAATGAAAAAAAAGCATTTAAACTTGCACTAACTTTCTAGCAAATTGCATTTTCCGGAAAAACTCGCATTAAATTCACAAATGAATATTCCTTCAGCATGTTAAATTTCATTTGTGTAGTTGAATTTTTAACCACAAATTTAACAGTACAACAACGCAGTTAACAGTAACAAGTTTTTCTCAAATTAATTATCGAATGTTAACTCTCTTTATTCCATTGTACTTCATGTGCATTTTTCAATTCTTCTACACACTTTCATAATTTAAAGTTTGTTTTAAAGTCTTATACATTTTGCAAAATAAACCGTAATGTAAGGTCGTACATTCAAATCAACGGCAGCAGCCGTTGATTTAAGTACGAGTAAAGAAAGAGGGATGTTTTTTAAGTAAGGGTCGCTTGAAAATTAAAACAAAACGAAAGAAAATTTTAATGAAGCTAATTTACTTTTTGAATCTACATACGCTTCTCCTTTTTTCAAAATAGTTGCAAAGTTTGCTCAAACACTTATCATACCTTAAAAACTAGATTTAGAATTCTCTCTTCATAGTAACTTGCCGCCTGCTCCGATAACCAAGAGGCCACAACCGTTTTCACTGCTTCGTCATCATTGTACTGGTTGCCACCAAAATGATGTTAGAAATAGCGGAAAAGGTGAAAATCACTTTGCACAAGGTTCGGGCGTGTGGTTTGCTAAACTTGAATATTTTAAAGACCCAGAACTGACTGTACAGGTTATCTATACTGCTGTAGCTAAGCACAGTTGTTCCCAAGGAATGCCAGGACAAGACGCAAGCAATCGTTACGAGCACGCGTCACTTATTAGAGTACACGACAATATGGCAATACGACAATTATTAGAGTACACGACTTAAAAACAGCCCTCGTAGTTAGGCAAAAGTAACCGACAGCTGCGTTTCTTTAAAGAGGTGATGGTTATTGTTTTGGTTGTGTTCCATGACAGATCAATCATGTTTAATGTGATGGAAGGATTTAAATTTGGTGGATGCGTGCTGGAAGGTTGTCGTTTTCATTCACTAATCACTCGGATGATAAATAAATTTCTTTACTCTCTGATTAAATAACGTTACAAAATTTTGTTATTAAACATTTGATCATATAGAGAAGCAATGCAATAAATCTTTGAAGAGAAAATGAATTTTTCTTACAAAAATAAAACATCTCTATTGAGCAAATGCAATAATTTAATATGAATACTTGCGAAATTCTAGAAATCTTTTCCTTGATTTCTAAACAAAATTTTGCTGCAGAAATGAAGAAAAATTTTAAGAATGTATTGTAATAGCGCTCTTTATCTACATTGAAATATAGATGAAGAGCGTAGTTACAAGTTTATAAAAATTTAACTATACCAATTTTTATAAAAAAAAATACCGATTTTGTTACTTATTGTATATGCTAAAAAATATTGAAAAGAATTTTGAAAAGAATCCTATCAGCGAATTTACGCACTGAATATTTGTTAGACATATTTATTTTATTACTTGATATTACATTATTTAAATTACAGTTACAGATACCCTAGAGATATAAATAAAAACACACTTGTTTCACGTATTCTTCGATTTTAAAAAGATATAACTTCAATGGCATTATTTTAAACTACTTTATAAAGTAAAAAAGCACAGCAAAAAAGTATCTGAAATGCGCGGTTTTTTAGAATTTATAAACAGAATTTACATTTTAAATTTACTGGGTAAATTTAAAATAAATGGTAACTGGGAAATATATCAACAAATGAAATTGAATGTCTGTGAATATAACTGATATAATGTAATATAACTGATGTAAAAACGAATATTAGCTTTACATTTTTGTTGTTACGTTTCATTATATATCATACTATAAGCTTTTTATATCTTCAGATAGTTTGAGAAACTTCCAATTTGTTCGTAAGGTATACGAAAAGGGCTCACGAAATAATTGAAATGGTAGAATTTTCAATGACTCTTGTAAAAAAATAACGAAATAATAAATTATCTATATATAGGACGATATAAAAGAGGAACGTTAGGACTATAAAGAAAGGGAAAGTTAGGGGAATGGAATAAAGTTATTTCAAACGCACTACCCCTATTTTCAATGACATATTTTTTTTTTAAGTAATGGATACTTTTTTGAATTAAACTCTAGGTAAACACTTTTGAATTATTTTTCGAAAATGAATATTTTGTGCAACAAAAGTCAATTAAAAATTTAAGCACTCCAATTCAAATTTTTTATGACTTAATAATTGCTTTCCCAGGTCACAACTATATTTTAAGGAAGTAATTAAAAACATATTCATGACTACAGAAAAATATATATCAAAATTAAATTTGTCATGATGGTGAAATGATCATGTCTATGAAGTGATCGTGTCGGCGAATTGAGCTGGTAACAATGTGATCGTGTCGGCGTTGTCAGCTGTCGTTTTTGTAATCTTGCCGGCGAAATGATCAGTCGGTGAAGTGCTTGTATTGAGGATGTGAGCTGCCGATGAAGTGATTGTCAGTGACATAAACTCGGTACCTTTGCACTTCTGGCATTACATGTTACACAGGAGAGCTGCAATTGTCTCCGAGATGCACAAAAGCAGATCCTGTTCCAAATAAGACACATGTCGATTGCAGTTGGCAATTGGTAGCGAATGTGACGAAACTACCACTATAAATATTAAATACCAATTCACTAGTATAAAAGACATGCTAACTTGTTTCTATTTGGAGGTGCTCTTTAATAGATGACGGTTCGATAATTTTCTGCCCATATGGTGACAGTTGATTTGCTTGAAATATGGAGCTAAAAAAATCTGGTAAAGTAAATAAAAGTTTCCCGGCAAAAAAATAAATAAAGAAAAAAAATTATATAAATAATAAAAACTGTTTCAATGGATGTTTCTCCTCTTGTCGTCTGATTGGTTTACAAATCTTGCCTCGATACGAGTTTGAAGACGTCACAGAATGCTTTTCCTTCGTCAGTATTCATATTTGTATTGAAATCACAGTCAAGAAGACAGTAACTATAAGTTAATAATAAAAAGAATATGAAAATAATTTAAATTATTATTATGTAAATACATTAAAAATGCCTGCGGGCGAAAATAAAAAGAAAAAAAAAGAATTCTAAAAAAATATCAAACGGCAGCGGTCACCATAGCAGCGCATGCAATGACGATGCATGCGCACTGTTTACTATTTTTCTTGAACACAGTTGAAAAGTGTGATGACGTCCAAATAAGGTGCGCATGTCCTCAAACCCAAAACAACACCCATTTTGCCAATTAGTTTAAAAATAGCATAAATCAACTTTTAGAAAGGATTAAAAATAAATCTAAATAATTACTTAGTAACTAAGTTTTATTTCTATAAAAATGCATAATTTTTCTCAATAAGTACTACGTATAGCTAATTATTTAACTCTACTTAAATTATTGCTTTAGACAACCTAACAAAATGAATAATAATTATAGTGTTGCTAATAGAGAAATATTTGAGATTGAATTGATAAAATTTACTATAAATGCAGTGTCAGAAAATAAATTTACTGAATCAGAAAATTATGCTGATTTTTATAATCTACTTAAATCCTTCTAAAACTGCAGGCTAACTAAGTTTTATTTCTATAAAAATGCATAATTTTTCTCAATAAGTACTACGTATAGCTAATTATTTAACTCTACTTAAATTATTGCTTTAGACAACCTAACAAAATGAATAATAATTATAGTGTTGCTAATAGAGAAATATTTGAGATTGAATTGATAAAATTTACTATAAATGCAGTGTCAGAAAATAAATTTACTGAATCAGAAAATTATGCTGATTTTTATAATCTACTTAAATCCTTCTAAAACTGCAGGCTAAGAGTCCTTTTAGCGCTATTCAATAAAAATAATGAAACAATGTTAAAAATATTATTTGTTAGTTTTTTTTAATCAGAAAACATTCCGACGTATAATATCCTTGTTTTTCGCATACAGATAAAAATATCTCTAATTTATGATGCATTTTAATTAAGCACTAATTATTAATCTCCACCTTACGTAAGTTAAAGTGGTGTTATGCGGTCATACCAACGTTATTAAATTTTAGTCTCATTTACTTTAATTAGCCGACTTCCAAAGAAGTAAGCATCTTAAGTTTGCCTTGCTACATATATCTGGTCATTTATTAATCAGCTTGGGTAAGCATTTAGCTCACTTTGAGCAACAAAGTAGCTACGAAGACCAATATTTAATCTTAATGAGCTAAAAGCAGCATACCTCGACTATATTAGTTTCGAAGAACATGTTTGGGGTCTTATAAAGATTTGGCTGGAATGCCACAAAACGCAATTAAGTTACGCCGAGGTTAATCTAAGTGAAGACGTGGAAGGAGATGTTCAGGTGTGTGCGTGTTTGATTATTTGAATTGCGGTTGATTTAGAATACCTTTGAAATTCTTCCTCAGTAAAAGATATTTAGTAAAATGTTAAAATCTAATTATAATATGTCTCTCTAATTTATAAAAACTCGTGTTTGGTTCAATCAATTGGTGGAATATTCTAGAAAATTAAATTTAACTTTAAATTACTAATCCAAAGAGATTTAATAGTGGATTTTCTAACATTTATTTAACATTCATAATCTAAAGAGTAGTGATAACTTTAATATTTGTAGCGGTAGTTAATGCCGCAAGTTCATATTGGAAACGGTTTTTATTTCCTTTGAGTCCTTTATATTTAAATTCCCCCCCCCCCCGATGGAATTGTTACTATTTACATCTGGCAACATTTACATATCTACTATCCAATATATTAGAATGCATAGTTTGTCTCGTTAATATGTGCCTCTCTCGTATTTCTATAGAAACGTTTATGCTAGCATGTTGAAATTTAGGCTGTGAGTAAAGAGGGCCATTTAAACTAGATCGATCAAAAATTTCAACTAGATCGCTCTAGAGATACATTTAAAAAATAGAATTTTTCCATTGGTTTAAAACTAGCATTTGATAAAAATGGAACTGCAGACATTTCTGTTTTTCCGAATATTAACTTATATCTCTCGTTCATTAAAAAAAGAGTTTATTTCACTTCCTTTTATTTTTTTATCGTTGTTCATGTTTTTCAGTGGCGCCATCTATGGCCAGTAATTCGACTTCTGCCAAGCCAGTCACGCAACCACAACCCGCTTATAGGCGGATTACATTCACTTACATTCGCACACAAAGGAGTAAGGACGTAGAACTCACAGAGAGAGAAAGAAACATCTATGCCTTGCCCGGGATTCGAATCCAGGACCTTTCTGATGCAAGGACAGTTCCCTGCCCCTTACTTAGGCTTACTTTGATATTGAATAAGTTAATTAATAAATAAGTTTATTTATTAATAAATAAGATAAAAGATAATAAGATAAATAAGATAAATAAGATAATAAATTAGTATATTAGTATATTAATTAGCAAGATAATTAATAGATAATTAATTAATAAGTAAGTTAATAAATAAGTTTTATTTGTTAAGTTAGATCCAGATAAATTCAATGTAGACTAATTAGATAAATTAAACAATGTAAATAAATTAGATAAATTCAATGCAGACTAAGTGGATAGGTGGAATACGATTAAAATTAGCATTTGAATCAGTATAGAAAATTAGCATTTCTAAAGTTATATGAAATTGCGTGTTAATTTCGTTTAGAGTTATGCTTGAAAAAGTTGTTTCGATAAAACTAAATAGTTTAAAAGCGAAAAACAAAATCTGAAACAAAAAAATAATCTATGTACTAAAAAGTAAAATTAATAGAGAAATGGTAAAAAGTTGTTTAGGGGAAGCGTAAAAAATAACCATACTATTATTCACACTAATGATGCTTAATTAATTTCTGTAATAAGTTTTAATTAAAATAAAAAGTAATCTCTGCTCTTATAAAACAAAGTTAATGGGGAAAAGGTATCAATTCATTTAAGGGGTCCGAAAAAAATTGATTCTACTATTACTGACACCAATGATGCTCAATTAATTCCTGTAATAGTTAATAATTAAAGCGAAAAAAGCTATAATTTAGAAAGCAAAATTAATAGAGTAATGGTACTTATTAGTTCAAGAGAAGCATAAGAAATTGTAAAACTATTATGGACGCCAATATGATTTTCTACCAATTTCGCTGATTGGACAACACTATTATTCTGGTAATGGGTGCAGATTCAATTGCTACCGAATATAATAATAATATAAGTACAATTCATTTTATTAGTATGGTTTGTTCTGCAATTTTAATATAGATACTTCGGATAGGGGATTTTCGATAGGGATAATTTTTGGGGTTTTTTGATTACCGGAGAAAATTGCGGGATTGCAGTAAATTTTTACTATCATCAGTTGGTACGTTTTTTACTGATCACATATTTTTATTTATCTATCTTTTTCTATGGAAATATTTTCAATACTCGGGTTAAAATAATTTCGCTGTTTTTCACTCTTAAACTGGCGCTTAAAACTTGTTCCATCACTGAAAAATTCCGCTAAATTGTTCTGTTCTTCATCATTGCCGCTGTTTTGGTTTACAATTGTAAACGTCATTAAAGAGAATTGAAACATCATAAAATACAAACTATCAGATTAGCCCAAGTGCAAATAAAAACAGAGAATTTTCGTTTTCGTATTTTGAGCTCTGTGGTTCAGGGCTCGAAATTTTACCCGTCTTCGTGGACGGCTTGTCCAACAATGTACCCGTCCTCCTTTGAAACTAACCCGTCGCTTCTAAATAAATACAAATATAATTTTCTCTTATTTATTACTAACAATTATATAAATTGCACAATGAATTAGTAGTTACTAGGATTACAAATACTAGGATAACATTATACGGTAATAAAAGAAATACTAGGTTACTAATAGTAAAACCTAGTATTTCTTTAATGAAATAATTTATTTCTTTAATGAAATAATTTAAATAACAAAGGTCAAGTTATCTGTCAATTATCATGTCAATTTATCCGATGGTACTGCGTTTTTTAAATGAATCAAATACGACCTTTTTCCAGTTCCACAATCAAGCCAATGATTTACAGAGGTTTCATCACAGAAATCTGAAAGAGGTTTTTCATTTAGGTTGACGCTTTTTGTTTAAGACCAGTACGTAATGTGTTTTTTTGTAAGTTCATTGCTGAAAAGCCCCTTTCAACCGCTGCAGTACTCCCAGACAGAGAAAACATCAATTCCACCATGCACAGTATGTTGCTGTATTTCGAGATTAGAGGGTCATTTCAGAAGTGAGGAGCTAGACTTCTGTAAGATAACAAAAATTGAAAATATATCACGAACATTAATGGGAAAATGGCCGTCCGCGCGGACGTTGGATTCGAGAAATTTGTTGTCCGCGGGGAATTTTTGACCGCCGAGGACGGGCGGTTTTTCGAGCCCTGCTGTGGTTCATATGATATTTTCGTTTATTGGTGTTTCATTCATTGTTTGTTTCATTAGTTTCATCTATTGTTTGTTTCATTAGTTTCATCTATTGTTTGTTTCATTAGTTTCATCTATTGTTTGTCTTATTAGTTTCATCTATTGTTTGTTTCATTAGTTTCATTCATATTTCGTTTGAGTTTTACGGAAATCTTCCGTTATAATTTACCAACAATTATTACCACCTGAGAAGTCAGGTTTTTTTTAAACAGTGTACAGAATTTTAATAACTTTTATTTAGAATTATAAGAATTATTCTAAAGCTTCATTTAATGCCTCAATTAGTCTTTTATCTTCTGAATTTTCTCTCGTACCCTTCATGGTTAAAATGTCTTTAGATTGCTTGCCAACATAATAAACAAGTTTTTTTGTCGATGCGAGTCAATGAAAAAGCTAAAAGGTTTTCTATACCTCCCTTATTAAGTAGTTAAAACAAAGACCCATTTTAAAGATTAAATTGTAAAGATATTCCAATTTTAAAGATACGTAAAGGATCATTTAGTATATTCTGCGCATTGCTTTATTATTTCTATTTAAGCGGAATACTTTTATTTTCGTTTTTAAGAAAATATTTGTATGAAATGGATAATTTCACATCTTCAATGGTTGAAAACGTTTGTTCTGAAATGATCTGAAACTGTTTCGAAAATATATATTTTTATCTCTCTTATAAGAAGATATTGTTTGAAATAATGAGGGAATGAGAAACAAATATTTTTTTTTTAACTGTATGGTCGTTTGCTTGAAAACAAACTTCAAAATGAAAGGGAACATTACTCCAAAGAATTACCGTTATTAACTGAAATTAATGCTTTGATGTCTTCTTTCTGGAGTATTCTCGCTTCACGTCATAAAAATGGCAACAATACTCATTTAGTTGCAGCATTTGGAGATGACAATAAACAGTATTGCTCGCGACAAAAATGGATAATTTGTAGAAAAATAAATGACGCAGTTTCTCTTTTCTTTCTCAAAAACTAAGACTTTTTGCGATAAAATAAAAGTTTCAGTCTCATTTTAAGAGGACGGCGCAATTTATAGGTGTTCCGAATATATATAAACAAAAATGGTTTTTCCTTATCTTCAGTTTTTGTTTTGATAAAGTTTATTCATTCCGCCTATGCAAATTTTGCCATTAAAATAGGTAAAAATGGGAAGTTATTATATTATCTAGTTATCCAGATGTTTAACTGCGTATTTCAAGGCAAGAGTTTTTATAAGAAATATTTGTTTTGCTTTCCGAAAGATTTATTTCAGCTCAAATGTTACGCCATTTGCTTTCTTTTTCTTTACTTCAAACAGAGAATTATTGCAAAATCTAAAGCATTGCAATTGTTAAATGATAACAGGAAATCTGCTCTTTTAAAAAACAGCTGTGCTGTTAATGTAAATTATTTGCCGTACTTATAAATAACACGAATGTATAAAATGTTTTCTCCATTCAAAATTAAAAATTATTCTTAACAAATTTAATTTATTTTTGAGTTTTAAATTCTTTTCAGATACGCTATTTTCAACGTATCTAAAAGGCAAATGTTTCCCACATTTTTCCATTTTAATAATTTTATTATTGCATTTCTAAAATTTAGTAGTTTATTGTAGCGAATTATAATAATCATATTTAAATTATAATTTTCCACTTTAATTAGATATGTTCACTTTCTTCATGAAAAATGAAGAAATGAATTAAAATGCTGTGCAATAACTGCTCAAAAGATTATAAACAGAAGTTTAGCTATTTATAGTTTTTTAATAATGATTTCCCGCAACAGCCCTTTGCGGGCTAGGGGGGTCCATAAAGGTTTAGATTTCATACTTTCTACCTAAACGGCACGATCTTTTATTGTTTATTTAATAACCGTCGTTGAACATCCGCCCAAATTTACGGGTTTACGATTGCTAATGTTTACGACTGCTAACTCCGTAGCCTTATAATTTTGAACCCAATCCAGAAAACAAGGGAACTGCTGGATCAAGTATTGGGAGAAATTTGCCTTCGTGTAGGTCTTTTCTGATGAAACTAAACCGCATTTGCGTTATACGGAGAAGAAGACCACGAGGAACTCCCATGGTTAGCCTGACGGCAAGGGGACTCTAACCCATGAGTCTACCACTGAGGATATTTCACGTCAGCACTGTAGTCGGTGCAAGCTGGGTGAGGAAATCGAATAGACTAGTCATCGCTGGGATTCGAACCTGGTTCATTTCATTGAAAGGCGAACGCTCTATCCCCTAAGTCATCGCGGCTCAAACGACATGATTTTATTTTATTTTATAATCGTCGTTTGACAGCCGACCCAAATGATCAACTCCGTAGCTTTGTAATTTTAAACCCAACCCAGAAAACAAGGGAACTTCTGGATCAAGTATTGGGAGAAATCAACCTTCGTGGAGGACTTTTCGATGGAACTAACCCGCATTTGCGCTACATGGAGAAGGAAAACACGAGAACCTGCGGAATTCGAATCGACCAGCTATTGCTGGGACCGAACCCGGGTCACCTCACTGGGAGGCGAGCGCTCTACTCTATCCCCTGAGCCACCACGACTCAAAACGGCATAAATGGGGTCGTCATTGTGCACGTGCTGCCTTTACTTTCTAGGCAATTGATATGAAGCTGTGAGGGATGAGGAGGGTTCCAGCCGTCACTGGAGATCGAACCCTAGTTCTTCACTATGACAGTTAAGTGCCTCAGCCACGGAGAAAACACAGTTTATAGTTTATATTGTTTATTAGTTAATAATATTTAAACTATAATTGTGATTATGTGATAACCTATATAGAATAAGATTGTAATTAGATAGATGGAAAGAAATTGGATTAATTTTTTTGGTTCTTCTCGCACTATTTTATAAAAACTATTTTGCTTTGGTGATATTGATTCATCAATATCTAAAATCATCTTTTTTGCGAATATAACTTTACTTTTGACAAAAACTCTTTTTGGAGTTAATTTGCCTTTACTTTAATTAATCATTTAATTATTATTCTTTGTCTATATAACTAAGAAATACTGTAATCGTTATTGAGTTCGGCTGAATTTATGGCGTTATTTACTTTTAATATTAGAAGTAAAACAAGGACAAAAAATCTGAGAAAATTTTTCCTTTGCGTTTGGCTTTACTCTTTCATACCTGCTAATAACTAATTTTGAAAGAAATAAAATTATTAATTTAAAGTTTTCTAGCATTTTTGAATCATTTATATTTTAACTATTAATCATTTATATTTTCATTTATTTATTTTTTGCAAGTATTTAAAAAAAATTGTAAATGAAGTCGTACAAATGCCTTCGCTCAATAATATTTGAAATCACTGTCAAAAAATTTATTATTTAAAGAATTCATAATTAAGTTTAGATATACCTGTCTATAGATTATAAAAGGAAACAGGTTTTTGTGACTTAAGCAGGTTTTAAATGCCAAAATCCCATACATTTTATGCTAAAAATAGTGACAGAATTATTTTTGAGTTATTTGTTTTAAGGACAATAAACAATAAGAAAAGTGATATCTGAAAATTCCACCGAGGAAAATATATTTCTTATTTTTGTTAATCATTTTTACAGAATGAAAGCTTCGAGAAAATATTAAAAAGTAATCCTCTTAGCTTACGTCATACTTGCAACTGAAGGAAGTTACTAAGTAGTTACTTACTTCCTATCTTTGTGGAAAAAGGATTATCTTCTACTCAGATTACTTTATGGTTACCCAATAAGTATAGATTGTTGCTAAATCCAGAGACACTTATTATTTTTTTTCTATTTCAAGAACAAAATACGCGCATTATTTTTTGAAATAATATTTTAAGAGTCCCAGCAGTTGTACGGATGTTAATGAAAGTTCCAGCTTATTGTGTCCAATGTTTACAGCTCAAACCTTATTGTCTTAATTATATTTGATTAAATAAATTTAAAAACATATTAATTATTGATCGTAGAATAATGTTCTTATAAATACAGTAGACAAAAAAGTATCATCCTAATTAACTTTTGATCTTGAGATCATATTTTCTCTAAATAAGTTTTTTTAAATTTTACTTCCAATGAGCTGCAAAATCAGTCTTGCCGATGAGCAGACCAAGTGCGTTCTCCAGAGGTGGTATCCACTCTTTCAGGACCACCACGATGGGTGAGATACCGTTGGTCATGTTAATTTGGACGTCTAGCTTCTGCCACATTAGATGGCAGCACCGAGACTGTATTTGGATGCTAAAGTGCACTAAGAATTTAATGTTGCCGGAAGTGCCAAGAGCCAATAAGGCACTCCAGAGATCTTTTGCATGCCGCATAATCATACGACATGGTCGCTGAGGATTTTCTGCATCCCGAAAATCCGGTGTCTGGGCCGGGAATCGAACCCGCAGACTTGGGCTCAGAAGGCCGACGACGACTCAGAAGGCCGCGCCACCCAGGCACTTCTCTAAATAAGTACCAGTCACAATTGTTCAAAGGATTGATTTCAAACAAGCGACTAAATAAATAAAAAAAACCGCACAAATGGGCAGAAAAAAAAAGAAAAAAAACGTACCTCTCGTTGGACGGTATCAGATTTCTAAACTAATCCATTTAATGATATGGAAAAGGAACTTGTTAAAGTTATTTTTTTGTTTGTGATCATAAGACAAATCTGAATATAAACAATCAGATGTGCTTGAGTGCAAAACTCAATATGGAATAATGTTTTCCCCATAAAGTATTTCTTTTTATGTATAAATATTTCCCCATAAGTGTCCTTCAGTATAAATATTCTAGGTGTTTGACAAATATTATATGACTCAAAAGTGGATGTCATAAATATATTACTTTTCTTATTGATCACGTTTTAAACAGAATCACGTAACTCAAGACAAACAAAAGTGAGAAATCGTTACAGACGTTCAATTGGCAATGTTTCTTTCATTCCATGCTAAGAAAAGACTTTTCTTAAGTCCTAAATGTTGTCTTTCTTTCGCTTTTCTAAAACTCATCACGATTTTCTATAAGTAATATTTTTTTCTTCTGTTTTGTAGGAGGTCGTCAATTTCGAAACATTATTTTAGTCAAACAAGGAAATAAGGTACTTGGTTTATTGAGTTGTTTTATTTTAAACTGATAGGACATTAGTGTGTAGAGATTGAATATTTTAAAATAGTTTATACAGATTTTAAATGTTTTAACTAAAGATGAATTTTTTAATTCGTCGAAAGTGATGCCTGTTAGCTTCAAGTAATCTATAATAAAAGTGTATTTCTCAGAGATTTTATTGATAATCTTTGAATATCGGATACAACAAATGCAGGCATGTTGAGACAATGTCACCAAATCAGAATTTCTAAAGTTAACCACGTGTTTATTTTGTCGTGTTGCGTTACATCATTTGCAATTGACATTAAAAAGTATCTGCTAAAGTATCGCTAAGTTGAAAAAATTTCTTAATTGTAATTATTCTAGACCTTAACTTCATTCTGACATGAGTTGGATCAAAAGCATCATTGTTGGGTTAAAACTGGCGTGCCTTGGAACGAATCGAAGTTTCGTAGTGTTGACTTCTATCAAGGAGTGAGAAAGTTGAGTCTTGGTTGTTGTCCATTTCCAATTATGTGGAGAGAGTGCGAAACAAATCTTTGCCTCCGCATGGAATCGAACTCGAAACCATTGACATTTTAGCTGGATGTTGTAACTACCAAGGGAAATTATGTACATCTGTACTAGAGCGAGTTAGAATGGTTTATTTTACAAGAAGTTTACTAAAAAAGAAGAGTTGGCCGTATAAATTAATGGCCAGTTTTTCTTGTTTTGTTGACATTCATTACAATTGCGGGCACTTTGCCTTATTTTCAAAGAAGGGAGCAATCCGTATATATTAACCATAAGTTTTCAGAATTTTACGGACAATTAATCTATTTAATGATTTTTATAAATTTTCAAAAATAATGTAACTTTTTCTTTTTAATTAATTTCTCAAAATGTAATTTGTTTAAATATCCAGCGAAAAGTAATGAATTTGTTTTTAATCAAGTAAATAAAATTATGCAAGAACACATCATTAAGTACTTGTAGTTTTTCCAGGAAGCCCTATTAGAAAAAAAATTACATAGTTATATAATAAACAATTGAAGTTCAGTTTTTTTTCTTTAAATTTAAGTACCACACATACTATTATGTATCATTCATTTAATGTTTTCCTCGAAAAGCCATTTATTATATAACATTATATAACATTAACATTACATAACATTATATAACATTACCACAAATATTATTTGCCATATATTTTATTACTTGATATTAAAATTAATGGCGCTGCTTAAATAGTAATATCGATAGTTTTCAGATTTGACTATCAGTTAAATTTGATTAAAATTATACGGTTTAATAGCGTATTTGCATGAGTGAAATTTGAAAGTGAACTATCATATGCTATTAGTTAATTTTTTTACTATTCACTACAGTAATCAACTTATTTAGTGGTAAAAGGTAAGTATCCGATAAAATTATTGATTAAATTACTCTTACTAGTCTGGAAATTTCCTCTTAAAGATATCCCATTATACATATTTTTACAATTTAATGTATTCTTAAAATGTGTTCTAAATTCCTATCAGTGTTCAGTTAGTGTGCAGGTTCGCTAAGTTCATAAGTTTTTCGTATGAAAATTTATTCCTGTAGCTATCACTGACCATGGAGAGCGTTATATTTTGTCATATTTGCGCACACACTAAGTAGAAGCATACTCTTGGGGAAGAAACTAGGGTTGTTCTTCAAAACTCTACCTTTTAGTGGTCATAATAAGGAGCATTTAGTGGTCTGAATCGGTACTTCTCTGAAAAGAGTTAAGATGAGTCTTGCTGTGTACGATAATTGTTTAGTTGTCCATTAGAATTTCATACAGAAAACATAGTAATGAGAAAAATAATATTCTATATCTTAAGGGCTTATAATAGGAAGACTGAATGTTTAAAAATCAAACGATCAGAATATAATTCTTGCAAAACAGAAAATATTTTAGCAAATAAAAAAAAAACTTAACAAATAAGTCCGCATGAGAAATCTCAGATGAAGTTTGATCTGTATATTTATTTCAAACATTTCAGTAAAGTTTATATTATTTTTCACTTTTTTTTTACTTAAATCAAAGCAGAAAACAGTCAAACACTCATTGATATATTACTTACAATCTTCAAGACTAGTAAAAAAATGTTGAATGAAATTCTCCGGATCTGCATTTGATATTCATTGAATATACACCGAAGAGCCAATACATTATGACCACTATCCATCTATAACAATGGGCTCGCCCAGGTTTTCATGGCTTCTCGCTCAGGAAAAGTGTTTTCATGGGGCACATTAGGGCCCAAAATCTTCATAGAACAATCCCTGACTTCTGTAAGCTGCTTGAACATAGTTGCAGACCAGGTTTACCCATTCATGCAAAAGTTTTTCCTGTGGGGGATGGTGTTTACCAACAGGATAATGCACCATGTCATAAGGGTCGAATCTTCGAGGAACATTCTAGTGACTTTCAAGCCATGTCTTGGCCCCCAAATTCACCTGACCTTAATCCAATAGAGCATTTGTGGTCCTACTTGGAAAACCAAATTCGTGCTGCCGCGCTACACCCTCACAATGTGAGGGAATTGCAGGACCAGTTGGTGAGCGCTGGTAAAAGAAAATTAATAATAAAAATAGCAAAAACTGGGGGAGAAAATAAGTCGAAGAAAAGGATAGAATTCTTTTAAAAAATTCGGAGAAATTTTTAATCGAATTCTTTTTAAAACATTCTTTTAAAAATTTTTTGAGTGCTCCTCACACTATTGTATTGATATATTTTCCTTTCGCTATATTGATACAATAATAGAAAGCACTCTTTTTTGCGGATATAATCGTGTGGGCTGATGAAAAGATTATATCTTTTTTTCCGGATTTTTTAGAAGAATTCTTTCACCTTTCTTTCGGATTATTATTATTTTACCCTCCAGTTTCTGTTATTTTTAATATTAATTTTCTTTTTCCCCCTTTTTTTCATTAATCTGTAATTTTCTTTTGTTTTATCATCATTTCGAACTTATCTTATGAGTTCTATTTACTTGCAGCTTTTGCGCAATAAATGAAACTTATTGTTTTCCTTAATTTTCTTTGTGTCTTTTTGTTTATATATATATATATATATATATATAAACAAAAGTTATATATATATATATATAAGTTATATATATATAATTGATATAAGTTATATATATATATATATATATATATATATATATATATATATATATATATATATATATATATATATATATATATATATATATATATATATATATAATTGATATAAGTTATATATATATATATATATATATATATATATATATATATATATATATATATATATATATATATATATATATATATATATATATATTTAGTGAAACAAATCTTAAATCTCATTCGAATCTATTTTCACGCATTTAAATAAATCTCCGGGATTCTCAGAGTGTATCCAAAACCACAAAATTCAAGAAAGTGATAGGAAACTAACTCAATCGGATTGTTCCTAGAGTTCTCACCAAAGAAATCCCCAAGGAATTTTCTTATCTTTGAAGAGTAGAAGAGATCAATACAGTAAGTATCGACATTCTCCTCAGTTATGTTTTGTTTGCGTTTTTCTGCCGATGAAATCTTCATGCAGAGATTCACAAAGAATATCGATAATAAAGCTCGAATCGTTTATTTTAACCCTTAAAAAATAAACCGTGATTTGAATTTCACTTTTTTCTGATGTTTGAAATTTTTTTTTCTCGACGCAATAAGCATTTAATCGTTTTGAGTTTATTTTATTTGAATTTGTTTTCAGTTTATTTATTTTTACGTTATATTTAAATCTTTGTACTTTTGTTTATTACTAATTACATTAAATTTTGATGTATGGTTTTGCATGTATGCTAACTTTAGAATGTAATTTCTATGAATGACTTGATGATCATGGGGTTTGAAATATTTTTACTAAACCCTATATTCGAGCATATTTCACCACTAGATTAAGGCCAGAGCCTTGTAAAAAATGTTCCTGTCACTGACCGTAAAAATAAATTTATACCCACAAATGAATGCCAATAAAAATACAGATTTTTCTCGTACTTATTTATTATAAGTTTTTACTTTAATTTGGAGTACCTACCACCCGACAATTCTCATTTTCATTCATCTAATTTAGATTAAAATGATATTAATTCACTGTTGACCAAATTATCAAGCAAATAATGAATAAAAAACACTAAAATAATAACAAGAAAGCCACGTTGTTCTCTTTTGACATTCATTGCTGAAAGTTGTGAGCTTCATTTTTTTAAAAATCTCTTCTAGGTTCATTGATTCAGCATTCATTGGTTCATTGATTCAGCAAAAACGAGTCAAATGAAGCAAGACATTCTAATTGAAGAAAGATCCATGAATTAGTACGCTTGAAATTTCTGTGACAAGACTGGCAACATTTTTAAACATTTGGTAAGTGTTGCCTTGCAAAGTTTTGAACTGAGAACCAACGACGAGTGCGAAATTATAATCACTTTTACTGAAAAAGTGGGCGGCGTTCCTCTGACTGACATTGTTTTCAAAATTCCATCTTATAAGAAACGGCGAGGTACATTTAATTTTGGAGAAGATCTTCGGAGGCTTTTCAAATAGGGTGAGTCATATCGCATATTTATATGAATGTTCCCTTTTTTTCATTACCTCTGCCAATAATTATTGCTCAAAATTTCATAAAGGGAGTTTACTGAGAGGAGGTGTCCGCAAATAAGTCTCCTCTGGTGACTGGTGTCAAATGTGTGTATGAAAGACAACAAAAAATATAATGAGATAAAGACAATACTTGACTTTAATTTTTCATAAAATTACTGATTACGTTGAGACATTTATCACACCCTTTAATGAGTCTCAGAAAGCTCTTCAGAAACTATTCAGGTCTTCCTGTACGCAATAAGCGTTGAACGGTTTGTGAAACCAAAATGATAACATTTGTTGACATTTTAGTCTCACAAAACGTTGAATGACATTGAATACATGAATGACCGTTGATAACAGTTGAATGTTCTTTGAGCATGGCGCTCGAAGAACATTCAGCCGAGATTCTTCATCGAAGCCGGAAGCAGAAAGAGACTGCGCGTGAGGTCAGGGCTGCATGAAGGATAGTCAAGACACTCCCAACCAAGCTTTGCAATAAGGTTTTGTGTTGTTATCGCCAAGATTCACTTTGCCATTCAACAACAGACCGCTAGATCAGAGAAATCAAGATTGCATTTTCCGAATAGCCTCCTTAAATTTCGACTGGGTGTACGCGTACCATTCATAGAGTTGAGATTGAGCATGTCAACTTTATGGTACCATTAGCGGTTCTAAGAGTCTAAATAGTTCAACAAAAAAAACTCAGAGGCAAGACTGAGCTTCCATCCTGCTCAGGCGTTGTGACAGCGCCATCTGCTTTATCATGGTCCAATGAAACCCAAAGGCGTAAAGGTGGCTTTACGTTCAATCGCTGCCTTCTTTACCCTATTTCTGTTTCGAAAAAAGCTAGAAGGGAACTTATTGCCGACCTCACCTTCGGACTCTGACGAGTACTAGTATAATATTTAATAAAAAAATAATAAATGAGTTTTTTCATTCCTTCTTAAGATTATTTTTGTTAATTTACACCCAGCAAAAGTTTATTTTAAAGGAGTATTTAATGGAAAAATCTGTTTGGTAAAGTTTACCTAGTTGACTGGGTAACCAAGTTTTTCTAAAAAGTAAAATTGATTAAAATGTATTTAAACACCAAGATTCAACTTTAAAAGCCTTCAAGCTTATTCCTTAATTTCCTTTCTCCACAACTAATAAAGCAATCACGGAATTTTCACAAAAAAAATAAGTAAATAAAATTGACGAAATGAACCTCAGTTATCACTGTAATATTTCCAAAATAAGTTTGCTGAAATAAATGGAAAATGAAACGCTTAAATGAAATGATTCAATCAATGTTCATTTAATTACATTAGATGATAATAATTTTTCCTTAAAATTTCTTAAGCTCTAATACAAATATAATTTTTTCTTCTCCATATAGCATAATGTTTTAAAGATGCTTAAAAACTTCTAAAAGCACTTCAAATTGCACCCGAAAATGCAATCAACTGTATAAAATGAAAATCATGCTCCATCGAGGAATTTTTAATATGTTTCAGAAAAATAAACTTTATTTAAAGCGTCTTTAAGGATAGATAAAATCTTACGTGATACTCGAGTAAAACTAAAATTCAAATTGTTTTGACAAGACAAGCAATTATTTTGTAATTCTAAAATGATAAGGAGGAGGAAAAAAGTGAGCTCTTTAAAGATGTGCTGCGTTGTCTCTTTTGTATTCCGCTCGAATAAATTCGATTATAATGTATCTGAAAGCCATTCTTTCCAAATCGGTAAACTTTAAAACTTACGCTACTGGAGCTCTGCCTTGTTTTCTATAAAAGCTGTAATCCAATCAGTAGAGATTGTTGAAAATAGAGATTTAGTTAAAAGAAGTAAAATTGGTTCAAAGATTTTCGTAGGAAAAATCGCTTGCATACACTATTTAATCATTACTAAACGCTATAAAAGGACGTAAAAACGAACGGTAACTTGAGACTTGGTAAATGTGGAGTTATCTATTTTGACAGTCTTTTAAAGTAAGTAACTATGCACGATATATGAAATGTACGTACAATAAAATAATTTAAACGAAGCATACAGTTTCGATTTTAATTTTATTTTTTAATTAATAACTGAGCTCGAATTCATGGAGGTTATAAAAATACATAAATGCAGGAAGATTTTGATATTTAAAAACAGTTAACTATTCCAAATGAATACAATGAAACATGGCTTTAGTATTTTGTATTTATTTAAAAAAAAACGTATTTTAATTAAAACATGTATTTATTTGAAATAAGCATTTTTGAAGTAAAACATTTTGCATTTATTTGAAATAAACATATTTGAAATAAAATATTTTGTATTTATTTGAAATAAACATATTTGGAATAAAACATTTTGCATTTATTTGAAACAAATATATTTGAAATAAAACATTTTGTATTTATTTGAAGTAAACATATTTGAAATAAAACATTATGTATTTGTTTGAAATAAACATATTTGAAAAAAAAACATTATGTATTTATTTGAAAGAAACATATTTGAAATAAAACATTTTGTTTTTATTTGAAAGAAACATATTTGAAATAAAACGATTTGGACTTATTTGAAATAAACATATTTGAAATAAACATATTTGAAATAAACATATTTGAAATAAACATACTTAAAAAAATTTGGTATTTATTTGAAATAAACATATTTGAAATAAAACATTTTGTATTTATTTGAAATAAGCATTCCTGAAGTATAACATTTTGTATTTATTTGAAATAAAGTAATATTTTGTATTTATTTGGAAACAAATGAAATAAACTTTAATAATATTCATATTCATAGAATGATCACTAATGTAAGAAAACATAAATAGACAATGAATAAAAACTTCTTTAAATTTTTGTAGGCAAAATCTTTTGTGCACTATGTTTTGTAGCACTATGTTTTGTAACTTTTGGTACGCTGTTGTCCATACATTAGTTTTTATAGTAAAAATATGGGAAAAAAAGTTGAATGAAAAAGAAATGAAATTAAACAAAAATAACTTATTTTGAAGCACAGTAAAGTAAACTCTAAGGAAAGTGCTCTAAAATTATATTTATTCCAAGTATACCAAAATGAATCATTTCGTGGGATAATTTCTTCCAAGAATAATAATTTACGTAATTATTACATATTTCATTAAACATTGCTTATTAAACAAATTTGTTGACAAATTTTATAATGTTTAGTTGTTCAAAATTCTTTTACTTTTTAAAGACTACGAACACATGTTATGCAGTACAAGTCACTGAGAAAAGAATATAATTTATTTAAACGTATTTCGTGATTTATACTAAAGGCACATTAGCAACCACTAAGTCTTAATTCTTTAAAAAAAAGTTTTCGATATTCAAACCTAACTTCAAAAGATATTCAAACCTAACATTTTATTCTCGTAGGGCATAATATATATTGAATATATTTGAGAAATTCTGAAGAACAGCAGGTAATCACACCAAGAAACCGATCTTCCCTTGACTAGTCAATGAATTTTCTATTCTTGCGGAAGATTAATGTTTCTTATCCCAAATGCATACACAAAACAAGATGAAAGCAACAGCTGCGCGTTAATGATTCGTCTATACGTGATATGTGTTCGTCTATCAATTTACGAACGGTTCTATCTGGATTACGATTACATGAGAAAAACAATTATCGATGAAGAATCATAATTTTTAAAATAACTTTTGCTTCTCAATCACTTTTAAATGGGACGTATCTTCACGATAAAATGGCAGTTGAGGTTTTGTTCAAGTAATCTAATCCTGTAATATAAAACATCGTTTGTAAGCTTATAATGTGTTAATTATAGTTTAAATTGTTTTTTCTCTTTAAAAAATTAGAATTTTCAAAGGAGTTTAAGCAACCCAAAATATCAGTAGCATATGCCGATTTTATCCAACAAAAGATATATTTAAACCTTGTTTTTATAAATGTCTCAAACATATCCACCCGAATTCCTTTTTACTTTTACGAGGATCAAATTTAAAGTTCTCTACACAACTATAGATAAACAAATCTGTTTTTATTTTTATTTTTCTACTCTAGCAGCATACCTATACTCTCCAGCAGCTAGCAAGGGGTGAGTTTCAACAAAAACAAATTTAATTAAATAACTAAAACTTTCGATTTATCTTATGCGCTAGTCAAAACACATGAAACGTTCAAATTTTGAATTAAGTTGATTTAGAAAGTTTTTGAGTTTTCTAACTTTTCTTAAACAGGAAAGTTAGGAATTTAATTTTATTTGAATCTGCATAAATTATGTTTATCTCTATCGACTGAAAATTGAAATTTACATAAAATTTAACATCCTCAAATCGTTTATGCGTGCCAAACGCGATTTTGTTTTAGAAGTGGCTAAAACAATGAATGTGTAAAGGATGTTGTTCAGTTCGGTTTTAAATATTATAAGTGAAGTGTTTTTATATCATTTCATCAATGAGATTGCTTCACTTAAGGCAAGATCTGCTATTTATTAATGTAATATACAGAAAAATGTGAAGATGATCATTTGGCTAAATGAATAAAATAATATGTATACATTTTTAAATATCTTCCTTCATTAAAATAATAAATTTGCTTTAAATGTCAATAAAGAAAATTAAACGCAATGTTTATCTTTACTTACTTATTCTTCTATTGATTTGGTTCTTAAAAAAGAGTACTGAACTTATTTTTCCGTGTTTTAAACTGAACATTTTTCTAAACAGTCAGAAAAATATACTTATTCTTAAATGTTATTCTAACTCCAATCGAAGATGCTTGAAATCGTGTAGAGTTCTGAGCACTTACTAAATAGACAGCAGAATGAGAAGTTCTCTTCAAAGAAAATGTCGAGGTCTAATGTTCTGTCTTCAAATATTTGTTTAATACTTTCAAGCAAACATTGCTTGCTTTAAAATCTTAAAACTGCACTTAGACTGCTTTCAAAAAAGAACATTAAGGTAAAAAAAAACATTTTTGATCATTTTTTAAAGAAAATTTCTGGAACAAAGCCAACGTGTTGAATTCAAAAGAAAGATATTTAAAACCCATTCTAAACGTGGAACAAAAATGTATACTTCAAAAGACTCCTATCAATATACTCTGAATTCGAAAACATATAAGATTTGAATTGATCTTAGTCAAAATCTTTTCTTACTTGGGAAATTTTTTATGTGTTTATTAAATTGTAAAAAGTAGATTCGTCAATAGTTAAAAAATAGACAATTTTTAAATTTCATGATTTTGAGTATATTTGACATTTCTGGCTGTAAGAAGGGAATTTTAAGTACTTAAAAAGTAAATTTTAGGACTATAATCTTTAAATTCTTACTTAAAAGAATGATAGAGCTCTCTCTTTAGTCACAAGTAGATTTGTTCATGAGTGAATGATATGCTTTCTACTGTCTACCAGTGCAGATGTCTACTCTAGAAAATACTTTATGAGTTCGAGTTCTGCTGTCTTCAGGCTAATCCTGAAAGGTTTCCGTGATTTACTTATAATTTTAATACGGTAGCATGTTATTCCCAGAGAAAAATTCCCCCAGGGTAGGTTTTTCGTATTTTTGACTAAAAAAGTCTCTCTTATTGAAATGCCAGTGAATAATTTCAAAATTACTTTAGTCGAATGTTTGAAAGTTGCATATTCGCAATTGGATCTCGTCTGTTCAACTCTGACGATTAGAAAAAAAGAGAAATTAGTTTATTTAGTAGTGAGTACTTAATGTGCAAATTTATTAAGGGATATATTTGATAAGTAGGTATATCATTTGTCGAAGTAGAAATCATACTAACATATAAAAATACTAGCGCTAAACAGTTTAAAATTAAGCGAAAATTGTATGGTGATGCTAATTTTTTACTTATTATTAATGTAAAAATTTTCTTGTAAGGAACTTAAGAAAATATCTGGAGTCATTAGTAGAATAGAGCAAGCTTACATCTTTGTTATAAGCAGATTCTCTTGTAAGGATACTTAAGAAAGAATGAATTTTTATTTGTCTACTTTAAACGAGCGAACATCAAAACAACATACAAAACTTCAATGAGCCTATTTTTTTTAATCCTAATAAATGTATTATATTGTACAACTTAAGTATTTTAATTTAAATAAAAAATCATTACTTTTGAAATTATTTTTTCTAAACATAACAGCGTCAGTTTTTGCAATTAAAAAATACTCAAGCACACAATTTAAATAAAATTTCTATTTATTATACAACTTACAGTTATTTTGAAATGCAAAAGTAATAGCAGCAACTGAAAAGAACAGCATCTGCATGTTCAGAACAGTATATAACCATAAATCAGTGTTTCCCAAACTTATGACCTTTGTGTACCCTTTCTAAATTTTTTGTAAAGCTGTGTACCACTAATAAAAGAAATGAATGTATTTTTTACTATAAAAAATTGCACAAAAGATAAAAATCACAACTGGTTGCTGATACCACTAATTATTAACTGTTAACTCTGCAAAAAATAACCAATAGAAAAATGCGTAATCGTAAAATTTAATTTTCAAATAAAATTTTTTGAAATTTTCGTTTGTTGCAAGATGTTTCGCTTAATAACGTGTACCCCCGCTAAACTGTTCCCGTACCCCTGGGGGCACGCGTACCACACTTTGGGAAACACTGCCATAAGTAATAAAATGAAAAGATTAGTGAAAGAAGGCATTCAAAAAATATGACAGTTTGGAAGATCTGAAGTTATGAAATCTTATTTATGATTAGTGCAGAATTATTTCTTCGTAACAGTACCTACCTTTGTATTAAACCAATATCTACAAGTAACATACTGTTAACCTGTATATGTTGAGTTTAAGACTGTTAGAAATGAATGTAACTAATTGGCTATTTTCAGAAAATCACTGGATCAGAGAACAATGATCTGAAGCAAACATTATAATACTCATTAAAATACACACTATCTAAAGGTGCGTAGAAGAAAGCAATATTGGTTTCATAAACAATAATGCTTTTAATTAAACCGAAAATAAATAGAAAATTCTTATTATTTATAACTCAAACCATTTTTATCTATATAGGGGAGATTGTAACAGGGTACTATTGTAACAGAACAAAAATTTCGAGTGTCGGGTTCTAGATTTGGTTCCTAGGTGGAGCACAAGGTGTATTTAATAAATCTACATGTACACCCCTGCTGGCAGCTATTTTTATGTATTTTTGAAACAGTTACATCACAAAAGTTATTTTCACAGTACGTAAGTACTTTTTTTGGTATTAGAATATTATAATGCAACAAAGTGATTTTGTTTAAACAAATAAAAATTATTAACCGAATATGTAAGTGGACACCTTAATTAACATTTCAATAAAAAAATTAGTTTTGTTAATTAACTAGCATCGTTTTTAACAAATGAAGCTGAAATGGCGTCTTGGGGACGATTGTAACAATAAGTAAAGGGACGATTGTAACAGCTTAAAATAAATAATTTTATGTTTACAAACCATTACTTAACTTTTTAAGACCAACCAATAGTTTCCTTTACCATTTATATTATGTTGCATGTGCATTATTTTATTTGTCACCTTTCACAGCATAAATTAAAATTTTTAACCCCTTAAAGTTAAAAGTTTAACCCTTTATGTCTCTGCTCATTATTATTTTTACTCCTAAAATATCACTACTATTTTGATCAATAAAAAAATATATCACAACTATGATAATATGTATAATTAACTATGTTTTAGTTGAGTTTATGAACTGTTACCATTGACCCCGTAAGTGGGGACAATTGTAACAAGTGCACGACTGTCAAAATTTGTTAATAACTAAAATAATAACATTTAAAATAAGGTATTTTTTTTCTAGTAGAGGATAGTCTACCTTACTCGTCTGTCAATTAATACTAATAATATATTGGATTTTTTGTTAGTTAAAAATAGTTAAGTAAAAAATGCTACAATTGACCCCACTCTCCCCTACAATGCCATTTTAATTTATACAACATACACATTCAACTCCTGTAATACCTTGTGGCAGAATATAATTCAAATTGAATCCAAAAATTTCCAGATTTTCAAAAGACGTTTGAATGGAGAGGTTACTTTTTGATTTAATTTTTGATTGGTAGTTCTGGAGATCAGTTTGGTTATTTCATCGTGATACTTAAGAGCATGGCATAAAAGCCAATTATTTGATTAGGGTAAACTAACCAGTGAAGGAACACTTAAGCTTCGCTTGCCTTTTAAAAAATTATATTAATTTCAAAATTCGTAATTTCAGTTAAATGACAGTGTCAACATATTTGTTACTAATTGCAAACTATGCAAAAAAATTGTAGAGAACTTACATAATATTATTTTAAAGTTTTGGAGGTTCAAATAACAAGTAGTAAGAAGACCCAGTGAAGGAACCGCTCTACCCAGTGAAGGAACACAAAATTGCCCAGTAAAGGAACACTTAATTTTGGTTATTTTTTAATGCTCTTTATGAATTTTTTAGGCATACAAATATATAAAAACAAGACTATTTGTGAAATTATAACATACAAGTACATGTAAAATGCTAACTTTTTTCTGTAATCATGAACTAGAAATTAAAGTGATGTTAAATACAAAATAAATAAAAAAAAATCATTCTTTCTTATAATTTGACAGTCAAATCTAAATCATTATGTAATCCGATGCTGTTTATAATCATTATTATTTTATCACCTTTTTGTTTACTCTTTTTCCTCTTATTTCTTGAAGCTTTTTTTCTTTTTAAAGTATTTTTTCTTTCTTTTTCTTTTCCATGTTCTCTTGTTTTAACTTTTTTTTGATCTTTCAGCCTCTTGAAATTTTTGCCATTTCTCTGAAATTAGTGCAAAAGGTAATTTATTCGTTTTTCTTCTTATTTGACCTTTCTTTTTATCATCAATATTTGGCCAATGTAAATGGTTCTTCCAAACTTCTTCCGATTTTTCAGCAACATTTCTAGAATGCCTTTCTCGAAAATAGACGGGGGAAAGGTGTCTTGAAGTTTGAGGCAAATCCATCTCTTGTTGACTTATATCTAGAGGATCTTTAGAAATACTGATTTTACTTCTAGAATCATTTCTTTTTTCAACTAAGAGAGGATCAGCATGAGGACTCATTTCAAATTCGATATCTAAGATGCATTCATTATCAATACTAGCTTCAGTTCCTAAGTTTGAGTTAACCAAGTGGTCTTCTTTTAATACGTACTTCTTCCATATTGAAAAAAGTACAGGCTCTTGGATATTTTCGATATTAGACTCTTCAGTCAATGCTGCGTTAAAAATTTGCACCTTATCTTGAGGGATTTTCCTCTCAAGCTTCTGAAGAAATTGAGTATCGTTTCTGTTTAACTCTGTTTTTTGTTGAGGAGCTGGTTTCTAAATTCTAACATTGTAAAGTCGTTTTTATAAATTATATAATCACGTTGCCATCCTATAATGATAGCATATTAGGAGTTCTTGGTGCAAAAGCCAGCGAAAAAATGTTCTATTCAAATTTTTATGATTATATTTAATTAGTTTTCGATTTGTGAACATAGTTTATTAAGTTGCCTAACATTTGATGTAACTACACACCCCATTAATAAATATAAATTATAATTTTTTCATAAACTTAGCTATTAAATTAACATTTTGAACTGAAATTATTTCAGGAATTATTCGTACAATTTTTAACAAAATTTCGGTTGTCCTCTATATAGCAGAATTACTTATCATGTCATATCTATATAGCAAAATTACTGTCATGTAAAATCATATTTCAAACATTATTGTTATTCCCAGTGAAGGAACATGCCTGTTTCTTCACTGGTTAGAAGTTGTTTTTTGTCTTTTAAACGGAATTTTGATGTATAATATGACTAAACGTACAGGAAAATTAAAAAATTTCTTTTATTTTCATTAACTGGGAAATGAACCCAGTAAAGAAACACTTGTTCCTTCACTGGTTTTTCATCGTTTGGTGATCCAGTGAACGAACATGCCTGTTCCTTCACTGGTTAGAAGTTGTTTTTTGTCTTTTAAACAGAATTCTAATGTATAATATGACTAAAAGTACAGGAAAATTAAAAAATTTCTTTTATTTTCATTAACTGGGAAATGAACCCAGTAAAGAAACACTTGTTCCTTCACTGGTTTTTCATCGTTTGGTGATCCAGTGAAGGAACACCCCCTTATCTCAGTACTTGATTATGCTATGGTGCTTTAAAAAAATAAAACGTAACTTCAATAACTATATTTTGAATTTTCTTTCTCACAGTGAGAAAAATAAGACTACTACATGCAATTAATTCTACTTCAAACATATAAATACAAACACTCACCTTATAATTTTTTCAATGAAACAAGGTGTTGCAGAGATAATAACAGATTCAAAAATTTTTCCAGACAAGTCCATTTGACCAGGTAATCCAAAATATTGCTAGATGACTTCCTATTGTTTGGCAGTAAGCTATTGTTACCAAAAATCTAAAAAAAACTTTTAAATTCTTATTTTTAATCAATATATATGAAATGTTCCTTCACTGGGTAGTGTTCCTTCACTGGTTGGTTTACCCTACATTTAATTTTGAGATTTGTATTTGTTACTAAATATATTGTTATAAGAACTATAATTTTCAAAAGCTGAATTTCTGGTATTCCTTTACAATAGTGATCTATAAAATTACTACATAAATGATTTAAATACCATATAGTTTGGTTTTATTCTTAGAAATATGGTTTTCTTCACTGGAAATGTTTTTACCTTTGTCAGAATTTTTTCTCTGTAATAATGTTTCAATTTAAAAAAATATATATTTCGGGCTTATTTTGTTGATGACTAATTAAAATCCTAAAAAGAAAATTAAGATTTTAGGGGAATATAGTTTTTATTCCAGTTTATATAAAGTATAATAACATGTAGTAAGTAAAATTTTATAATCTCTATCAAGTGTACACAATTTTATAATATTCTATAAAATTTTTTACACACTCCATAGATAGAGCAATTTAAACAAAAAGAAGATTACATAACTAAAAATAATTCTGGCACACTTTCAAACATTTGTCAAAATATACTAAAAATGTAAATGACTTCTTTGCTTCTTCATTTTTTTCGAGAAATAAATAATGAAAAGAAAAGTACAAAATATTAAAGTTAGCGAAATACCATAATATTATGTAAATCAGCTTAATAATGACGTAAATCGCTTTGATAGCCTCCAGTTAGTAGTTTCCCTTTTCTTTTCGACCTTTAAAATAACTTTTTTTCACCCGACAATTTATCATCTTGAGATATGTTTATTTCAAAACAAATTAAGTTTTATTTTGAGCGCATTACACAACAAAATATTTTGTTTGTTTTTCCAAATATAAAATGTGGTGTTTAAGCTTTATTCTTATTGCAAAATTATGCAAATGCTATGCCACTTGAGAAAACCATGATTTATACTGAATTTCTTCAAAAAGTTTCACATTTAAGATTTTTTGTAAAAATACAAAAAAAAACGATGCTCATTTAGTAAATTTTCTTGCATTTATTATTAAGTGAATCAGCAAAATAGTCTGTACTATATTATTAAAACTAATTAAAGTTTTTATAGATTATTAAAAAACTATCCAAGCTCTATGACATACACTTTCTGCATTTATTTGATTGCATTACTTAGATTTTGCTATCCAAAAGGAGGTTAATATTAAAAACATATTTTTCTTATTTCCCATTTGTTTCAAAATTTAATATTTTGAATTATGCTCATTTTATTTTTAAATTTTTCGATATTTTGTTTCTCAATAAGTTTACGTAGTATTATTTTACTAACATATACTAATTAAATTATATATGTACAAACATGCAGAGTTATAAAATGAAATTCTTCGGGGAGAGGTTTTTTTCTAATCGAGACATTTTTAAAATGAAAAATATTGAAAAATTAAAAATTTTATTCAGAAAATTTTATTATGTAGGCTTGACGTTTTGGCCTTGGGATTTTAGTTGTTGTAAAATCATTTTATTAATGAAACAAACCAAATTTATTTTATAATATATATTTTTTGTTTATAAAATAAGCATTTCTCTTTTCCTATGATTTTGATTAGTCATATTATTTCATTTATTTTAAATTTTGTTCTTTAAATTTTCTTTAAATTTTAAATTTCAATAAAATATGTTACTTTGTGTAACATTTAAATGTCAAAATTAATTTATTTCCTTTTTTCGAAAATCTTCACTAAAGAATGCGTAAACTATGGTTAAAGAACATCGAATTTAAATTTATTGTTACAAAATTCTGAATTAACTTGAAACCCGTAGTTAACGGTTTTCTGCGAATAGCGTATTCTTCTGAATAATTTTTTGAACATCTAACATTTACTATTATTAATTTAAAATATTTCTCGCTTAATAATTTCTCTTCAAGGAAAAGATATTGATTTAGTTTTCATCAGCAATTAAAAAAATAGAATGCCAACAGCAGACGCTCCCATGTTAGTTAGCATTTCTCCAAACGCATTTCTGCATTCTAAAGCTGAAAAATGGTACTACACAACCGTGCCATTTGTTTGTCAAAACTTTATTATTTTATGCACCAAAAAGTGCTATCACGTCAACAGATCAGAACGATTATGTACTATGAGTTCCGAAATAAACTCGGTGCAACTGAATGCCACAAAAAATTTGTGAAAGTTTGGGTTTCAATACTGTCAAATACAGCATGCACAGTTAAAATCTTCCTTCTGAAATTACGGTAATATAACTGGCAGCTGTCTGTCCATTCGATTAACTGTAAAGTTTATGGAAAAGAAATTTTTGTTTCCTTTATGGTATAATAACCATTTACAAGAATATCGTTATAAAGCAATAAATACAAAACTATACGGTTTTTTAACCATTTACAACTAGCATTTTTTAAAAACGTAATAATTTTTTAACTAGATATAGAAGCTCGGCTTTTCGTAAGTTAATGGTCATTGGAGAGTGCCGGACACTGGGAATTCTTCACGTGTTGAACGGAATAGAGAAAATATTGTGGTGTCAACACTAGTACTCGAACTCCAGTTCTGATGGTCATGAGATTGACAGATGAGCCCGCTCGGCTATGATATGCACGCAGTAGCGAAGAACTAAGTAGCTTCATTAGGTGGTTCTAGTTGGTGCGATAAAATTCTGGTTGTTTAACCGTATTAGGTGAAAGCAGTTAACAAACAGTTTTTCTTAAACTTAACAGTTTGATTACCATTTTATCTATGGTTATTTGACTGTGTTGATTAAATATGGTGAAATAGCCATGTAATCAATTGTTATTTAACCATTTTTTTCGAGAAATTTCTAACAGTGTGTGCATGAATGAATAAAACTAAAATGTATGCACATATGTATTTATATAGTGCATATGTACAGACATTTTTGTTACACACCTATGCATACACTTATATTGTATGTATTAAATATATGTACATATGCATATATCTAATTATTATTTATGTATGTGAAAACAATGCAGATAAGTATGTCAGAGTATGTACAATGTATGTCCCATGGATGTATTATCGTATGCACAAGGTATGAGTATCCCATACATGTATGTTCAATTAAATTATGTCCCATGCATGTACAATGCATGTATGGTCCCTTGTTCTCACGTACAAATGTTCCATATATGAATGTTCCATGAATTCATGCACTTGGAAACAACAACAACAAGTTATTTATTTATTTATTATTTATCAACAGTTTATTATGAACAATATATATGCATATATGTACAATATATGTGCATATGTACATTGACTGCCCAAAGTATGCATGTATATGTACATAATATATGCATGTACAATATATATCTCATGCATGCATGTACGATTCAGTTATGAACAATATATATGTATATATGTACAGTGTATGTATTTATATGTGTACATTATATGCACGTAAAATGTAAGCATGTATGTATACACATTATATTTATGTTCAATGTATGCATCAAAATTTGCATAATACATTTGTCTACGATTGTGCTCACATTGGGTGTACATTTATCCTACATATAAACATACTTATATTCGACATGCATTGTACATATATAAATTTGACATGCATAGATTCTACAGATATACAGTGGGCAAATAAAATATATCACCCTGGATAACTTTTGATTTAAAGATCGGATTTTCTCGCACTAAATGTCAATCATAATGGTTTCTGGGGGTGACTTTAAATATTCGAATTATTTAGTGCTAACTATTAATTAAGTTACGAAATTGGACACAAAAGGTACTTTCTCTGAATAAACATGTATTTTTTTACATATTTGGATTTTTAGCCTTCAAAATATAGGGGTGGCAGCAATCTGGGAAATATTGTCCCCTTAGTCTAAGCGATCCAAAGTTCTGACCCATAAATGTTAATTTCACATTTTGCGTTTTTAGTCATATTTTCAAAACTAATTAAGCAATTTGCATCCACTCATAAAATCCATTTATTCTAAGACAATTTATTGCAAAAATGATTTTTAATAAATATTTATTATTTTTCAGTACTTAATTTAATTGAGGATGAAAAAAGTTTGAATTATGATTTATGGATTTTTTTATATTATATTAATCTACATATTTTTCGACTGAAAAATCTAAAGTCTTATTTTGACTGATTTTATTTTGTGGAATCCGAGCAAAATTAAAATTATTTATTTTTTAAAAATAATTTGACGAAAATGAAGAAATATTTTAATGGGGTGATTAATATTTAAATGTGGTTAACCTTTGTTAACAACATTTCGCTAACCACATTAAATGTGGTTAACACCATCCTAACCGCAAATAAATAATTTTGAAAGAAAATTTTTAATTACCTGGCCACGTGTGATTCTCAGAACTATTCAAGTAATTATTTCCTTACATATTTTACTCTTTCCTTATGCTACCACGTAGATTTTTTCCAATAATATACCAAAATATTTTGTTTAATTTTTATTGGTATTTACGTTTTTCTTTAAATTAAAACTCGGTTTAAATAATTACAAAGATTTTTTCCGGGTCTCTGAACTATAGCCAGTTAGTTGATAATAATTTAAGAACATTTTCTATGTTAAAATTACTCAGTGCAAAACGGTCTGATAGTAGTAAATAAGTGCATCCTTTCTCTAAGATTGAACAAACAAATTATTTATTTTTTAACTCTATTGTTTCTTACTTGTTTGATTTGTGAAAAGCAATATATGTTATATTTTTTTTTGTAAGTATCAGTTTAAATTTTAAGGAAAATGTTTTAGAACGAGAAAAATGTTAATTAATGAAAAAAAAAACTTTCACATCACATTCATAAATTAAAACAAATTCTTATTAAAATGAATATGTAATAAACGATACATTGATCGAATACGCCACAAAACATTTCACAATTACAAGAGTATAAAAAAATGTTTCCAATTTTTGTTCAATTAAAAGCAATTTTTTTTGTTTGTATGCTATCGACGTTAAAACTTACTTTATTGACATCTGTAAAACATTTTTAATTTATAGGTTCCTTAATTACAGGGAAAAAAAGAGATGCGAGAAACGAATGAAATTGTCGATTGAAAAGAAAAACTGTCCATCTGCAAATAATAATCTTCGATAATTACTTTCTAAAATCAGTATTCGGAAACTCACACCTTACGATCAAAAATAAATAGCTGAGATAATTAAAGTTGCTACTGAGAAGATCTTAATTAAGTACAAAAATCATTATTATTTAATTATTTTCCTTTCTGAACATAAGTTAATTTTTAAAACCTTTTAAATAGGAATGAATTCTTAATTAACGGGTTACTCGAGAAAGACATTTTTTTTTAAAGATTGCATTTAATGACTCTATGCCGAGCTTAAGTTGAGCTGAGTTGTAATACGCTACTTTTTCTTTTGAAGATTATTCAGAAATCCCTTTAAAATCATTATTATAAAATAAATGTGCGAAAAGAGTTATTACAACTTATAATGATATATTATGTATAAGACAATGCGAAAAGAAGATTAAAAAAGATATTTGAACAAATAATTCAATTTCATGGAAAATTATTAATTTGTTTTTCCTTTAACAATGTTTCTAATCATGTTTTTCCAAGTCCTTTTTGTGTTCAATAAAAGTAACACAATTGGTTAAATATATCCTTCTCGTTACATTAGATAGAAACAAATGAAATTCTTTCTTTGCTATTTACATGGATACGAAAAATAACTACAAAAATAATTATTAGAAACAAAGTAGTTTTTCGTTTAAATATAACAGTAAAAAGTATTTGGAATATTTCAGAAGCAATAAATACGATGCATGCTTTGAAGACTAATATTTAAAATCAGTTACAATTTAAAAGATCCAATTTTTCTGTAATTATAAAATAATTATTTTTGTTAGTAAGATTAACAGTGCAATATTACTACAATTTTGATTTTAAAATATTTCCTCGCTAATTTAGAGCTAATTGTCAAACCATATTGGCTGTAGTAAACCATAATAAGTTTTAATTTCAAAACGCTTAATCAAGCAATGTCGCAATATAAGCAGCAAAGTTCTCTCAGATTCCAATATCGAATAAATAGCGGCAAAAAAATCAATAATTTATTGAAGTCTAATTTACAACTAATTTAATTATAATCAAACATGAAACTATAATTTTTTCGTAATTAATATAATATAATGTCATTAAAAAGTGTTTATTTTTTTTAAAAATGCCATATTTTTCATCGGAATTTTACTTGAAATAATTTCATAAAGAAAAACTAAATATTAAATGAATAAGGCATTATTGATTGGATCTAAATATATTTACAGGTTTCAAAAATGCTAGCAAAAGTTATCTCAGAAATTCTTTAATGCAAAAAAATCAATAATTTATTGAAGTCTAATTTACAACTAATTTAATTATAATCAAACCTGAAACTATAATTTTTTCCTAATTAATATAATATAATGTTATTAAAAAGTGTTTATTTTTTTAAAAATGCCATTTTTTTCATTGGCATTTTACTTAAAATAATTTCATAAAGAAAAACTGAATGTTAAATGAATAATGCATTATTGATTGGATCTAAATATATTTATAGGTTTCAAAAATACCAACGAAAGTTATCTCAGAAACTCTTTAATGCTTCGAAAGGTAATTTATTGGAGCACCATTTGGGAGCCACTGATATAGATTGCAAGTAGACATTTGATTGAGGAATCAGTTGTAAATATTTATATTTTCTTATTAAGTTCGTTAGAACAGTTGCCTGAAAATTAAACTTTATTCCTTTTTTGACTACAATTACGAACGGACAGGTTTAGCAGCATCTCTTGGGTAAAAGCTTTCCCCATCTTCAATCTTAACGTTATCTACTTTTCCTTTGTTTTATTTAATGACATCTGAATGGAAGTCAAAAACTAAGGTTGTGGAACATTTATTAAAAGTCTAAATTGAAAGTAGGAAACTTTTTTTTTCTTCCTGGAAAACGCGGAGTTTTTCGGAATCAATTTTAGTCATCCTTAGAGACATTTGACTTGTAAATTTTATTCTTCGGAATTATTACCACACATTAAATGAAAAAGCTCCGTGAAAATAATTATCAAAGCACCTCTAAGGAATTCAATAACTTAGCAACTTTATTTGAAATGGGAATAACTATTCAGTAAAGTTTATTTTAATTTTCCTTATAGTTTTATCACTAGTATGGAAATAATAGAATTTATTTACTTTAATTTATGCAAACATTGAAAATAATTATAATTCCTTGAAAAATATTTCGTTTAAAAATAGTTTTAAGAATGAACTATTATGAGAGATAAAGTTGTAGAACAAGAAGAATGTCAATTTAATGTTAATTAAATACTTTGATAAAGGGTACGATTTAATTAGAGCCTTAATTCCATAAGCGTAATTCTTAAATGTTTCATGCTTAAATCTTTAAAAAATTTAATTCAGAAAGACGATGAACACATTTACACATTTGCACATTTACATTTCAGAAAACATATAATTGTTGCTGACGTATGCCTGTTTAGGCAGAGATGGTGCGATTGCTCTTGTTCTCCAGTGGCGCCAAAAATTCGACTTCTGCCACACCATACGTCGCACCCGTTTATAGGGAGGACCCATTCATACATTCATTCATTCATCCACAGATCGTAATTTTGACCTGAATCAGAGAACGATCGATCTCCAATCCAGTACCCCCAGAGGTTTTGATTTGTTATGGGAACATGGAGGACTTTTGCGACTCGACAGATTTAACGTGCATCAGTCACTTTACTACACGGGGAGTCTTCGGCCGGCGGGGTTCGAGCCCACGAACTCTCGGACATGGGCCCATTGCCCTACCGACTAGGCTATCGTGGCCTAAGACATATAATTAAATAAACGAATAAGTGGTAAGCCACACATATTGTGTGTCATATTAAAAATGATAGGAAGAGGTGGTTTATAAGGGACATTTGCTGATGTCACACTAGAACTTCCTCTGTCTTCCTCTTATTGCACTAACATAATTCGGATAGGTGAGTGGATATTATATTTGACGCAGTCGTTGTTTCAGTTGGCAGGGGTGCCTGAGGCCCGAGTGGCCCTTTATCCCTTCATCATCAGGTGAGGATCGTTGAAGTGAATACCTTTTGGTCCTTATTGCCTAAAAATAAAAGTAGGAATTAATAAATGGGCACATACCCGAGTGATTATTATCAATAGTGTTGTAATTTGAAAGTACATAAATATGACAACTGATACATAAATATAAAATAAATAAGCGCATAGATATATAAAAGTTAAAAATGCTCGAAAAACAAAAATTATACTTCCTGTACGAAGTTTGTCGGTATAACAAGACAACACAAGCACATTTCAACTATATAAGCATCACACCACAACATACTTCACAATGTATCACATATCGTTTTTATCTAACAAAAAGCTTAGTCTTCTTTGTGCCCCATTCAAATCAAATCGATTTCAGTCAACGCATATCATACATTTACAATTCCCCATATTCATACACTCATATCAATATTGCCATTCAAATTGAGCCGGCCTTAGTCAACGCATTATATACATTTATTTTCCCCATATTCATAATGAATACACATTATTAGTGCCATAAGATATTATTTTTCACTATAAACGTTTCATTGAGTTAATACTCAAATGGTCAATGTTGCATCACTTGGAAAAAAGTGAGAAACTTGCCTCAGGGAGGCGTCCTCAATGTGGTAATTAAAGTCAAAAATCGAGTTAAAGTTTGCAGCATAAGAGTTCTTTATATTTGACAATTCTTCAAGGTTTACTAGAAGATTTTATTTTTACATTCAAAGTGATTGATGAATAACTTTTGCTTCTTTTATTTCAGTCTTAGATTATGTTCAATGATTTTAAGCACCATCGTGCATGAATAGATAAAATACGTAGATAATCACATAATGTTGTGTTGAGCTCTGGTAAAATGATAAGTAATGGTAATTGATTTTCATTTGAATTGTAGAATCATTGATCTCATTTCACTTCCAGTTGAGAAAATCATTCTTGTTAAGAACATTTAGAACTGTCCTTAGAAAAAGAAGCATTGCTGAATAGTTCTGTTATAGCTTTTTCTGCATTTCCCTTTTAATAGTAAACAACTAACTTTTTATTTGAAATTGTGACATGTTTTAGGCAGAGAAGAAAGTTAAAGAGCGAGGTTAAATAAAAGGGAAACATTTAAAATGTCATTTGAAACACTATTATTTCGAAACGTTTTTTAAATAAACATTTTGAAAGTTGTAATGATAGTTAAAAATGTGACTGTTATGGAAAATGGTAAATTATTATAAAAACTAATGACTTTAGGAATGTTTTATTTCCTGTTTTATATTCGAACAATGCAATAATCTTTACATTCTTTGTTACACTTGTCTAACTTTAACAGCTTCAAAGATAGATTCTTCCAATGTTAAATTCCACGTTATATTATAGTGTTTGTTTAACAGTAATATTTCTTTCATAATACACTAATAATAGAGAATTTATTTCCTAAAAATTCAATGAAATTTATTCATTTTATTAACTAAAAGAGAAGAAAACTATGCCGACCGTCCTGTGGAGGGGGCAGGGAACTGTCCTTGCATCAGAAAGGTCTTGGGTTCGAATCCCGGGCAAGGCATGGATGTTTCTTTCTCTCTCTGTGTGTTCTATGTCCTTTCTCGTTTGTGTGTGAATGTGACCCGCCCTATAAACGGGTTGTGGTTGCGTGAATGGCGTGGCAGAAGTCGAATTCCTGGCCATAGATGGCGCCACTGAAAAACAGGAACAATCGCACCCCCACTGCCTAAACAGGCATACGACAAAAAAAAAAGTAGAAAAGAAGAAAACTGTGCAAAATATTTATTTACTACATAAGTAATTGGCTAATACATAATATCTTATTACACAAGATATTATGAAAAATACGATTTTACTATTATTATGCGATAAATACACAATCAGTTTAACATTTTCTTTTTTAAATTTCTCAAAAAATACTAAAAAGTTTATTTTGTAAATTTAGATGTGTTTAAGCCATGCAATATCAGATACTTATCGATAAAGCTTAAAGCTTGTAAAGTTTTGAGCGACCGGCAATTTTTTTAATATCCTTACCCAAAAAGATAAGCTTGGAACTTATATCGATTACTTTAGTTATTATGTACAATGATTGCAGAAAATTTTGCAAGCCTTGCTTAAATATTTATGGAGATATGAACATTTAGAAAAAGGAAGTTTTTTTTTGTCTTACGGTTTTCGTAAATATTTAATAAATATATTCATAATTCATTTTATAAATATTCATTAAATATTCAATAAAATTAAGCAAAAGATTTGAAGCAATTTTTTTAATTAATACCAAAATTATCCTTTAAAAATTTGTTAAAAATTGGGCCTTTAAAGTAGTTCTTTCACACTGCACATGCGCGAACAACATTTAAACATTTGTTTTCATAATTTTGTAGTAAATCGCATTTAGTAATTAATGAAAGTAAAAAGTTTCATTTGAATATTTTAAAAATGTTGAAATTTTCTACCTATTTTCTAAGTAACCATCGAACTTTTCTTTAAGAAAGTTCTAACTGATAAGGGGTTTTCCTTAAATTTCATTTTGTATTATATTACAAAATTTTATTATAAATGATAATAGCCAACCAAGAGGGTCTGGACTATAAAATGTAATGAAATGTGGAATAAAAACATGTGAAATATAGCATACTTTAAGAGGAAATGGTACTGTATAATACCGACGTCATTTTGAATGAATTTGAGCTAATATTACGAAGTATAAGTTGTGGAAAATCTCTTATCATTCACAGCTTTCCTTCCAAATTTACAAAACCTACTTGAAAAATTGGTAGAAACTTTTAAAATTTTCAAGATATTTTAATCGGATTTTTTCATATGTTAGGAAACACGGTTCAGAACAAAATTATGAAAAAAATAAATAAATTCTATATGTTTACCGTGCATGTTCAGTATGAAAGGCTTATTTTAAATGCTCATATCTTGCTCAAATTTCGACGAATTATTTTAAAATTTTAAAATTATATTTTTTTTATAAATTAGAAATTATTCTAAAACTTTTTTTTATTGTTATCGAATATTTCGAGAATTATAGTAAGAAAACGTAAAGCAAATTTTTTTTTTAAATGTCCTTCCGCCCTTCATATTTAAACTAGGTCAACAAAATTTCGTGTAATTATCTCATATAATCTAATATATATAATTCTCTTACGTGGCCTCCCAAATTTTGGCTGTATTTCATTACCGCCGGTGGCAACGTTTACTTTGTTTTGTTTACGTTACTATTTCTCTTAGACGGCGACAAAAAAAATGCCTCATTACAGCTCCCCGAATGGCAACGCTAGAAAATCGACCAATGATTGCCGCTAAAAATGTCACATGCCAAATCTAGTTTAGGTGGCTCAATATGTAGCGCTTTTAAAAACGGAAACTGAAATAACCAGAGAGCATCAGCTGCGGCAATCTCATACTATTAGCTAGGCAGTAGTGAGTAGTCTTTGTCGATAGATCTCTATTTTAGTATTTTGTCGAAAGCCCTTTTTTTCACTAATTTATATATTACGAATTTATTTGACGATTTTTGATTTACATCACGAATTATACTATAGCACATTTCTAATAGGTTTAACGAATTACATGTCATTTATTTGAATTCAAATTTATTTTAATGACTTAGTATTTACTAAAAAGATGCAATTTTTTTTAAAAAAAGCTTTAATATCAATTTGAATGATTGTTTTGAATTCTTAGAATTTTGTGCATTTGCAATGTACCTAAGTTAATAGCGAGCGAAGCGAGCTTGGTTTGCGAAGCAAACCATATAAGATTGCGTAGCAATTTTCGGGGGTTGGCGAGCGTTAGCGAGCAGTGGGTGCAGCCCACTAGTAACTAAAGTAATTGATTCAAGTTAAAAGCTTATTCCTATATTTCCTTTCTATGTAACGCAAATGCGGGTAAGTACTCAAGTACTCAAAGTACTCAAAAGTACTCAGCGAAGGCAAAATTTCTCCCAATGATTGATCCAGGAGCTCCTTTATCTTCTGGATTGGGTTCAAAATTACAAGGCTACGGAGTTGAGCACTGGTAGCCGTAAACTCAAATTTGGGGGGCCTGTTCATCGATAGTTATAAAATAAATTTTGTTCCTACATATGCGGAAATTGAAATTGTGAAATGAAATCTACATCAATGTAATACAAATAAGTATTTGAACTTCTAATTTTATTTCTTAGAATGAATATTTTTTTCAATGAATATTTTTTTTAAAAAGGTGATTTGAAATGATGGTCAAAAAATAAATTTATTCTAGTTAGCACAAACACAAAATATAAAGTCGTATTTTTTTTCTTTATTGGGGCTTTTTTTTCTTTTACCTCAAAAGGCTATTCTACTTTTCAGAACTTATTTGAGATCGAACAGTTTTTCTAAGGAACATTTTGGTGAAAGAAAGAAGAAAATCCCCTCCCTCCCTTCTACGATACGCTTTTCTTCAAATTCTTGGCAAAATTTAATCTTCAGTCCAGCTAAAAGAAAATTCGAATTGGGTCGAAATAAAATACAGAACCAGTAAAGAAATTTTAAGAAATGCTTTTAAAGAGTAAATAGTTACTATTTTCAGAAAAAAAAAGTTATCTCAGTTTAAAATGCGCGTTTTCTGGAAACATGCTGAATCGAAGCAACTTTTTTTTTTGGAAAATCTGTCTATTGTTTTTCCGGGAAAATAAGAAGCTTGGTCTTACTTTGCGATTAATTAAAAGTAAGATTAAATAGGTCACTCATCACAAATAATTAATCAGACAGCAAAAAAAAATGTTGCTTTTCGAAGTACTTATAAATTTTGGCTATCCTTAGAAATTTTTATAAAATTAAGTACTAAATTAAACGGCCAGTTCGTCGAGAAAGGAATCTGCAGATTAATAATAAGGGGATAAGGAAAAATTTTTTTAAATGAAAATATAAATTAATAATACTTTTTATTAGAATTCACCGTATTTTATAGTTCAACTGTAACTATTTCATAGCCAAAACTGGACTTGACATTTGGTCTGATCGAAATAAATTACTTTTATTAGTAATAGTGTTTCCAAGAACTTCATACTGTTGATTTTAACTGTTCTTATTTTAACCATAATATCCATCCTCGTCATTTTTACTATCACTCCTTCCCTTGTTAAAAACTGTGACAATTTCATGAACCCTTTTATCCTCTGAAAGTGCAACACCATTAATAGACGGCACTTAATAGGTTTACGATTGACAAGTTATTCCAATTTAATTAAGAAATGTAAATAAAGATGTTTAATTCATTATTTTACAATATTTCAAATATGAAATTTTGATAAAGTAACAATATTATTCATCTTATAGATTAAATTTTAAAGTTCTTGAAATATAATGTGTTTTTAACTGAGTTTAAAGTAGCCAATTATTAATTATTTACTTATTTCAATATTCCTTATTTATTTAAACTTATTTATCGACAATTATTTTTTATCTTAATCGTTGTTGCAGAAAAATTCTGTCATATGCGAATAACTAAGTAAACGGTGTTTTACAAGCATATTCTGAACTAACTATAATACTTATTATTTACAATCAGACAACATGTTTTAACATCGAAGTCAACTACTATGAGCGAAATACTCATTGTCATAATGTATGCAATTGATAGTATTTACTGACTTTATTAGAAATATTGCCATTAAATTAATACTTAAATTAATACCGCCATTAAATTAATAGATATACGTATTGCCATTTGATTATGAGGTCAAGTTTATTAAGCACGCTGAATGTTTTTATAACATCATTCTCTCTATTTCTTCTTTATTGTTATTTCGTCATTACTTTTAAAGCTGATGTTTAACTGAAAGAAAACTACTACCTACGAACGATGCTAATTAAATATTTTATGTAACTATTATTAAAATTTAAAAAAGTTTAATCTGAAATTACCAAATTATAAATACCTTTAAAGCTATTCATTCCTTTACCTTTAAAGCCGTTAATTTCGGCATTTAATTTGGCCTCTCTCTCAATAGAAAAAGTTTTGTTTTGTGGCTTCCGAGGCCAGTACCCCCTGAAGACGTCGGCTATGGTGGTCATATTTTTATTTTTATTTCCTTCGTTCTGTTTATTGCCATATTTATTCTTTCTTTTGAAAATTTTGCTGCTTTCAAGCGCGTTTCTTTCAAAGATAGTTTTGTAAATTTAGAATTAAATATTTTGTATTCTTTTACTTCCACTAATACTTCTTTTCCCATTTTCTGGCATAAAATTGAAATAGCGAGAAATAATATTTTATCTATATATTTTATGAAATATAATAATATATTTTGTTACTTGGAAGAAGAGAGGATACATAATATTGTTTATGAACTTTGATTCTCAAAGCTTTTGCATGAACACATCTTGACTGCTGTGGCAGACTTTGATGGCAACAAAGCTGTTTCCCATCAGCGGTAATAGCATGATGGAAACTGATAGTTAAACTATGTCAAGTGCTGCTTCTGCTCTTATTTATGAATTATTCATCACTACCTACTTTTCTCAGGGCAATAAATAATCCTATATATATGTTATACCAGTTAGTAGTCATTGATAGCTTACTCTACCCGAAAGCAAGTGAGAATAGAATGATTTCCTAACCAGCTTATGCTCAATTTCGTCTTGATATATAAATTTTCAGCCCTGTTTACCATTGAGATGTGAGTATAACTGCTCACCAGAGTTTACCAACACATATCTAGACGCGCATTTCACACATCGAAGCAAACATTACTCCTCAAAAATGTTATCAAATATTTCTTCAGAACTTTTAAGAAAATTTTTAATTCTTAGCTGTAGAAAAAAGATAATCGTCTCGATATTCCATCAGGTTTCTTTTTTGTCAAGCAACAAGCATCACTGAAAAGAATGTGCGAAATGCTGCAAAATATTACTGTACATTTTACCGAAATAAGGGGGCCGGGATAGCCTGGTCGGTAGGGCGCTGGGCCCATGTCCGAGAGTTCGTGGGTTCGAACCCCGCCGACCGAAGACTCCTCGTGTAGTAAAGTGACTGATGCACGTTAAATCTGTCGAGTCGCAAAGTCCTCCATGTCCCCATAACAAATCAATACCTCTGGGGGTACTGGATTGGAGATCTATCGTTCTCTGATTCAGGTCAAAATTACGATCTGTGAATGAATGGATGTATGAATGGGTCCGCCCTATAAACGGGTGTGACGAATAGTGCGGCGGAAGTCGAATTCTTGGCCATAGATGGCGCCACTGGGAAACAAGAACAATCGCACTCCCTCTGCCTAAACAGGCATACGTCAACAACCGAAATAAGGATAACTAGCACAAATTATTAACCAGATCTGACTAAATAATTAATCATTTCATAAATGTTGAAGTGAGCCATGAATGGGGAAACAGCGGGTTTCACAATTAGAAAATGAGAAACTATGAAGGACTTAGCCAGTTAGGCCTACTTATAGGAAATAGCCAGTTTTGCAAATTTTGCTTTTACGTTACCCGTGAGAGATCAGACAAAGGGTTAAAACATGAAATTTAGATTTGATTCCATAATAAATTTAGTGCATTCAATCGTTGTTTAAGAAATCTGAGTAGTTTGTAATCAATGCATAACTCTATATGACTTTCTGCAGAGTATTTTACAGGAGATTAATATAACACTGTCACTGTTTAAATGCAATCCTTTTATGAGACAATGGAACGAAATTTTATAACTTATATCCTTTAGAGCTAAATTTGAAGGTAAAGTAGATATTGCGAGTGTGATTAAATAATAAAAATCATGTTCTGAACTCGTAACAACTTTTAATACAATACATTAGTAATTAAATCATTGATGTCAAGGTAAATTCTTCAGCTAATTATGTTTCTAAATTTCGTGTTGAAGTCACATAAATCTAATGAAGCCAATTATCTTTTGGAAGCTAATTATATGCATTAGCCAAGAGGGCTAATGTGTCATTTTCTCGACTGAGTGATCAAGGTTTCAACTCCTAAGTCGGGCACAAAATACATTTCGTCCACTTCTTTGATACATGAAGAGTTTTTATTCAGTACATTCCTCAATAAGTGAATCCATGAACACGTAACTCTCGAATCTGTCAGCATCACAGCTCAACTCCCCACTATCCGATTTGTTGAATAACGAACTCCCTAATAATCGTCACTCACGTTAGATGATACCATTAGATTAAATAACTAAGCCTCGTTCTAGGCTTAGAAATGTTTAGAAAAATGCCTTTTTTGATTTTCTGAAAAGTATTTTTCATAAGTTTTGGGCACAATATCCCTCGCTATATTCATTTAATTTTATTTAATAATTTAACGCAATGTATATTGTAAATGCCCGTTAACTGTGTATTTCTGTAGTTCTCCTTCCATGCTTTAATTCATTAAGTAGAGAAAACTTTTCATTCATAAATAAAGTTACCCTTAAATTCAAAGTAGTTTTCGTTCTGAATTCCATTTCATTAAAACTGAGACAAAAAAAAATTACTCTAAGTGGAAAATTCATTAATTATATATTTAATGTTGATTTTTCTTAAAGTAAAGCTATAGGTTCAACATTGCAGCTAATATCTTTAGAAAAAAGTGTTTGACCTTGTCGACATTAAAAGAGTTTGGTTTCTCTGAATTTCTTTTATTAACTATTTCAAACAGTGTTCGAAAGATTCAGAATAAAAACATTTTCCTTTTATGTGATCCATACATTTGCTTAAAGAGACAAAATAGTGTTTAAGATAGTCACAGAGGTTATACAATTTATAATCCAGTGTATTTGAAATGTCTGCAGACACTATGATATGTGCATTGAACTTAAAGTAAAAATAATGTGGTTTTATTCAGATTGCTGAAATAAAGAATGCATTCTTCAACTTAAATCTGTATAAATATTCGCCTGGAGAATAAAATCGCGGAAAAAGACGGGTAGGAAAGGAATCTTGTGTTCGGGAGTCGAATTCTGTGGTCATACTATTTGTTTAATGGGTCGTGGCCATCCTTTTGGGACACAGAGTGACAACTGAAGAAAAATGATGATGCCAAGTTTGCCAGAGACGCCGTATTCCATAAACAAGATGGATGGCGGGGCTGAGTTTAAATGTGTAGTTGAAGCCTCTTCCGAATCTGTGACCCAGATTTTTCCATCAAAACTACTTCCGAATTTCACACAATTTATTTTAACGCTTTTTTCCTGATCTGTCTATCTTGCTTTAATACAAGTTAAATTACCAAAGGAACATTGTATTCTAGAGAACAAAATGATTACACACGAAACATTTTTGGAAATGGCCTTCTGAAAAAAATTTAAAAATCCTTTAGGTCTTTTGGTGAAATAGTTAATGGTACTTTTAATGCAGCATTTTATTTCAGGGTTGTAATTTCAAAGGGAACTGCAACTTGGATGGCAATGGAGCTATGGATTTATTCCTTCTAAATTTGATTCAACACTAGCTAAACTTATTAAACCCAAACGTTCTTCTTCCTCTAATCCTTACAGTGACCTTTTTATTATAAAATTTCTTCTCCTCCATTTGCCTTAAAATTGCTAATATACAATACAATACCGTTATAATTAAAAAGTCATTTTCACGCATATTAACACAATTACATTTAAATCACTTAAAGATTCTATAAGAATTTACACAAACTTTGTACGTGTGAACTTGCCTACATCGGGCAAACCAAGCGTGCTTTAAAATTTAAACTTAAGCGCGATGGACATGTCCGTTATTAAGTATGCTATAAACCATGCCGCACGTTGTCAGAATCTTGGGACTAAATTCAATTTCGATATTGCCAACACTGTTTAAACCCTTGTCATACAGCTCATCCTGGTGTTCTGTAATCTTTTTTACTCTAGTTAAGAATATGACATCCTCACAATTTCTCCCTAAAGTGAGGAAATGCATTTTTACCGTGGTTTGCAACACTCTCGGCCAATGCGGCTTCCCTTGCTTTGTTTTTTCCCTTTTATTTTTCCTTTTTCTGTTTCACACTCGGCTACCGCGATTTTTCTAGTTTTCTTTCTCACCTTTATTTGCCATTCCATTTTTTCATTGGTAGCTTTACGTTCTCGATTTGAGATCATTTTTGTTTTCTACTTTACTTTTGTGTTTGACAAGCTCGAAACAGGTCGACATTATTAGCCTTTTCATGCTTTGTGAAGCAAGCGAAGTTTTATATAATCTAGTATAGCTCTTCGCTTCACTTTCTTGGGCCTATTCATACAAAATAATAGTATTCATTGTTAGGTCAATCATAAAAAAAAACTGGCTTTAGTGCCACTGGTCAATAAAGTTTTATTGTATGATATAGTAAAATATTTTAAAAGTAAATTATTATTTTTAATTTATTTTTCAGGCCCTTTTTTATAGAAATAAATAAGAAATGTACAGTTTGAACAATCTATAATATTGAGTAGGCTTTTATTTTGGACTATATTATAATTAGTTAGTTTTGGACATTATCTAGATTTTAGACATTTATTAGATAATTTTAGATACTATAATTAGTAAAGTTAATTATAAACTACATCATACTACTCTCTCAAGGATACTCTGTCAAGGATGAATATTTTATTCCATTAAATAACTGTTAGGAAACGTATCTCCGAAAACTTCAGATTGGGCCTTTAACTTGATGATTTAGATACTATTCACTTCACATCAGTTATTAAGGTTTTCTTACTTGCAATTTTATAAACGAGATTATTTTTCAATAAGCTGGTATTTTGAAGATGAAGAAGGTACAAACTTATACTTTTACTGAAAAAAACTATAATTTGATCATTTTTTTAAGTAAATATTATCGATGAAGATGAGGCTTTAATGAAATATTAAACTGATTATTATGATTCAAAGCAAGTATCCAAAAGTAGGTTGATATTTATATTTTGTGCTACATAGACTACATCTACGTAGACTACAGCTACGTAAATTACAGATATATTATAGTATCGTTTCTCAAAAAAGGAACATTCCTCAGTGCCTTAACTTCAGTAGCCTTTTCTACTATCATTTAGTGCCTTATAGACACTGACTGAATGCTCTTGTTTTTGAAACCGAAAATATAGTATGTCTTTTTCGGTACTTTTATTTGTGCTTTATTCCCATTGTTTGTTTCTCCAGTCAAAGCATGAATGCTTATGAAATTTTCCCTCAAACCTGGAAAAAAGTGTTCTCAAGGATAACTAACAAATTTTGTTTCCAAAATATAATATTTGATTTTTGAAAGAAATCTATACAAAAGTAGAAAACACAATCTTCTTAGCAATCCTCATCGGACTGAAAAAAAATGTATAAAGATAAGACAGCATTCAGCTCTCGAATAAGAAAAAAAAACTAGATTTGTAGAGGATAAAGAATTGAAAGAAACGAAAATGGTACCCTTCTAACCCCGCATCGTCGTTAGAGATTGATGATTTGTCTTGAAATTTAATCCTATCTTCCAAATACAACCCACTTCAACAAACACCTCAGAAATAAAGAAAGACAGAGAAGAAAAGAAAAAAAAGCAACAACAATGAACTTAAAAGGTAAAGAAAGGAAGAGTTTTGAAAAAGGTGAAAGATAAACGACTTGAGGCTTTTTCAGCGAGAAGAACTCACAAACAAGAACAAAAATAAGAGATAGAAATTGTCAAACTGTTGAAATTCTGTCAGAATATTTCGTGACCATCGCCAAGAAGAAAGAAAGAAGGAAAAAATACAATCATTTTTCCACTCTCTCGCTTCTGACTCACTTTTATCATTTATTTATTGCAAATTTTTAGCTTACTTGGTTAAAAAAAAAATTGAATAATGCAAAGAATTTGAGAAGGGAATTTGCTGAGAGAAAGAGAGAGGGTGAATTTGAGCTTGGTTTTTGTAGAATTTATTTGTATTCAAAAATATAGTTTTGAAAATTGTTGCTGAATTCCAAAGTTGGAAAAACGCTTTTTTCCGTGGCCTTTTTACTCTGGAAACGCTGCATCTTTAAATTATCCAAAAAAGTGGATTTTCTTAAAAGAAAAAGGGAAGAGATTAATCGAGTGTTTTTGAAAAAGTTAGTCTTGGAAGATAATTGCATTTTTTCGATTTGAAGTTATCAGAGATTTCATCAAAATATTACCTATTGTTTATTTTCTAAAGCAGCAAAATTCAATGTCTTTATGTTTATTCGAATAATTCGATTAGTTTTTATTGGAAGCTTACAAAAACAAGTCTCTACGCAAAAGAGTGATGAGTTTAAAAAACATGACAATTAAATATCTCAGAAACACGAAGAGAAAGTTGTTAATTTATGATAACACTTAGAGGGAAAAAAGCGCTTTTCATAATAAACTCGACAAAAATCAGAAATATAATTAAGGAGAGCACGGGGGCAAAACGGGAAAAATATATTTTAAAAATTCCAATTAGCTAATTAAAAGAGCTGCAAATATTTTTGCAAATGCATCAAAACTTTTTATTTTGAAAAACATTAATGAGATTTTAAGAAAACAATAGAATAATCTTTTTTTTAAATTTAAAAAATTGAAAATTATATGAAGGATCTCGTTCTGCTCCGGGTATGGGACAAAACGGTAAAGACGAGCTCTGAGTTGAAATACTTTTAAATGTTACAGGATCAATATTAAACTATGGTTTTATAGGATCTTACTCTTTAGGACACTATAATAGCATAATTTAGACCCTAAACTGACTGCTAAAGATGAAGACTGAACTGATAAGATATTACTAAAGTGGAAGTACGTTTATTTTAAACCACTACAAGCATTACACGGGCAAACTAAGGGAGCATTTTCTTCTTTTAGCTTACCCTTTTAAATTCAAATTCTTCATTACATGGATAAATATAGATTGAAAGGAGATACTTTTCCATTCAGAGGCAGGACTCAGGAGATCTGAAAGGGAGAAATAAAATTTTCCATATTGAAAACAAAAGAATCTCTTCCTAGACAGAAAAAGGATTTGATTTCATTTGATTTGGTATTATCTTATTTGATTAATCCTGAAATTGTCATAGGGTCTAAGTCTTTCCTTGTTTGCATAGTAATGTACTGTATTATTTATCTATAAAAATTCTATAAAGTCTGATCTGTTATTTGTATCGCCATGGTCGAGATTCTTGTTGATTCAGCGTACGAAAAATGCATTCAAACCATATGCCACTTGTCTACAAAGCAAAGCGTAAATACCTTCCTTTCCCCGCCCCCCTCAGTAAGATTTAAATTGAGACTGCAGCTCGCCTACCTCGAGAGAAGATGTAAACTTCAGATCAGACTTTTCAAAACAATCCTAAATCACATTAAAAAAATAACAGTTTACAACATTCCCATAACTATTTCTGTCTTCAATTATCCAGGTAAGAGTTTCAAACTTTAGGACACTATTTTAAGAAAGTTGAGTAAATTTCATACTTGTCTAGTTTTGGCGAAAACAGTAAATTGTGTAAAATGTGAGTTTCTCGCTACTTTAAGTTCACGCCATGTATATACCTCGAATATGTTTACTTCGTTATCGCATATTATACCTCACATCTTTAGTTACTACTGTAGATGTATTCACAGAAATATATACTTTATTCATTCACTGTTGGTACTACAAGATTTTGACCGTTAAAGTCAAAGAAAATAAATAGCTTTATCTCGAATATTAGACATTTGACCTTCGATACAAAAGTTCACTGAAAGTATTTACGTCTTATTATTCACTGTGTACATAGTAGAACATAGAACAACGGTCAGTGTAGTGATCCACTCGTTTTACAAAGGTATTGTCACTTAAATTAATAAAATCTTAAAATTTCAGAGGATCAATTATTCTGTATCTTTTACCCCAAAAACTTCAAGAATTTTTTTTTTGCCCGAATAAAAACATTTGCCTATAATTTTCATAAAGAAATTCAGAAAACGTCAGCAAAATCAAAAATATCAATATCCAAACCTGCCGGTCACTTATAAAAACAGGCTCTTAACCCCTTTTTTTATATGATTTGAAAAATTTTGTAAACATTGCAAACTTTATTAACTTTCAAATGCTACGACGCATGAAAACTCATGCTGATCCTTCCTTATTACACAGCGGTCCAACAGAATAGAACGCGAACACTTAATAAAGTTGCATAAAATCTACGAAACAATTATACTCCATTGAACAATATAATTTTTTTGATACTTTAATGCAGTGATTCCCAAATGGTGTTCCATGGAACTCGTTTGTTCGTTAAAAAATGAGAAGGGCTTAGGACTTTTCTTAGGTTAGGATTTTTTTTCATCAGTAATAAGTAACGTTGCTCCTATGAATGGTATTCTTGGTATCCTTCCTTGAGTAAAATACAGGATTTGAAACCTGGTCTGCATTGCATAACTGCTCACTTTTATCTCTTAGACTGAATGAAATATTGTAATATAGTAATAGAATATACAACATTGACTATAAAATTTTATTTTTCGATTATTTTTGAGTTATCAGTTAGGAAGTTTCACGAAATTCTCATTTGAAGGTAAAATATTAATTTATCTGTTATCAATCAATTGCCTTCAATTGCGTTGTTATTTGTTTCTTTTAATTTGCAAATTTCGGACTGATATTTTTTTCTAAAAATTAGTTTGGTACTTGTATTTTTTTCTTGTAGACTCTAAATGAATCAAAATGTGTTTCTTAAAACATTTGATAAAAATTTAATAAAATTGCTTCGCAATCATCTTATTTTTGTATGTAAAGTAAATTTTCGACCGTATCCTTAAATTATTCTGTAATAAATTGTTAAAAACTAGTGTTTGATAACCCCTTTATGGAACAAATTAGTAAAGTTCAACTCGTAACTTTACTGAATTAATAATTAAAATAATTTGGTATTACATATTCAAAAATTGATTCGAGCTTCTTCGTTATCTAGAACCGATAGGTGTTACTTTGTTTTTTGGACATTTTTTTAAAGAGTTTATTGACATGTGAGGACCCTTTTTTTTCTATTGGAAGAATTGCGAACTAAGTTTTAAAATTTAATTCATTTCAAAGTTATTCATTTCATTCAGGTTTAGAAAAAATTAGTAATGATATACTTTGCGAATTCTTATTTGTTTCCATGTAAATAACAATAAAAACAAGGTATGAATTTAATTTTTTTTAACAGATAGGTTTTATTTCGTTCTCGATCCAAATTTCATTCTAACAATTTGCATTATTAACCAATTCATGAGTGAAAGACAGTAAAATCTAATTGAAACCATTGTTATTTACCGTATTCTTTTCCAAAGTGTATTCTTAGGCTTTAAGAAGATTACTTAGAGATTACTAGATTACTAGAAAGATTACACCAGTGGGAAGAGCATTGCAATATAATGGTCTCGTAATTATAAGGATGGGAACACTTCTTGCATCATTTTTGTGCTGTCATCGACTGTTCAGTCGATCCAATAGAATTAGCAAGTTATTATTTTATTTTATAACCGTCGTTGAACAGCCGACCCAATTTTTGGGCTAACGACTACTAATGTTCAAAGCCATAGCCTTGTAATTTTGAACCCAATCCAGAAGACAAGGCAACTCCTAGGTCAAATATTTGGAGAAATTAGTCTTCGTGGAGGTATTTTTGATGGAACTAACCAGTATTTGCGTTACATTGAGAGAAAAACCATGAAAACCTACCACGGTTAGTCTAACAGCAAAGGGATTCTAACGCATGATCCGTCTACCACTGAGGATATTGCATGTCAGCACTGTGGTCGATGCTAGCCGGATGCAGAATTCGTATCGACCAGCCATCACTGGGATTCGAACCCGGGACACCTCATTGGAAGGCGAGCGCTGTATGATCTGAGTCATCTCTGCTCAATTAGCACGCTTGTTTTTAAATCCTGATTGTGAGATTTGTTCTGCTGTTTCAATGCGAAGAAAAAAAAACTTCCAAGCTAAGAAGCGCTTAGCCAGTGAGATAAATCCTATACCAAAGATGGTCTCCAACTTTGGATGATGTAGGAAATGTTACACAAGAGAGAAGTGATGTACCATCGTGAGTTGCACCATCCTTTTTATCTTTTCATGGGAAATAATCTTGGTTAAATTGAAATTTTATTTATGAATGCAAATGGCTTCTTGGTGAGTAAACTGTCCACCACTGAAATTTAAATGCAAACTTTAAAATTCCGTAGCAAAAATAAGTGTTTCATTAAATGCTACAGTTTAATTGCAAATAAAACATAAAGAAAATGGAAGAAATACAAAGGAGAAATAAATGGCCCTTCGAAAGGGTTGAACACAAAAAAAGAAAGTTGAAACAAAAAATAAACATCTTGAAATGTGAGTGCTTGGACAGAGACGGATGATCCCTCACAAAGTGAGGGGAGGGAGGGGGATGCTTTTATTCAATGCCCAATCCTAGAAACACAAACAGAATAGATAAAGATTGTGAAGAAAAAAATGTCAAAATCCAGAAATGATAAACGGTATCTTTTGAGACAACCGCAATAAAGAATAAACCTCTCACTCCTTTTTTTTGCAGGATGAAAGTTAAAGATGTATTTTATTTCTTCTATTTCTTTAGGAATTTATATTGGAATAAAAATAGATTTATGCAAGGAATTTGAGCGTCGAAATTGCCAACTGTCAGGAATGAAAAAAAATTATGCTTATTTTTCGAAACATTTTCTTCTCCACGCCATAATTTTTAAGGGGGATAAAATATGTATGTTTGACCATTCAAAATTTTATAGCCTACAAATATCGGGTAACTATTTTATACGAGAATGGAATTCAAGCTAACGTAAATAGTGTCCTTTTTTCATTGTTACAGCAACTAATTCAAATTATTGTTTGATTAATAAAGCGTGAATTTGCATCTCGTAACGTAACATACAACGTAACTTAAACCCGATAAGGATATGAATATTTTATCGTACTTAGTTTAAATTACTTAGCAAATTATAATGCATTGTCTGTATTATAATTTGATAACCATGCTAAAAATCTTGTTAAAGAATCATACAAAATCATGACAAAGAATCTGCACACTCTTATTTACACCTGCATGAGTTATAGATAGTTTTTCGTTTGACATACCTTGGTTCTTAAATCTTTAAATGCTAAGCATGTCACGGACACGCATAATGAACTAAAAATATGTATTTCTCATTTTAACAATGTGTTATTCTGAGTCATATTTTTGTATTTTAAATTAGCTAATATGCAGGTTTACTTCGAGTGGATTATAAGACTTTGAGTATCTTCAAATCTATCGCACGTGAACAACAAATCAAATTTTATGAATTCACAATAGCAGTGGAAATTCCAAAAACGGTGTCTTTAAAGTGATTTAGTTTTAATCACATAACCATCGAATTCCCAGGCACCTCTAGATTACTGCTAGTGGCCGGCAAAAAGTGTTACAGTCTCTGACCTTAAAAATAAATTTAAATCTGAAAAAATTCAGTGAACTACTAAAAACGGGATTTGCTAATAAAGTAGGAAGGATGGAATAGTAGTGTCAGCGTAGCCGAGAGGTTGCAGGTCGTCGTCCAGGAGAGACAGTGATATCGAGTTTGATCCTTAGAGCTTGATGAAAATGTAAGTGTAATGTAAGCTTTTATTTATTATGTCTGTGTCTTCTAGAAGTTTTCAGAATGTTCTAATTTGTCATTTCTCGTTCCGTTATTTAGTCCTATAAAAGATTAGGTGTTTCAAGTCAAAAAGTCAGTAACTCTGTTTCCTATACGTTTGAAGGTTCTTAATAAATCTCTTACACTAAACACTGTACAGCTTCTAAATTGCTTGAGTCACGACATTAGGATTTTCCTTCAGTGGGTACCGTCACACGTGAATGACTACGGTGTACACGATTGTACACAGTGCGCTGGTTCATTAAATACGAAATTTCAACAAACAATATTTTATTTTAACAATTGTAAATAACCAAAATCATTGCACTATTACAATGGAAGCCACGACTGGCTCAAACAAAAGTTCAAGAGAAACTGAGCAGTTCACAACAATTGCTACAGATGGCGCTTCGCCTAAGACCGAACATGCCGGCCCCTTGAAATATTTAACATATTTCAACAATAACTAATATACATTGAAACTATAAGAATCACAATAAAATTATTAGAAATATTTGATTTCAATTAATAGAATAAAATTATGGACTGTAGAAAATTATTTGTTCCAATATTAAATGAATGTACAATTCCAAATTTAAAGGAAATTATTAAAAATACAATGATACAATATAAATATAAACAAAAAATAATTCAATGAGGTTACAATTATTACCAAACTATTTATTGTCCTCAATAGGCAAAATACTCAATTTATGAATTGGTCTTTTAAATAAACCTTTAGGAGTTCGCACTAAAACAACCCTAACCTTTTTATCTTTGCCAGCTATAGTTTCTTCAACTCTACCAATTACCCAATGACATACTGGAAGATTATCTTCCCTAACTAGAACCATTGTACCAGGGGTAACATTATCCTTCGAAAATTGCCACTTAGTTCGTTCGTGTAAATTAGACAAGTAATCTTTTTGCCACCTTTTCCAAATATTTTGAGTCAATTTTGTAACTCTTTCCCATCTAGACAATCTGTTATCTGGAATTTGAGTGATTTCGGGTTCTATGGGGGCAGTTATTGGACGCCCTATTAAAAAATGACCTGGCGTCAGAGCGTTCATATCATTTGCATTTGTAGATAATGGGGTAATTGGTCTAGAGTTTAAAATTCCCTCTATCTGCGTAACAAGGGTCAAAAATTCCTCAAGGGTTAGTTTTGAAATTCCAATTGTCTTTTTAAAGTGGGTTTTAAAGGATTTCACTGCTGCTTCCCAAATACCCCCGAAATGGGGGGCCCGTTGCGGTATAAATTTCAAAGTAACCTCTTCTGTTAACAGATAATCAATTAACTCTTGTTCCGGGGATTGAGCCAAACTATGTAACCGTTTTAACTCGTTCCGAGCTCCACAAAAATTACTCGCATTATCACTCATTAACATAGAACATCTCCCCCTTCTTGCAAAAAACCTTTTTAATGTGGCAATCAAGGCCTCAGTTGTTAAGTCCGAGACAATTTCCAAATGTACTGCCCGAGTGCAAAGGCACACAAAAACTGCTACATACATTTTTTGAAGACTTATTTTTCTTTGATTTTTTTGCTTGACAAGAAACGGTCCGCAGAAATCTAAGCCTGATTTATTAAAGGTGAACTCAGGATTTAATCGATAAGATGGAAGGTTACCCATTAATTGATCAATAGCTACCGGTCTAAATTTAAAACAAGTAACACACTCGTGCACTATTTTTCTGGCAAGATTTCTTCCGTGAATTGGCCAAAATCTTTGACGAACAGAATTAAGTAATGCCTGGGGACCAAGATGCAAATCTTTTAAATGGAAATACAACATAATTAAATATGTAAGCTTGTGACCCGCAGGCAAAATAATGGGAAACTTAGCGTCAAAACTTACCTGCGAGTGGGCCAAACGACCACCCACCCTCAATATTCCATCTGCATCTAAAAAGGCGTTAAGTGATTTAATCTTACTCTTAGAAGAAATTGCACCTTTCTGAATATCTGTAATATCAGAAGAAAATTCATCCCTCTGTACTTCTGTAATCAAAAACAATTCGGATAATTTTAACTCATCCCTCGAAATCGGTCCCGTAGTTTTCTTAGCTGAGTTTTTAGCATTTCTTACAAACCTGAAAATAAAACTTAAGATTCTGATTAGTTTCATATAACTATTGCTTTTGATCAAAAAATCAATTATAAAAGTGTTTTTCTCAAAGACAGTAAAATTAAGATCAGAATTTTTCTTGAGTTCAACCTTATATTCATCGCTGGAAGAAGGAGAATGTTCGAATTGCTTATAGTCCTCAGTCTTTAGAAAGGAAGGGCCATTCCACCAAAGTTCAGAGTTTGAGATTTTGTCTGCAGTAACACCACGCGAAATGAGGTCAGCAGGGTTGCTTTCGGAAGGCACATGTCCCCATTTAAATAATCTAGTGATTTCTTGAATCTTGGACACTCTATTCGATACGAAAGTTTTCAACAAACATGGATCAGTTCGTATCCACGCCAAGGTTATGGTTGAATCCGACCACAAGTAGACACTTTGTATATCCATTTGAAGAGCTTTTAACAGTTTCTGTAGAAGTTTGGACATTAGTTCAGCCGCCAATAATTCTAAACGAGGAATCGTCAACTTTTTTATCGGCGCTATGCGTGACTTGCTGCACAGTAAGTTAATAGTCACTTGATTCAATTCATTCTTACATCGTAAATAAATCGCTGCACCGTATGCATCTTGCGAAGCATCGCAGAAGCCATGGATTTCAAAGGAGGAAACAGTTCCATTCGTTACACAGCGGTCTATTTTAATGTCTTTCACACAGAGAAGAGAGGAAGAATACTTCTCCCACTCCTTAACCTTGCAGTCTGGCAGTGCCTGGTCCCAGTCCAGTTTTTGTAGCCAGAGCTTTTGCATAAAAATTTTAGCCTTCACTATCACCGGCCCCAAGAGGCCTAATGGATCAAACAGTCTTGAAATGCACGATAAAACAGTTCTTTTAGTACAGTTCGTCAGATTAGTGCTATCAGAAATTGAAAATTCAAACAAGTCTGCATTTGGGTTCCATATCACACCGAGAGTCTTAACGTTGTTTTTAATATCGAAATGGTACTCCTGGTCTTCATACGGTAAGTTTTCTAACAAGGACTGTTCATTAGATGACCATTTGTGTAAATCCATGCCACCCCGATGAAGAAGGTTTATTAACTGATTTTTCAACTCTAAGGCAGAAGAAATATCATTAGCCCCCGAGACTACATCGTTCATATAACAATCATTTTGGACGACACGAGCTGCAATGGGAAAATCCTTCCCTTCATCAATCGAAATTTGTCTTAAGACACGCGTCGCCAAAAATGGAGCAGAGGTAGTACCATAGGTAACAGTACAGAGCTTGTAAATTTTAGCTTCATCATCTTTATTTAATTTCCACAATATTCTTTGTAAGTCTCGTTGATTTTCATCAATTAAGATAGTACGAAACATACCTCTAATATCAGCCGTAAAGGCTACAGGATGTTTCCTAAATCTACACATAATTGAAAATAAATCATCCTGAAGCACGCCCCCCTTCATTTGTATAGAGTTAAGTGATTCACCACTCGATGTTTGCGCACTAGCATCAAAACGACGCGCAATTTTGTGGTAGTTTTGTCAGGGCGATGTACGCCAAGATGGGGAATATAGTAACTAGTGTTTACATTAATATCGGTGTCAACTAGTTGCATGTGTCCTGAATTTTGATATTCAAGCATAAAGTCTTTATATAAGTTACAAAGTTCAGGATTAGAGTCTACCTTTCTATATATATTATTCAATCTCTTTAAAGCTAGTTTCTTTGAATCACCTAAACATTGGGGATCCTTTTTGAGTGGCATTTGAACCACATATCTACCACATTCGTTGCGATAATGAGTTTTTAAAAAATGATTTTCACAATATTCCTCCTCACCAGTAAGCATATCTGACGATACACTTTCGATTTCCCAAAATTTCTGAAGAGAATCTTCAATATTTTCAGAGGTATGTGTTAAACCGCAAAAGGAATTTAAATTGTTCTCATGAACCTTACCCGTTGCTATCAAACCAAAAGCAGAATTTTGGAATAACAAATTAGAAGAAACTCTGGTTTTTCCTTCCTTTAAAATATCATAAAAGAGCTCAGCTCTTTTACTTCGTTTATTTTACTCGGTATCTCAAAATTTGGATCAGCTAATAACGCACGATCAGGAATTAAATGCTCACTAATTTTAATGGGAGTCGATGGAATCAAGCCCGTAATTCTAGGAACTATTAACAATTCAACTTGCGAAGAAAAAGATAAATCCTTATTACAAATCAAAGAAGTCGCCTTCCACTTAACATTCATTTTATTCTCTCCCAATCCACTAACAGAAATGTTTATTTTTTCTCGCTTCAACCCCAAATCAAAACAAGTATCAGAATTTAAATAATTCGACTGACTGCCATTGTCCAACAATGCTCTGATTAAAACATATTTATTTTTAAGCGGACTCCAGATGTTAATTAAGGCAGTAGATAGAAGAACTAATTTATTACTATTTAGACTACGAGTTGAGAATGCGTGGGAAACGCTACTCTCTTTCGATTTCTCTGAGTCAGCAATTTCACCGGCTTCAGAAATATTACTCAATACATTTGGCGCCAGGGAGGGGGTTTGTTTTGGCATATCTGAACTTGATTTAATAGTTTCAAGCGGGCGAGAATTATCTCTATGAAGTAACTCGTGATGTTTACAGTTACAAATTTTACAACTAACTTTAGAAAAACAATTAGAAAGTTTATGATTATTACCAAAACAATTAATGCAAAGCCTTAATTTTTTAACTTCTTCAAACCTTTTTAAAGGGGAAAGATCTAAAAATAATGGACAATTATGCAGTTCATGCGGTTTTTTACACAACAAACATTTCAAACTAGATTTTAGAATAAAAGATTTACTTTTATTTACGGGATGAAGTTTCGATTTATTTGGCTGCACACCTTGTAAATTCTCTAATAACTGAGCTCTTTTATGAAGAAAGTCCAAAAACTTATCCCATTCGGGTAAATCAGAAGTTGTTAGAGACATTTCGAATTCCTTACGTGTATTTTTATCTACTTTTTGTAGAATAATATTCATTAGCAATTGATAACATAAATCGTTACTTTCTAATTTCAAAAGTTTTAAACCTCTTAAATTACGGTTTAACACATCAATAAGATTTCTTATGTCTTTAAAAGAATCATACGATCACTTTTCTAAGTTTAATATATTAGAAATATAACTATTTACCACAATACGCTTATTCTCATATCTATCAATTAAAACTTTCATTAAAGATTCAAATGAATCTTCACTAGTTTCTATATATTTAGCATCGCCCTTAAGCGATGATCTCAAATAAATCAACTTTTGTAAATCAGACAATGAAGAATTATTAGATATTAAACTATCGAATTGTTGTTTAAAGCTTGACCAATGCTCAACTTGTCCATTAAATGTAGGCAAATTAATATCTGGTAACTTCAAATTCATTTTAGTTACAATAGAATCATTGCCTCTAACTTCACTATGTTGAAACTTAAATATAAAGGTTTGCAAGCTTACCTTTATATGTTCTATAAACTCTTCTAAATTGTCCATTTCAGCTTCAAAATTGGGCAAATCTTTTTCATCGAGGGTGGCATAATGATCCAGTTTTAATTTCTCTAGTTTATCACAAGTATCCAAAACGTTTTCTAATTTGCATTGGAGCAATAATAGTCTAGCTGTTTCGGCTTTCTCACGAACAAATGTCTCTAATTTGGTTATTCGACCTTTCAAATAACCCTTTCTGCGACTAAGCACAGTCTTTTCTGATTTTTTGTCTTCTTCACTACTACTGCTCATTATGAAGAAAACGAAATGAAACTACGCATTCCACAACAAACCGAAAGTTCGAATTCTCCGGTTCCACTAGGATCACTTTATTATGTACACGATTGTACACAGTGCGCTGGTTCATTAAATACGAAATTTCAACAAACAATATTTTATTTTAACAATTGTAAATAACCAAAATCATTGCACTATTACAATGGAAGCCACGACTGGCTCAAACAAGAGTTCAAGAGAAACTGAGCAGTTCACAACAATTGCTACAGATGGCGCTTCGCCTAAGACCGAACATACGGGAATGAAATTGCTGGCGGTCTCACCCGTGAGGGCAGCCATAGAGATACTGCTGGCGATGACCTTCTTACTTTCTCAGAAATAGCAACCCGGACAAGGCAAGATATTGGCTCCTGTTGGAAAAAAGTTCCTGTACATGATTGGTATGGGGGAGGCCGGCCTGGTCTTGCTCTGATCAGGGCAAGCAATAGGCGTGTCCGAACGGCGCTTACCAGATTTAGAAGCGGACACACTCGATCCCAACGTCACGTTGCGGGCCTTAAAGTCTATCCACCCTGCCCTAAGTGCAATGTGAACCAGTCTGCTCCTGCCCACATCCTATCGTGTATTGACTGCCAGAAGAGCCACCTGGTCTCCAACCCTGCTGCAATAGTACATGGCTTTGGGAGTTTTTTGGAAGAGTTCATGGACTTGATTTAATGCTTCTGTTGGTCAAGTGGGCATGAGCAACAACACCAACAATAAATCTCTTAAACTGCTTGGACTGATTTTTAGATTAATTCTACATGACAATATATTTTTCAATTTTTAAGCAAAAACTGAAGAAAACTATTTCTATATTAATTAAGGTAAGTGCTACTTACCCCGTTCTCCAGGACTGCCACATTTTGGAGGGTAATAAATATCAATTTGCTCAGTCATAAAAGACTAACATGTTTTATAGACAATCACTTTAATAACGAAATATAACAAACAAAAAAGGATTAACAATTAAACATCTAATTATCGTACGGAGCTAAACATGCTTGTTCACAGATTGAGATCAAAACATCAACTGGTGGCGCTGTGGGCGCACCAAAACAACATGCGCAGAAGTGGGAATTCTCGACAATCTCCCACCTTTGGATTCGAAGAAATATTTTCGAATCCAAACAGAATTCTTAGTCTATATGGTCCATCTGAAAAAACTAAACAAATAAAATTATTAGCAAAATGGTTACACTTCCAGCGGAAAAAGTCTTTGTATAGGTCTTAATAGTTTCCCAGATTGGGTCTTAAGTTCCACTAAACGGATTCTCCCATCCTTTCCTGGATAAGTCCTTTCAACTTTGGCCAATGGCCAGAGTATTTTTTTATGGTTGGAATCTCCGATTAGCACAAGATCTCCTTCTTTGATAGACGACTCCCTTTTAATTTTAGAATTATCTTTAAGCAAACCTAGATATTCAATTCTGAATCGGTTTCGCAGGTCTTGTCGCAATTTTAACCGATAAGAATATCTTTTGTTCAATTTTTTTGAATCAATTAGGTCAAGTTCAGGAACACCAATTTCTTTAATTTCCTGTAGAAACATGGATGGCGTGAGCGCTGACAGATCTTCGGGATCTTCTGAAAGATACGTTATAGGACGGGAATTAATTAAACTTTCCGCGTCGCATAATACTGTAGCTAACTCTTCTTCATTCAAATAAGCTCGTCCTAGAACCTTTCTCAGGATGCCTTTCAAAACTCCTATTAATCTTTCGAAGAAGCCTCCCCACCAAGGGGCAGAGGGAGGATTAAATTTCCATGAAATTCGTTTCCTTGAAGCAAAGTCTTCAATTTCGTTCCAATTAATGTTCTTCAAAAGATTTGCCGTTCCCACAAGATTTGTCCCATTGTCAGAGTATACAGTGGACGGGTGTCCTCTGCGAGCAATAAATCGGCGAAGGGCCAAGATGAAACAATCTGTTGACAGGGACGATACTACTTCGAGGTGCACCGCTCGGTAGATGGCACAAGTGAAGAGTACCACCCAGCATTTTCTATCTCCTTTTAAAAGCAGAGGTCCGCACAGGTCGACACCTATAATTTCAAAAATAGCTGCGTCTCTGACTCGATCTTCTGGGAGTGGAATGCTTACGGCTTCCAATGGCTTAACCGAGAATCTTTTGCACTTGACGCAATTTCTTACGACGCTTCGAATTGTCTTTCTGGTTTTAATGATCCAAAACGACTCTCTGAGGTGAGACATCAAAGTTTGAACACCGGCATGTTTCAGTTCAATATGTTTGTCCATTATTAATTTTTCCACCAAATCATGCTTGCTAGGCAATAATATAGGGAATCTAAAAGTTTCTAAGTCTTTTCTCGATGTTATTCTTGTCTCAACTCGTAAGAGACCATCGCTGTCTTTCACAGTTCGAAAATTTATCTTTCCATTAAAAGATTCTCTTTGAATTTCTTTCAAAACGAACTTCTCAGATGCTTCGATCTCTTCTACCTCCAATTTTCCCTTCTTTCTGTCACTATGATTTCTTAGAGTATTTTTATAAAATCGGATGACGTAAGCCATGATTCTCACAATTTTATTGAAGGAAGACACATTTTGGAAGATTTCAAAGGTATTAGTTGTTAAATTTGTGGCTGAGGATATAGTTCGTTTTCTTTCTGAAAGAACTACTTCAATATCCGGAGAAAGTTCACTAGCTGGCCAATTCTCGAATGGCAGTTTTAACCATTGGGGGTCCTCCCACCAATGGGATTTCAATAAATCTTTAGAATTACATCCCCGCGAGGGCAAATCTGCGGGATTATACTTTCCTTGAATATGTCGCCAAGCCTCCGGATCCGTAAGTTTTCGAATTTCATTGACTCTGTTAGCAACAAAAGTGGCCCAGTTATCTTGCTTTTTAATCCAGTATAAAGCGTTCATTGAGTCAGTGTAGAAAAAGGTTTGCACATTCTTCATATTCAAATCATCTCTTACAGTGTAAGCGAGCCTGGCTCCAATGGTACACGCGAGAATTTCTAATCTAGGAATTGTTATCGATTTTAGGGGTGCTACCTTGGATTTAGCCTGTAAGAGTTGACAGTTAACTATTCCCCCTTTAACATTTCTAATAAAAATTGAAGCCGCGTAAGCCGATTTGCTCGCGTCTACGAAGACATGCAGAGTAGAATTTTCATCTAGATCAGGTGTTTTTCTAGGGATTTCTATTTCTTTCAGATATTTTAATTCATTAGCCCACTTTAGAAATTTATTCCTCAGATTATCCGGAAGTCCTGTATCCCAATTAATTTTCTCCTTCCAACATTCCTGCAAGATTAATTTAGGAACTAGTGTGACAGGACTTGTAAACCCAATAGGGTCAAAAATTCGGCTTAACATAGATAATACATTTCGTTTACTCGGAATGGGTTCATTTTCCTCATTTATCTCACAAGATAAAGTATCCCTGTATAAATTCCATTTAAGGCCCAATACTGAAACGATTTCTTTATAGTTATCTCCAGACAAGTTCAAAATTGAGGTTTCCTCATCACTATCTGGCCGATTATGTTTCCAATCCCTTAGGTCAAATTGTGCTGAAGCCATTAATTCTTTAGACACCGTAATGAAAGAATTTAACTCGTCAATAGTGTTCACACTTGCAACACAATTGTCCACATACATGGAATCTTTAAGTTTTAAAGCTATGTCTCTCTTGGTTTCATCTACATTCTCTAAATGATAATTTATAGTCGCGGCGAGTAAAAATGGGCTTGCATTTACGCCGAAAACTACACGGCAATGTGAATAAACAATAAGTTTCCCTGGATCACCTCCCTCCCACCATAAGAACCGCAGAAATTTCTTATCTGAGGGAGCAACGTTTATTTGTTGGAAAGCTCGACGAATGTCCGATATTACCCCAAATTTCCCCTGACGAAATCTGTTAATGAGTTTGGGGATCAGTTCTAAATTATTCGGCCCTTTCTCAACGCAATCGTTCAGCGACACAGAATTTCTTTCCTTAGCAGACGCATCAAAAACCGGTCGGATTTTAGTTGTGGAGTTCTCTTTAAATACTGGTCTATGCGGTAAATAATGACCTTTATCTTTTGTCAGTTCCTCTGAATCAACGGGTTCAATAATTTTTTCGGCTACCCAATCTCTGAAGACGTTTTCATATTCATGTAAACAGTTTCGTTTTTGTAACGCCTTTACGCAAGACTTTAACCGCTTTTCGGCAAGGTTTCGATTGTCCGGTAATTCAGGATGAACCTCCAACCATGGGAGTGAGACTTCGTACCTACCTTCTCCATCCCTTCTTAACGACCGAACAAAATGATCTTTCGCGGCTTCCTCAATTTCTGATCTCGTTTGAGAAATATTCGGTTCCGTAATTCCCAGAGAATTAAGTGACCATAAGTCACAAATATTTAAGTCAGTAACATGAAGTGATAAAAGCACTTCATTCGTTATAGGACTTTCTCCAGTTCTTCCCATTAAGGTCCAACCGAAATGCGTATTCATCGCGACAAGGCCATTCGTTATATTTTTAATTTCTCCAGTAAATAAATCTCCAGCATAATCCGCACCTATTAATCCGTGAATTTCATTAGCATGCCTATCAAATAAACATAAAGTTTCATTCACGGTTACGTCACTAGGATAAATTCCGTGCCCTTTTAATTCCTTCATAATTTCCCTATTGTCCAATTTTGGAATCGGGGTACAAATTGTCTTTTGTTCCAGTACATTTAATGTATAAGTAAAACTATTGTCCACATTACTTAAATTAATCGTGTAATTTTTATGTGATTCTTTTTTCTTTAACCCCCCGAACAATCCATGCACAACTGTTTCCTGCCCAAGACTCTTTAATTTTAACTTACGCGCTGCAAATTCCGATATATAACTACAAGAAGATCCAGTATCAATAATCACCCTAATCAAATGTTTTTGTTTACCTCCCGAAACACTTACAATGAGAGTTTGCAACATTATTTTTTCTCTACTAGAAGAGTTACTTAAAGCACAGGCAGTATCAGGTTTCATTTGGGAAAGATCAGAATTATTCCCCTTCCCCCCTGTTTCTATCGAATTTATTTTTCTTTTCCCCATACACATTATACTGACGTGTCTGCCGGAACATATCTCACATTTAACGATAGCCTTACAAGAAGAGGAAAGGTGTCTTTTTTTTATTTTATCATTTAAGCATCGGAAACAAGAGCCAGACCGCTTACAAATGTCTATTTTTTCTTCCAAACTCAAATTATTATTCGTGCAATAAGCCGAGTAATGTTTATGAGATTTACAAAATAGACAAGTCTCTTTCTCATTCTTCCGATCTTCAAAACACTCATTAATTAATGCAGAAGCCGATGGCTGGCGCCTACACTCCTTCTCAGTAATGTGATGATTCATTCTAACATGTGTTTTGATTTCCGAAACAGAAGTATTCATATTCAAGAAAGTCATTTCTCTGGCTTTTAATTGAGATGATAAAAAATCGATTAGCTCATCAATTTCAGAAACAAGAGGATTTTTTTTTCTTTTGTTGAATTCTAGTAGTAGATCACGGGGCAACAATTTGGTTAAAATGGGAACTAGAATGTTCGAATAGCTATCTTTTTTAACAGATAAACTTTCTAAACTTCTAATATTCTTTTGTATGTGATTAAAAATGTTCCTGAAGTTTTTTACGTCATTAGAGTTTTTTAATGGGCATGTATGGAGTAGGTTTTCAATATGTACATTAATCAAAATATTTGTATCGCCAAATTGTTGCTTTAATAAATCAATAGCGTGATCATAATGTTCCGCGGTTAATTCTAAACCATCAATCACATTAAACGCAGGACCTCCTAAAAATGATCTCAAATAAATGAATTTATCAAGTTTACTGAGGTTCTTATTCTCATTAATTGACGAATTGAAACAATTCCAAAAATTTAACCATTCAGAAATTTCTCCGTAGTACTTAGGAATAGTTAATTTAGGTAACTTTATGCGTTCCCTTTCAATGATTTGAATGTCACTCTGATTGGGACTATTTAGAGAAATATTAGCTTCTTGAAAGGAATTATTTAAATCAAGTTCTTTGTTTAAATTCTTAATAAATCTTAATGTTCTAAATTTTGTTTTAGTTATTTTTTCTTTGTACTCTTCTATACAGTTAAATTCCTCTTCCATATCCTCGATTTTGATTAAGCCCTCAATCTGAGAATCAATAGTTTTTAATTCCTCGCTTTTTTCACCAAAAAGTTCGAGTGATTCTTCGAGATCTTCCACACTTATGTCCGGTTTTAGAATGTCAGTTTCGATTTTAGTAATCATCTTTGTCACCGAAGCTCTTACAAAGCCGCGTTTCCGTTTCAATTTATTCAATTCTTCTTCAGACATTCTGTAAGTGTGAGTCAATTTATAGTTATTCTTAATTGCTAATCTTAATTTCTTTTAATTGGTGTTTAATGTCTTATTTCAAACATGCAACATTTCGTTATCAGGTAAAAGTCAATAAATGTCAATAATAGTTTATTACCGTTTAATGGCAGTCCCTGTTCGGGCGCCAAATTTCAATTTTTAAGCAAAAACTGAAGAAAACTATTTCTATATTAATTAAGGTAAGTGCTACTTACCCCGTTCTTCAGGACTGCCACATTTTGGAGGGTAATAAATATCAATTTGCTCAGTCATAAAAGACTAACATGTTTTATAGACAATCACTTTAATAACGAAATATAACAAACAAAAAAGGATTAACAATTAAACATCTAATTATCGTACGGAGCTAAACATGCTTGTTCACAGATTGAGATCAAAACATCAACTGGTGGCGCTGTGGGCGCACCAAAACAACATGCGCAGAAGTGGGAATTCTCGACAATATTAATAAAAAAAAAAGGAATTATTCTAGTTTGATTAATTGTGCTGGTATACCTTTATATAGCTTCAGTTTTGCACAGCATTTCGCAGTGCGGCTCGGTACTGATATATTGAGATCTTATTTTCCTCAACCCATACGAAGAACGATTATTCAGCTAATAGTAGAATAAAACTATAAAATAATTGAATTGAGAGCTTTTATAGCAATATACTTTTCGAGTTTATCATACGGTATTTTCCCTAGATCTTTCAAATCTTAATTTTTTTTTGTCATCGAAACTAGATGAAAGAAACGATTCAGAAAAGTGTTATTGTATCCTATTATTCTTTTCTGTTTTAATTTTTTTTTAATATTCCAGCACGAATATCTTTAAGCAATCAAGATAAAACTTAAGTCCATTTTGACTAATCATTTAGTGATAGATTCAAAATTTTACTTTTTTTGACATAATTCTTCAGGATATTACACAGCAAGAAGATATTTGCCAATTTGGCAGGACAAAAAAAAAACAACACTAATATTAATGTAACCCTTTTCGAACATTCCTTAAAAAATTGAGTTTGCGCTTGTATCTTTTATTCTATTCGTTATACAAAGAAGTTTTAAGAACAAAAAGGAAAGTTTCATCGATAAAATTAGCCAGGGTTTGTGTTTTTTAACCATCCGCTCAGATTTTATAGCAAAAAAATGTGAAATTTTTTGAGAAAAATCTTGTTTTTTTTCAAACGTTTAAAGAGGGGGGACGGGGTTTAAATATTACTTTATTGACTTGAAACTTCCCAAATATTAGTTTTATTCCAAACGGCATCTTTTCAGTTGGTGAAAAGTAAGGTTCAATGAAAAAACATTTTCTCCACTCTAAAAACCACCCTAATTTACATTTCTAATTGAGTTAGTAATCTTAATATAATTACCGAGTAAATTAAAGGTAAACTCACTTATTTTCCTGAAGGTCATCACAATTATGTGCACTTGGCTTTTTTCTAAAAAAAAAGAAAGCAAACCGAGTAAATTAATGGCCAACTCGTATTATTTTATAAAAATTTCTTGTAGAGTAGGTGCTTTCTTTATCGGGTAACTTTAAAAACTGTAAACAATTATGATTTTGAAGCAGTAGAAACCATTGACCGCGTCAGTTTATAAAATGTGAAGAACAGAATTGAATGCGGATTTGCTACTTGTCTCGTGGGAAAAAGGCCATATATCGAGCATTTACATCTGGAAAAAATATTTTTTGCTTTTATTTCCATGTATGTAACATAGTAACTTGTGTATGTAATATTCCGTCTATGTGTTCCATGTAATATAGTTTCGTAAATAAAACCCCCATTCATTCATCTTTATTGGTTGATAAAAATTCTCTATAAAAAATAGGTAAATAAACAAATACAACTTTAATCAATCAAATCCTCATTAATGAAATTCTGCAATCGTGCACCATCAGATTATCATTTACTTCGAAGTTTATTAAATTTTTTAAATGGCAAAAATTTCAATAATAAAAGTGACCACCAATCGCACTTGACCAGATTTCTTTAGCGCGGAATCACGAAGTCTTCAAATATTTAATTAAAATTTATTCTTTGTATATAAAAAGGAAAAAAAAATCGTTTTATTCTACACTAATAAAATATAAATTCTTTCTTGCCACCCCAATATTAATCTTGAATAATTTTTCCAAATTGTGATTAAATAAAGCATTTGAGTATCTTGAAGCTGGAAGTTCCTGTGAGAAATACGCTGAATGTACTTATATACCTTTATGATTAAGTTATATGCTGTTTTTGATGGACACGCAGTAAAATATAAGCCTTGTAATTTTGAACCCAATCCAAAAGACAAGGGAACTCCCGGAGAAATTTGCCTTCGCGAAAGACTTTTTGATGGAACAAATCCGCATTTCCTTACATGCAGAGGAAAATTACTTAAACCAGCCCCGGTTAGTCTGACAGCAAAAGGGCTCTAACATATGGTCCGTCTCCCACTAAAGGATATTTTACGTCAGAACTGTGGTCGGTGCAAGCCGGATGCAGAATTCATATCGGCGAGCTATCGCTTGGGATTCGAATCCGGTACACCTTTTTGGAAGGTGAACGCTCTATTCCCTGAGCCCTCACGGCTCTAAGTAATAATTTGTCGTTATCTGAACATTCGTCTTAGCGTGCTACTTTTACAAAATGAAATTTCCTTAAGTTGCTTTTCGAAGTTAAAATAATTTTCGCTTTCTTAAGTGTTCAAAACTTAGGACAAGTTTATGTACAATTTTTTAAAGTATCCATTGAACAATATGGGAGCTAGATTGGTAGAAAGATAAAATTTATTGTTTTCTTTAAATCTGTTGCAGTCAAACTATGGTACGGTTTAAATTAATTTTTTTTAAAAATTGATATTAATGTTTAAATTCTAATTAAATCAATATATTTGAGTTTTATCTTACTTAGTTGTTTTTATTTTAAAATGCTAGGGTAATTAAAAAAAATACACTACAGCTGAAATAAGAACCAAAGTACTTATTCAGTTTTTAACGGCTAGAACAAATTAATCATGCTAAAACATAAGTTTAAGGACTTGTTGTAAAGAAATGGTAAACTAATCAAATTTTTTTAACGAAAATAAAAAATGTTTTAAGTTAATTTGAAGATTTAATTCAATTGTATTTGTTTCGAAACTAATTGCATGTTTATTTTCCTAATTAGAAAAGCAAAAAAAAAATGTTTTTAATCAGTTCCCTTTATAGATTTAGCGTCATTAGTAATACGCATGAGTTTAATCCTATTACTTTAAAAAAAAAATTTTTTTTTTAAAATTCAAAGCTTTTTTTTAAAATCCGCTTAAAGATTTTCTTTTTAACTTGGAAAATAGGAAATCTAGGTCATGTCAATTAAGAGATAATGACGCGTCTTTAATGTCATTTATATATTATGAAAACTTTTCTTTAATCACGTGTAAGGATTGCGTAGGCACAAGACCCCCCCCCCCCCCCTAGTCACGAGTAGGAGCACCATACTTGCCTCTCGATGATTTAAGAAGATCTGCAAGCGAGCAGAGGTTCAGTCTCGGCCCATAAAACTTCGTTTCAAAAGATGATCACATGTGAAATAAATCTAGCAAGAAAAATATCCCAGAACTATAAAAGTTTTGTTGAATGTATATAAATATTTGATGCATTATAAGCAACGTTAAGAAAGCTTCAAATACTTTCAAGTGATTAAAGGAATAGATTGTATTATTTTATACTTTTATATTCTTAATAATAAGAAAGCAACAATAAGGAAAGATGTATGAAGTAACCACAAAAAATTCTTGCAATCAGGTTCATTAATCTTTCTTATTAACGAATAAAAACTTTTCTTTTTCCATTAAAACTACAGGTTTGAAACATTTTGTTGAAAAATTTTCAATAATTCTTTTATTAATTTATTTTTCCTTTTTCGCTTGGTTAAGCGTTTTCAATTAGAATTTTGAAAAATATTTCATTCTCAACTCAACTGGACAACTTCGAATTCAAAATTATTCCGTTTTCGATTGGGTAAAAAACAGCAACAGTCAAGGCAGAAAATCATTTAAACTCTAACTAATTTGTCTACAAAAAATGAAAAACCACAAGCTAGTAGTTCTGCTAAAAATATCTAGACTATTTCTACATGCATTTTTCCTCTACATAAGCTGTTTTTTTTTTAAAAAAAAATTAGATTTTCTAACTAAATGTTTGAGTGATTTTCGATACTGATTACCCCATATCTTTTACTCATACACTTTTGGAGATTCTGCCATCTCATTTACCTTTCGTTAAAATTTATTTATACATTGGAAAGTTCGTCGAAAAGACATCATTTTTACAATTTTTCTACACCAATATAGTTCAATGACTCAACATTTTCTGAAATTATTTCAGTCATAACTAATGAAATTTCAGGAGGAATTAAAAAAAACCCAGACATTCCAGCAATTATTTTTTATTTTATGCGAAGAATCATGGCTATTTTAAAAATTCAATTTCAATGAATTTCGTTGTTTATGAAAGCAAGACGAAATCTGAACTTTAATAGCTATAAATAAAAATAAACACATTTTATTATAAATTTTCTTTATTCATACCTTAAAGTTAATTAAAAAAAAGTGTAAACACCTGGCATACTGTGCTGTTAAATATAGGTAAATATTTTTTATATGCATTGAAGCAATTCTAGTTTTAAGGAAAAATTATGCGTATTGCAAATTGTTAAATCTGTATTATACATACACTCATTTGAATGACTTAAAATCTGCTTATAATTTTATCAAAAAGTTCAGTTTTTAAGAAAGACTCTTTAATGTTAATCTTTGAACTGCAAAATTTTTTAGATAATTGAATCTTTGTTATTTTAAAGATCTTTTATGATAATCACATTTCAGTTAGTCTTGGTTTCGTTCTAGTCGTTTTAGCTTTAGTGAATTTCTATTCAATTTCATGAGAGAGTATTGTAAGATTTAATCTTCATTATCAATCTTCATCGTTCAATATTCGTATGACTCAATCTTCATTACTTGAATATTGTTTTTCTTTCCTTTGTCACAGTGGGAAAAGGGTACCTTGACGATATCTCGTGTAAAATAATTTTCAATTGCAACTAATTGCTGCATTTGTATTTTTTAAAAAATCAGCTACCATGCATAATAGGGATCAGTGCAGTATTGCATATCACAAGAAAAATTAATCAAAACTTCCATATCAAATAATTTATAATTAGCAAAATTGTTTGGTAACTTCATAATTTTAAAATCATATAAATTAGGAAATAAAAACAAAAATCTTCTCTGTACAAATGATTTTCTTATCAACTCAGACATAAATAATTACTTATATTATATTACTTTTGCAAAATAAAGTCTTAATCTTATTGTGATTAGCTATATTTTCACTAAACGAGTTGTTATTTAATATCTCTTGTCTAATCTATGCTTAGTACTTTTTTACTGATAAATTTTAGAAACATCTAGAAAAAGAAGTGCTTATAGCGGAAATTCTGTTTTGTTGACATCTAGAAAATTTAGGAAGGGCTTATAGCCTACCACAAGAAAATATCATAATCAGTGTAATGTAACTTGAATAGAGGGGCAATTAAGAAATTAATTTACATTTTTCGAATTAAAATTCGAATAAAAACTAAAATGAAATCAAAGTAAAAGTGCTAAAATGAAAAATAAATAATGAATAAAAAGGTAGAGGGGGAAAATATTTGATCACAGTTTATAAAGGTGGTACAGTAAGAAATCACCAAAACACTGTTGTAAAAATAATTATTAATGTTTCTAATAAACTTGTAAAATATTTGAGTGGCAATGTTTTGTTGAGACGTGAGAAGTAAAAAAAAAGGAGTAAAAATATTCTACAAAAGTGAAACTTTAAAAAGTGAAACCTAAAATTTATTCTGCGTATTCTTATGTGCATATTTGTAATATATTACATGTTTTGTTTGTCCACGAATCTGTAATTTATTCGTCTTTAAACTACAGCGACAAACACAAACGACTCCATTCACCCATTATTTATATCATTTATAATTTAGAATTGTTGAACCATTACATGCATACGTGTTTTTAATTTTAGTGATGAATGAGACTTATTTTTTTCTTCCTTATTTCACGGGCTGAAATGCAGGATTTATTTTTCGAACCATGAATAAATTGGAGATAAAATACGTCTCGTCATAAAAAGAAAGATTGCGAACAAACAGAAATTATAAATTAGTGTCATTAATACATTTAAGTCACGTTGTTTTATCACATTTTCCTGTACCGTGTTAAAACATTGTTACGCGTCACGCAATGCATGATGGGAAATAACTTTTTCTGCGGCTTGTCTTTTAGAAAACTGAAATGGAATTCAAGTACTTATAACTTATTTAAGATAGCCGAAAAGGATACAGGATTATCATGCTAGAAAAAATTAGTCATTTTTATCTCGGTTGTCTTAGCTGCAAATTAAACTTTGCATTTTAATCAGTTTTTAAAAAGGTATCTATTTTTATTTGAATAAATATTTAATTAAATTTAATTCATGTTTAACAGTATGAATCAAATCGGTCATTAAATTCACGTAATTGTGAAAATTATGCTTTTTTAATACTCTTTTTTCTTGCTTTTTCTTCTTAAGCTTTCCCCCCTTTCAAAGCTTTCTTCTGTGGTTCTAGTATAAAATTTGACTAATTGCAAAAAAAAATTCTCAAACTCTTAGAGTCTGTGGCAAAAGTGTGTAGTTATGGTAGTCGATGCAAATAAAAATTCCATCAAAATTAATAAAATTTTATCAATATTTTATTAAAATTAATCCAATTTAAGTAGTGTTTCTTTAAGATTAATTCATTTTAGACAGTAACTTTAGCTGCAAAATAAACTTCGCTTTAATCAGTTTTTAAAAAAGGTTATATTTTTATTTGAATAAATATTTAATTAAATTAAATTCATGTTTAACAGTATGAATCAAATCGTTCATTAAATTCACGTAATTGCTAAAATAATGCTGTTTTAGTACTCTTCTTCCTTGCTTTTCTTCTAAAGCTTTCCCCCCTTTCAAAGCTTTCTTCTGTGGTTCTAGTATAAAATTTCACTTATTGCATAAAAATTCTCAATCAAAATTAATAAAATTTAAACAATATTTTATTAATATTAATACAATTTAAATAGTGTTTCTTTAAAATTAATTAATTTTAAACAGTATTGCATTAAAAGTAATAAAATGTAATTAGCATTCCATTAAAATTACTTGAATTAGAAAAGAATTCTTTGAGAATTAAACAGTGTTCAATGGAAATTTTTTTTATTAATATCTTAAAAATTTGGCGTTATAGATCAAAAAGATTTTCATGTTCGATATCTGCATAAAAAACTACTTAATAGAAGGTGAACATTGTGCTAGATATTTATAGCTTGTTTATCAGTGTTATTATTCATTTTATGTTTAATACCTGTCAGATTATAATCCATTTTATGTATATCAAAAAGTTTTTTTTCCTTCAAAAATAACAAAATTGTGTGTTTTTTTTAATAAAATTTTAGCATGACTATGAATTATCTTTAACGCTGCTTTGGCAAAACGAAATAATTATGAAGCAATTTAAAGAAAGTTCTTTGTCTGACACGCAATAAACTCATAAGAAATGAATATATTATTTTCAATCCAATTTCTTCTTAGCTAAATGCAGATGGCATATTGTTTTTTTATTTTTATTTATATCGCAGTAGTTTGTATTATCGTGCCAATCTCCTTTCTTTAGGAGCTTAGATCTTATCGAACTGTTAAAAAATTAAATATTACGTCACTCACATTTTAAGCTTCACCCTGCATATAAAACGAGGATGTGTTACATTTCACCTTTAAATATCAAAGATCAATGTCGTGTAACGAAAATTTCCCAATGATGATTTTTTTAAAGTAAAAGAAAAATTAAAGTACATAAAAATTAAATTACAGAAATACAGATACTTTTTGGGTATTTAATTTTTTTTTAAAAATTTGAAGCCTAAAACAACTATAATTAGGTTTCAGGATACAAAATAAAATATAATATAAATCAAAACCAGCAACATGTGCCATGTTGCTGGTTTTGGATAATGCCATTTTGCCATGCACGGTATACTTTTACCACGGCTGCATGCGAACAGTTCACAAAATTAGCCGTTTCCGAAATGATTCCATCCTTGGCCCGAAAGCCAACAATCACGGCCTTTTGGACGTTGGATAAATCGCTACGTTTCTGCATTACGCCAACGATTGAAATGCTTTCCGATGCCCTAAAGCATCCTTTATATACACTCCACTGTAATGTGCTGCCACCTGCCTTTTGTGATTGGTTATTTCACGTTGACGTCGAAAGTAGGTGGTGGTTCCATTAATGTGACTGGACTGTGTACAATGATACAATACAAACAAATAACCATTCAATAATTGTAAAACACACTCATGCTCGTGCATAACACTCTTTGGAGTCGGAAGGTATGAAACAGCGGTTGCAGAATAAGCAAAAAAAAGGGTTAATAGAGTGTATGGTCCCCTCTTACTGATATACAAGCTTTGCAGCGTGATTTCATACTTGAAATAAGGCAGTTCATCATTTACTGTGGCAATTTACCTGAATTGTCCTGTGGCAATTTCATACCTTCCGACTCTAACGAGTGTTACGCACGATCATGAGTGTGTATTACAATTGTTGAATGATTATTTGTTTGTATTGTATAAATGTATGCGCATTTCAAATTTCATTAAAATCGGTCCTGTAGTTCTAGGGATAATCGACCAAGTCTGCAAATTCTCTTGATTTCTTACATCAGTGTAGTATAGTAGATTATTCTCACATACTCTTGATTCATCTAAAAACAAAATGCTGCTTTCAGCGAATCTTAATAAAAGTAAGTAGTGAATATAGATTTATATTTTACAATTATTTAGTTAAAAAGTTACATTCTAGTTAAGCTTATTATAACTGAATACTGTTTTTAATTTTAAAAAAAGTTGCCAAATTATGCTATAAAAAGCATAATTTTCAAAACCATTGGAGAATCATGCAAACAATCTGTCGTAGTGCTTGAAAGTTAGCTCTGCTCATGAGTGTTGTTGAATCCGGACTTTTTGGACTTAAAAGAAAAATGCTCTGGCTAGTAAGTACGGAGATTAACACCCATTTGATCAATGGGCAAAAGATTCAATTTTGGTGTCTTCATTATTAGCACTTCTAATCAATGGATGGAAAAATACATAATAATTTGAAAACAGACAAAACAATTTTTATTGAATTAATTTTGTTACTTTATGTTAAAAAATAATAGTGAAATTATAAGAGGTGAATAAATTATTAGAATTTTCTTCGTCAAAAAATTTAATTATTTTCACTTAATTTCAGTAAAAAAAATTTTTTTTTACTCTTTTAATAAATTATTAAATACATTGTTAGAAACTTCGGAGCTTGATGTATCCATTTTGCTGCAACCTTAATGGGACATTATGTACTTCTTCACTGCGTTTAAACTTGAAAGGTTGCAGCAAAGGTTTGTTGAATTATTTTTCCTGATGGAGATAAATTATTTAATTTTCATAGAATTTAGTTTTAGAAAATATTCTACTTATAAACTAAGCGTGTATTTTATGGCAAATTGATGCAAAATTTTTTACAGTGTAGAAAGTCTTCCCAGACATGTGCAGGCTGTTACCGACATACAAGAGGGACCAATGTCGCAGTAGTCCGAGTCCCTACTACTGAATGTTCAGGTACTCTTTGAAAGATAGAATAATTACGTAATTTTTTAATATTTGCATTAATAATAACATAAGTAAAATTAAAGCCAATCAAACTTATATATTTAAAATATGCAATATCAAATTACCCTAAATTCAAATATTCTTGGAACCTAAATTCAGATATACAGCGGTCACCTGGACACCTTTCAAAGATAGATTCTCAGAGCCATCTTTGACGCAAGTATAAGCAGCTCTAAATTGCACAAATAATCCGGAGTAATAGGCTGAGATTGCTGAGCCTATGGAGATGCCCAGGAAATAGCGCCATGAGAATTATCACCTTTAAGAAACCCATGTCCCAGAGATAGACCCTCTACTAGATAGCTCTACGACATCGAAAATGACATGAAAACCCTAAAGATTAGAAATTGGAAGGGAGTTGCCAAAGATAGGAGGTACTGGCTTTTGTCAGCTGTTGAGGCAGACAAGGCCTGTAAGGGGCTGTTGCGCTGGCAAAGAAGAAGAAGAAGAGAATATCAAATTTTGCATCAGGTAACATATGAGCTAAAATAACTAGTATTATGAAATATGAAACTCCAAAGTCGTCCATTACTTCTTATACTTATTTAAAAAGAAAAATACGAAAGAAGCGAAAAAAAAATGTGATCGAAAATAGTACGGTTAAAGAAAACCCTTCTCAATATAAAACTGTTATTTTAAATGCTGATTTATTTAGTTTGACTACGAAGCTTGAAAAATTCCTGTGGGTAATGAAATAAAAAAAGAAAAGTAAGTTTCATCTTTGTGTGATTTAAATCATTTCACTTCAGTTCTACTTAAACTGTTCTTCGCTTTAATTGAATAAGTCTGTGTGCTTAAATCCCACAGGTTGGTGATTCCTTTGTGTTCCATTTATCCTCGTTTCCTAGGGAAGGAAAAAAAGAATGGCAGGAATAATGAGTCAAAACGGAGTAAAAGAAAGATATTCGTATATTTTCTCACTGAAAAATTTTATTTTAAAGAACTTTCCTTATTTTACTATCCTTAGGGGAAAATTTCGCATTTAACTTCTTTTTCATTTGAAATGAATGTTTTTTATGTGCCTTTTCTCATATTTGAAAATATGTGGTATTGTTGGAATGTAAATAACCTGATTAAAATCGATATTTGTGTATTATCTTTGTTTCTTATTTCACCCATTTTTCTTTGTACGTCTTAAATCATATTGTTTTCTTCTTCAAAATATATTCATAAATTTAAATTAATTTAATTTTTTCATTTATCAATTAATTTTTGATTGTATTGCTGTAAAAGAAATTTCTGCATGTAAAGCAAGTCTTTTTGGGAATCTTTTAAGTGGGACATTTAAAATTAAACCTCCATTGTATGATAGTACTTTTTGCGTGCATTAAGTCCTGTATGTCATTCATAGATTTTTACTGATCGTGGTTGATTTGTTTTTAAATTTTTTTCTACGTTTTTGTTAGATAAGTGCATTGTTATTAGAATGTCTTCTTCACATAATAGGAGAACATATTCTTTGTTTGGAAAGATAACTTTGGTCGTAAATTTAAACATATTATTCAGGGTTTTAAATTCATGTCTCGAACATTTTGTACTTGAACATCAGTTTCAAAACTTAAAACTGATTTACGAAACCCCGAAAACGAAACAGCGCAACCCCGATTTTTGTTCCGTCTTTCGAAGCGAACTAATTGCAATCAACAGGGGACTAGAGAAAATCTTGAGTGAAGGGCACTTTGGAAATACCTGGATACAATCTGACAGCCGTAGTTCAATTCAACACCTCAAAAATTGGGCCCTCATTGGAGATAAAGCCAGTTTTTCGATCTTGCAAAAAGTAAAGCTCATTTCCCAGCAGCATGAGGTCCACTTTCAATGGATCCCGTTCCACGTCGATATCCACGGAAACGAGTTGGCTGACACACTTGCAAAGAAGGGACTAGACCATCCAGTCCCCCCCACCTCAGAGCTTACATACCTTGAACTTTTCGCAAGGCAAAAGGCCCAGAGCAAACAAAAGTGGCTACTTCCACCTTCTCACTACTGGTATAAAGAAAAAAGACCAAGACTCTCTCTATCTCTTCCTGGTGACAGGCAGACCAACACTTGCTTATCCCGACTGGTCAGTGGACACCTGGAAAGTCTCACATTTTCTGCTAATCAGAAGATCTTTCCTCTTTGCCCTAAGTGCTAACAAAACCAGGCATCACCTGAGCATATCTTGAACTGTTTAGGGCTGCACTGGAACGACATTCATTCCTCTCCCCTTTTAGTTTCGGACTTCCCAAAAGTCAACGGATTTATGGATCTGGTCAGGATGGGAATTGGCAACAACAACAACAAAACTTAAAACTGATGAAATATAAAGCTTCTACGTTACACGTTAACTGAAGATAAAAGTTTTTTTTACTTCTTTTTATATATGCATACTTTAAAAATTGTTAAACAATTATACAATTTGATTTTTACCCATAAATATCATAAATAAAAATTTCTGAAAGAAAAACCATTCCATAATATTAGACCAAAAGTTGGAAAAATCATTCCAAATTTTTTTTTTTCTGTTTTCTTCTAAAAATTCAGATAAACTCATATTAATAATTATGCAATAAGTAACTATCGAACTTGAAATTTTACTTATTAATAATATTTTCTTATAAAAATTTCAAATTAAGTAATTTTATCTTAAGATATTTGTGAGGGAGAAAAAGGTGTTTGTTTCTCCATCTGTAGCCGCACATTATTCGTATAGTGTAATATATGAATGTTCATTTGGGCCAATATTGAATGAATAAAACAATTAAGTTTCCAGGAAATAATGTACAAATCGTTGAATGTAAATTTAGGTTTTATTAATCATAATTTAAGATTTCGACAATGGCCACATCTTCATCAAAAATAAGAAATCCCTTAAAGGGATGAAATCAGAAAAATACTCCCTATTGAGAGATCATGCAGCCAGAATACATTTTCTGACCGTTAGAAATTGAGACTGGGGAGGCCCCCAAAGGGATCCCAGCCTCACCAATTTTGAAATTAAAAGTGAATATATTTATTAAAGAAAATTAATTTTATGTGGTAAAGCGCAATATTTGAATGAAATTTGTCAAATTTTCTTTGAGAAATCGAGTTTTAAAAATTTTTACTTCCTTAAAATTTGTTTTCTCAGGGTTTAATCATTCGATTTCATTCAAATATTGTATTTTGCATCTAAAAGTTGTATTCTTAAAAATTATATAAAACTTTGAACTTTTCAAACTTTTCATTTTTTTGAAATTTTTTTTTTAAATTCAAACTTTTTTTGACTATTATTAATTAGAACTATAAAAAATAATAAACAATTATTAAAGCTCATTTTTTTGCAACAAATTTTATTATTGTGCGCAAATATATTTCAATTCGCTTAAATTCTCGAGGCATAGAAAAAAACGTAAAAAGTAAACTTAATATTAAGGGATCCAAACTTTGAACCGCTGTTCCGATCAAAACATCGGGATCATATTTCATAGATTATGATCCCCTACATCATGAGGGCTAGAAATCCAATTCTGTCAAAAAAAATTTATATTCATAAAAAGTACCTTTTTTGGTCTGATTTCGTAACATAAAATATTGTCTGCACTAATTAATTAGCATATTTGAAGTCATATTCTCGAGCCATTAATAATGAGTTCCAGCTACGTGAAAATCCGATTATGACATTAAATGTTGTTCAAAGTGGTTCGTTATTTTTCTTTGCACTCTGTGCATAAAGTATGGAAGTAAATTAATTTCACTAAGAACTCACGTCACATTTTCTGCTAGTTTTGACAGTACATAATTATATTCTTTAACTAACAGAACTTTAATTCTAGTGCGTGCACATCATTCACTCATGTCATATAATTGTAATTCCTGTTTCATACCTGCTGAGGTAATTGTCTAAAGTTTTAAGTTTAATCTGAACCATTAGTACAATTTTTGTTTCGATTTGTATGTTTGTGTAGGAAATGTTTTGTCATTGAAAGTAACTTTAGAAAAACGTAAAATGCTTGAAATATTAAGTATATGAACTACGTTCAGTGAACTATGTTCCGTTGCATATTTCGTGAATTTATTCGGAAATACTCAATAAATTGCATTGAATCAAAATATTTGTGATTAATTAAATTATTCTGTGCTTAATAATTTGTAAAATTACTTTGATTAAAAAGAATTAAGAGCAGAAGGTAGGGGAAATTGTATTTTAATTGTACCTCAATTGTGTCGAAATTAGTTATGTGTCTTTAAGGAACAAAATCTGAATTACACTTCACTAGTGATCGACCTGTAATAATGACGTGTTGTTCTTGATTAATTCACGGTGACCGTGTAGATTTGTATTACTGTGTCAACTCTCTTATATTCTTTTGTTTTTAAACTAGTCTTATTTATTGGTCATTACAGTTTATATAGTATATATATCAGTTCAAAATGAAGATAAAGTGAAGGAAAATTACAGACATATGAAAAAAAGGGGGGGGGGAGAAAAATAATAATAAGGAAATAACAAACAACTGGGGAAAAAAAAGGATAAATTTTTTTTAAAAAAATCTGGAAAATAAAAGATATAATCTTTTCATCAGCCCACACGATTATATCCGCAAAAAAGAGTGCTTTCTGATATTGTATCAATATAGCCAAAGCAAAATATAGCAATACAATAGGGTGAGGAGCACTCAAAATTTTTTTTGCAAAAATTACTACAAATATTTGAATTTATGACTACTAACGTTCAACGATGTAGCTTTATAATTTTGAACTCAAAACAGAACACAATGGAACACCTGATCAAGTATTGCCAGAAATCTGCGTTCCTGGAAGACTTTTTGGTGGACCTTACCCGCATTGCGTTACATGTAGGGGAAAACCACAAAAAACTCTGATGGTCAACCAGATGGCAAAGGGAGTCTAACCCATGATCCGTTAACTACTGAGGATATTTTAATTCATCACTGTAGTCGGTGCGAGTCGGGTCATTATAGTTAACAAAATGAATTTTTGTCCAGTTTATTATACGCTTACTAAAGATTCATACCATTAGCAAACAATAAGGATTTAGCTCGATGAGTGGCACTGTTTTGTTTCACTTTGATAACCTCTGCTCTGACGGAAAAACCAAGTGCTTTCCGGTCTTACATTTTTACTGAATAGTTAATAATGTATTATTACTAATTCTATACTAGTTCTAATATTTTTAAATTTCCCATAGAGTTAACATAACTACCCTGTTTCACACCAAAGCCTGGTGTTTTGACTTTTCCTAAAAAAATTATTTAGAGAAAAAATAGTACTCTCATGATTTTCAGGAATGACATACTGTACTCATTCAAGCCGTGGTGGCTCAGGAGATAGAGCTCTCCCCTCCCAATGAGGTGACCCGGGTTCGACACCATCGATAGCTGGTCGATTCGAATTCCGCATCCGGCTTGCATTGACCACAGTGGTGACGTGAGATATCCTCAGTGGTAGACGGATCATGGGTTAGAGTCCCCTTGCAGTCAGGTTAATATTGGGAGGTTCTCGTGGTCTTCCTCTCCATGTAACGCAAATGCGGGTTAGTTCCATCAAGTAGTCTTCCACGAAGACAAATTTCTCCCAATACTTGATCCAGAAGTTTTCTTGTTTTCTGGATTCGGTTTAAAATTACAAGGCTACGGAACAGAACATTAGTAGTCTTAAATCCAAAATTGGGTTGACTGTTCAACGAAGGTTATAAAATAAAATAAAATACTGTGCGCAATTAAACAATAAGTATCTTGGTTAATTTTTACAGTTTTTAGGTTGAACAGTTTAGCTTCATAAGAATATTGAATCACTTCCCCCTATATATTTTTAAAATATTGTTTTAACAGAGAAAATCTAATTGTATTCATGTTAAAAATTTCGACACATCAGTAAAATATTTATTAATTTTTTTTAAAACTAGTTTAGACTTAATTATTTGGCATTGCATGTTTATTATTTTTTTGTTCGATATGTTTTGCATAATTTTGACTCTATTGGTTTGTTCTTTGTCAATAAATCTAATCACGTATTTGTTTTGACACTCAGATTGTTTTAATTTTAACAAAAAGTAAAATACTCATTCATTTATTTTGCGTATTTTTGTTTTTATCTAATTTAGTTTTCAATTCGAACAATTTATTTTAAGATCAATATAAAAAGTCTGAATTTATGAACGAAGGTTTCGATTCTCTAAAAATGTGGAAACTGAATGAAATTGTTGCATTCAAAACCAACTTTTCTAAATATTTTCAAGTTTTGTTAGAAATATTTATCTCACTTGAGAGATTTTGATCAAAAATATACTCTTTCCTTTTTGTTAATTTTCAATTTTTTTTTTCTAATTCCGTTATTATTTTTTCAAATTATGGCATAAAAATAAAGTTTATACTTTATTAATTTAAAGTTCAAGCACTGAATTTTATTTAAACATAGTTTTTATTTGCTGAAAATATTATTTAACAAAAAAAGGAGAGAAAAAAATAATGAAACTATCATTATAAGAGCCATGTACTGCAAGCTTTTGCACTTCAGTAAAAGAATCGAAGCTAATCTGTATAATCTTTTAGCCGAATTTAAAGACTTATTTTGATAAAATTTGCAACAGAAGAAACGATGTACATTAAAATAATCAGCTTATATATTCTTAAAAATCATATTTTTTTTTCCTCTAATCTAAATAACTGAATGTAAAATTATTTTATTGGAATATATGGATAAAATTATAGTTATGGATAAAATTATGCCACAAATCTGTTTAGTCTTTTAAAAGAGCCAAGTGCTTTTATTTTTTTTTTATTTTTTCAAAATTCATGCCGATTCAAATAAATGCTATAAAATCTGCAAACTCTACTAAATTGGCATGAGCAAAACCAATTTAAAGGTAGGCGAACAAAATGTCAAGAGAATGAATCTGGAATCTGAAACTATGATTCCGAGGAATTAGTATGTTATTAAGAAGAAGGATCAGACTATGAGTATTAATCCAGAGAGGTGAGATGAATAGCATTTTTCTTTTTCTTCTTCACCTGAATAGAGCACCGGAAGTGTGGGCGGCTGTCCGAGATCTCCCGCTGCTTACGAATATCTGCAGAGGGAAGAGGACACCCCTGTGGCTTCAGTTTTAAGGCGCATCTCCTGGAAGTAAGTTTGCGCACGGAGGTAAAAAAGCGAAACTTCGGTATTCGATTCGGAAAAAAAAAATTGGTAAAAGTGAATAAATGTTTTCCCAACAAACCAATCTTTTCCTAATGAAACAATTGATTTTAATTATTTTCTTGGAGTAAAATAAAATGTTCACAATGTGATAGAACATCCAATATTCTAATATATGTTAATCGGCTTATGTAGTTGCTAAAAATTTCATTTCGCAAAACAATTAACCAAGCTTTTATTTGTTTCTATTTTTCAAACAGTTCCGAGGATGAGATCTTAGCATTTTGAAAATTTATTAAATTTATTGATGCTTCGAAAAAATCTATGTTTACACGGCACGCGAACTTATTACGATAGCACCGAAAACTCATACATGATAGTAAATATTTACACACACACATATCAACTTCACTCCTTTTCAAAAAGATATTTTCAACCAATATTAAAAGTGGTGAAAGAGTTGAGGATTTATGATGTGATTTTTACTAAAACTGTTTTGATTTATAATGATTTTGATTATTTAGACACTTTGTCACACTGATATCAAATTAATGAAAAACCATAATATTCATGATTGTTTTTGTTGATAGCTCAAAAACAAATAAAAATTAATCTCAGCAAAAATCAAACTAAGTTTATAAAATTTATATTGAAAATTTAAAAAACAATACACATATTGTTGTTTTAAATTTCAATATAAATTAAAAAATCAAACAATGTTCTTAAGATTCTCTTCCCCGTTCCGCATAATGGAAATAAAAGCGGGATCTTTGAAAAGAAAATACTGATGAAGATCTGTACTTTGAAGAGAGTAATTTAAATGTGGCAAATCTTAACGAATAGTGGAATTGATAAAGGATATGGCCAAAAAATAGCGTATTATATGTTTTTTCGTATTAGATATCTGATTAGATAAAATAAAAAATATCGGATTAGATGGTTGTAAATAAGAGACGCAGAGTAACTCTTTTCAAGCCTTGCTAACAGTGAAGCCTATAATTTGGTTGCTGTATGAACCGTAATTAAAAAGTTAAAAACAGAAAGAAAACAATGCAAAGGGGTAAATAAAACCAGCATTATATTGAAAACCATCTAAAACAGGTAACAGAGCGAACAGATAGAGAGACACAGCACCTGATAGGGTTGATACTTGTGGTGACTATCTTTAATGTCTACAAAGGCTGCTGTGCTTAAAATGAAGGCATAGAAAGAATAACATATAGGACAATTTCTAGCCTAGGCAATATTGAAGAGATTCTATTTACCGCATTGATATCGGCATTAATATACGGTTTTACAATGTGCGATAAAATTTGGCAAATGTGGTAAAATTTGGAAATTTTATCATAATACCTGAGAGCATAGCATAGAAACTATTTATTCTGTTAAATTTACTTCCCAACAATATACGGTATTAAGAACTATAATTTTGAAAGCCAGGTTTTTAAAATCTAGTCACTATTACCATATAAACAGCTGACGATGATTGGATTACGTGAAAACCTAATCATTTACGTAACCTTTTTGTGCACAAAATCGGTATTTCTCCGAACCAGCTTATGTGGGCAAAAACTATTCTTCCCCCCGTGGTTTTCAAATAGCTTATCAATAACTACGTTTTTAGCATACGGTGACAAATTTCATAGTTTCTTTTTCTGCATTAGACGGTAAAATAGGCACAAAAAAAAACAAACCCCATTCCCAAATTTGATCATAAAATGATATTTCTCAGCTTGAATGTAAATTTAAACGAGTTGACTTATTTTAATACTTTCCTTCAACGATTCAGAACGGAAACTATTAGACTCGCTTTTCTTTTAGAGCATTCTCCAGATTTTTCTCATATTATCTGAAAATTAACCGTAATAAGATTTGCTGGCTTAATATTTCCTGTGTTTGACTTAACAAATCTTATTTGTATATAATTATTTCAGAGCAGATGATTTTGCAGCTTACAAAATTTAGCTTAAATTAATTTATAAGAAGAATCGAAACCAGAATTTAATTAATATTAATCAGCTTTGCTTAAGATATCAATATCTGAAATTACTGCCTATCTAATATGACAGCTTAGAGACAAGTGATTTGCTGTTGTTTTTTGAATTTTTTCGTTATTTTTAACCTTCGTATATTTGAAAAATCAATTTGCAATCAAAAGGAGCAAAAATGATTATTAAAAATTTCATAGAGAATAATCTCTTTCGATAATATTGCTTTGATTTTGTAAATATTTCAAAATCTTTTCAATTTTCTAAACACTGTCTGTGTTTTCAAATTCATTTTCTTTTATTTAAATTTCTTCCTTTTACAGTGAAAGATTCAGTTGAAAAGAAAAATGTTTTAAAGTACTTCTTTTTCTTAAAAGAAACAGAAGAAGAAAAAATGCAAAATTCAGTTTGTTTTCTTTCATCTGAAATAATTAATAATATGCTTTCAAGAACATCCGAAATCTTGAATAAAGAAGTTGAAAATAGTTTATTTTTTTAAACAAAATTTTGGAACAAATAGGGATGATAAAAATCAAATAAATAAATAAATATCTAAATTTCTCTTAATTTTTCCTTTCTTAGAATGTAAAACCTGGTTCTTTAGTTGATGTTTCATAAGGACAGAAAGAAACATGCGTGAAAAATTATATTTAATCTATTTACTTTGAGTCAAAAACAAAGATGTCTTTTGTTTAAAGCAGTAGAAAGAAAAATTATTAAAACATCTTAAAGAGAAAAACGAATAAATTATCGTACTGACTTTTATAAAAAAAATTGTGTACGAAAGATACATTTTGTTTTATGTTATAAAAACAATATGCTTCCCTAGAAAACCAATTTAAGAAAAGGTTTATTTTGAGTTCAAAAATCCTTTTACTTCAATAACACTTTGTTTTTATTATTATTCACTTGCTTTGCAAAGTGGACAATAACGTCTATTCAAATATCGCAGTCTATACTTCCAATTTTAACATATCAACGTAACGTATTACAATAATTTTTACATATATACTTTCTGAAAAAAATGTAGTAAAAATTCCGTTTGAAGTTGTAACCGGAAAACAGTAAAACAAATCCAAAATCAAATTTAGGAAAGAGTTAAAGAAGCATGAGCACAATAAATTTAGGAAAGCTTGAAACAAAATAATAACAAGATTAGAGAATTATAATTAGATTAAAATAGAAAATGTAAACTGAAATAAAATATAATAAATACCAATGCAATAAAAAACTTTATAACTTTGGGACACGAATTAAATTTTTGTTTCGTTTGACGGTTGTTCACAGAAAAACTCCCATATGCATGCCCCTGATAAGTTGTTTTTATGCTTCTTTTGTATTATTTCAATTTACTTCTTCAGTGTATTTATAATTCTCTATTTTTCTTACGAATTTCCTTTATAATAAATAATTTTATTGGATGTTACAGTTAAAAATTGATGATATTATGAAAAATAACTTTGAGTTTTATGCACTAAAAATTGCCGATGCATAAAAAATTGTTTTGGTCAAGACATAGGGGCTAGTATAGTAATAATTTTGTTCGAATAAATTATGATGAGAGATCTGATATAAGAGTTCAGAGCATATGACGCGATAATATATGTACGCATATTTTTTCTCATATTAGAAGTGGAAAATTAGTTACGATGAGAATTTCTTTTTAAGAATTATTTTTTCTTTTGTGAATAAAGAAGAGGCAACTATCAAATATGAATATGATTGATATGAATGCTAGAAAATATGAAGAATGCAATCAGAATGAATATGGAAACCCTTTGAATTTATGTTCTAAAAGCAAAAAGAAAGCGAAAGCTAAAAAGCTTTAAAGAAAGCTAAAATAAAAACAATAGAAGATGAAATTAAAAAACGAAGATGGAGATGGCTCGGACATATCCTTAGAATACCCAAAGAAAAAATTACATCTGTTGCGCTTTCATGGGTCCCTGACGGTAAAAGAACAAGAGGAAGAGGAAGACTTACCATCCAGTTCATGTTTTTGGACGAATTAAAAGAATGTAGAATATCTGGCTGGGAGGAAGCAAGATCTATTGCTAGAGACAGGAGGCGTTGGAGGGATATGCTAGAGGCAGGCCTTAAGTGCCCAAAGTCACGTAGAGGGTAAGTAAGTAAGTAAGAAGTAGAAAATTAGTTACGATGAGAATTTTTTTTAAAGAATTATTACTTTTTTGTGAATAAAGAAGAGGCAACTATCAAATATGAATATGATTGATATGAATGCTAGAAAATATGAGGAATGTAATCAGAATGAATATGGAAATCCTTTGAATTTATGTTCTAAAATAGCAATGAAGTGAGCTTAAGTTCTCCATCTTCAAATAAATATATTTATTCTTTATCTGCAAAACCTGTCAAATGTTTCCAGTGAGTAAATCGGAATTAAGTAAGTTATAATTGACTATTATTTATACTAAAAGTGCTTAATTTTAATGAATCTCGACATAAATTATTTTAATTTCTAAAAAGTAGTCAAATGTCGTGATAAAAAGTGTTAGTTTACAAAAGAAAAGAGTATTGAATTAGCTATTTCAATTATTAAAGATGATCTCTGTCATAGGCAAAGTCACTACGCTAAAAAGGAAAAGTGCAATCTTCACTAAAAGTAAACTTCAAAATTTTTTTCTTCTGTAAAGCATTTGTGATTAAATTTAATATATTCTAAGACTTCATTGTTTGGGATATTTAAAAATATGAAAAAAACTGAGAATTATTCAATTGTTTTGTCAAACTTATCCCAAATGAAAAAATTATTCGAATAAGATTGTTTTTAAAATATAAAATAAGGTGAGTTTAATATATTCTTTACAAGGTGAGTTTAATATATAATAGAGTTCAATAAGGTGAGTTTAATACATCCTTTACAAAACCTGTGATATGCAAATGGCAGAAAAAGTGATACTGTTACAAATGTGAATGAATATTTTGAAATATCTTGAGTGAATAGTTTTTAAAGATTTTGAGTGAAGGAAAACTAGTAGTTCTTTATTAAATTTCAAAATCATGAGATGTATTGTTACTATGAGAGTAATTTATATGGAGTTCTATGCTTTATTCTGCTGACTGTTCAAAACAATAAATTCTAAAGTGCACTATCACAAATCCTGCATCGCCTATTTCTGTTTCGCTTCGTGCCGAGTAATGTTCCAACCACTAGATGTTTCCAGTTTTCCATTTGAATACAAAAAAAAAAAAAAAAAAAAAAAATGCGTCTCCACAGCTTTTTAAGAATGATTTATGTGTTTAATATATAAGATATTTCGGTTTGAATTTCAGAAATCTAACATTTAATAAGGAAAGACTAAATTCAATGAAAGCTGCTATTATAAAAGATATTGAAATATGTGCTCTACGAGAGCATCTCATTATAACGAAAGAACATCGCAAACTACTTTTTTAAAGTTTCTAAATGTATTTATACTGAAAGAATTGCAGAAACTTAAAAAACGTCATGGAAAATTGCATTTTTCTAAGCTGTAAAAGTTTGCAAAATCGAAATAGGTGTGTAAAGTATTTATTCCACATAGTTTGTAAAGAACTTGAGCAATTTCATCTCACTTGATTTAAATCTTATCTAGTCAGTTATTAAAAGCGAACAATCAGAATTTTTTTCAATTTTTTGGTTTATTCAAAACACATTTTTGACTCTACTCTTAAAAATACCCTAATTTATTTTCAGTTTTTGAGATTTTGTATTATGTGACACAAAAGAAAATCGAAAACTCTACTGAGAAATAACTATGACTTGCTTAAGATTTCTTACCACATCATGTTAAAATTTTTTAAGTTAGCTGAAAATACTTCCCGTACTACCCACTCAAATTATAGTTCTCCTTTTAACATGAGAAAAAATAGCCGTACCATGATTAGTCATGCGTTGTCATCTATTTAAGAAAATCAATTTATAATTTAGTTTATAATTTAGTTTTATAATTTAGTTGAGTATAATTTAGTTTCATAATTTAGTTTAGTATAATTTAGTTTAGTATAATTTAGTAGTTTATAATTTAGTAATAATTTAGTATAGTAAGTAAATAGTATAGCATTTTTTTTTAAAATTAAAAACAATTCTCAACCAAATACATTTGTTTCAAAGTGGAACAATAATAATACATCTTAAGAGCACATTACGATAAATTTATATTCTTGAAGGACGTTAGAATATTATGTGATCGGAATTTTTAAAAATTTTGACGTCAAATGCAATGATTTAAATTTTATGGAATCATGAAAAAACTACGGTGTAGAAAAAAATAATTATAGTTTTGTCTTTTATTTAAAGCTTAATAAAGAGAATTTATATCATAATATTCGTAAGACACTTACATCCTTATAATAAGACCCTAAAGTTATAAAAAGGCATAATATTAATAAGACCCTAACAACATAGCAGATTAATAGACCGTAGCAGCAGTTAACTGGCAAAACAATTTTCAAAACCACAATCAATTTTCTGTTAGCCCAACGTAATCAGAGACTACTATTGCAAATATTGTAAGCCTTACATTTTATCTTTGCAGTCCAAAATAAAATTTGTATAGTTGTTGGTAGATAAAAATTTCACACGAAAATCAAATCGAATCTTCAAAACCACAATCAAATTTTCAGTTATCCCAACGCAATCAGAGACTACTATTGTAAATACATTGCAATTATTTGCATCATTGCATTTTATCTTACCTGTTTAAAGCAAAAATTATTTACAGTTGTTGGTAGATAAGAATTTAACACAAAAAATTAGGTTAATTTAGTTAATAATTTATAGAACTATATAACTATGTTATTCCTAAATATTAAGGAAAAGTAATTTCTTTTAATTATTTTTTTAAATACGAAATTGATTCAACACGAAAATGCAAAGCATGCTGAATAATTTGAAACCTTTGATTTTCCTTTATTTAGATAAATAGCAGATGATTATTTAGATACTTTGCGGTGTTCTATCAAATTAGATTATAATTTTGATAAGAAACAAACAAGTGTATATATGTTTTTTTAAAAAAAGAGCTGGAAAATCATTTCTTATATTTTTTCATTTCATTCAATCTTTACATTTTCCTAATTTTTTCTAATAATTTCTTACCTTTTTATAGGAAAAATTTTATAAATATCTTGGATGTCTTCATTTAAGAATAAAAATTATCTGCAGTTGCTGTGAAAATCTGCGACTCCTGCTGTCATGTTTTTCCAGCACTTATACGGCGATAAAAAATTAAGTCCTACATCATATATATTTTTTTTTCTAATTTCTTTAGGAAGTGTTTTTAACTTTTCTACTTATTCACTCAACGAATTTTATAGTTTTCATATTTATACGGTGATAAAAAATCAAGTCCTACGTCATATAAAATTCTTTTTCTCTAATTTCTTTCGGAAGTGATGATAACTTTTCTATATATCCACTTTACAGGTTTTATTGGTTTCCCATTTATTCGGTGAAAAAAAATTAAATCCTGCATATAATTTTTATTCTTTAATTTGTTTCTTAAGGGTGTTCACTTTTCTATTTATTCAACTCAACGGATTTTATTGTTTTTACATTTATACGGCGATAAAAATTAAATCCTACATATAATTTTTTCCCTCTAATTTGTTTATGAAGAGTTTTAACTTTTCTACTTATTCAACTCAACGAATTTTATTGTTTTCACATTTATACGGAGATAAAAAATTAAATCCTACATATAATTTTTTTCCTCTAATTTGTTTATGAAGAGTTTTAACTTTTCTACTTACTCAACTCAACGAATTTTATTGTTTTCACATTTATACGGAGATAAAAAAATAAATCCTACATATAATTTTTTTCCTCTGATTTGTTTATGAAGAGTTTTAACTTTTCTACTTATTCAACTCAACGGATTTTATTGTTTTTACATTTATACGGAGATAAAAAATTAAATCCTACATATAATTTTTTTCCCTCTAATTTGTTTATGAAGAGTTTTAACTTTTCTACTTATTCAACTCAACGAATTTTATTGTTTTCATATTTATACTGCGATAAAAAAATTAAATAAATCATAATTGTTTTAACTGCTAAGGATTTTGTCATGGGATTGAACATATAAACCTATACATAGCTGAACAATATCCTTTGAATAACAATTGCTCCTTTAAGCTTTACTCGTCCATTGTATGAAATTGCAAAATAAAGGTTTCTTAGAAAAGAAAGTAAGTTCTTAGAAAGTAGAAAAAAATATGGAACTAATGATAATAAAATCATATCTGTGAATATATTTTAAAAAATATTTTCAAAAATAAATTTCCATACTCATAAATAAATATTTCAAGAAATACTAACAATTAAAGAGTTAAAAATAAAAAAAATCTATACATTATTACAAAAGCTACTTGTGAAGGCAGTCATTGATTTCTTAACCATGAATTCTATTTTAATATGGAAATTTCTTCTTAATGTTACTGAAACAAATGAACATAAAATCAATTTTTAAAATAAGGTTTTATATAATTCTTTCCGCTTTTTGTTGAATTTTTTTGAGGATTTCGTAGTTTGGCGATATTTTCGAGAAAATAAATTACATTTTATTCTTAACTTCTTCATCTTAGTGGCTTTCAAATCAAGAGAAAACCGGGAAAGAAAGATAATGTATTAGCTATTCGATTTTGTCCTCATTTTATTTTAAAACATCTTATCTTCCGCATTAAATATTCTATTTCAGCCTTCCAATTTTTCTGAAAATTTCAAAACTTCATTTTTATTTCCCATTAATAAAAAAATATCGTGGAGAAAATATAAAACTAGTAACTAGTTTCTTAGAAGCATTTTAAAGATTCATCTTTAGAATAATTTTATTACTCGTTTTGCTTACATTTTCTATTATTTTCTTTTGGTATTTCTGGACGCGTTTTTGATTTTGGCTTAGAGTGATTTTGGTTGAATTGTTTTGTTTATTAATTTTTTTTTTCAAATCAGTTTCAAACTTTATTTACAAAATCTTAAGTCAGTCATGAGAGAAAGCATGCACCATCGTCATATTCCTCCTATTTCAAATGTATCCCTCATGAATGATATTTTGCAGGAATTTAAAAGCAGTTCTCGTGCATTTCAATAGAAATTTAGACTTCTTAGTAGTTAATGGAGTCTATGTACATTTTTCGCTTGTTGTGTTGACAAAAATTTATTGATTTTAAAACATTTCAAGGAGTTTTCGTACAATTTTTTTCCTTACTCAAAGTGTTTACGTACCTTATTTACTTGTAATTGCATTTTACAGGAAATTTTAAAATTTGAAAGAATTTAATGTTGTTTACGTACATTTATCGCTTGCAATGAAATTTTCCATGAAATTTATTAATTTCAAAGTAGTTAATGAAGTTCATGTACATGACTCGCTATGTAATGACATTTCAACGAAAAGTTTTAGATTTTTAAGCTGTTAATGCAATTAAGTGCATTTTTAATTGCAATGAAATTTACCTGAAAATTAACTGAGTTCAAAGTAATTAATGGAGTTTACATACATTCTTTTCTATGAAATGTCATATTACCTGTGATACCAGAATTGGCAATACATATTTACTTCCTACCTTTTAAAATATCTCTAATTATTTAAACTTATTTTATTAATTAAATTATATTTAAATTAAATCAAAGAGTTAATCTTTTGAAACGAGCATGAAATATTTTATTCTTTTCTTTTCGATCAATCCAACGGTAAAATTTTTGTTTCAATACTAACGTAGACTCTTTAATTCATTACCGCGCCTAATCGAAATCAAAAGTATATTTAAAACTCTTTATTATTAATTTCTTTCCTCAAATATGTTTCAGTTACAGGGTTATTTTAATTCCCACAGTTTTGTTGGCTACTCGCGATCGCCAAAGCATTTTCAAACGTGATATTGATTATGCAGTGTCGGCTTTGTTTTGGTTATGTCATATTTTGATAATTCGCCAATTTTGGATGTCCTGTGTCCGTTGGGAATAAATACATTTACTTTTAATTACAAATTTGTGGCTACTGGGAGTGCCTCCCCAGTCTCGATCGTTTAAAATATCACTCATTCTGTAAAAAAAAAAGAAAAAAAAAAGCTCTCGATGTGGGAGAGTGTCTGACTTGATCCCTTTAAGGAAGGGGTTTCTTCTTTTAATGATTTGTATTTTATATATGGCCATTTTTAAAGTCACAAATTCTTGCTTAATAAATCAAATTTTTACCTAAATGATTTTTATTAATTCCTGGAGACCATCATTTACTACATCTTTAAAATACGAGGTGTTGGTGACGGCCAAGAAAATCCATGAGACTTTTATTACAATTTTATGCTAAGATGGCGATCACCACCGCCATATTCCCCGGAATTGTTGGATTTCAAAGTTCATAATGTAGTTCGCGTACACTTTTCTCTTGTTATGACATTTCACTGGAAATTTATTGATTTCTGATTAGTTAAAGGAATTTTCGCACATTCTTTTTTGCTTTCTTTCATATTTAATCCCGAAAAATGTTTCGATAAAAAGTAAGCAAGATATTCTTAATGCAGTGAGATTTCGTTATAACGTAAATCATGAGCAAGAAATAATACATTGGAAATTTTTGCACCTTTTTTAACTGGTGGAAAAGATGATAGAGAAACTGTTTTTAAGTCAGTTTTCTTTTCTTTTCTTCATCTAACTTCTAAGCAAGTAATTTAATGTCAATTATGTTTTATTTCTTGCTCTACTGATTCAATAATGGAATGATTGAACAATCGAAAATAATCTCCAATCCAGTAAAAGTTGAAGATTAGAAGATGATTTTATGAATCTTAACAAGCCCGCTAAAGCTGACCTTATCTTCTCTTTTTGTAATTTTATTAACTTTGCAATTAAAATTCTATTATTCAATTTTTCTGTTATACTTCTTATGCGATTTCCAACAAGGTTGCGTTAAACGTTTAACGCTAAATTTTTATTGGCCGGGAAATCACGTGGTAGGATCCGGTTTTCCCTCATTCATTTCCATATTGTTTTGGTTCTCACTAGCATAAAAATAAGAAAAGTCATAAAAGTATTGTTTTTCTATAAATATTTTTGAAGTTATACTTCTTATGCGACTTCCAACAAGGTTGCGTTAAACGTTTAACGCTACATTTTTATTGGCCGGGAAATCACGTGATAGGATCCAGTTTTCCCTCATTCATTTCCATATTGTTTTGGTTCTCACTAGAATAAAAATAATAAAAGTATTGCTTTTCTATAAATATTTTTTTAGTTTGTTTTGATACACATACAATTTAAAAGGATAGTATATTTTATTTTCAAATTTAGTGGATAACAATTGTAAAAAATGAGTGACAGCAATCCCACGGACAATGCGACGGATTTAAGGTTATGTCAAGGTACGTTTCTTGTGAATATCAATTGATTGTTAAGTTTTCTCTTTTGAAATTACATTATGACGCATTCACATACATTATTAATACAGATACATTTTCCATGGCGAGACGATGAGGCAACCACAAGCACTTCCACTGGTTCAAGAGGTCCACGAGGGAAAAATGCACAATATTACCGTGATTACAGAGCACAGAAGCAAGGGGAGCAGGAAAAAGAGTCGTTGAATAGAACTAGTGATCCTTCTACGATTGCTGATTCTTCTACAATTAGCGTCGCAGGTTACGAAGTTTAACTTCTTCCGCGCCGAGGGACTCCACTCACTATTTGTTTTTCTTTTCGTTAGTAAGTTTGTTTACTTTTTTTGTTATATATATATTATATTATATTTACGTGTATACATATAGCAAATACAACCAAACAAGAGCGTGAAAGAACACTTTATTTAAAATAACCCACAATCGAGCTTTCTTATACAATTTAAAGGGTGTAGTTAAATCTAAACACTTATAATATAAAAAGGTTACATCAAGCACACACACATTATCACAATACTAGAATTATTTTTGCTTTTCAAAAGATCATTGTTGGCGTTATTTTGCTTTGATTAGTAGATTGTTTACAATCGAGTACAAGTTAATTGCCGTCTTCCACGCTGCTATACATCCACTGAAGCTAGCTCGCCCTTAAAAAATTTATGTATGTATTTAGCTGTGTAATAAGGGTAGTTACATTTTTATTTTTAATTTTTATAATTATTATTAAATAATTTTATACTATATACTTTCCATATACATTTTTGTTAAGTCCACTTTGAATTCGTCTTAATAATATGTCTGCGCTGTGAGAAGGTTGGATTAACAAATCAATAAGAATTAGCATTGCGTATCCTAAATTCTTCCTACTTATTATTATATATAATAAAATCTTATTGTTATTAATGAATTTTATTGTTACTGAAGATCACAAAAGAGTTTGTATCTAAGTAATGCAAGTGAATATTAACTGGTGTTTCATTGTGGCAATTTTAAGTGCAAAGTAGTTTCCACCATTTTTAGTGTTAAGACACAATAAAAACATTTTACTTAAAGAAAATACTCCTTGTTTCTTTTTATTATTTTGCCCAGGAGAGAAAATCAACTATTCAAACTAGAAGTCTTAAAATATTTTCGTAAACATGATTTAAGCTGAACTGGAAAATTATATCATCACACATTTGGAGAATATTAATATCTAATTTTTATTTTAGGAACTGTTTGATTTTAATACCGCAGTCTTAAAAATATTATAAATCATTGCGAAGAAAACATCATTATTGTTGCAGTTTGTTGCTTCAGGGAAGCATTTTTAAATGAATAAATTTTATATAAAATATTATTTTAAGTTCGCATAGCAATTTGTATTTTCTTTTCTTTTTCGCCCAGTTGCTCTGCATAATTTAACTAAGTTGTTCAAAAAAGTATCCCTTGAATGAAAAATAATTCGGTGAAATACGAATAGAAGTAAGAAAATCAATCCAATGAAGTTTAATTAGTTAAATTAGAGCTATATAAGAATAATTAATGCTTTCTGTTACAAGCAATGCAAGTATTTTCTTTACGTTCGTGTTCCTTTCTTCTTTTTTTTAAAACTTACCTTATTAAAAATCTGATTTCATTACTTTTAAAAGAAACATTAGATTCTAGAAGGACACATACCATCAAACCCTGAAGCAATGATTTTATTACTAATGAATATAAATATTTTTTTTTTAAAATTCATTTCCAAAAAGTATTTTTATTTTGCTCGAAGATAGAATTTCGTCATAACTAAAATCTTTAAAATACGAAATTGAAAAAGATATTTTTGCGTACTAAAAGAACAGCATGACAAGCGAACGGAAAAAATTAGTAGCATACGAAAAACAGCTTTTTTAGAAACTTGAATATATATTTTATTCATTAAACTAACAAATATTGATTACGTACTCATTTGAAAATAAGTTTCCTTGGTGACTATGGACAGAGAGTGTATAAGAGAGAAAATAAATAAATAAACAAATAAAATGCAATACAAATAAAATAATGAGTTGTAAAAGACAACGCATAACTTTATTTTTTCACATAATTACCAATTGAGTTGAAACATTCATCATACTACTTTATACGCTTTAAAAAGCTCCCCAGAAAAAAATCAGGTCTTTGCTTACCGAAGGAGGCTTGAGCGGCTCTCGGGACCATCGCTTAACCATTATTTCCCAGTAGTCTTCTGACGATAATTTTCTTTCAATCCGGAAACAGATGATGGACACTGGGGGCAAGATTAGGACTTTATAGACGATGGTCAATACACTCCGAATCAAGATTCACTGTTGTTATTTGCGCATTGTCATCCTACAACAGAACTCTTGAAGGAACACTCTGTCAGTTTTTCAATTTTTTTTAACGCAACATTAGCTATAATCACGTAACATTAACTATTCCAACCTCTAAAAGTTCAACAACAAAACCAGATTAAAAGGCTCGCTTCCGCTTTGCGCAATCACTTCGATTGTGCCATCTTCTTAAAGGAGTGATTTATACCTCCTCTAAGATTTAATATCTCCCCTAAGGAAGTTTCATGTTCAACTGCTGCTTTATTAACACACACACACACACACACACACACACACACACACACACACACACACACACACACACACACACACACACACACACACACACACACACACACACACACACACACACACACACACACACACACACACACACACACACACACACACACACACACACACACACACACACACACACACACACACACACACACACACACACACACACACACACACACACACACACACACACACACACACACACACACACACACACACACACACACACACACACACACACACACACACACACACACACACACACACACACACACACACACACACACACACACACACACACACACACACACACACACACACACACACACACACACACACACACACACACACACACACACACACACACACACACACACACACACACACACACACACACACACACACACACACACACACACACACACACACACACACACACACACACACACACACACACACACACACACACACACACACACACACACACACACACACACACACACACACACACACACACACACACACACACACACACACACACACACACACACACACACACACACACACACACACACACACACACACACACACACACACACACACACACACACACACACACACACACACACACACACACACACACACACACACACACACACACACACACACACACACACACACACACACACACACACACACACACACACACACACACACACACACACACACACACACACACACACACACACACACACACACACACACACACACACACACACACACACACACACACACACACACACACACACACACACACACACACACACACACACACACACACACACACACACACACACACACACACACACACACACACACACACACACACACACACACACACACACACACACACACACACACACACACACACACACACACACACACACACACACACACACACACACACACACACACACACACACACACACACACACACACACACACACACACACACACACACACACACACACACACACACACACACACACACACACACACACACACACACACACACACACACACACACACACACACACACACACACACACACACACACACACACACACACACAGCGCGGGAGAATGGCGGACGAGGTAGACGCGAGATTCCTATCGGCTGTTGAAAAACTGAAAAAAGTATGCGAAATTAGTGGGAATTTGAGAAAAGACTTGAAGCAAAGCATTCTGGAGGCAATAAGCGATCTGAATGCAGTTAAAAATGATTATAAATCGATGATATTGTCTTTAAATGATCAACTAAAGGATTCAAAACTCACAATGGCTGCTGCAAATACTAAGCCTACAACGGGAAGAACCTTTGCGGAGATCGTCTCGAGTTCAACGCCGCGCCCTACCGATGACCGGCTGCGGATGCTCCCGATGTTTACTGCGGTGATTGCGCCATTGAAAAAGCAGACTTCGGAGGAATTGAGGGAACGTCTCAAAAGAAAAGTTAACCCAGAACATTCTCAAATTGGAGTGGAGAGAATGAAGTCTCTAAATGGAGGTAAGATTTTGATTAGCTGTAAAAATAAACAGGATTTAGATAAACTTTGCCTCGCAGTTGATGAACAATTGGGCGAGGAAATGAGTATATCACAAAATAAAAAGTTTCTACCTCAGATTATTATATTTGATATACCGGAAGAAATAGACATAAATAATGCTGAAATGATTGTTAAAAATCAAAATCAAGATAATTTAAAAGGGGAAACTTTTAATGTCAAGTTTATTAGGGCAATGAAAAAAAATATAAATAGACGATTCTTAGTTGCTGAAGTTTCTCCTGGAGCTAGGAAATATTTTCTTGAATATGGAATCAAATTGAAGTGGTCAATGTGCAGGTGTTCAGATTACATTAGTGTCAAGAGATGTTTCCAATGCAATAAATTTAATCATGATTCAATTAACTGTAGATCTCAGACCACTTGTCCAATTTGTTCTGGTACTCATTTAATGAGAGATTGCTCATCGCGGAATGAATTAAATTGCTCTAATTGCATAAACTATAATAAGTATGTCAAGGGTGAAATGAAAGTTGATATTAAGCACGCGGCCTTGGATAGAAGATGCCCTACATATTTAAAACAGATTGAGAGAAAAAAACAGAATGTCGACTATGGTAACTAGTGCAAATAATGTTAATATTCGTTGCTTACAAATCAATCTTCAGAAATCTCGTAAGGCTGCTATTAATCTTTCTGCTATAATCCAGAACAATAACACTGACATTGTTTTTATTCAGGAGCCTTATTGTATTAATAACAAGGTGGCTGGATTTTCTAGATCTTTTAGAATTTTTGAAATGGGCATTGGTCTCAAGAGGGCTGCTATTCTTGTTGCTAACAAGAATATTGATGCTATCCTAATTAGTCAACATTCCAGTGAAGATATGATTCTTGCAGAATTCATCATTAATAACATTCATTTTTATGCTGCTAGTGTGTACATGGACTATCATAGAGATATCAATCTAGATGTTTCAAAAATTGATCTCATCACTGACTTCTGTGCTCGTGAACATTTGTTATTGGCCATGGACACTAATTCTCGCTCACTTTCATGGTACGATTCACATACAAACTCTCGCGGTAGAGTTTTGGAATCTTTTTTATCTTCAAAGTGTCTTTGGATTGTTAATGACAATATGAATACTCCATCTTTTTGCTCACCAAATGGACAGAGTTTTATTGATTTGACTGTTACATCTAACTCATTACTGCAATGTATTCGTTCCTGGTCTGTTTTGGACGAGGAAAGCTGTTCTGACCACAGAATTATTGAATTTTCCATCAATTTCAATAATAAATCAACTATATGCACTACTTATACAATGCTAAAATTTAACTTTGATAAAGCAAACTGGTCCACTTTTCATGGAATCTTACAAAGAGAATTCACTAAACTTTTGATCAATTTTAATCCAAGATTGAAGCACACTCATGTCCAGGATCTCGATACAGAGTTAGTCAGTATTGTAAGAGAAGTGTGTGACTTGAATAGCTTTGTTTCTAAATATATTAACTGTATTAAGAATGCTTGTTTCAAGTCAATGCCAGTTAAGAGACTGAATTCTGAACAAAATAGACAGAGAACAGTTCCGTGGTGGAACAATGAACTTACGGAGATGAGAAAACTTGTTAATTCCAAAAGAAGACTATACCAAAGGACTTTTAACAATTTGACTCTAAGAGATGCTAGGAAAATTGATTATTTCAGTTGTAAACAGATTTATAGTAGAAAACTCAGGGCTGCAAAAATTCAGTCATGGAGGGATTTTTGCACAGATATTGGCTCACAACCTTGGACTATTCTACATAAGATCGCTTCAGGTAAGCTTAAAAATCCAACAACATTAACAACTGTTCACACTCCAGCAGGCTTTTATACATCGGATCTTGACGAAACTTTGGAGACTCTTGCCAAACAATTCGTGCCTCTGGACGATATCAGTTTAGACAATTCGTACCAAGCTAATTTAAGAACATTAATTGATATTCCCATGAATACTCAAGATGATTTGAACTTCTCTGAAGAGGAAGTTAAGTTTGCTATTACTAGCATGAACCCGGGGAAGACTCCAGGGGAAGATGGGATATCTAGTAGAATTGTGTCTGAAGTTTTTAGGCTTTATCCTAAATTTATTTCAGCAATTTATAATGAATGCTTATCTAGAGGAGAGTTTCCGCGCCAGTGGAAACATTCTTGCCTTCGATACTTTACAAAGCCTGGTAAAGAAACATCCTTCAACCCATCAAAATTTAGACCAATTAGTTTGCTCCCTGTCAGTGGAAAAATACTCGAAAAATTGCTTATTGAAAGAATTATGCATTTTTTGTACTCAAATGATAAATTAAGCTCAAATCAGTTTGGATTCACACCGGGAAAGTCAACTACTGATGCTGTTTTGAATGTTACCAATTTTGCAAAAGAAAACTTACGGAATAATTTCCAGGTTTTAGCTGTTTCTTTGGATGTAAAAGGGGCATTTGACGCTGCTTGGTGGCCGGCGATATTGAATCAATTGAGAAATTTTAAATGTCCCAATAATCTTTACTTGGTTGCTAGAAGCTATTTTTCCGAACGTTCGGCTTGCTTACGTACTTCAACGAATTGCATCAGAAGAAAAGTTACAATGGGCTGCCCTCAGGGGTCTTGCTGCGGTCCGGGATTTTGGACAATCTTTTATGACTCCTTACTGAAGCTGGGTTTCCCACAAAATGTTCACATAGTTGCTTTCGCCGATGATCTGCTCATGCTTATTACTGCAAAGTCTGAACTAGAATTGGAAGCGGACGGTAATTTTTGTCTGTCAAAAATCTTGGACTGGTCAAACAAAAATAAAATAACATTTAACTCAGAAAAATCTAATATCTTGCTTTTATCAAAAAAACGAATTAGAAGAGATATTAAAATATATATGAACGGCAGTATATTGAATAGTGTTAGTGAGATGAGATATCTGGGCGTGATTCTTGATAGGAAACTTTGCTGGAATGCACACATTACAAATATGTTCAAAAAAGTTAGCTACACCCTCAATGCCCTTGCCAGATTGGCAAAGGTGAACTGGGGCATGGGTTCAAAGGCCTTAAAAATTATTTATGATGGAGCAATTTTGCCTCAGCTTACTTATGCTGCACCAGCATGGTCTAATGGCATCCGCTACAAATATAACAGGCGCAAGCTAAGATCGATCCAGAGACTAATAGCCCTACGAATTACTAAAGGATTTCGCACGATCTCATATGAGGCTTCTTGTGTCCTAGCTGGACTTGTACCAATCTGTATTAAAATACAGGAATGTGCAGACATTTACTTTAAGGTGCAACCAGATACATTGAGTGATACGGAGTCAAATCTTGCCCCAAGATATTGGCTGCACCCTGGAAGGGTCGCTTCTACTAACAATAATTTAGATAGTGATGATCATCTTCTCATCTATACAGATGGAAGCAAAATCAATAATTGCACAGGCTGCGCTTTTGTGGCGTATTACAATGATAATATTGTTACTGAAAGATCATTTAAGCTTCACCCTAATTGTTCTAATAACCAGGCAGAGGCTTTTGCCATTCTCCAATCTTTGAACTGGATGAACTCCAGGGATGACTTCTCATTCAATAACATCATACTATTCACAGATAGCCAAGTCAACATATCTAAAATTCAAGATAGGAAGTGCCATGACGATACTACTGAAAATATCCGTTTCATGATTTGGAAACTCTCTACACGAAACATCAATATAACCATTAATTGGGTCAAGGGCCATTCTGGAGTAATCGGAAATGATAAGGCTGATGAGCTTGCAAAAGCGGCAGCCGAATCAGATCTTACCATCAGCTTCAGTAAACTGCCTAAATCTTTTATTAAAAATGATATTCTTCAAAAGACCAAGGATATGTGGCAAGGTGAGTGGGACTCCAAAAGACCAAGGATATGTGGCAAGGTGAGTGGGACTCCACACAAAACGGCAATATAACAAAGAAGTTTTTTCCATCAGTGCAAGAAAGAATGACCCAAAATTTCATTCCCAATTTCAAATTAACACAAATTTTATCCGGACATGCTCGTTGTAAAGAATACTTACATAGATTCAAGCACGTAGATTCTCCACTCTGCAGCTGTGATCAAAATAAAATTCAAAGTATTGAACATATTTTATTCTTCTGCCCTGAATTAGACTCTCATCGAAGTGAACTTTTCAAATATGTAATCACAAGCGGATTACAATGGCCACCAAACTGTCAAACTCTGATTAATACTGACTGTCTACCAATTTTTCAAAAGTTTGTTCATGATATTCCTTTTCTTTCTTTTTGATTTTACTTGTCTGCTTTTATATTTTATATTTGTATTTCATTTTGTATTTTTGATCTAAATTTGTTATTCTTATTATTCAATGCATGTATTATAACTCTTGTTATGGAGCATGCTGAAAATAAATATTTAAAAAAAAAAAAAAAAAAACACACACACACACACACACACACACACACACACACACACACACACACACACACACACACACACACACACACACACACACACACACACACACACACACACACACACACACACACACACACACACACACACACACACACACACACACACACACACACACACACACACACACACACACACACACACACACACACACACACACACACACACACACACACACACACACACACACACACACACACACACACACACACACACACACACACACACACACACACACACACACACACACACACACACACACACACACACACACACACACACACACACACACACACACACACACACACACACACACACACACACACACACACACACACACACACACACACACACACACACACACACACACACACACACACACACACACACACACACACACACACACACACACACACACACACACACACACACACACACACACACACACACACACACACACACACACACACACACACACACACACACACACACACACACACACACACACACACACACACACACACACACACACACACACACACACACACACACACACACACACACACACACACACACACACACACACACACACACACACACACACACACACACACACACACACACACACACACACACACACACACACACACACACACACACACACACACACACACACACACACACACACACACACACACACACACACACACACACACACACACACACACACACACACACACACACACACACACACACACACACACACACACACACACACACACACACACACACACACACACACACACACACACACACACACACACACACACACACACACACACACACACACACACACACACACACACACACACACACACACACACACACACACACACACACACACACACACACACACACACACACACACACACACACACACACACACACACACACACACACACACAGGTTCGCAAGAGCCTGCAACCGGGGACGTGTGTGCCGGTACCCGCGACCGAGGACCTCCGTTAATAATGGGTGTATTTTGATAAAATTTGGGTATATATATTCTAATACATGGTTGATAATAGTTTTATGCTCAAATTTGAAATATTTTTATTTTTTCGAAGTAGGCAATTTTGCAAGGTAAGCGAGGACTTCCATACACAACATACACACTTTACACAGCTAATCGAGGACCTTCAGTAGAAAAAGTCGCATAGCATGCATTTTCACAGAATTACACTGTTCCAAGTCATTTAAATTTTAAATCATTTAGTTAGGAGATGCTTATACTTTGTGTTTTACATTTTATTTGAATGTTATTGCAAAAAAAAATATATATTTCGTGTTTAGATGCTGAATTTTTTAAAACCTTTTTGGTCCTAGAAATATGACAACTCGAATGAAAATTAATAACTATATTCTAAAATAACTCTATAAATAGACTCTATTTTATAGCTTTTAAAAATTAAATTTTCTTAAAATTTAAGATACATCCCTTCAATTCTCAAATACCATACTTTTTCATTATTTTGCTTATGTAAGGGCACTAAACTCGGTCGCACATTAAAGCTCATCCAGATTCAGATCAATAAAAATAAACTTATTTGGGAAGTAAAGGCGGTCGGTGCAGACTACAATGACAGTATCATTCCTATAAAACTGGAGTTCCTTGCGCATCACGGATATTTTGTTCTCATGATTTATAGTTTTTTAAAATTTGTTTATTTAATTTGTTAATTTTTTAAAAATTTGTTTATGCTTGTCATTTTTTTAAATATTTAGTTAAGAAGTGTGTTAAATTTTTTATTGATGAAACTTATAACATGTCCATAACTAAAGTTGTTTTCAACTGCAAAGTAGCGAATGAAGAAAGGGGAATGCTTAAAGTATCAAAATCAAGGAAACTCTTAAATATTCTATTAGTTTCTTTTCCGAAAGCTAAATATGTGAATGTAAACCTCTTAAAATCTAAGATTTTTGTAAATCAGCAACCAAGGTGTTACTGCAAACATATAGAACAGCGAAATTATTTCTAATAAGAAGAGCAATGAACAAAAACTACTTATACATTCATTCCACTGTGTATTTCTACTATACACCCCGGCAACCGCGGACTTCTACTATACACCCCGGCAACCGCGGACTTCTACTATACACCCCGGCAACCGCGGACTCCTGCAATACACGCCGGCAACTGAGGACTTTAAAAATGCATGTTTTAAAAATACAGGAACAAATTTAATGCGATCAATCACAGTGCTATTCTAACCGAACAAATGCTGTATGAGAGCCAAAAATTCTCAGATTAAATAAAAAAATGATTTTTTTTAAAAATTCCTTTCTCTGTGATTAGTCATTAATTGTGTTATTTTTCTGCTCTGAATCCCGAAACGAATACAACATATTTCCAACAACAGGTGGACAAATAGATTATACCATCTGGCTAGTCAAGAGGGGTTTCTTTTAAATACTCTCGCACAGAATCCGCTTCGAAAACTTATTGTATAGATCCCTTTTAAAAAGTAAATGTACGTTTTAAAAGCAATGAAAATCAATGTTGAACGAATGAACCAGAAGTTAAAAAACTAAATATAAATAAATGATATTTTCAGGCATATTTTCGAATTTTCTAAGAATTGTTTAAAAAAATTTGAAGTAAATTCAGACTAATATATAACAATTCTAAAATCAGATATTTCAGCAACGTGCATTGAGTTGGCTAACAAGGTATTTCGGAGGGACATTATTAAGAAAATTTCAGTAGATCTCATAATTAGCTAAATATACTTTACGGGAAACACTAAATTTACTTCTTTTTATCATGCTTGAGTTAGAACAATTTAGATTCTGATTTAGAAATTTAAGTCGAAATCAGCATTTAATTAATATTTATGATGTATTCATCCATAATGAATTTAATCCTAAAATTGAAATTTTTCATGGATGATCCAGTTATTTCAATTTATTTTAAAAACTACATTCATTAACGGTTGACTCAGCGATTAAATTACAACTTTCTAGCAATGTGATTAGAACATTCTAGTTAGTTTTTAACTATTATCTAAGTTCATTGCGACTAAACTTAGTGAATTCATTTAGCGGAATTAGTTATAAAAATAGGTTCGAGAAAATTTGCGGCCTCCCAAATTCGTTCGAAGATTTACATTAAGTCTTTCTATTTATTTATTTTCAAATTGATTCAAATTTAAACTGATCGCATATTCTTTGATTAGTTCAATCACAGATTCACTCCCTTGCCCAGTACGAGCCACTGACCCCTCTCCAATTCAGAAATACATTGATTTCGTCACAGATTTATAGCCGTATTGCAAATTTACCGGTCCTTCTAATCATTCATTAATTCATTTCCTATATTCCTAAATTATAGTAATTAGTTTATTTGTTCTTATTGATCACTCACTTACTAATACAAAATGCCTCTTGTTAAATAATTTTCGACTGAAAGATATTAAATGGTGTTATATTAGGGAATCAAGGATCATTAGAAATCAATATTGTTAATATACATCGTACACATACCTAGAAACTTTTGAGATTTTTTCACATGAGACAATATAATTTTTAATCTAAATATTGATTATTAACCGAATTCAAAATGAGAAAGAACTTTTGCAGCCCGAAATACTCCAAGAGTATACGCACTAAAGAGTATGTATACATATGAATACAATATGTAATAAGAGTCTAACGTATAAAAAACCCATCCTTTGTGATTTTGGGCTACTAGAGAGAGAAAATTTTGATACCGTGGGTAGTGAAGAAAGAATCACGCGATTTACATCCTTAAGGGATTAAAAACAATATAATAGAAGATATAACTAATTTGATAGTTCAATAGTTTGTTGTTTTTCAACTTTAGAGAATCACATACCAATTTTTTGTGAACATTTCTAAAATTGTATTATTAAATTATCCAAAATTTAAAAATTATTTTAATAATCATCATGTAACTATGATTATTTTCATCTTATTAGTCAGTGTAATATATAGATAGCAAAAAACTCCCGACGAACACGAAAATTTAAAATTTTAGCTATTTATTACATTGCAGCAAGATCTTACCACTCCAGGTTTCCAGGTTTTTTTAGAAATAGTATGCGAACAAATATTAAATGAAAAAGATTGAAGGATTAATATTAAATAAATTAAAATAAAAATATGAAATAAAACAATAAATTTTGTTAATACTAAATTCATTCAAGAATTTCATTTAGGAATGCCAGCATAACAAAAGAATATTAAAAGGAAGATACTCATACTCATACTCGTGAAACAAAAGCATGCTAAAGAATAAAATCTTAACAATGTTAAAGACTAATAAAAAACATTACATTTTCTTTTCTTCTGCTGAGAGCATTCTGAGATATTAAAATCTGAGTCTGACTAATATAAAAAAGGAGTTTAATAATATCCAAAAATCAAAGTGGGAATATATTTACTAGCCGCAAAAACTGGTTGTTGTGCTGGACTATTCTGCATCATTTGGTATAATGGAGTTGATTTGTTTATTAGCTTCTTTTGTTATCTAATTTTTTTTTCTTGGAATAATATTGTTGCAGTTAGCAAGACAACCTACCCCTTTCTTATACACAATTATAAGTCAAAAATTATGAAACACAAAATTTACGTCATTCTAAATACCCATAGATCTAAATTCTAAGCATCATTCTAAAAACACCTTACCGTTCACTACAAAAATCGCTAAACTTTCACGCTTCTAAGTCGTATAGTTTTTGAGAGCAAAACGTAGAGTAACAAAATGTTGAACATCCAAAACAGAAGCGCTGATTGAGATATTTATTATTTTTTTCCTCCAATGCACCATATTAGGTGAGACAATGTTGCTCCCATAGTAAGGACAGATAGCACAGAAAATGAAAAAAACATCCTTGCCTTGTCCAGTATTCGAACCCAGAACCTTTCCGATGTAAGGAAGATGTTTTAACCCTTTGAAATAATTGTTTTTCAATATAATTGTTCCTTAATATAATTGTTTCCAACTGCATCAAAGGGTTAAGAAATAATTGTTTCTTAACCCTTTGATCCAGCTGGATCATCGGTGTCTGTTATGTATATATATTTTTAACGCTTTAATTACGATCAAAAATATATTTTGGTATTTTTTAAGTGTAAAAAACAGTTTAATAGTTACTAAAAAAAAGTCAATTTATCGGATTTATATTTGGTTAAAAGTATGAAATCCAAAAAATGTGGCCTGACATTTTTTTATTTTTATTCAGGTTCAAAAATGTATGGATTATTAATTTTGTAAAGTAAAAAAAAGTTCTACGATGGCTAACTGTTTAGCTTAGATCTAATGACTTTAATTCAATACAACTGGTGTTTTATGTTGTTTTTTATTTCCAAAAATTATTAAAAGGCACGATTTTATAATCATTTATTTTGTCCTAAATTAATACAAAGTAATGAAAAAAGTATGAAATAAATAAGTCCGGCTCAAAAGAAAGACCTGGTTTTCTTATTGTAGCTTAAAATGTGATAATTTCGTTGAGGGAAAAGTTTTAGCATTTTAATTGATGTATTAGGATTTTCAAATTTTCTTCACATGCTTTACATTATATAAACGTTTCTACTTTTTTAACAGTAGCTGCTAAATAGTTCCTGATTATTGGAATGTAAAAACATTATTATTTGAAGTTTTGCTTCCTAAGAACACGAAATTCATGCCTTTATACATGCTCTAAAGTTTGGTTGTAGGGATAAATTTCTGTGGGATTATTTGCAACTTTTTTTTATAGAAATGTTGAATTATTTTAATTAAAAATGATTTTTATTCAAAATAAAATTAAAGTTTTAAGACTTTTCATTCGAGAATTCAAATTTAGAGAAAAAAATACTAAATTTCATTTTGTGCATTGCCTTGCATATAGTGGAAATTTTTTTTAATTACTTCGTAAGGGTCTATATTTTATTTCACTGTGAAAAAAATTTGATATCCTTATAAATAAAACACTATATATAAGATAAGATAAGATATAAGTAAAAGAAAAAAAAGATATTTTAGGAAATAAGATAACTAAAGCAACGTTTCCTTTTCCTTTCCTTGCCTTGCCTCCTGTTGTCTCCCTATAATTGCAATTTTTAATTGTTTTTTTTTATTTCTTATGCTTTATAATTAGCCATTTCTCTCACTGTCTTATATAAGTCTACAAAATATAGATGAGGACATTTTTCATTTTTAACTAGTATTTTTTAAAATTATTCTAGTGCGCAGTATAGAAAAAGTAACTAGATAATAACTAGATAAAAAATAACTAATAATGATAACTAGAAAAACATAATAATTTCGCTTAAAAATTATCTTTGAAAGGGTCTCGGATATTTAAAACATTGTAGAAATAGTTGGGAAGTTTGGCGCTTCTAGAATTTTAATAATAATAAAATAAATTATAATAAAAAATCGAAACATTGATAAATACTGGCATTTTTATTTATAATTTTAAAGGTGTCGAAGCATTATTCATTAACAATTAGAATATTCAGTGTAAGGGAAAGTGTTTACTGTTTGCATTTATGACAGAAAGGTCACTGTCCTTATATTATTTATCAGCTTGACCCTTCTCTTTGACGGTTCATTTTGAAAAGAGAGGGAAGTCTCCCCTCCCCCATGCTTTGGGGCAAAGAAAGGTTGGTGCCGGATGGACATGGATGGACCCTACCTAATTCCTGAAAAGATGATTCGGAGAAATTCCCGCGCTTTCTGCATTCCAGCTCTTTTTGTAGAAATAGAACACATGTACTGTACCCTTTGGAAATTCCTTTTCGAGAGACTTTCATATTACTTAAAACTGTGTGAATAAACATATATTTTCTTATTTGATGGAAAATTAGGAAAATCACTCTTTACACTTATATTTGTTTACTCGAATGCATTACTTTAACACAGCAATGAGAACAAAAATAAGAAAAGAAACAACAAATTCCAGCTCATGTAACAAGTAGACATTTAAATTCCAACTTCAAAAATACATTAATAAAATGCCAATTTAACTTCTTCAAAAATAAATTGAATTATTGAAATGACTTAAAATTGAATTGTTGAAACTACAATTAGGAACGCTCAAACTCAGTCAACATAATTAAGCAAAAAGTTGTCATTTTTACTTCATTCTATACTAAAAATTTTTAAACTTATTAAATCAATCTAGATAGGATATTAATGTAAGGCAGAATACTGCTCTCATTGAATTGGTTAAGCACAAGTTTTTCACAACGCAAGAAATAATAGGTGCTAACATGCTCCTTGCAATTCTTTTTATTATTTATTTATTTAAAATTTTTTTATTTATAATTAATTTTTTTATTGATTTACTTATGTATTTATTTTACATATGCTCGCATTGAAGTTGAAGGAACTGCAAAAAGAAAAAAAAAAATGCAGGGGCAGCATGTGCATTTTCAGGGGGCATAAATTTGTATTTTTCAAGAAATATATTTGAGTGGTTAAATATTGACCAATGCCTCTGAAAATATCAGCAACAGTAGATTTTATTAAAAAAAAATTGGATCTTTGAACTTATAATTAATTTGAAAATTGAAGTAATAATTTTTTAAAAAATAACAATAATAATTTTAGCAGATTCTTAAGCTTTGAAAAAGAAATCATAGATAATTCTACAAGATATAATTTTAAAAGTACGGGGTATAAATAACGAAGCTCATTTAGATTTGCATACTTTTCTTCGAATTGAAATGTTTAGTCTAATTAAATGTAAATTATTTGATTTGAAAGTATTTAGACGCGACTGATCAGAGTATATAATTATTTTTCACATTTTTATAATTCTGAAAATTGTGTCACGCATAATCTTTTCCCCTACCCCTACTGATTGTGACACTTTTCCCCAATAGGCTTGCCATTCTTGAACTGCATTGTAGGAGAATAAATAAATTCCTTTTAAGAATTAAAGAAACATAACTTTAAGTATTGTGGATCACATTTTAGCTGGCTGAATTTAAAGCTTGATGAGAAAAAGCTGAAAGGGGTTACGCTGCACCGAACGTCTAATAAAAAATCATATTAAGTAAAATAAAAGGAAAGACCGTAGAAATATTTTGAACTTTATTTACGGAAGTCCTTCAGGGTACAAATGCTATCTTCGTGGGAGCGATTAAAATTTCAGTGAGTTACAATTCAAATAAGTTTCAAACTATTGTGGAAGTTTACACGTTGTTTCTACAAAATTTTCGCGTTTCACATGAAAGTTTCCTTGTTTAAAAACTAGTCGTTTTTATATAATCATGTTCATGATTTAGGAAGTTTTAATTCTTAACAGTTTAACTGGAATGAATAAAAATAGTAGTTTCAAGAATAAATATTACGATTAAAAAATTATTTTACAGTATTTAGTATAAGTTGTAATGCTTCAACATATATTTCAGGAAATCTCCAGACTAAAATTTTTTGTAGGTTAAAAAGATTGGGGGAAAATGATTACGATAAAATTAGAAACTATTATTATATTGTATTAACACAGGGTGGAAATAACAGAAAAACCAATTATGCGATAAATTATTAAGAATTGTAAATATGCGTAAATACTTTGACATTAAGTTGATAGAAAAACACTTTATTTTTTATTTTTTTTCTCATAAGAAGTATGCATAGTATATTGTTTCGTTATTCATAAGTTGAAAATAATTTTTAGATTAAAAAAAGGCAAGTTAGAACGTTAAATCAAAAAATAATAATAATATTAGAGCAGCATTCTCATAATATTTTTGCGGTGTTTCTTAAATTCAATATTTCAGAAAATAATTCTTGCATTCCTTAATTGTTAACAAATACTATACTTCACGCATATTAAAATATTAGTAGAAGTCTTACTTTAAAATTAAACTTCTTTGATGCTTATAGCTATCAAGTAGCTTTGATGCTTATAGCTATTCTACGTTTTTAAAAATTAGCAAAAATATGGCTTGTACATGATTTATTGCTACAAATGTGTGTAGCAGAGCAACAACAATGTAACACTTTTTTGTAAAAAAAAAAAATTAAAAAAAAAAAAAAGAAGAAGAAGAAGAAAAGAGAAAAAACAGCTTTTACTGGGCTACTATGGACTATGGCTGATATGCAAAGTTATACTGTCTAAAACGGAAGTAAGAAAAGTAAAAAAAATAAAAAAATTTTTTTTAAAAAGTCACTTGGCTTTCAAACATAGTTTGAAAAAAAAATCGATTTGTATTCCAGAAAAAACCCATTTACAAAGATTTTGTGGGGTAACTTCAGTTATTTGTTAGGTTTTTAAGAATTTTTTAAAACATTTTTTTTAACTAATTGAGTTTTTTTTATTCTTTAAATATGTCTCTTAAAATAAGTCTTGCTACATTAGTAAATAAATCGGAATAATTTAACTGTGTTAATTTAGCTATATTAAATAAAATCATTTCTAACTGTACATAACAAGATTTACAGTCGGGGAAATAGTATTTAAAATATAATTTTTATAAACTTTTGAACTCAAATTATTGAATTCCTTGATTCAATTTGCAAAAATCATAACTAACTGAATTTTTTTTTTATATAAAACTATGTGAAGAATTCGTGTACTAAACATTAAATTTGTTCATCCCATTTATCTTATTAAAATTTTTTGAAGAAATTTTTCGAAATTTGCGTTTTTTGTGAAAATCCTCCTGAGTCTTACTTGTATGATAGAAATTTTGGCATCTTTTAGTTTTAGTAGAGAAATGAAATTTAGGAAAGCAATTTTTTATCACTCAAAAACGATTCAGCCGATTTCCCTCAAAATTTCGTATTTTATGAATAACAACAACGTACTTTGAAAATGATGTACAAATTTGTATACCTCATGATTTAAACAATATTTGACCGTCAGTAATAGTGTGCAAAGATATTAAATAGTTTATGAGATATGGCATACTATGCAGAAAAGGAAATTAACATCAAAGGACTTAAATTTTCGTTCGCTCTCTACATAAACTATTGTGACCATACGTAATCTAATTATCATACTGGTTTTTAGCCTCATGAAATATTGTGAATGCATAATAGTACGTGACACTGTACACGAAAACACAAATCCATTGCTAGAAGGTTTCTAGGGGCTGACGCAGATGCTACATCGCGACCCAAGCGGCAACGATTGTCAGAGGTACAATAATATTGATAATAAAGTAGGAATTCAACAGAAATTCAAACCAAACCAAAGATCTTGCTTTAAACAAGCAATGATTTTTCTGAGTACAGATGGAATTACCGTAAGTTTCGTAACGTGAGCATTGCTTAGAACCTAGAAGACATGCCAACGCATATGCAGAAAGACATGCCATTGCTTATCTCATCATCAGATTCTGAGCACGACTTAATGCCCATTTCCTTAGCATTTGGTTTCTCATCGTGCATGTGAAAATTATTAGAAACTGCTTCAAGAAAAACTTCTTGCTTGTTACAATAGGATATTCGCATGCAGTAAGAATGGCCCCTTAAATATGAAACTTCGGATAAAATCTTAAACAGGAAAATGATAATTTAATTTAAGCTTAGCATTTTCAAACTTCATCCAAAATGAGTCCATATTTTCTCTTCCAATGATAGAATCATAGTTTAATTTCATTTCGAACAGCCCTTGCGCGTGACTGCTGACGCAGTACCTGCGTCAGACTCTTAAGAAGTATCTAGTTAGGATTGTATTTCCAATTAGAGTTAACCAACCAGGTTATTATTTCTTCTAGTTTTGAATTACTTTGTATAATTTCAAAATGAGTTATTGTTTTTATTTTTATGAAGTCTTCTGACCGTAACTCTTTCAAAACGTGATTTATCACTCTATTAAAGTACATTAAATTGTATGAAGAATGGATGTACTATATTGTCGATAAAAAATATAAAATGTTCCAATAATGTGTAAGGAAAAGAAAATTACAAATGAATTTTATATTGCTTATTTTTCATTTAAGATAAGAGGATATCGATGAAATAATGGATCAATCCATAAGGTCGTAATGGATCAATCCATAAGTAAAGAAAATTTCTTTATTTATAATTTTTAAATAGGCGTATTTTAGGAAAATTACCCAATTTTTTATCTCAAGTGTCTGTTTAGTATCAGGTTTTAATTTTAAGGTCTTTAAAATGAAGAAATTCGGAGCAGACATCTCTGAAGCAGACTTTCTTTTCAAACGAGCTTAGCTTTTAAAATTTTATTGTGTATAAAATGTTCAGACAAATATAAAACAGTCGACTAATTAACGAAGAAATTTTCTTACAAAATTATTTTTTAACGCATCACACTAACATCGCAACATTACATCACCCTAATTTAATGTAAATCTAAAATCCAAGATTTTTAATAATGTAAATAAAGTTAATAAATAATGAAGTATTCCACAAGGATAAAAAAAATCAGAAAACTGGCTCTGTAATATTGTTGAATTTAAATTTCTTCTTAGTAGCAATTTTTTATTAACCTTCGTAAACCGTGTTGTTACGGCAGGATGACTATGGTCCAGAAATATTTAAAAAATGCTGTTGTTTAAAATTTCACCAATTTCAATTCCACTTTCAAAATAAGATTTTAACAATTTTAACATACATATTTGATTTACGACTATTTTTTTTTTATTTTATTAAAATGAAAAATTTTGTTTCGTTTAATATTTTCTTTCACTTTGTAAAATTTTCCAGACATTGCAATCCTGTGATAACTTCAAGCGCACATTGCGCAAAATGAAATTGCGAATTCAATGAATAACTTCGGGCTAGTGGTTACAATTTTATGTGCTAGGATTATTCAGTATTGAGAGCTAGTTAAGCATAGTCTATATTTTAAGTTTTGAAATTAGATACAAAAACTTACTTTCTCTTGGATTTCTGATGAATTTCTGAAGATATGGAGGGTATTCTTAGCTGACCAGCGTCCTCAGAAAACTAAATAAAACTTTTGCTAAAATTTTAAAAAATGTGCATTTGAAAACCCAATGATTAACCTTTGCAATTAAATAATCTGAGAACAGAAGCCCCTCGTCGAGAGTGTCTGAAAAAGATGTATATATTTTTGAAACAATTGAAAAGGTAAAAGGATAAATTTTAGGATGTTCTTTTAAAAAAATTTTCTACCAGTTTAGTTTTTTTGAGGACACTGGTCACCTTGTAGCCACTATGGAAAATATGGCCCTCATAGCTTAAGTAGGAATGCAATCTTTAACGTTAATTTTTTTTTACGTGTCTTGTTATATCTCGAGAAGTTTTGTAGCTATTCGAAAAGTTTTTACGCACATTCATAAAAATCTTTATTCGAAGATAATTTCAAGTAATTATGAGTACCTAAATGTTCGATGAATCTTATTTTGTGTCATATATTTGAATTAAAAAGTAAATTAAATTAGATTTTAATTTTAAAGTTTTTTACAAAATTTGGAAAAAAAAATATTAAAAATTAACTTTAATAAGTATGCTTTTCATGCTAAAGCATTGAGACGAAAATAAAAATAATAATATAAAAAAATAATAATGTCAAATAAACTGAAAATAATGAAATATTAATAATAAAATAAACTAATAATATAAAAATAATATTATAAATTATAAAAGCATTAAAAAACTGGTCTCCAAAAGCCTTCTTGGCACTTGTTTGGAAACAATTCTTAGGGGGTCGGGAGTCAAGAACCAGTTTTACTCTCCCCTCAACTAGGAGGAGGAGGGAGTGTTACTCATAGGTGTTACTTCCGCGTCATTGTAAATAGTCTGAGAATAAAATAATAGAGAAAAGAGGATACCCTTTTACTATTTTTTAGTACCCTCTAAACATTTTTATTTGGTAAAATATGCATGGAATACGTAGAGTTTGTTTGAAATGCATTATTATCAAAATGATAATATTATATCTAATAAAAAGAGATAAACTGAAAACTGTCGAGATCTGTACTTGGGTATTAATAAAACATGATTTCTTTAGAGAAAATTACTTGAATGTTTCTCATCTAGTTTTTATGATATATTTTAATTTTTATAAGTTGTTTTACTTATTCTTCTGCTTTATGAAGTATTTAAATTAAACACTTTTTAACCCAACTCTTCAGAGTTGTTTTGAAAATTAAAAGAATCAAACAAAAAGAGTGAATAAATTAATTAAATAACTACGATAGTTGCTTAATTAAGTAAACACGTAGTTGTTGACATGGAATGATTGAATAAAAATGGTTTTTAAATGGTCGCAAAATAAGTAATGAAAAATTCTTTAACTTGTACCAAGAATTTTGTTTTATTTGAAAACTATATAAGAGATAGTATCAGTGGCTCTTACTTCTTCTATGTTGAGAATTATATGATGCGTCTAAATTTTTGTAATAAAAATAAAATTAAAAAAATTTTATTAAAAGGGAATTTTTAATTTTCTGTTTTAAGGTTAATTATCGAAATAGTGTACTCGCTTTAGTACATAAATGTTTGGCTTTTTCCTAATGAAACGAAGCAATGTGTTATAAAAAAGTAATAAAAAGAATTATTTACTTTATTATTTTTTTAAAAAAAGATACGTAATGTGCGAATTTATTATGGACAATGTAGCTAGTTCATGACTTATTTAAAAACATGCTTGAAAACTTTAAAAAGAAAAACGCGTTTGAATTAGAATATTATAGCATCTAACATAAGAGTAGCATAGAACATCTCTCATCAAATTGATAGTTTTTAATGAAGAGATAAGCTCACCTACTAAACATCTTAAAACTATTAATAAAATTTAAAAGAAAAGAGCATATCATTCGTAGGTCGAAAATTTCATGTGTAGTAATTTTTTGTTAAAGATTGTTATTAATTGAAGATTGTGATTAATTTTTTGTCCATATTTTTTTGAAACATAAAATATTTACCACTAAAATATATTGGTTTCATGCTTTCACTTTTTATGTATTAGATAAAACTAAGTATTCAATAGGTCATTCAAGGATATAAAGGATCACTCAGTAATTATTGATTCATAGAATTGGAATTATGGAATTTGAGTCAAATTGTTTTTATTTTATGTTCATTAAATTCTAGATGGAAAGTTTCTGATAAAAAATGTGAGTCCAATCATATTATATGATGATTATCGTTGATTTCAATTTTCTGACTGCGCAAAGTTATTCTCGGTTATGTTAAATTATTAAAGTAGAATGGAACATAAAGACTGAAATTTTTTTCCGCAGTCCTTTGTAATTTTATATTATGTTATTTTTAGTATAATTGTACAGATATATTTTGTAACGGGGAAGTAAAGCCTTATCATCTGTGACATAATAATAATATAACTTTTTTCTTGCCTCATTCTACGGAATTCAAGCGTTTGTGGTAATTTTAAAACTCAAGCTACATCGTAGAAAGGAAATTATTGATACAGTATCTACATAAACCACATTTTTTGCTGAGACATGTGGACCACTGCACTGCCGCGTTGCGTGAGGTAACCAGGGTCCTCAGAAAACTAAAAACTGGTAGCAACATTTTTAAAAGAGCATTCGAGAACTCACCTCATTAGCTTTTTAATTATTTAAAAAAAATATTAGAGAATCTCTGCGAAGTACTTCTATTCTCCGCATATTTAATTTTATGTATTAATTTTGAAATTTAAGAACCAGTTTTTAGGTTTCTGAGAGTGCAGGCCAGCTTAGCAGAGCAGATGCATTCATGCCTACTTAAAAACGATCGTAGAGAAAGACTTTGCTGAGTGGTAGCAAAAGGATAATAAAATTAGGAGATCAGTTGTGGGACAGGGGATAGAGCACTTGCCTCCCAATGACGCGAACCAGTTTCAAATTCCGGCAATGGCTGGTTGATTCGAATTTTGCACCCGGCTCGCGCTGACCACAGTGTTGAGGTAAAATATCCTCGGTGATAGACAAATCATTGGTTAATGTCCCTCTTCAATCAGGCTTACAGTGGGAGTTTTTCTTGATATTCTTCTTCATGTAACGCAAATCTAGTTTCATCAAAAAGTCCCCCACGAAGTCAAATTTCTCCAATACTTGATCCATGAGTTCCTTAGTTCTTCTTTAGCAAACTCTGATTTAAAATGAATTTTCAACTTTAGCAAAAGGACGCAAATGTATTAAGTGATCCTATAATAATGTTGAAAAATGTTATCAATTGACGAAATAAATCTGTCTTTGCTTCGTAATTTCAAGATTTATAATAATTTAAAATTAAGCTATTACTCAATCAATTTCTTCGGATATACTCATACCATTCTTTTGAAAATACTTATGCAATATTTTTGGATATACTTATTCCTTTTCTTAGACGTACTCTTATCATTGTTTTTGATACATTTAGTCCTATTTTGTAAATTTTTTTGTTGCTATAATTGAACAATTTATTTCATTAGTTTTGTCCTCGTATTGGATTCATTCGTTAATTCCTTCCGGTAGCTTTACGTCGGAAAATATTGATCAATAATATTGATTGCGGTCAAAATTTTTCATGATTTTTAAAATTCGGTTGTTACTTGAAAAAAAGAAGAAAAATAACAATAATAATTTTAAGTTGGATTGCAGTTAAATTTGTTGTTAACTATTTCTATTTAAAGCTTTTCAGGAAAATTTCAACTACATTATTTAAATATCAGTTATTGGAATATTTTAAAGTTATTTAAATTATTAAGCATGATACCAGATTTGAAAAGGAAAATTTGAATTAATTTATACTTCGGTTCGTTTAGTAATAACCAAAATATGCTACATTTATTTTCATATAACAAACAGAAGGAGGAAAGTAAAGATATCCTATTGGAGAGAAGTAAGATTGGAGTTAAGATATCCTAAGAGGAAAGTAATATTCTTAGTAAATTAGTGTGTTTCTATTCAAAATCTATTTGTAGCCCAGTCCATATCTAACTTTCATTTCTCACTTTTTAAGTATAATGATTAAAAACAGTAGTAATGAATTTTTTGGAAGGTTGAGGTACACCTGGATAACTCGGAATAACATTGCAATCCACTGTCATGACCCACGTTTTCCCTCTCTGAGATTTTCTAACAATAATTTTTTTAAAAAGGTAAATTTTTGAATGTTTTTTCAGAAACTTCATTGCTAGTTTCTTAGTGTTTCTGATGATGCCAGTTATCTAATAATAGAGAGTTATTCGAGGTTTACGAAATACAGTATTTTTGTAATTATATAAAATATTGATTTTAGAGTTTGTATAAAATAATGAAAATATATTTGTAAATCCTATACATTTTAGAAAACGGGGATTTTAAAGTCGGTTAATCTGTAATATTAGGGGGACCAGAAAGTAATGTCTTTTTGGTGAATTTGATATTTCGTATCAAGATTTTATTTTTAATCAATAATATATTCTCCCTCATTAGTAACAACCCCTCAATGCCAGATAGAAAATTAATCGACATGGATCGAAAAGGAATGAATTGGCTTCTAAGACTAACGAACATTTAATGGGCAGGAAAAACGACATTAATTTCCAGTCCCCCTATTACTTTCAAATCTTAGCTTATATTTCTGACAAAATGCAACATTTCAAATATTGCTGAAATAAAGACAAGGGCTACAAGACAGTTTTTCTTATAATTGTTTCGTAAGTGTTATAATTAGATTGACAGCATCTAATTTATTGTTGAAAGCACGCCATGGAATATAAATCATGATAATTAAAATTATAAGAATGGAATTTGTTTTTGCAACATAACTATAAATTTTAAATAAAGTTTAATTTTCCAAATTTTAAATCTTAATAGCATGACTGCAGAAAACTCTCCACCTATAATCATTTCCCTTCCAGTTATTTTCGCTAAACTAAATTACAATCCTACAAAAAATTTCTTTAATTTCTACATGAAGTAACTCGAAAATTAAAGAGCGCATCAATAAAATTTTGATATTACAAAATTTCAGCCAATCGTTTTTAAGTTTTGAAAATGAGAAGCACATTCGAAACAAAAATTTTTCAAACTGCATTGTTGGAGACAATAACTTTTTTGAAATCGACTTTTTTATACAACGATTAACGGTACGACGATTTTATGTATATATTCAATTTAGAACTTCTCTGTCTCTTAAAGTCTCATTTTTAGGTTATACAAACCATAATTTTAGTTCCTTGGGTTGGTGGGGAACTGAGTATATTTATGTCGTTTAATTTTAAAAGGGATGTAAAGTGCTTATATGAACTATCAAATTATTACATAATTTTTTTTGAATATATTACGTTTAATTATGTTATTTTTACCTTTTTCTCTCCTTCATCAAGCGTAACGATGAAACAAAAATATCGCTATTTTGTTAATTTGATTAAATATTTGATCTACAGTTGAATCAGACAATAGGCTTCATTTCAGAATATTTAAAATTGTTTCTAGATCTTAATTGCGAAAAACTTACAGCGAGTCAATTTAATTTTTAGATAAAAATCTCTTAGCACATCTATTGTGTGATTTGGATAAATATCGTCTTTAATTTCCAAAGTTCATTTTTTAATAAATTTTATACAAATTTATTTTTATTTCTTTTAAATTTTTTAGTAAATATCTAAAGTAACTGATTTATCATATTTTATAGTTTCAACTAAATTTATGAAGAACAGTTGCATTTGATATTTTATTTTCCATTAGTGCTTAAATGTTAGAAAACCGCATTTATTGCAAAATACGGGGATTTAAGAAAGTTACTAAAAATTGGAATGTCATATTCCCTAATTTTTAGGAAATTTGAAGGGGGGGGGATGAATTATTTGTAGTTAATTCTTATAAACGTACTTCCCACGTCAAAACCTTTTAGACAAAATTGGCGAATAACTCAGTTATACATCATCAAAGAATTAAAAATAGAAAAAAAAATGATTATGATTGCAGCATAATAAGAAATATTTTATTCACTTTGTGTGTAATACCAATTCCGATAAAATTTTGGAATTCTTGGATTTAAAAAAGAATCTCTTTAAAGTCATTTGTGCAAAAGGAGTATGTGCACAGTGAAGAACCAGTTTAATCACTCGGCTCCCCTTTTAGCTTCCAGGCATAGAATGGTTTAGTCTCTCACTGTAAACAATTACAACCCCCTTGCTCCCATCCCCCCCCCCTTTCAAGGAGGATTGTAAACATTTTTCTTCAAAAAAATGCTCAGTTAATAAAAATAATTTATATATATTATTATTTCCATGATATTTAATAAAAACATAATATCTGAAGAATGAAATTTTTTTTTTATCTAGATTTAAACACAGGCAATTAGGAGCCATATTTTCATCATAGATATTTCTTAAATTATTATTTAAGAAATATTTTAACATTTTTAACTGCTGTATAATGTAATAAGGCAGAATTCAAACACTATTATTCAACTCCTGAAGTAGTTAAAATCAAGTAAAACGATCAAATATATTATTTAAATAACTACCATTGTAGCGCATGGCAGATAAGTAGGAAATACTATTCGATTGTAAAATTAAAACCCAAGATTTTTAATAATGTAAACAATGTGCATAAGCAGTAAAATAATCCAAAAGAATAAAGTGTGCTTGTAAACTTTAAAAAGGTAGTTCTTAGAAAAACGCGTTTGGCATCTAGCATAAGAATATTCTTTTATAAAATTGATAGTTTTTAATGAAGAGATAAGCTCATCAACTAAAAATCTTAAAACGATCGATAAAATTAAAAGAAAAAGATAAGTATATCATGCGTAGGCAGAAAATCTTATGTATAGTAATTTTTTGTTAACAAGCAATATTTTTTTGAAACACAAAATATTTGCAACTAAAATATATTGGTTTCATGCTCTCACTTATTATGTATTAGATAAAACTAAATGTTCAATAGATCATTCAGGGATATAAAAGATCACTCAGTTATTTTGGAATTATAGAATTGGACTTATGGAATTTGAATTAAATTTTTATTTTATTTTATGTTCAGTAAATTCGAGATGGAAAGTTTCTGATGAAAAAATGGGAAGCCATTCATATTATACGGTGACCATTGCTGATTTCAATTGTCTTATACTGCAAAGTTGTTTTTGGTTAATGCTGAATTATGAAAGAAAAATAGAACATAAATACTGAAAATTTTTTCTCTCGCCCCTTGTAATTTTACATTATGTTATTTGCAGCATAATTGCACAAATATATTTCGTAAAGAAGAAGTAAAGCGTTATCATCTGTGTCATAATAATATAAATATATATATATATATCTTTGTCTCATTCTATGAAATTATGAAATTCAAGCATTTATGTTAATTTTGAAACTTAAATTATGTCTTAGGAATGAAATTATTTATATATTATCTACATAAACCACATTTTTTGCAGAGGTATGTGGACCACTGTACTGCGGCTTTGCGTAAGGTGACCAGGTTCTTCAGAAAATTAAAAACCGGTAGCAATCTTTTTAAACGAGCATTCGAGAACTCACATCTTTATCTTTCCAATTATTTACAAAAAATAATTAGAGAACCTTTGCTAAGTATTTTTGTTCTATCTAATTTTGCTCTATTTGATTAGTAAGAATATTTAATTTCATGCACTAATTTTGAAATTTTAGAACCAGTCTTTAGCTTTCTAAGGGCGTAGAGCAGATTAGCATAGCAGATGCATTCATGGCTCTTTAAAAATGATAATTGAGAAAAACTTTACTAAGTGGTAGCAAAAGGATAATAAAATTAGGAGAGCAGTTGGGGTCAGGGGATAGAACGATTGCCACCCAATGAGGTGAACCAGGTTCGAATGCCGGCAATGCCTGGTAGATTTCAATTTTGCACCCGGTTCGCACCGACCTCAGAGCTGAGTTAATATCCTCAGTGGTAGACGGATTATGGGTTAAAGTCCCCTTGCAATTAGTCCAACTGCGAGAGGTTTTCGTGGTTTTCCTCATCATCTAACGCAAAAGCGGTCTAGTTACTTCAAAAAACCCTTCACGAAGTAAAATTTCTCACAAAACTTGATCCATGAGTTCCTTAGTCTTCTGGTTTGGGTTAAAAATTGGAGGGATATGGAGATGGTAGACGTATACCCTACATTGGGTCGGCTGTTCATCGACTGTTAAAAAAAAAAAAAATTAAGAATATTATTCCTAATTTAAGTTATGTAACCTTCATAGAAATACCGTCCAACCAACAGATATATATATATAAAATCTGTTCGATCTGATCGATTCTCTCATCAACCCCTATTACTTCTACGCATTCATTTTTGCTATGCTACCGCATCAAATTAAAAAAATAATTATGAAGGTATCCCGAATTTCTTTTTTAAATCCTCTATAAATGAAATTCCCACATTAATTTTATTTATGTAACAATTTCTAATTTTATTTTTTTTGGAATTTAAATGTAATAAATTTGTTTGATTATTTACTCCAATTTATCTACTTAATTTGTTGCTACTATAAAAATATTTTAAATGTTTTTCGCTGAAGAAAAAGTGTAGAAATAGTGCGAAAAATGACTCTCTAATATTGCTCAACTATTTTGCATGTTTTTCAACTATTTATTATTCTAGTTAATAGGAAGTAGTTATACTTAAAAAATATTTATAAGCAAATATAACTTAATTATCGTTTATTGATTGTAAACCGATAACATGCTTATCAAAAAATGTAGCGTAATTAGATAACATCATGAGAAATTATAATAAAGGGACCCCACCTTCAGCTTTTATTTTATGTCTTTGATTTTATATTTTTGACTGCTTGTGAGAGTTCAAAAAGTTGGAAATATCTTCAATAAATTTATATTAAATACCTCTGTAATCAAAATAGAACCGAATAAAGATACCTTCAAACGAGATAAGAAAAAAGTAGGATCTTGATTTTTATTATTGCCGAGCATTATTGCAGAGCATTAGTTAATATTAGAGCATTTTCAGTTAGTTTGCAATTTTAAAATTAATTTAAATTAAAGTCTGATGGAAAAAATATCACTAACAAAGCCTTAAAGTATAAGTCAATATCATATGGATGATTAGTCACTAATCTTAATAAAATTAGACACTCCTCATTTTCCCTTAAAAAAGCTCAATTAGCCGCGAGTAATTAAGGTCCGCGATTGACTGTGTGTATTGTAGGTCCTCGATTAGCTGTGTGTATTGTAGGTCCTCGATTAGCTGTGTGTATTGTAGGTCCTCGATTAGCTGTGTGTATTGTAGGTCCTCGATTAGCTGTGTGTATTGTAGGTCCACGATTGGCTGTGTGTATTGTAGGTCCTCGCTTGGCTGTATGTATTGCAGGCTGTGTGTACGAAAGTTTTTCGCTAAGTTCTTTAAAATAATAAAGTTCTAGTTTGAAGAAAATATCTAAAACTGATTTCCAGCTTAATCTCAATTAGAATCCATTTAAAAAGCAAAAAGCTTAATCGTTTTTTTTTTATTTAGAACAATTTATTTCGAATATTAAATTTAATTACAAAATATGTTTAATTTTATTTTTTTTCGAACGTATAGTTCTAATAAGTTCTAATTAATAATAGAGACTTAAATAATATTTTAGTCCTAAGAAAATGTCAGATATAAATTTTTAAAAGCTTCTAATGTAATCACTAGATTATTTTACCAACAAAATAAAAATAATTCGATTACAATTTATTAAAAGAAGTCTTATCATACAAGAAAATTAAGAAAATGGTTTTCTTCGAAACGCGTGTAAACATTAAAATATGTGTAAGGCGAATTTTTAAAAAGCTGTTATTTTGAAAGGTAATTCATGTTAAAATCATCTGAATTTAACAGAAAAAAATAATTTAAAAAAGGAGAGCTTTTTAAGATAACAATTTAACATTAAATGACTGCATTTTAATTAATAATGACTAGCTAACGGTATTATTTTTCATTAACATGTTCTTCGCTATAAACATACATACACTTTCGGAGAAATAAAAGTAAAGAAAATCATTAATTTCTCTTAAAATTGCGTGAAAACGTTTCTATGCATTTCTTACAAACCAAAAAAGTTACTAAGGAAAAGTTACTAGTTAATATGGATGTGATAATATTTCAAATAGAAACGATTATTTATTCCTATACATTAACTGATGAACTTTCATCTACATTTATCTGATAAAAATGAAATGAAATCAGTTAACATTGTACGTAAATATGTTTTAAGCATTTCCTTTATTTGTTTCATACTTATTCGTTAAATACGAAAAAGACCGGGGTGTGTGTTTCCGAGAAGGCGGTTTTTAAGTGCAAACGAGGACCCCCGCTGAACGTGTGGTTTTATCGACCAACCGAGGACGTCGTTTTTGCACGCATACACACTTCGACTCGGCTCTTTATACACAACTTTGATAAATGCTGCCAATCGAGGACAAAATTAGATTTTGCTAAAAATTTTTCTGGGACTATTTCATGACCCCCTGAGTACGAAAATACCATTTTCTAACCGAGGACGTCCTCGGTTGGCACGAGGTCCTCGTTCGACGGTGAAATTGCCTATGTGTGTCCTCGTTTGCCGGCCCTTGCCAACACACACACACACACACACACACACACACACACACACACACACACACACACACACACACACACACACACACACACACACACACACACACACACACACACACACACACACACACACACACACACACACACACACACACACACACACACACACACACACACACACACACACACACACACACACACACACACACACACACACACACACACACACACACACACACACACACACACACACACACACACACACACACACACACACACACACACACACACACACACACACACACACACACACACACACACACACACACACACACACACACACACACACACACACACACACACACACACACACACACACACACACACACACACACACACACACACACACACACACACACACACACACACACACACACACACACACACACACACACACACACACACACACACACACACACACACACACACACACACACACACACACACACACACACACACACACACACACACACACACACACACACACACACACACACACACACACACACACACACACACACACACACACACACACACACACACACACACACACACACACACACACACACACACACACACACACACACACACACACACACACACACACACACACACACACACACACACACACACACACACACACACACACACACACACACACACACACACACACACACACACACACACACACACACACACACACACACACACACACACACACACACACACACACACACACACACACACACACACACACACACACACACACACACACACACACACACACACACACACACACACACACACACACACACACACACACACACACACACACACACACACACACACACACACACACACACACACACACACACACACACACACACACACACACACACACACACACACACACACACACACACACACACACACACACACACACACACACACACACACACACACACACACACACACACACACACACACACACACACACACAGATATATATATATAAATAAACAAAAAGACACGAAGAAAATTAAGGAAAACATCAAGTTTCATTTATTGCGCATAAGCTGCAAGTAAATAGAACTCATAATAATTATTCTTTATTCAGAAATATCGCATTTATAGCAATAGATGTGTCTTGATAACGACTATTTGCTTTTACCATTCTTGTTTCTTTACCATTTAGTTTTTTATTTTTATTCATGTTTTTCATGTTAATTTGTGTATATATATATATTCTTTTTTCCCCCTTTTTTTTCTTCTTTTTTTTCTTTTTTTTCTTTTTTTTATTTAATTTTATTTTCTGTTTTTACATGTTATTTTCACTTATTTTTACTTTTTGTGATCTATTTTATTTATTGTTATTTTTATAAAAAATTTCTTTGAGTGCACCTCACACTATTGTATTAATATATTTTGCTTTGGCTTTATTGATACAATATCAGAAAGCACTCTGTTTAGCGGATATAATCGTGTGGGCTGATTTTTTTCCCGGTTTTTTAAATAAAATTAAATTTTAAATTTTAATTTATTTTTTTATACATAAACTGTTGTTTGTTATTTTTTTACTTATTATTCCCCCCCCCTTTTTTTCCCTTCATATGTCTGTAATTTTTCTTTGTTTTATTCTTCATTTTGAACTATTTATATATAGTATTTTGAGCCGTATATATATATATATATATATATATATATATATATATATATATATATATATATATATATATATATATATATATATATATATATATATATATATATACGGCAAAAATAAATCAATTTCTGCTGCACTCACAGCAGTTAGTTACGCAACTACCACAGAAAAATATTTCCGTAAGAGTACGAAAAATAATATGCATAAGCTTTTTTTTGTATAAAAAAAACACTATTGTATTCAGTGCAATATTTAATTGTTTGTAAATATATTTATAATAATTTGAAGGTCATATAAAGAACTGCTATTGGTTACAAAAAATCATTGAAACTGCACTGCAAGTGTCATTCTTATACTGAGTCTTTGGAAATTTGTGCATCATAAGAGACTTGGTCAGTAATAGTAAAGATTACGAATCAATCTTCAACACCTCCACAACTGGATTGCATTTGGAGATCAAACTACTATTTCTATCATTCTCAAACTCAAGGTCATTTTAAAATTCCACGATGTTTATTTTCAGTGGATCTCATCTCATGCTGACATATACAGCAATGAGCAGACGGACTGGCTGTTACCACGAATCTTTCCTCTTCAACACTTACCTTTATAGAACATCAATCCATAGTTAATTCTGAAATTTCGAAGGGGTGGAAGATTCCTCCTTGCCATCACTGGTATGCCGGCAAATAGCGAGGTTCTTCATTCGCCCTCAATTATGACAGAGCTTTTAAAACCGCAATTTCCAGATTAGCAAGCTGTCACGCAAAAATTTTCTTGTTTTTTGAAAAACGAAGGCAGGAAAATCTTCGAGATCTGCTCCAAATGTCACACTGAGCAGGATTCTCCCGAACACATCCAGGACTGTTTGAGACTTTCCAAAGAGGACATATACTCATCCCCCCTTCTAGTCTTGATTTCCTTAGGGTCAGTGGTCTGATGGACATTGTATAAGCCACAACACAACAACAACGAATAAATCAAATCATATATTTTTTCTGTTCACAATGATTAATAAATTGAAAATGATTTTTAAAATCTTATTAAACATCTGTTTAAAAATTTATTTTTTACTTCTTGGCGTATTGAATATATTCATTTCATTTTTCATTCACGTTTTGAAATAAATTAAAATATGCAAAATATAATATTTTTATACCGTTTCTTATCTAGAATATTCAAATTAGATTGTATAAAAATGCGCGCATCAGATAAAGTTAAAAATAATCTCTCCTTAAAGCTGTCTTTAGAATCTTTCATTTTATGAAAATATGATCACGAATCTACCACTTTAACCAGAAAGCAATTTTAAATTCTTATATTCATTTGAATAACTATCAGCGTGTCAGATATCATATTTTGATTCATTAATGATATAAATTTATACTTTCGTAGATAGAAATTTATAATAATAATATCAAAATAAAGGAAATGAAGATAAATATTGTAAAGGTATCCATAAAAACTAAATTCAGATTAATAAGTAAATATCATGAAAGATGTGATTCAATTTTATATATTCAAATTATATAACTTAAAATAATAACAAAATAAATTCCGATTGTATTTCAGACTTTAGCGTGCGAGTTTCAATACTGAAATATAAAAGTAATTACATATTTGCATTTAAACTAAGCGTATATTAGCTTCCACAACAAATTAAGGAAGAAGAATATGTGAATAATTCCTTAGACTTATAAAAAATTTCGTAACAAATATTTTTTCTTTTACAACCGTTGTTGAACAGCTGCCCCAATTTTGGGTTTACAACTATTTATGTTCAATTCCGTAGCCTTGTAATTTTGAACCCAGACGATGATTCAGAAGACAAGGGAACTCCTGGATTACGTATTCGGAGAAATTTGCCTTCGTGGAGGACTTTTGACGGAACTAACCCGCATTTGCGTTACATGGAGAAGAAAACCACAAAGATCTCCCACGGTTAGTCAGATGGCAAGGAGACTCTAACCCATGATCCATCTGCCACTGAGGATATTTCACATTCGCACTGTGGTCGGTGCAAGTCGGATGCAGAATTCGAATCGACTAGCCATCGCTGACATTCGTACCAGGCTAAACTATTGGAAGGCAAACGCTCAATCTCCTGAGCCATAAAGGCCCAATAAATATTTTGTACTAAAATAATCTGCTTAACCAAGATAGATGCGAATAATGAAATCGTGTTAAATCTAGTAACTTCCTTTTTACTAAAAATGTCACCAGCCCAGAATGGATGACTTGTTAAATCTAAAAAAAGATTCTAGATTTAACGAGTGACGTTAAATCTAGAATCTTTTTTTATTGTAAGGACATGAAAAGCAGAAAATAAAAGGAATGATAATTTTTTAATGTGTATATTAAGTAATTATTATTAGGTAAGCTACTATGTTTATTTCTTCAAAATTAATAAGTACATAATTACCGAATTCAAATTTTTATATTAATTATTGATAGCTGCGATTACACAATATCTATAATTTGACGCTCTTCATTTCAGATGATAAATGCTAATCATGAAATAATTATGGAATCAGTTTTTAACTTTTTTATTGATTCAATCCTAGTCAGATGCGGGAGCAATCGTGATTAGTTTAATTTATCTCTCTAAAAGCATATTTCTTTCAAATAAAAAGAAATGCAAACATCAAGTTTTGTTTTTCAATTCGTATGATAGAAATTTTTTTCTTCCCGGAATAGAATGTAAAAATCATTGTTAAGTAAAAGTCATTCAACCCACTTGAATTCAAACAGTTTGGAAAAGAAAGTTGTAAATTGCTTTTTTTTTCTCGCAGCTTTTATTAGAGGAGAGTAACTCTTACTACCACTTTGTATTTATTTTGTTATTCTGGGATCAGACTTGCTTTATAGAACAGATTGATAGGTTTGCGGACTGAATAACTTTAAAAAAGTTTTCCGACCACGTTTAATTTATTTCTTAAATTTGGCATCAAATTTTACTTCTCTGAACAAGACAGCCCGATTCCTAAGTGATGCTTTACGTATATCTGTTTCCACCAAAGCAGAAAATAGGCGACATTTCAATTTTTATGCCAAATGTTCATTTATCTTCGAAGAATCCCCTAAACTTCAGAATTTTATGAAATTTGCTTTCAGGAGTTATTTTTCCCCGCTCAATCAAATGCAATAAAAAAAAAATTTCTTGATAAAATTGCATTTTTTCTTCAAAATGGGCACTTCAGTTACAGTTAACTACTATACACAATTTAAGAGATTTCTTCGAAATATTGCCATAAAATTTTTCAAAATAAAAACCCGACCAATCGTTCAAAAGTTATTAGGGTGGTCCGCTTTTTTTTACTGACTGTATATACGTACATTGTACACCGAAGAGCCATTACATTATGACCACCCTCCATCTATAACAATGGGCTCGCCCAGGTTTTCATGGTTTCTCGACCAGGAACAATGTTTTCATGGGGCACAATAGGACCCATAATCCTCACAGAACAATCCCTGACGTCTGCAAGCTACTTGAACATAGTTGCAGACCAGGTTCACCCATTCATGGCAGCAGTTTTTCTTGCGGGGGATGATGTTTACCAACAGGATAATGCACCATGTCATAAGGGTCGAATCGTCATGGATTGGTTCGAGGAACATTCCAGTGACTTTCAAGTCATGTCTTGGTCCGCAAATTCACCTGACTTTAATCCAATAGAGCATTTATGGTCCTACTTGGAAAACCAAATTCGTGCTGCCACGCTACCCCCTCGCAATGTGAGTGAATTGCAGGACCAGTTGGTGAGCGCTTGGTACCAGATACCTCAGACTACCTATCAGCACCTTGTGGAATCAATGCCACGGCGGGTGTTAGCAGTTTTGAGGACTGAAGGTGGTCCTACATGTTATTAGCAGGGTGGTCATAATGTAATGGCTCTTCGGTGTATATACATTGTCTATATATTGTATATGCATACACTTATGTTATATACTTTAATTGCATGTCTTATCATACATACATCTGATGATGATTGGAATTAAGATTGCAATTGTATACGTTGATTACTTGTAATCACAATAGAATGTATAATCATTTATTTATTGCTTGTAATTACGATATAATCATGCATTTTGGTTAATATAATCATACCCACAATCGTTTCTTGACCTGATTACAAGTAATCATGATCATATGTAATAAGAGATATTGACTGCCTGTAATCACGTAATTACCTGTAATCGCGATTGCAAATGATTGACTACATAGCAGTAATTATCTGAAAACAATTGGAGTAGCAATTGATTAATATGATGCTCAACTTTGGTCCAGATACTAAGAGGCATCCTTCATTCAGGCAGGATACTCAACTGTGTTTTATAGCTATTGTTTTAATAAATGGTGAGAGGACAAAAAATATTTAAGTTATTCCTCTTAAATGTATGCAATTTTTAAAATGCTACATTTTTATAAGGTATATATTATGATAATCGCGTAATTACCTGTAATCGCGATTGCAAATGGTTGACTACATAGCAGTAATTATCTGTAAACAATTAGAGTAGCAATTGATTAATATGATGCTCAACTTTGGTCCAGATACTAAGAGGCATCCTTCATTCAGGCAGGATACTCAACTACGTTTTATAGTTATTGTTTTAATAAATGGTGAGAGGACAAAAAATATTTAAGTTATTCCTCTTAAATGTATACAAATTTTTAAAATGCTGCATTTTTATAAGGTATATATTATGATAATCGCGTAATTACCTGTAATTGAGATTGCAAATGGTTGACTACATAGCAGTAATTATCTGTAAACAATTAGAGTAGCAATTGATTAATATGATGCTCAACTTTGTTCCAGATACTAGGAGGTATCCTACATTCAAGCAGGATACTCAAATGCGTTTTATAGCTATTGTTTTAATAAATGGTGAGAGGACCAAGAATATTTAAGTTATTCTTCAAAAATCTGTGCAAATTTTTAAAATGCTACATTTTTATATAGTGTACCGTTACCCCTTTGGCTGTGATCTCAAAATTTAAATTTAGTAACGGTTACCTAGGTTATTTAGTAGACAAATATCTAATGAATTACAGAAAACTTTCAACATTTAAAACTCATTTTTATTGCACCTCTAAATCTTCAAAAACATAATTTCACACAGTTCCAAATGCCAACATGGGAATAAACATTTATACATTAATTAAAACAAAAATGCAACCTTAAAACACTCAAGCATAACCTTCAACTTCTACAGTTCAAAAAAAAGACATTTATAAAATAAAAACTTCATTTAACATTTCTAAAAACCCAGACTTGGTTTATGATATCTATAAATTACACTTAAATGCTGATTGTTCTCCTACACAAAAAAAACACAACATAACAGTTCAGAATTTTCGGTAAATGATTCCTCTAAAATGTTAACGAAATAAAATTTAAAGTTTTATAAGTACCCTACGGAATTTACTGCTTTCACTCTGGAACCGCCCACCGGAAAGGTAGATGAACTCATGGACAAACTCCTTGGCTAGGATCTCGAAATTTCTCCAGCTATTTTAATTTCAAGCGACTTAGGCATGTAGAAGGGGGACACCGGACGTCCAGCATAGATTCCTTCGGACTTGGCCCATCGTCTCAAAGATATCGGCTTTTGGCTAATCCCGGTAGTCCTTCCCGCTAGAGACTTCAGTTTAGCTTTCCCTAAGGTTACGATCCACCATCTCCGAGATACTGTCACGAACCACTCCTTCAGCGGACAAACTCCGTATCCCCAGGATACTGCACTGATTAACTGCTTACTACTGGTACTGCAACTGCTGCTAGCCACATTCATCGCTTCTCTTTTATCCTCCCGTCAACAAGGCGAAAGAATCTAGACTGACCTGTTTACCACGTCCAGAGTCATCCCGCATCCGGCGGACGTCAGAACCAAAAAAAAAGATCCCTGAGAAAAACCGTCATGAATCCACTAATACCCTATACAAGTTATAATACCATCTTCAATAAATATTAATAAATTTAGTTACATAGATTTTACCCAAAAAAATCCCTTTTTAAAAGACTAATTCAAAATTTCTAAAGAAAATATCATTATGATTGAATTTAAACTTTACCGTAGTGGTGCCATCTACAGACAAATAATCTATCTTTAAAAGTATTAAAAAAAAAACTTATAATAAATTTCAATTTATTACAATAGTATATTTTATGATAAATCAACTTTTCAATGAAATGTGCTCCATTTCTAGTTTTTAAATTAGCAAATCCCAAGTCAATAATATTACAATGACAGTTATAAAATTATCTTACATTTTAAAGATATTTTAAAAGTATATTTTTTTAATAACTTACAAGTCATCATTTGCATAACATTTGAAAAATATGACGCCTTAAAATATGAAAATGTAAATAAATTAATCAGTTCGCATTTTTAATTTTTAAATGTTTTTTATTTTTTGCATGTATCTGACAATATTAAGATACTTATTTTCGCAAATTGCATGAAATATTTATTCAAACATTATATATATTTTATGTCCATAATTTTGCTAATTAAATCTTAATGTAATGATATAAAAGCTGCATCTATGAATGAAAAATAGGTTGCATATTTCCATTTTAATGTAGTTGATGTGTTCTATTATTTATCATTTAATTTAAAAAAAAAATTACTTTTTCGTCATTTCATTATAAATGACATTATTTATATTTTTATATATTTAGCGAAAAAGAATGTCTTAACACTCTTATGTAAATGTAAATATTAAAATAACATCAATAAATTAAAAAGTGGTGGTAAAATAGTATCTTTGAAATACTATTTGTAATTGAAAAGTTAATACGCGCTTATTCGAGTAAGAGCACAAATGAAAAGGATAAAACGAGAAATCTTTATACTTTTTATTCTTGCTTAAAAGTTGACAACTAATGTACAATGCTAATTTTAGAAAGATGAAATTCCAAGGAGATGATGGGATTTTATATTATTCAGCTCAAAGCAAACGAAATTTTCAGTTTTATCACATATTGCATTCATCAGTGCTAAAAATTAAACGATTTATTTTCCCACTCTGTTACACTTTCATACATGGTTAAGGTACTATTACAGTTTTTATTGAAGTTAAAAGTCTATAAGTCACGGAAATACTTAAAAAAAACATGTTTCCAATTTTACAAGTTTTGAAGGTTGCAGAAACATTTTGAACAAAAAAATAATTTAAATAAATTTAATTTAGAAAATTTAAAAAGTAAAGAACTTCTCTTTGACGTAAGTGAAACAGAACACCACACTAAGTTTTTTAGGCATAACAGATCTGCCTCGATATTCGTAGTACTTCAGTCTGAGATAAATTTAAGTTTCATTTCTACCCCTTTTATGGATACATTGATTTATTTTAATAATGAACTTAAAGTAATCTGTAAAAAAAGCCAAGAAATAAATGAGATTGTTTTTTTTAATGTTAAATGTTGTGCTTTTTCAAATTTCTCCCTTCTCGAGAAATTCTTAAAAGTTTTTAGTTTATTTGTCAAAAACGCGATTTTTTGTGTCTCATTAGCGTGTCAATAATAACGCTATAAGGCGTTTTTTTGCGTTTGTACCAAAACTGCAGAATTATTAATATTTGATACACAATGCTATATTCATATTTTTATTAAAGTAAAAAGAATGATGATACTTTTCGAATGGTATTAAACAAAAATGATATTTATTCTTATAAATCTTCCCACATATTTATGAATTGCTTTCCTTTATCTCTAAAAAACAGAGCTTAGAAACTGATTAGATTTAAAAATATTTGTAAAAAAATATATATAAAATTTTATACTCACAAACTAACAATTAACAAACCGCAATTAATAATTTATACTTTCAAACTTAACTTGCATTTTATTAGAAAGCTAGAATGTTCAATAATAATAATAAAAAATTACTCTAAAATGAGCTGATTTAAACCATTTTTTTTAAATTTTGTATTCTATTATTATTAAAAGTAAATATAAATAAACCCACTCGTTTAAATCACTCGTCATTATGCATATTTCAATTTTTATGTTTATATAAAGTAGACATTTCTCTCGCTATGATCTCTTAAATAGAAATCAATAGAACCTTTAATATGTCATGAAGCTAAATAAAATTAATTGTTTATTCATTTTGTTAACAATTTGTTCATTTTCATATCCACTAAGATGCTAAAACGCAATATATTCACATTTAGTAAATCCTCATCTTAATTTTGAGAGTTGGTGAGCATGTGTGAAACGAATATCTTCGACAAGCAATATACAGCCAAAATTTGCTCCATAAAAGCCGCATAGTGCGTCCTAAATTATTCAGTTTGTAATTACGCATTCCGGTAAGTTAAAAATTCGGATAAGTAGATTAAAAGATGAAAGGAAAAGATTTTTATCTTATGAAAATTGTTTAGATATATATTTATAATTAAGTAGGCAAAAATATTACTCTCATGAATATTATTATAATTAAAATATTATTATTCATAACAAACTTTAATGGAAACGATTTGAATGTTCTTGAGCCCACGCTGCCCCCCCAAATTGTTGATAAAAAACATAGAAAATTACTGAAACTATTAAAAAAATTCGATATCAATATGAATTATAAATAAGTTATTTTTTCAATGTGTAAATCACAAAACCAAATTTGTTTAACTCAGTTACTAAGTTAATTAACAATACATACAATAGAAGTTAATGCACCATTAAATATTGAAAAGAATTCATTAAACTAATGCGTCTGAAAGAAGACCAACTGAAATATATGAGATTCCCCACTTTACAAAAGAAATTTCTCGAAAACAGTTTTTTTACTTAGCACCTAAATTATATAATAAATTACCATTTCAGTCGCAAAATATCCAAATATATTCTTCTTTTAAGCGCGCTTTATTTCAATTTGTGATGAACATTGACGATTTAGATCTCTATTTTTCACTTTAAAGGGAGCATTTGATTTTTTATACCAGTCTTGTGCCAATCCAAATGAAATTCTTATGTTACCTTTGTTATTTTTTTATATAGTTTCATGCATTCTTTCTTAATTTCTATTTTAATCTTATTGTATTACCTTTCTCTGTCGCCTGGACAGGATTTTCCTCTTGATTCCTTGTATTTATTGTTTGCTTGTTTGTTAAAAAAATGATAGAAACCGTTAATAGAAAATTGCTACATATCAAACATAAAATTGATATGCAGCTCTTTTTTAATGACCGTTTGCTCAGAATTTCGTAAAAATATAATTTGTTAGCGCTCTGTTATGCTATATTACTAAAAGCAGTTTAAAAAAAAGGGTATTTTACTTGAATCGTACATAAATAAGTAGTAAGAATGTATAATTTAAAACTAACACTTACTTGATACTTTCCTGTTATTTGGTGGAAATTTTAATTGAGTATAAGTTAAGAGTCTCGAGGAGTCTGAGTCGTACACTTTAATTTTCGACTATACAAGAAACTCCGAGAGAAAAAAAAGTATGCCTTGCCACATGATTTTACGGCAATAATTTGTTTTCATAAACTGTTATCTTGTTACGTTACATTTTTTGAAAAACCATTAGTCTAATTTAGGACACTTAAGTATATTTGTCAATTCATATCTGTTTACCTGTTTCTATATAGATAATTTGTATTTTTGTTATGTTTCATAGAATAAAATATCTTGTTACATAATTATGGTCAAGCAGTGGATTTTTTCCTAATAGAACATCGAAGTCGAGCATAACTGGCTGAGGTCAGCAAATGGGTGGATGACCTCTTTGAACAGCCTGCGTAGGGACCGAAGTTGCGTGGTATCGGTGCTCCTTAAACTTTTTTACCGTAAAGTGCTCGACTTCATGCACAGGTCCTCGCGCTACCAATGCAGAAAAGCCATCCCCTCTGCAGAGGATTAAAATTTTGATGTCATGTCTTCGGATTACCCTCAGGGATGTTTCCCAAACTGTTGCCAACAGCCCATTGTGCAGCTCTAGTGCGACGTAAATGAAGTGCCTACGTATCGGAGATTACGGGTTATGTAAATTGTATTGATTTTGTATCAAGATGTTATACCAATGAAAGTAATGTTATATGAAGAATGACTACTTTTAAAAAATTTAATTTTGTTAATAAGAGAATGAGATCTTTTTGGAAAACATTTATTTACATCAAGAGTAACACCAGTAGAATAAACACATGAATATGATATAACAAAAACTGAGGATGACAGAATTAATATAATTCGCCAACAACTTGTTCAACACCGTAGAATTAATATAATTCTTAAATTTTTTCACTGCTCAAAACTGTGCATTTTTTTACAACCCATTTACGAGAAAGATATCTGAAGCATCAATCGGAATGTTATGAAATAAATAATATATAAATTTTTGTGTGGTTATTTTGCTCTGGTAGCGCCGATGCAAATGCTATTAGCAAAAAATCTTAAAAAAATATCAATTTCAACTAGATTTTTTTGGAAAAAAAATTGAATGATTTCTCTGCAGAACTATAGTTTAGTAAATAAATTCTCACATTAAAAAAATAAATGATGTGTGTAAATGAGCATGAATTTTTTTTATTGAAAACAACAACCATTTAGTCTGAAGCAGAAAACAACACGATAAAGAAATGAATATACTAAAGTTTCGGTTTCTTGTTTAACGTTTTTTAAACGTATCTTTAAATTTGGACTTACAAAACATGTAAGTTATGTCAAAATATCGAATATTAAGCGATCTTAAATCACCCTACATAGCTGGAATTCTAATTATAGGCCTACATTCTATTCGAAAAAAAAATTCAACACTGCCCTTAATCTACAGATCGTATTTGTTGGGTATCATCCCATTTATTTATTATTTTTTTTGTGAAAAATTCTAATAATTCAGTTAACTAAACCATCAGTTAATTAAACCTTTCCCAACGCTTAAAATGTATTGTTACTTAATATTTTGCACCCAACCTAAGATTACCACCAAATATCTTTAAACTTGCTTCCTATTTTCCTTTTTTATTATCTCGTTCAAGTTTGTTCCTATGTACCACTCTGCAAGTGTTTATATCTTTACTTTTTTACCGTCATTTTGTGTTGTATTTAGACACAGAGGAAAATTCTCGCTTACAGAACGGGAACTATAATATAACCATTTCTGTACTTTGATTTGAGCTTTTTTCGTGTTGTTCTTTGCTTTAGTCTACGTAGCAAAAAGTATGCCCTAAATAGTATTTTTAGAAAACTCTTTTACCTTTAAAAAATGTCCAAGTTACAGCTAAAGAAGAAAAGCTTTATATAAAAGCAACCAGCAGTGTTTTTTTTTTTTTTTTTTTTGTCTGATGGAGTAATAAAACTTGATGACGTATTTAAAGAAAAGAATAAAGCTCAATTATCGAGTGACACTTCGGGTATCTTTCTCGTTTGTTTCAGAAATAGACCCAGTTTTTTTTCGTTCAGGCGTGCAAATTTTCCATTGAAATCTTAACAAAAAAGAAAAGAAAATTAACTGATAAAATGAAAAAGTTCGATGAGCTGAAGAGATCTTTGTGAAAGTAGGACTTCGTATTGACAATAAAAGTGCGATATCCAGTACTTTAAGTAATTTATATATGTAGACAGAAATGTTTTTCATGAAGTGCAAATGTATAGAAACTTTATTATGACACGGATAGAAAATTTTGGCACACACCAAATTTCTTAAGGATTTGAAAGGGCTCTGTTACATAAAATGATAGCTTAAATGAAGAAGATGCCTTTTTTTCGCTTACAGAATCTGTACAGATGTCATTAAACTCTTGATTATAAATGATATATTCATAATAACTCTTAACTGTCTCCTTTAAATCAAAAGATATATTTGATCGCCTCGTAAGAACAACTCCTTGAGAAAGTTCCATTCTACTCAAGGCACTCCAAATTCAATAGTTGTACGATTAGATTTACAAATAAATTATCACAAAAGTGGGAACGCTCCTTCAGGTGGACCACATCAAGACTTTGATAGCACGAAATGTGATAAATATCATACACTATTATATCAATATCAAACAATGTTTTTGTATCATGATATCCATCAGATATTGTTTTCTTTTGCAAGGATAGAGAAACGTTGTACAGCGATAGGCGTACCGTAATCGTCGTTTTTTGAAAGACCCTTTCTTTCACGTGCTCTGCCTTTTTCTGGAGATGGCCATTAAAAGAAGTAGGTCACAAATCAATCCGTTTTAGGGTTAAAAGGACGGTGGAAGTTGTTCTTAAAACCAGATTTAATATCACATTATCACCGCATTGGTTTGGTAGTGTTCGGAGGATTATTCCATTTCTCCTTGTTTATTGAATCTGTTCTATTTCCATCCTCGTGGGAGGAGACATGCTGAGAACAAAATGAATCACCTCCTCCTGTCAATAATCAAACAAATAATCATAATCATAATAAAAAAAGAATCATAAAAAAAAGTCATTACATTCATCGATTGCAAAGTGATTCATTTTGTAAATACCAGGACCAGTGCTTTTCTTTTTAAATGGTATCTAGGCACTAGTTTCTTCAATGAAACATATTAAGTTTGTGAAAGAAAGATATTCTGTTTGCATTTTTTTTTCATGTACAAAGTTAACATAACCTTAAATGCATATTTTTATTTAACATTTTTTTTCTTTTTAAATCTACAATAAAATAAAGAGTTTGTGTGTATGTGTGTCTCTTATAACCCCAGAGCTGCTTGTTCTATCATCTTAAAATTTGAACAATGGCTTTGAAAAGTAAATTTAGCCTCTGATCCTAAAATTCATTCGAAATTTTCACTTTCGGCAGAGCCGTATGAATTTTTTTATTGACTTAGAACTCGTAATCAATAGAAAAGAGACTGTTGCAGACGATTTTCTTTCTTTCAAATATTTTAAAGATTACGCCATTGATATTTGATAGCTTATATTTATCATGAAAAAAAGAGTTTTTTATACGTTCCTTAATATCTAACTATTTTTTCATTCGCTATGTCAGATAAACTCAAATAATCAGCATGAAAAGGATAGCATTAGCAGATTAGTATTTCGAAAGTTATTTGAAACCACTTGTTTATTTCGTTTATAGTTATGCTTTTAACGCGTGACTTTTTATAACTAAATACTTTATAAGTAATTGAAACAAAAAAAAGTTATGCATTGAAAAGCAAAATTAATGGAGAAATATTATGAAATAGAATTTGTATGGGAGAATCTACTGATTGTGGTAAAATTTTACTACCATAAGTTAGTCTCGGGCAACAGCATAATGTTAAATGATTCTTCATATAGGTAATCTTTATTGATGAACTATATATATATATATATATATATATATATATATATATATATATATATATATATATATATATATATATATATATATATATATATATATATATATATATATAATATATGGGATAAAAGTATGGAAAAAACTACCAGAATATTGTAAAACGTACAGTGTTTCTGGTTCTCTGAAAACACCAACAAGGTTGGTAATTTTTACCGAAGCGCTTTGGTTATGACTTTCGTAAAATTAACAATAAATTATGGTTTTATAATATGTGGTAGTGTTGGGTAATTTTATCTCGATTTCCTTGAGAGTGACATAAAAATCCTTTATTCAGTTAAATTTACTTTTCACTTTTGTATTTTTTACTAAATGTTTAGCAATAAAAACTGCAATTTGGAAAACCAGAATTTCCGGTGAACCCTTTCCATATGAGCAAAAAATGTTCTAAGTGAATGGTTTAAGGTTTAAGTATCATAAATTTTGATTTTTAATACCAAAATTATGTTCTTTGTTTTTCTTTTTAATATAAATGTTATTTCCAATCAGTACGGGAATTTTACCAAATTTTTTTTCTCAATGTACTAAAAAGTGTTTTGCTGAATATAATAGCGTAAAGCAAATGGAAAGACCAAAATGTAATGAAAAATTTAAGAATTGGAATTATTTCAGTTTTCTTAATTGTGTCACTATGTGTCTAACAGTTTTGTGCAGGTTGTTCTATACTGAAATATTGATTGTTTACCATTCTCCACCCCATACGAAGAACGAGTAATCAGCTAGTACTATATATAAGATTAAAAGCTTTTGTGAACTAATATGATTTTTATTTGAAGCCAAACGTTATTTAGATCCTGAAATTTTTTTCGGTAATAAGACCTTAAATGATCGATCGTCTTTTGGAGGAAACTCGGCATTATGAAAAACCAAAGTTCATTAGCATCCTGTAAATTTACGAACAAAAAAAAGATTATTATTCATTTTTAAAATAAATAACGAGAAGAATAAATATATATTATTATGAATTTGTTCTTGTTGCATGCATAAGCTGAAAATAAATAAAATAAGCTGAATTATGATTTTCAATAAATGACTGTTATTAAGATTGAAAATATTTAGCAAAGAAAAATAATTCTTTAATCTTGAATTTAATTATTTTGCATTATAAATCGTGATGCGAAATACTTATTAAATTTTTATAAATTCAAATATTATATATCTCCCTTCTTAATTTTTTTTCTATATATTGATATTGAAAAAAAAAGTATTTTTTAAAAGTGTATTTTTTTATTAGCATTTTACAAAAATAAGTTCATATTAAATAAATTATGACGAAATGATAGGAATACGAAATGATAGTTCTAGAAACTTAAAGTGTTAAGACTAATATTTACGGAGCTTCGTGAAAATCTTCTTGATGAAAATTCAAGGATTTGGTCGCCAAGCCTATATAAACTGGAGTGTATTTCGTAGTAGCTAGAGTGGTCTGTCAGCGATTAAAGTAGTGTTATGACTTGCAAAGACTTGTTTTGCTGACTTTGAAAGACTTGTTTTGCTGAGATTCCAATAACCGCTTGAGGATTTGAAGCTTGTGTTTTGTTGGTAGATTATGGTTAGTCTGGTGTGATGTATTACACTGTTATTTGAAATAAGAAAGTGAGTGCTGTAAATAACTCTGTTGTTTGGTTGTTCCTGTTAATAAAATTTGAAAGTTTGAAATACTATTTTATTCGTGTCTAACCGAAACGAACTCCTGTGCCCATTGCAATGGAGGAGTTTAAGAGCATTGAGAATGTGTTTTGGCGGAAACATAAATACCACTTTTTTATTTATTTCCAAGTCTTAGCAGCCTTATATACAGGTTGATTTCGAACAACAGTTGCAACCTTGGAGGATAGGTAAGACATACATAATGCGAATAAGAATTGGTATACCCATAAATAGCTAGAAGTACCATGCGCCGCTAAGGGTGTTTTGTTATGTTCATTAAAAATAATAAATAATATAGTTGTAACATACATTGATTAAAAACAAAATCATGTGCCAATGAAAATAAATAATTGCATATTTGCTTTCTTTTCGAAGGTTGTGACTTATATTTCTAATAATATTGATAATTACAGAGAAAATACTAAAGCTGAAGGAGACTTAATGAGCTGTGTACAAAATATTTATTTATTAATGTTTCAACGAGGCAATTTGCAAACAGTCATAAAAAATAATTTTACAACGTAATCTCACCTTGTTTATAAGAAGTAGACATATAAATAGGCCTCGTAGGACCCCTTTTAATGGTTGCGAAAAGACCATCAGATCCCTGAAATAGATGTATACCTTTATAGAACTTAAATAATTTGGTTCTATAAGCAACATTTAGGCTATGTATGAAGTTATAGTTGCAAACCAATAAACAATTTACTCTAAAAAATTAATTTATTCAATCTTAAATGCTTCATTCTATTCGTATAGAAAAAAAACTACAAAATTGTGTGCATTTACTCAGAATGTCTAAAAAGTATGAAAATGGTAAAATATATTTAGAAAAATACATTTAATTTTAAATCTAAAATAAATATGAGTGAAATATTTTCAAAACAAACATTCGATGACACTGAACCCCACTCCACAACCTGAAGTCGGTACTCAGGCGAAAAGAATCTAGTTTTATTAGATTGTTTTTCTCAAAATATTAAATACTAAAATATTTTTTTTAAAATTTGAATTCATATAATATGTACTTCTTTTAATTTTACGAACACATCATCATCTGAGCAATCAGAATGCTAGAACCTATAAGTCAAATCCGGTACTTTTTTGTACTCCGGTGTATAAAAAAATGGAGCTCCTTATTGAAGAGTTTGAATTACTTTCTCTCCCACAATCCCAAAAACGAGGTTGGGGGTTTGAGTCTATCATGCATCTTTTTAAAATATTTCACTTTTGTATTTTTAGAATTTTGAACCGATGCGTATTACTTAAGGTATTTCATAGCTTTCATATTTTTTGAACACCCTGAACAATTAAAGAATGTTTTCAACAAGGCTTGTGATGTGTTTCATCTTCAATCAACTTATCTTCCCACTTATTTCAAAGGAATAATAACTAGTATCTTTGCTAATTTTTAAACCACGCGGAAGGAATCGTATCAAATACACAGTAAAAATAGTCATCACTTTTTATATATTTTTTTTACATTTAATTTGTTTTTACTATCTCAAAATAACAAACTTTGTAAACGACTTAAAATATTATAAGCTATATATTATCTAAAATATGAATATTTCATGTTTAAAATGCTAATTTCTTAATAATTATTGAAAACATTGACAGCAGAGTAAAAATTAGTTATCAGACTTTGTTATTGATTATTAAAGGTTATATTAGCAAAGAATCACAAAATCAATTGCAAGGGTTGCTTAAAGAAAAGTTTGTTGTTCTTATTTTATAGCAGCAATAGGATTTTGAATGACTTGAACTTAATTTTTTTTAAAATTAATAAGATATAAATATTTACCTGTCTCGTGGAAGTATCGTTACAAGTATAAGGCTCAGCATAGTCCGTTTTACCTGCAAATATTAGAATAGATGAAACAATGATAACATATAAACTAAAAATATATAAGACTATTTGAAAATAATTTAAAATAATTGCATTTTGTCAAGAACTTTCCAAAACTGTGCTTTTAATATGCAGAATAAAATGTAATGAGTATATAGTTAAATGAACTATGTACAATCATTAATATTTGTTTATATTTAAGATTCGTATTGAAGGAGACGAGAAAAAGTAGCCACAACCAATATTTCTCTCCAAACAAAAAAAAGACGCATTTTACATCCTACGTTTATTTTTCTTAGAAATATTTTTTTTTAAATATGTTTCATTTATGTCCTGGTTTAAAAAACTAAAGAAATAATTGTTTCGTATACATTTTAATGAGGTGAATATTTATCAAAAGCTGAAAATAGAAAAGGCAGATGTTACATAATAGAAGAAGAGGAGACATTGATTATTTTTAAATCTAAGAAAGTATCTAAAATAAACTTGAGGGAAATGAATTAGATTTCTAAAAGTTTTATTTTTGGTGTAAAAGCTTTCTTCTATATTAAAATAGAAGTGAAACAAACCAGCTTCGCAATTCTTTAAATTCTAAGCTCCCACCGCAATTGATCCGATTAAGATGGTTATTGCTCTCTTCCTCTTAGAGTTTATTAAATTTTGTCTTGTTCTTTCTTGTGTTTTAAATAAAGTTTAAGTGGATGATTTAGAAGACGTAACTTTTAGAATGATTTTTATGAAGAGTTTAGGTTTGACAATTAATTGCATTTGCAATGCGTTACACTTTAATTTTGAAAATGTTTAAAGGAAGCAAAATTAAAACTACCTCTTGAATTTTGTTCTTGTTCGGAATTGACATAAAATATTTAAATAAAATTACTGTACTAGTACAAAGAATTTTAACTGAAATACTTTGAATGAGAGAGGGAGAGAGAATTTAAACAAACTTAAATTTTGAAAAGAACATTCAGTTTTTGTCATAGAAATAAACTGGCAAAACAATATTTAAAATACAATGAAAAGGTTTCATATTGCTAAAAATAAGAACTCAAATTTTAATTTTATGGTTTTGTAAAATTTAATAAATCAGAAAAAATTCTATTGATTTTATTCAAATAACGCGTTTTTTCAACTAAAATTTTAAATTGTCAACTAGAATTTTTAAAATTTTTAAACAATCAGGATACATAACACTTCAAAATTTTTTCGACTTCTATTAAATAAAAAAAAAATATCTTCAGTGAAAAAATTGGGTAAATAATTTTAATATTTGTGCCCAAAATTACCTTGTATGACTCCTTATTTTTCAAATTTTGTAGTTATTTATTATTTTGAAGTTAGAAAAATAATATTAAAATAGGAACACAAAACACAATTGGTCAAACCCAAAGGATGCATTAAATTGTAAAGCATGAGGAAATAAATTAAAATGAAAACTATCGAAATATTGAAACAATTGCGTTTTCTTTCGTTGTATTTAACTTTATCTTTTATTTAGTATTTTGTAAGAGATATTATTTTCAGTCTTGTTGCTGAAATCATACTCTAGAATTATATTCTATAGAATATTCATTCAAAAGTGTATTTGCCTCTCAGTAAACTGATCGGTAAGACACAGTAAACGGCAGATCACCGAAGTCAAGCTTTACTGGCTGCCGTCAGTGAATGGCTGCCGATCAGCCTACGAAGGAACCGAGGGAACGCGGTATCGTTCTCGATAAAATGCTCAACTTCGCATGAGGGATGTCGGGCTGTCGAAACGGACGCAGCCACTCCGTCAACAGAGGATCAATTTTTTTGTCGTCACCGCTTCATTCTCAGGGATGTTACCCAGACCGTCGCCAATAGCTCATTGTGCAGCTCTAGTGATATGCAAATGCGTTACTACTACTAAACTTTATTTAAAAGGTTTCATTGTGTTCTCCATCAAATTTTAAGATCTACTAAAGTAAATTATATTTCCGTGATATAATCAGAAACGCAGTCAATTAAAGAAGTCAAACCTCGACAAATTTGAAATCACCACCTCTAACGAGAATAATCAGAGTTTACTATCGCCTGAACATTTTCATCTACCGTCTGAATTAGGAAAAAGTAATAGTAATCAGTTTTGGTCTGGAGTTCAATCTGCACAGCATCCTAAAAATGTACAATAGTTGTTGTTGCTTATCCCCTTAATCTGACATGTGTCAGATAAGCTCCAGGACACCTCTGACAGCAAGAAAATCGGCACTAAAAAGGGTATCTGATGCAAGATCCACCTTAGAAAGTCCAAGGCACACCAGAATAGGTTCCGGCGAAAATGGTTGAACACAGCATTTTTTGCAAGTAGGGAAGATCTTCCTGCCCGCCCTCAAAAGTAAGGCACTTAAGATGGCTACTTGCAAATTGGGCCAAAGCAGTCTGGGTTCTCCGGTCGCATTTTATGTCCAGCAAGGTACCAGGACATGTGTTATGATATCAGTGGTGTGATACCAGTATGGTATCAGTGGTGTGCTATGATTCCAGTGGTGGGATACCAGTGCGCATACTAGTGGTATGAGTTACAATAAATAAAGCTTGGATCTTTTAATGAAACAGAGTTCCCAATAAGAAAGTGAAGAGCCAGTGATTGTTTTGCCTTCACTTCCTTTTTTTCAACTTTATACAATTGTATTATTATCATACCTACCAGGACAGGAGTAATGAGAAAATTTTGCCGTCTTGGGTGGTAACTGCTTAGATATATCGTTCATCATAAGTGAATCTGTACAAGGTTTTCGGTTGTCGCATTCTGTAAAAGAAAACAAAAGATTTTTTTAAAAATAATAAGAAACTTTTTTCTAATCTAATATACGAATGTTTTAAATATTTCTGCAAGATCAAGTAATATATAAAACCATATTAGTAAAACTAATTTGATATTATGGAAAAATTGATTTATACTTTTTTCAAAATGAGTTGAATATGTAAGTGTAACGATACTCAAATAAATAGAATATTGTTTACGAAAAAATTAGCAAAATTCATTCAATGGAATTCACATTTTTTATGTCACCTGCAACTTTGTACAACTTTGTAATTACTTATGCAACTAAATATCTTATTAAAATTTTTAACTAAGAGATATAACATTTATACACTGTGTTCAATAAAATCTAAATTCTTTCATCAAATTAAAGCTTTTTTGAATTATTTTTATAAGTACTATACATTTATTTCTTAATATTATATGTTTTTTTGATCACGGGGAAATCAATTTATAAGGGAGTTAGATTATCGTTATTTATTCAAAGATATAACGTTTACCAATAAATTAAATGTTTTTAATAAAATGGCTAATAAATACAAAAAACGTAGCTTTCTTTCAGAAGTAAAGGAGTGCTTATCTTTTTTCCGATTAAATTCATTCATCTCACAGGAAGAAGACAATTAACTATAAGAAAATCAACACTTTAGAAAATTCGATTGGGCTCATTGTATTAAAAGAACATATGTGGAATTTTTAATTTCATTAATACACCAAAAGAATATCATTATAGTGAGAACATTATATCACCTTCAAGTAATCTTCGAAGTCGGAAACATTAAAAGAATGGATAGATGCAGCTTTTAATTTCCAGGATTGATCTCATAACTCCAAAAATATTTCATGCATATTACGTACTCAATGAATATATTTCGAAGGAAGCTAATACCGCCTGCTGTTATAGATTAGAAAAAAGAGAAAAAAACGTATTTCACTTGAGGGTTGCACTGATCCAGTTTTTTCAATAGCAAGGCAGTATACTTGGATGCAAATATTTCAGTAAAAGCGTTTAATGTCCAAGTTTAATTTTTTAAAATTTTTTATATCATTTCAATATTGAGGTTTTCTTAATGACTTTGATTCTTAAACCTCGTTCATTTTTATTCAATTCTTTTGATTTCAGAATTAGGTGATATGAATGCTTCCCCATACTTTTCAGACAAGTCTTTTGCAGACTCACTCTCTTTTTAAAACTAAAAAATTCACTAAAGGAAGAAGGGTTATGAAGTCATTTACATGTTGAGTGCCACGTCAAATCACAGTTGACAGTTACTAAACTTTCCATTTAGGATCCGTTAGTCGACTGTGACTGATAGTGAAAAAATATGATATAAAACTAAAAAAATTCACTCTGTCTTAATTAATTACTGAAATTTACTTAATTTTCACTTATTACAAATCAAATTTTTAATAATTTCTATCCGTTACTAGTGTATTTCACATTGCTATGTCACAATACGAACGCTTTAAGCAGTGTGGGTAGCTTGATGGTCATTTTCATAAAAATACACGTAAAGAAAGATTAGAGTTGAAGAGAGCCTAACCAAAGAAGGACTCTCTCCTACAGAATTATATTTCGGCCTGTGTGAGGGGTGACTTTGAAACATATCTTTAATGCACACTATTTTCAGGAGTTATCAGATCATCCCTGTAAATGAATAGACGCAACACGTAAAGCTTATGGAGGGTTACCATGATGAGCTCGGCGATCTTGTGAGTGCTTTCTGAAACAGATCACAATGGCGAACAGAAGAACCAGCATAACGAGTGAGCTGACGACTGCGGGAACGACCAGAGCTACATTTTTGTAGAAGGGCATGTCCGTTTCTCTTTTCCCAAAAGCAGGAGAAGATGTTGGCGCTGAGAAGAAGAATACATTTGATAAGTTTTCTTTATTGAAATTTAAAAATAAAACAACACATTTCTTTCACTAAACAAATGTTATCTACACAGAGCTTATGGTATCACGAGTCCGTCAGTTTTCGTGAGAATACAATTTTGAGTTCACGTAACAACATTTTGAATTACAAAAATGAGTCAAGGTATTGAATCTCATGCAACAGGAATTACTTGAATAAATGACAAGAAGAATGTAGTTAAATAAACAATTTTGGGGAAAGGGGTACATAAAATATTTCAGTTCAACAGTAATGTATAAATAACAAAAAAAGAAAAAAATTGTATATTCATCTTTTTTTTTTAATTGGTAATTTTAAGATAAGTTCAGAGGTTTTTGTTGCTGTTAAAAATTTATCCAAAGCCATCTAAAATAGTTTAAGCTGATTTATTTAATGAGATATTTAAACGTTATTTCGATTGATTATACAATTGGACTCACTTAATTTATTTTTTTTAAAGAATTTTGTAATAAAGAAAGAAGGAAAAGAAAGAGAGTAAAGTGTCAAATGGAGGTAAATATTACAGTTTTCAGAATTTTGTAATTATTTTTTTGTTAATTAATTAATTTTTTAATTAATTAATTAATTTTTTAATTAAATAATTAATGTTTTAATTAATTAATAAATTTTTTAATTAATTAATTAATTAATTTTTTTTTAATTAATTAATTATTCTTAATTAATTTTTTAATTATTTTTTAATTCAATTAGTTAGAACCTCAAAATACTTAAAAACACGTGCTTTAAATATTTTTTTCATTTTATTTAACAATTCAAGCAGTGAGAAAAGAATGAAACAAAGTAAATTTATAATTTATTTATAATTAATTACTTATAGATTTCTAATTTCCTTGAAAGAAACATGGAATCGAATTTAAATTGCACCTTGAACTGTATATATTTGTGAAAATAAACTTTTTAGTATCACTATTTTTAATTACGCTAACTTCGAAGAGAAATAAAAAATACAAACTCAATTTAGAAAAAAAAAAATGAATTTTTGTTCAAGATAGCATGATCAAATTCATACGATTTTCTTTAAGTTTTGAATCGAGAAAATTGTTATGAATTGAAAAACTGAATAAAAGGATTCATACTTTACCTAATGCTGATAAAGGAAGTGTCCTGATTGCGTATTCTCCCTGCGTAAGACCAGCGTCACTATGAGCAATCACCATCACATCGTAGTCACGATCCGGTGCCAAATGACGCAATAGGTAAGTCTCTCTGGGCATCTCTAATTTTTCTGTGGAAAGTATCCACTGGCTTTGGTATTTGGGACGATACTGGACCATGAAGTGCTTGATGGGACACCCGCTGATCTTCCACGCAGACATGATGAGTGTGACAGAGGTCGCATTCGGTACTATGAAAGCTGATTCATGTGGAGACATCGGGGCTGAAATAAGATAAGTCGATTCATTAATTAAGATCTACCACAAGTATCAACTCACCAAAGAAATTTAGCTAAATAACGTGGGATTAGCAAAAAATTATTCATTTTAAAAAACATAATTCTGACATACCAGCTGAAAACTTTTTCGTACATTTTTATTTGTTAAATGTTTTTTTCATGGCAGGCACTGAAATCATCTTTCTTCGCCAAGGATGGAGCCGGAAATGCTGCTCATTTTGCCTGGTAAGTACCTTGCAACTAGAGTCACTGAGACTAGCAACATTACTCAAGTCACACTGCAACAGACTCATTAGGTAGGCCACATTCACTCATCACACACAACAGAGGACAACACAGAGAAAGAAACATCCATGCCCTGAGCGGGATTCGAACCCGCAGCTATTGGCTTCGTATTCAGGCAAGCTAACCACTCTCCCATCAGGCCGCCAACTTTTCCGTATCGTACTTTTTCGAGTATCTTAGCGCACAAAACGGTAGCAACTACATTTACAGCAAAGTGGTGTTAAGTTTACTGTTCCACAACACTAAGAATGTTCTTTTGCAATACATGGTTGGCAAACACCACCATTTTTAGCATTTTGTAGCACTAACACTTATAATTGCAATAAATTAAGGTACACATAAGAATCAGTAAAGTTATTTATACAATACAAACTAAGAATCATCAGTTTATGATGCATGTGCACAATAATTCTTAAAATAAAATTGGTTCGCATAGAAAATGTACGCGTAGCACAGAGAGAACATAAAGATGAAGCCGAGAGAACAGAAAAGAACCAAATAGAAATTTTACATGATTAAATCTTTTCATACAATTAACAGATTAATATTATTATCCTTATGACACAACTAAAAGCCTTCATACATATTTCAAAAGGACAATTTTGTTTTGGTTGAGATTTCCACTAACTTGAAGTCAAATCATTCTCGGCTGTAAAGCACTTGCTAGCGATCTTCAAAGCTCAATAATATCTGTGTTTGGAAGTGAAAATAATTCTCGTTTGGAGTAAGCTCATTACATTTGATGCGTTTAGATTCAAACGTTTTCATTTTTTAAAAATTTCCTTAGAATTATCACCTTATATATATGAAATAGATATAAGGTGATTATATATATCACTATATGTGAAAGTTCAATTTAGTGTTAATCTGAAATAACATATTTCTTCACAATTTTTTTTAAAAGTTTGTTAACATCATCGGAGGGATATTAAACAACAGTTTTCGCAGTGCAGCTATTAAATTTATAATTCAGTGATCGTCACCAATAAAATTATTGGAAAATAAAATCACTTTTAAAAATCAGGTATCAAGACCGAAATCATTTCAATATCAAAACATGCCATTATTTAATAAAATAACTTGATGAATGCGCGTTCTACGTACGGGGTGAATAAAGAAAAAGAAAAGAAAAGTATCAATAAATCAGTACTGAACAGGAGTACTAAATCACGTGCAAGATTGAAAGGAATATAGTGACACAATTAATACAGTTAAAATAGTTAATTCATTTATTTATTAATTCATTTATTTATTGGTATTTGGTGGTTTCACACATTTTAATTAAACACAATGCGTTTCATGTAGTTCATCTTATCAGAATAATAATTAACTGTAATCAATATCACTTGGCATGATGCAATTTTTTGCTGTCAACTCATTTTAGTCAAAATTCATCTCTATCAAGCAATTTTTTCAGGTACTTATCTATTTCGAGGGGCTGCAAGATACCTATTTCCACAGTATTACCATTAAAATTGATGAGTTTTGGTGCAGTTATAAAAATGATCAAACGTATAAAAAAAAGCTATGAACCCATATTAATATATTTCGTATCCAATTCATATCCTTCAATATTTGAGTTTTGTGTGAAATACATTTATCCGTGGCAGCAAATTAAAGCCCGAAAATTAAAAATACAAATAGAATTCTTACAATAAGGAGTTAAGAGCATATAACCATTAATTTGATCTTTAATATACTATTTAGAATATTCATAAATAGTGATGAAAAAAATTCTTTTTTTTAAATTCTGTTTCATTAAAGTTAATAAGCTGTATATGCTACCAATGAAAAAATATTTTCTAAAACTACGAAAAATTCACAGTAGAGTTCCTTATTAAAGCTGCATCAATTACCATAATAGCAGTAGTAAGTATTACCAAAAGTAATTAAGCGTCATCTGCATATTGCGATTTTCTACGGTTTTCCTAAACAAATAAGTACATTTTCAACATTAAATTTGCTTTTTAGTCGTAGCTTAATTTTTATTTAAATTAATGCATATTACTAATATTAATTAATAATCATCTGCATTAATAATGGAATGGGAATTTTTTATTGCTCCTTTAAGAAAATAAGTACTCTTTTTTTAACTAACTAGACTTTTCGAAACAGAGTTTATTTATTTTATTTCAATTTATTTATTTTATTTCATTATACCAATATTAATTAAGCATTGGCGTCAATAGTTATATGACGATTTTCCGTGCTTCCTTTAAGTAACTGAGTATCGTTTCTTCATTAATTTTTCTTTTTTTTATAAAGTTTATTTTTTATTTCAATACATACATATGATTTAAATAAATTAAGTATAATTGGCTTCAATAGTAGTTTGGAGATTTTTTATATTTCTCCTAAACAAATTTATAAATTTTTATTATTAGTTTTGCTTTTAATTTTCCGAATACAATTTTTGATTAAATTTTGTTTATTATGAGTTAATAAGTTTGATTGAAACACATTTTCAAAGTTTAATTATGAACAAAATAAACATGTAACTTCAGACAATATTGTGACGTAGCTCATCTTAGCTATCACATTCAAATTAATCCTTTAGTTTACTTGATAAAACGAAAAGAAAAATAAAGAAAGAACGTGTGATAAACTCCTTCTTTGACATAATTTATCTGTAAGCTGGCAAAAATCGCTAATGTTATCTTTAAAATATTTGAAAAAAAAATCGTTTTTGAATTAATTTAAATAAATTTCCAACGCTTGATTAATGAGAAAATTTAATTTTTCAAACTGCTCTACCATACAGACTAATTTGAAATTTTGAAATAATTTTACTATCGGGGACTGAATTTTCCAATTTGAACCACTGTTCAAATTTCATAGCTCTAACGATTCTGGAGTAATAAAAAGGACACATACAAATTCTTCATTATATTATTACATTTTATAGCCTGTTTGTAAAATCAAATTTGTGTTGTGCACATATTTAGTGTGCTAACGGTTCTGAAGTAACAAGAGCTCTAAAGGTTCTGGAGTAATAAGAAGAGCGCACAAATTGTTCATTTTATCATTATAGGCTATAGCCTATTTGTAAAATCAAATTTGTGCAGTACACATATTTAATATACTAACGGTTCAGAAGTAATAAGAACATAATAAGAGCTCTATCGGTTCTGGAGTAATAAGAAGGACACTCAAATTCTTGATTTTATTATTATAGGTTATAGCCTCTTATAAAAAAAATGTGCGTAGCATACAGATTTAAAATACTATAACACTCCGTTTTTTTTGTCCAAATAATTAGAATATTCTAATTTTTTTAAAGTTTTGAAAGCATATATCAATACAAAATTTTATTTTGTCCCCTACGAACAAAAAGTACAAAGATTGCACGATTTATGGAAATTAAAGAGTTAAAAAATATGAAACAAGGAGTGTAAAAGAATCCTGCTTATGAATTGAGTGATGTTATATTTAATAATCACGCCTTCAATATTCAATCAGTGTAGTGGTCAGAAAAAATACTTTAAAATGAACATCACAGCAAAAAAAAAAAAAAAAAAAAGGAAATTAGAGAGTTTTAAAAACTTTCATAAACTGTCAAACCTTGTTGCATCTTCAGTTTTAAATTTTGCTAATCAAACTAACGTGCTAACATTGTAAAAACTTCGGTAAATTTAAATATATAGCTCATGTTTAATTAAAATGTCAAATTTAAACTCAGCAAATATAAATGCAAACTTATTTATCTTTTAGTGTTTTATTAAACTTAACAATCTCCCTCAGGGCCGAAACTCGAAATGACAAAAGAAAGCAACGAGACAAACACTTTAAATTATGATTAAAAAGAGATTCAACCTACTGTGGAAGAGGAACAAGCTTGAAGAAGAGTGATAAAAACAGGTATGAAGAGGTTGGGTGGGAGAAGTAGGAGTTAAACTAAAACAAACGTCTAAATATAAGAAAGGAATGGGATACTAACAAGATTACTAACTAAATTATTATAATTTTGCAGAATATGGAATCATTCCAAGGAGTCAAGATTGGTAAATGAGGATCAGTGTTGACTGATTTTAGCCGAAAAAAACTCAAACCTATAATTAGAATTCTCTGAATTTGGATAGGGGAGAGTCGGGTAGCCCCGCTCACTTAAGGAGTATTGCTTATATTTCTGTATAATACTGAGTAATAATCAACATTTTTGTATGTTTCTATTGTTTTATCATCTAATTAAATAATGCAAAAAGAATAAACCAAAAAAAGAATAGTTAAACTTAAAAAAATAGAAATTTAAAAAAACATGTTTTTCAGCTCTTTTCAAAATGTGTCGGGTAGCCCCGCCCAGTTACAAAAATTATGTTTTTTGGCTATTTTTTCAGGTGTAAATGAGAATGACCAATGTATTGACAATAGATAAACCTCATTTATCATTTTTATCACAAAATTATTTTATTTATTACATATTTATATACTTTTAGTGAATTCTATCATTTAATAACAACAAATGTCATACTTTTTATCATTATTAATGTATATTAATATATTATAATATTAATATATATTTATATTAAATATTTAACGAAAATAATTTAATTTAAGTAACAATAATTAATAACAATAGTTGTTTTTCAATATAAACTTATTTGGTTGATCTCTTCTTATAAACTTAATATAAAATACTTCTTATAAAATTACAATTTCACTTTGTATTTTGATTGCATTCAAATGCTTCTGTAGATTGATTCGTTCACAAATAAGTGAAAATAAATAAGTAAGCAAATAGCTTGTCATAATATTTATGATTTCTTGATATTAAATTTGATTTGGATATATCAATTAAATTTCAAAAATATTTAATTTTTCATTTTTAAATATATAAATTTATGTTTCATATAACATTAAGACATATATTTGTTGTTAAAAATGCATATAACATTCAAATTTGAAGCAATAAAATAATAATCTTTGCAACCGTACATTTATCAACGAAATAAAATTGGGCGGTGATACCAGACATTCATGTAAGCGGGGCTACCCGAAATCCAATTTTTTTGTAAATTTGTAATTACTCGAACAATTTTTCGCATATAAACTTCTTTCTTCGTGCAAATTAAACTTAAGACTACATACTTTTATGCTGTATGTATAGAAAAAATTATTTTTTTAGTATTAAAATGAAGTTTAATCGAAACATTCAACCAATTTTTCTTAATTTCATGACTACTGTATTCAACATATTTTCAAAACTATTGTTTACCATGTTACCAGCTGCATAAATACTTGAAACTTTGAAAATAATATTTTTTTAATATAACAATTAATGTCCGATGGCCCATTGACTTGAAAAAATATTCTATACATATGAAATTGACAGTGGGCTGGGGTACCCGCTGGGCGGGGCTACCCGACTCTCCCCTATTCCTTCCGATTTTCGGATAATAAGGTAAAACAATCATATTGGTCGAGAATCTGATGCCTCATTATTCAGCCCCCGTATTGATAAGATTTTAAGTTTCATGTGATATTTTCTTCCTTGTAAATTTAAGATACTTTAAGGAAAATAATACTGATTTTAATAACTGGATTTATTTTCAAATTTATTGCTAGTGTGGGCTTATGTATATTAGACAAACTAAACCTTCCCTTTAACTTCGAATGGAAACAAGAAAGATATGAAAAAATGAAAAACTTCCATCACCCACCATAATTGGAAATATAATAATTAGTTTGAGTTTTCTCTAACTAGAATGAGTTAACACTGCTCTTCATCTACTAATCTTGACTTCTTGGAATGATTTAAAACTTTGAAAAATTTAAATAATTAAGTTAAAAACCTCCCTAGTATCCCACTTTTCTTAATATCAGGAAATTATTATAATTTTATTTTATTTCCTGCACCCTGTGGTTACAATCACCCCCCTGCTTGCTATCTCCCTAATTTTATTATCTTGTTCATTTTGTTTTTCTTCCCCTATTGATTAAGCCTTACTTTGTTCCTTATTGCAACGTGATTGTCTCTTGCTTTATCCTGTCATTTTGTGTCTGAACACTGAGGAAAGTTCTTGCTCTATAAAACCAAAACTACTGCATGTCCTTATACATACGGGTAATTAAGGGTCTTTATTTTCCATAAATGTCAAGCAAAGAAAGGATCTTACCTGCTCCTTCTGTCCTAGCAAATACTGGAGTGCTTGGTTCCCCCGTTCCTAGGCTGTTGGATGCGGTCATATAAAGTTGGTATCTGGTACCGCACTTTAAATTGTGTATAGTGTACCGTTCTTTTTTACTTCCGAGTTTGTCTACTTTCCACTCTTCCTCATCACTTTTGTAATGAATGTTGTACTCTGAAACAAAGTAGAATTCTAAGATTTCCAACATTATTCAACAGTTACACATCTTAATTCACTTTTGATTTTAATATCTTTTTTAAAACAATTTTATCACTTGTATTGCAATCAGGTGCATTTGCAATTTTTTAATTTACGATGAATATGATATAAACATTTCGGCTAAATTTTATTCCACACCATTTTTTCCTATTTTAAAAATCAGTATTTAAAATAAAAAGTATAACAGTATAAAATGAATTTCACATTCAGAGTTCTACTTATAAAGTCGTCAAGTAATTTATACATAATTTTCCTTTTTTTAGCTATATATATATATATCTAAAATTACACATATTCATAAGATGATGTTCCATGTTAAATGTAATAGGGAGACTTCTCTGTTTTACGTACCATCCCGTAAGCAAGTTTTGAAGTAAGTGAGTATGCTAACTTTTTTTTCTCGATCCAGTGTATAAACACATTTTGTTTAAAGCTACAATAATGCTTTTGATGGTGTTACCTTTAACAGCTGTTGAAAGATATTGGAAAAATAGTCTGATGAAGTACACTGGCAATAGAATTGTTGAAAAGAAGGGAAAATTTTGGGAAATTGGTAAGTATTGGGTAAGTATTCTAAATGTGCAGTCTTTACCGAATATCTATGATGATTTCGTAAATTATTTTTATTGTTAAAGAGACCAAAAAATTTTATATTCGAAGAAACACCCAACAAAACATATTTCAAATTCAAAAGTTGGAACTTTTTTCTCAAAGTTGTAATTTTATAGTTATGAATTATGTTACGTTGACTTCAAACAGCCAAACATACAAATTAACAGATAGAGTAAATGTAACATTACCATTACTTTGTAACAATGGATCTGTTTTACATTTAAAAGCTCTAAAAGCTCAAATAATAGTGTTTGGATGTAAAATAAATTAGTTAGCAAGAGAACACAAAATACAACATCATCTCGATGAACGGCCCAAACGTTGAGTTAAATTACCGTTGATTTGTGTGCACTGCTTTGGATTGCAGAATAAATGTTGAAGAATCATTCTCCAAAATTTCCCTTTATTGATTTTGCAGATTTATTATAATTTAAGACGTTTGTTTATGAGGTTTTCGCAAACTTCATATTTCATATTATACGAATCGATTTGTTATTAAAATTGAAATACCTGCTAAAAAAATAAAGTTTGAGGACAATATAAATCACTCGAGAAAAAAAGCGATTTCAGTTAGTTCGACTGCATACAAACTGCGTTCTACATCGAATTCGAAATATCACTTCTGCCTTCCAGATTGTGCAATTGGTGTAATAAAACTAATGTCTTCATTTCCATTTTTTATCGCTTGAGGAGGGAGGAGGGAACATTTTAAAAGCAGCAGAGTCAACGACGACCTTTTTTTAAACTTTAAAAATGAAACTTAAGTTGATATATACTTTATGAAAATAATAAAATTAATATGAGAAAAAATTTACGATGATAATATTAGATTGAACACAATGTTTACAGTCCTCTATTTTTGTTTTAATATTTACTGCAATATAAATATTTAATGCCTTGATAAAATTCAGTTTTTATTTTAATTATTATTTAACGGTTCTAAAATATTTTATTGGGTGCGATGGAAAATGGGAAAGATGTTATTAGCATATATTTTAGAAAAAAAGCGAATTTTTACATTTTATTGCATTTTGAGAACGCATAAAAGTAAAATTATGAATAAAAAGCGGCAATTCTGATATTAAAAAATCAAGGAAAGGATATTCAATTGAATTTTTTTTTTTGGATTTCATGTTAAAATTTTATTAAAGTTGTGACATTTTTTCCCTTCATCGTCCTCCGTTGAAGTGAAATTAATGACAAAATTAAATGTGAAAATTAAACAAAAATTAATAAGGAAAAGAATACTTGTATTAGGGATGCAGGGAGATTGAACAAAAAACAAAATAGGTGGTTCAGAAATTTGAAAATATTTTGACTTCAATTTATTTAAGAGAATAAGAAGAAACTTCCTAATATTAACAAGAGACGTAGATCAATAACTTTTCAAGAATGCGATCGACGTAAGCTTAAGTTTTAACATAGGGACGAAAGAGAACAAGGAAGACTCATGTTGACATGGAAAATAAATGGTGGGAAATGAGAGGAACTAGGAAGGATGAGCCTGCTTATCCGGAATGATATCTGCTGCAATTGACCGGTAGGGATGCTGAATTAAGCTGAAAGCCTTTTATGCTATTGCAGTGTAAAAAATTCCGGATCAAATTACAACAAAAAATACTGGCACCTTAAGTATAGCATCTGTAAAATCATTTTAACATAAAATTCATTTTCATCCTAAAATTTTATACCGCAATTTTTATAGTAATATTTGATGCAAAATCTGTAAATTACTGTAATAAAAAAATATTATAAAAAATGTACGATATATCAGATTTTCTGTTTCGTAAAACGTAACGGCAGAAAAAGATTTTTCGGTAAAAAGTGCTGTCCATATAAATGCCGATAATTTTTTCCGTAATTTGATTTATAATTTTCTACAGTGTAGAGACGAAGAGGGTATATCAATTATATTTTTAGTATGAAAAAGCTAGTTTAGATTTGAATAAGTCTTTGAACAAGAGTTAACATTTTTCTGATTCATCTGGCAGTGTGATTTAAAATTATCTTATTAAATTAAAATACCTTAAATTAATAAAATAGTTCAGCTGCATGTGCAAAATAAAAAGCGAACACTCTGATTGAAGTGTCAACTACTGTTGATATTTCAAGCTATGAAATCAGTTACAAAAACGTTCTTTCGCTGAACAAACTGCCCCGTTTTCAGCAAAATTTGTATTTTCGATTGGCAGAGCATAAAGTTTTCCGAGAACTGGAAAATTTACTTCCAAACAGCTAAGGTTGAAAGTGGTTAGTGAATGTAATTTTTTTGCGTATTTCGCCTAATGTCCGGAACTAATAAAGTGAATTAAAATATTTTTACATCATTTTGATACACTTATTTATATAAAGAAGAAATATAAAAAATTATTTTTTTTAATTATTTAAAATTTTTTTTTTAAAATTTGAATTACTAATGGTCAAAAGATTTTTCAATTAAAATGTATAAACATTTTTACATCAATTTATTCTACGTAATTTTAAATAAAATCAATTCCAAATTTAAAGGGAATCTGCCGAATAATTCCCGAGGATTCTTTGTGCTATTAAAAATGCAAAACACGAAAGTAACAGAAATGTTTCAAAACTTTTGACGTCTCTACTGAGTAACCTATTAAAACTGTATTTTCCAGATTGCGGCAAACCCCAACATAATGCAAGGGTACGATTCAAGTACTTTTGCAAAAAATTAGTTTATACTGAAAAATTACGTTTCTTTGTCCTATTTCATTATCTTGTCTTACTTCATTATCATTATCGTTCTTAAAGTATCACTTTCGCAAACTATTTAGCATATTTAAAGTTAATTTCTTTCTTCATTAAAATTGCATTATAATGAGCTTAAATCAAACCATTAGATGAAAAATGAGTAAGGTGCTCTCTCTATCTTTAGTTTTCGCACCGTACATTATTCAGCAGTCGACATATGTTTATTGTTATATAATTGTATTCCGCTTAAAATAAAGTTAGTCCAATTCTATCCCTAAATTATTCTCCACACATCTAAGTTCAATAGCAACTTTTGTAGACAAAAAACATACATTTGAACAGCGAAATTCTAAAATCTCTTTATGTTTATTTTAAAAGGAAACAGTATGAAGAAAAAATAAATAATTAGCAAGTGAACTTGGTTTTCTTTTTTTTCTTCTCTATTTTTGCTTTACGAAACTTTTACTTTTTGCTACGTTAAAAGAGAGAATGATACCGTCATTCGGGGCTACTTTGTGCAAATTCGAATTTGGCATTTTTCAAGTGCTGCTATTCAGTATTATGTTTATTTCAAGTTAAAAATGTGTGGAATTTGAAGATAGAAGTCTCTTCTATTACTACAAATATTTTTTCGAATTTTAAAACAATCTCAGAGTGTGTTTCGTTCATCCAATGTCAACAATTTTCCGAGGACGTCGGATGTCGAAAAGTGTGCGTGGAAACTTTAGCTGTGAAATGCAAAGATGTTGATAAAACAACTGTCGTAAGTGCAAAATTTTTTATTTATACATTATTAAACAATTATATCATGTTAGAGTTAAAAAAAATTTAAAATTAATAACAAATAAACGGAAAATGAAAAAAAATGCACTGTGGGGCTACTTTTTGCAGAGTTTCATTCGTTTTTTTTTTCGACAGAAAAATTGTCACACGTTATAAAAAAAAATACCTCGAACGAGAAATTACCTTGATTACACTTTAGAAAAGCTGCAACAATGTTTGCAAGCAGTTGCTGGTGGTATGTCGATTGCAGAAGCTTCTCGGAAGTATTCTTCTAATGAATTAATCAAACGATTTAACACATAAAATATATTTTATAGGACATCAGGTGATTTTGACAGAAACTGAAGAGCAAGTTCTGTCGTGTTCATTCAAGCATGTTATGTTCAAATTTATCAATATTATAAATGTTAATGAATATGTAATAATTTTTATTTTTGAAATATCATCCATTTCAATGTTAAAAAAAAGTTTATGGTTTCCTTTTGTTTAAACTCAAATGTTTTGAAACAAACATTCTTTTTAAGAAAAAATTCTTCAAAAAAATGGTTTTTCAACGCTGAAAATTATTTTCAAACTAATATCTTTACATATCTTGATGTTTTTGTCTTTAAAAATGTCAACAATTAACTTTTTTAACAATTTTATATCAATATTTTACTATAAACATGATTATTAAACTGAATTCCTATCGCTGCACAAAGTAGCCCCATTTGGGGGCTACTTTGTGCAAGGTATGTTTTGACTCATTATTCGTAAATATTACATACAAATAATGCCAATATTGATCAAATTCACTCGTCTGAGTCCAGTTATGAATATAATATCAATAAATTTTACTGAAGTTTGAATTAACATAGTTTTTTCACATGTCAAAGTTCAAAAACTGCGAAGTCCTGCACAAAGTAGCCCCGAATGACGGTACTAAATACATATAAATATAAATTGAATATCAATTTTACATTTCACTTAAAACAATATCTTTAACTCATATTACGTATTTTGCTCAACAAGTTTGTCACACAAGAAATAGCATTTCTTAAGACTCTCATTCGAGAAGCGAAGTAAAATGGAAAATATGAATGTTATATTGTGACTCTAGATGTCATGTCTTGACATGCATTTCGTGATATCCTTACGCAGGTTGACTGTCAGTAACAAAAAATATATATATTCTGAATAATGTCAAGCCTTTCAGTTTCAGTTCACCTTTCACAGAAGGAAAATGACGCATTACCTTATTTGATATGTAATCCCGTCCCTGCTGCCAGCAGAAATATATAAAATATTTATTACTATAGATCTCGTTGCAAAGAAGAAATAAGAAAAGCTCGCACAGTTAGCAAATATTTTCCTTCCCTTTCGAAGGAATTTATTTTAAGGATAACAAAAATACTGACATTTGAATTATGACGTACAATATATGTTCCTCTTTTTACGCTGTCATAACCTTTTATATATATATATATATATATATATATATATTTATATATATATATATATATATATATATATATATATATATATATATATATATATATATATATATATATATATAAACTGTCAAATTTAAATGGATTTTAAAATGTAAAATTTATTAATTACAATTAAGGTATAAAAATTAATATGAAGCAATTTCCAAAACAATTTGTAGGAAAAAGTTTAAATGTATTGACCTGTTGTTCTGGGTAAATACGTACTAAGTAGCCTTTTGTTAGTTTTTTTACAGCATAATGAGCTATTTTTTTTAAATGTGTTTATGAATAAATAAGGGTTTTGGTCTAAAAAAATACCACCCTTTGATAAACGTTTTTGACTAAGTTTTTCAAATAATTTTTGTGCTTTTTGTTTATTTAAATAATGTATAAAGATCACCGCTTAGTATGTTTTTGTTACGTCAGTAAAAGAATTTTCTATTTAGCAGTTTTAAAAAAATTAAGCACTATTGGCAAGATTAATTCGACTGATTCTTCAGAAAATGGTGCATATGTTCTCAGAAGATTTAAATTTTTATAGCAAGTCTTCGTTGCTATCTATTTGGTTTTATTTTAATTGAATCGGTGCCATTTTGATCGCTAATAGTTTAGGTGAAAATTTCTTTCGCAGAACTGCTGCATAATGCTGAAGAGATTTTGCTGCAAACAACATTTCGTTGTTCCTAATTTTATTTTATTTTATTTTATAACCGTCGTTGAACAGTCGACCCAATTTTTATGGGCTTACGACTACTAATGTTCAACTCCGTAGCCTTGTAATTTTGAACCCAATCCAGAAGACAAGGGAACTCCTGGATCGAGTATTGGGAGAAATTGACCTTCGCGGAGGACTTTTTGCTGGAGCTAACTCGCATTTGCCTTATATAGAAAGGAAGACCACGAGAACCACCCACGGTTAGCCTGACGTCAAGGGGACTCTAACCCACGATCCGTCTACCACTGAGGATGTTTCACGTCAACACTGTGGTCGGGGAAAGCCGGATGCGGAATTCTCATCGACTGGGATTCGAACCCGGCTCGCCGCATTGGAAGGCGAACGCTCTATCTCCTGAGCCATCGCGGGTATTGTTCCTAATTTCACGAAAACATTTTTAAGCGTTAGCGTTAACATATTGTCACACGACATTAAAAATACGATAAATAATAAAAATAACAAACTTGAGGCACTATGAAATTTAGAATTTGGGAGATTTCATAAAATAATGTCCATTTTGGTCAGCAAATTCTTGAATTTTCAAATAGTGGTATTAGTTGATTGAAATTGGCGTTGTACGAATTTAGTTTTAAAAAAAAACAAAAAAAAACAAAAAACAAACAAACAAACAAGCAATTTAATGTTTAGCGTACTTATTACGAAGAGATGCCTGAAAAGTTATAACTTTAAGATACCCAGCCTTTACCCTGATGTGCGGAACTTAGCTCTGTATGATTATAATTAATGTTTAAGAAAGTAAGTGTGAAAATCGTTGTTTAGAGGTTAAATTACGGTTAAACATTGAAAAAGTGGTTTATTTCCTTGCTCATTTTCTTAATATGTTTCCAGAATAAAAATATCACTAACATTTTATTGAAATTGTATAAACTCTAATCGTCCTGCACAATATCTAGAAAATTTAAATCGAAATCAATATCAATAAAAAAAAATTTTCTTTACCCTTTTTTTTTGATTGGACACATATATTTACGCGATGTTTCATGCTGATAAAAAAATTCATCGGCACTTTTAACATCGGTTATTCATTGATGAGTTGATACGATCACAATAGGTGTTACCAGCATATTTAAAAGAATTGTTGTTGTTGTTCATTTACGTCGCACTAGAGCAGCACAATGGGCTATTGGCGACGGTCTGGGAAACATCTCTGAGGATGATCCGAAGACATGTCATCACAATTTTGATCCTCTGCAGAGGGGATAGCACCCCCGCTTTGGTAGCCCGACGACCTACACGCGAGATCGAGCACTTTACGGTAGAACAGTTTAACGAGGACCAGTACCGCACACCCTCGGTCCCTACGCTTGCTGATCCAAGTGGTCACCCACCCGCACACTGACCGCAGCCAGTGAGGCTTGACTTCGGTGATCTGCTGGGAGCAGTGTCTTAACGATCAGTCCACTGCGGGACATTTTAAAGAATATGTTGTATAAAAACACATTAAAATTTTTAAAAATATTCCTTAGCTCTAATTATGGAAATTATTACATTTAAAATTGTACAAAGTTAAAAAATATAATTCATAAAATAACACCCTAATTTTCTTTTTATATATTGATCGGATAATCATGTAATAACAACTAATCTTTGAGATTAGAAGGAGCATGTGTGGCCGAAGTATAAAGTTTCGTAATCAGATTCAAAACGAGTTATGATTCTCTGAATAAAATACCTGGTTTTCGACGTATTTGGAATTTTGACTATCAAAGATATTTCCTTTCCCTTAGTAGTCAGATTCCAAATCAGCTAACCATTTCCTCTCGGGAGAGTTTTAATCTAGAAAGTAGGTCCTAGTAGTTTAAACAAAAGAGCAGTTGAAAAATTAAACCTTACTGCGAATTTTCGCTTTTGTATATTTCGTCATCGTTCTTTAATTATTTGAGTGAATTAAAACTTTTTTGATTGCAAGTATGAATTTCATTATCTGAAGCCAAAATTTTCACGTGAAAAATTTATTATTTTATTATTTATTATTATTCATTATATTTATATTATAATTTATTATTTATTATGCATTTATTATTTTTGAATTTAAATAAGAATGGAGAAAAAGAAAATGAATGTACATGAGTTTTTACATGAATTTAAACCATGTAATTTAATATAACATTATTTCGAAGTTCTATAATTTAAGTCGGGTCGAAAAAAAGGTTTGTTTAACAAAAAAATTATTTTTGTGCCTGATTTTGTAACTTAAATATTATTTTCTCATAAGTCTCTTAAGTACTGAGAAAGTTAGGGTCAGTTCTTATATATCATCGGCAATGAAGAGAGACCGTGAACGGGTTAATTAGCATATTTAAAATTATCTTTTCATATTGTTGAGTTACCTTTGACGCAATCGAGTTTTTCTCTCTACACGCTGATAAAATGTATGGTCAGATTTTACAGTTATCCGAAAAATACATTAAAAATAATACATTTCAATTCTTTAGTGTTAATTTAACTTTCTGAATAATACGCAGGAACCATTTAAGCTAATCAAATAATATTTGCACATAATTATGAAATTCATAGATGGAAAGAAATTTTCTTTCATAAAATAATGGTACATATTTATTTAGTTGCAAATTTACAAATGATCTGAATTTTTTGAATTGTAAAATATTTAAAGTTTTGCATAGTTAAAACTGTTACATTTTTAATGAACGGAATCAGGTGATGAATTCTGACTGAAAATTTAGAAATATGAAACTTTCTGAGTTTTATTGTTGAGAAAGTATTCAACTAAATTAATTATCTACAGTGAAAAAAATATTGTCAAAACTACTAGAATACGGCCAAAATTACCGTATTTCTACCTCCATAGGAATACCAAAAATCAAGATCATTTAATCATAGTTAGCATTAATTTATACACAGCTTAAATTATCTTGTCAAAATACCGTACTTTATGGAAATGATATTTCTGGTAAAAAAAATACATAATTCTGGTAATGAAATCAAAATATACAGTATTTAAACCATTCATTAATTAATTTTTCCATTCATATGGTAATGGTTTACCGGAAACTCTGGTTTTCAAAATTAAAGTTTTTAATACACATTTTGTAAAAAATACGAAATTGAAAAATAAATTTAACCTCATCAATGGTTTATATGCCATGCTTTAAGAAATCATGATAAAATTATATTAATCAAATTTTATCACATACTATAAAGCCTTATATTAATGTTAATTTTACCAAAGTCATTACCAAAGCTCATCGAGAAAAATTACTGACCATTTTTGAGATTTCATTGAGCCAGAAACACGGTACATCTTACCACATATTGTAGGTAGTTTTAACTATACTTTTTTTTCTCAATGTACATTTAATATCATTGCATATTTAAGATCAACCCTTTGAACTGCTAATATTGGTACTTCAGTTGAGAAAATCCGATCATTAAAACTTAAGTCATTCAGGGTTATATATTTTTTGACATCCTATTTTTTTAAAATCCGATCATTAAAACTTAAGTCTTTCAGGGTTATATATTTTTAGACATCCTATTTTTTTTAACGAATGCTAAATCAACTAAGACCTGTGATATTATAGAAATAACAATATTTGAAAGTACCTGGGACAGCAGATTTGTCTTTAAGATCCTTTTTCCATCGGATGCTGATGGTTGAAGAAGTGGCACCAACAATCTCAACTATAGGAGAAGTCGGAGGGGCTACAGAATGATAGTACGATAGTTATAATCAACTTTGTATATTTACTTTTATTAAACCCTGTTTACGCCAATCACAACATCACATTTCTTCACAATATTAAACAAAACAACACAATTTGAAATTGCAATAAAAATTACACACACATATATATATACTTCTTTTTACAATATAAGTCATAAATACCCAACTATAGAAGTCATCTGAAACTTTGAAATGCAGTAATGTTGCATGATAGCCTTTGTGGTGAAGATTTAATTTTCATGAATTATTATGAATGCTGATGAACTATTTTTATTTAAATCCCAGCTAGGGCAATGTACGTATGTGCGTATTTGCAATAAAAACACGTTGCATGTTTTTTCTTGCAAATGCATATGTACGGTTAAAACAATTTTAAGTCATTTTTCAAAAGTATTTTATTAGAATGTTCGTTTCTTTACAAAAAATGCTTCACTTCAGGAATAAATTTTTTGAAATCATTGTTGAATATTTTTAGAAATGAATTAATACAAATATAAAAGCAATAAATAAACTAATCAAGAAATGTTTCATCAAAATTAAAGATTTTAGAGTATCAACATTAGTAGTTTTTTGTACCCGTGTTTTCAAATTCAATTCTTTAAATGGAAATATTAGAGCTAAAAAGAAAAGATAAATTGCTTTTTGAGGCTGTTTTTTTCTCTCCATTTTTTACTTCCTATCGTTTAAAAAACCCAGAAAATGATTTGCAGGGTATTCTGGGTAACTCAGATAAAAACACTTTTTAAAGTTTTTTGCTCCCGGAAAAATAAAGTGTTCTTTAAAAAAAGTTTCTGCCACCAAAAAGAAAAAAAAGAAAAAGGAGAAATATTTGAGTTTGTTGACATAATAATACATTTAATATTGAGTTGAAATTACAATATATTTAATTGAATTAGAGCTTATGATGTAAACGCAATTGAAAACTCGTGTTGTAAGCGCAATTTAAATGATTTAGGAGTAACCATAATCAAGAAAGATTACTAGGTTATTGAATAGAACATACTAAGCGGTTATAAAATTTTTTTATCTGGTTTTAGTTCCTTTCTGAAGATATATGTATACTTGCATTATAATAAAATTCTGAAATATCATTATTGCTCTCAAATAATTTTTTTACTCTCGCTTTGTAAATTTATATTTAAAACGATGCATTATTGATAATATAATTATGTCGATGATACAAATTATATATGATACAAATTATTTCGAGAAAGGGGGATCAAGGAAATGCAACTTATTACGTGTTATGCAATGGTATTGCAACAATTGAATAAAAATCACAAATGGTAAAGTGGTCAAATTTAAATGTGGTAGTTTTCAAATTGAACTTTATTCTCAGAAAAAAAATACAATCAACGTTGCTTTAACGTATAATTTAGATTATATGAATTTGATGCAGATTTCAAAATTTAGATTATTCAAAATTTATTTGAAACTGATTTCCATGTATTGTGTGCATAAACTACTTCAAGTAATACCACATTTTAAAACTCTTAAGGAAATTGTAATAAAGTTTCATTTTTTAATTTTTATAGTATATCACTTTTAGAAACGTAAAAAACATATAAACATATTACGGTTAAATGATTGATTTTTGTATTTATATATTAAAAGAAACATTTTGCGTATGATTCTCAATTATCATTCAATTTAAAGTCCTACATTTTCTAAAATAAATATATAGATTTGCATGGAAAGGAATACCATTAATGAAGTGACATTTATGTTTAGTTTCTATCTAGTAGTGATTTCAATAACTAATAGTTAATATAATTAAGTCATTTTTAAGACTGTAAAATGAAACTACCCTATAATAAGATATGAAAAATTAGAAAAAAAACAAGACTTTCACCATTGTTTGTAGAAACTACCATGTTTCATAAAGAAATAAATCTTGATATTTATTGCTAGGAGTATTGCACAAAAAAAGGTATTCGGGGCAATGAGCACATCTGATTTTAGAATTTGTAACACATTAAACACTTTTAAACACATTTGTAATTGCTGAAAACAAATTTCGTGCAAGTTATAAATGATAAAATGGAAAATTTATGTTTTACTGACGGACTCATATAAGATACCATAAACTCTATGTAAATAAGCAAACAATGTAATCATATAAGCAATATAAACATTAAAATGAAACACCTTGATTCACAACACCGTGGCAAACAATGTCAAGTACTTTAAGTTTTAAAAATTTTAGCACAGTTCTATACCAATGTCTGCAAAATGTTTATAAATATAACACTCGTGACAACAATTTGTGAGAAGACCCCAATGAAAGCAACTTTTTTTCTTTCAATAACGTAAGAGTTGTTTTTTTTTAAAAAAAGACTGTTATACGTATACTTTGACTTTTTTTAGAAGAATATATAGCACAGATTTAATTTTGTCACTAAAAAGTGTCATGATACCTGTTTCTAGAGTTTTGCCCGTTATTTTGTCTGTTTTCGGACCGGATCCGGCTGAGTTGTACGCCTTCACGACGATGTCATACATGGTGAAGGGTTGAAGGCCCGTTATGTATGTTGACTGAGGTTCCTTCTCCGAGCTTTCGACTTGTTTGAAGGTGTAACTCTCTTCAGAACCAGAAATTCTGTATCCGATGTAATAGCCTTTAATATGTCCATGCTGAGCTTCTTCTGGTGGAGGCTTCACAAAAAATAATGACCAAAATTTAATTTTTTGTTTGTAAAATATTAGATAATTAAATTGAAATAGTAAATTAAACTAGAAAAACAACAAAAGAAACAGGAATGCTATACAAGGACTTTTTTAGGGGACATCTGCGCACTGTAAAAACGTATACTCAAAATTCACGAAAATATCTTCGTTTCTGTCAAAACCCTTCCCGGTATATGCTCGAGCGAGCATTTCGTTAGTGATGTTATCATTACTTTTCTGGGGAAATGAATTTCGTCAATTGTAAAAAAATGTTTCTTCATTTTATTTCTTCAAAAAAAAAAAAAAAAAACTATGCGCCTTTGGCATTATATAGCTCGGTTAATGTCACCCTAATAACATAAGAGAGATAAATAGAGCAGGGAAATAAATTATATCCATGCCGGAAGCGTGATTCAAACCCGGAATCTTCCTTTCTTATTTTTGATCGTCTAGTTTTCATCCTGGCACCGTTATTCTAGTTAACAATCTCCCACAAAGCACTGCAATGAGGTTTCCTGTCAAGGAAGCATTTTCGTCACATATTTCGTCATAAAGTTCCCGTTTCGTCACAAATCACGTGATTTCGTGACGAAATAATTCTCAAAATAAACTAAATTATAGCTCAATGATTGCTGAATCGTCGAAAGTAAGAGTTTCACTTCTGAGTGTGAATGCATTTATGCTGGAGCTTTCTTGAGAATAACTGATTAACAAAACAAAAGCGTTGCTAGTGTCTCAAAGCCTCATTTAAAAAAATACGGGATGACAAAATATAGACAGTACAAAATCAGATATAGTACCAGAAAAGTAATATAATTTATAAAGCAAAAATTAGCAAAGCCTACAAGTAACACAAAAACGCACCAAACAACAAAGCCTGATTTAAATTGAAATGGACAAATATTTCAAATGAGTATTAATATAAATAAGGCCGCCAGGTAAAAGGAATAATAGAGAAATTACAACTACCGGAATAAAAGCAGAAATTGTTTAAGAACCAACCAAAATGTAATGATTCAAAGCTGCTATCTACCAAATAAATTTAATTTGAGAAAACAGGATAAAACTCTTTCATGAAATAAGAATAAAGACCATTCTTTACCAAGTAGACCTACTTAAATATTGACGGAAGTGGAATCACGTGTCAATCGCAGATTATTAAGGCTCCGTCTATAAATTATATTAAATTTGGATGGGGGGGGGGTGAAAGAGTTTATAAAATTGTCTCTGTTTTTAACAAGGGATTGAGGTGTAATAATAAAGAAGATAATTATTATTGTTAAAATATTAAAATGAACAGATTAATGTTTTAACATTCCATATTTTTGTATTTTTTTTATCATTTTTCTCAACAAAACAGCTTTAGTCAATATTATTCTCAAAAATGTCTTAACGCAACTAGTTAAGAGCTAAATAATAAAATTTGAAATATGATTTATTGCGTTCGGTTTGTCTCTGAACTGATGAACTTATGTAATATAGCTTGGCATGTGATATGGGAGGTCTAAGGTATGATAAAGTATGACAATTTGCGTCTAAGGGGAGTCACACATGTTGAAAAAAATTAAAGAGTAGTATCATTAATCAACGGTCCCTAAAGCATTCAAATCAATCCGTTAGGTGATACTTAACTTTCTGTCCTCAAACATATATAAATGGTCCTTTTATGGCTTTTTATGTCCACAGTTTATAACCGTATTTGAAGTTATGCTATTTTGTATTTTTTTTGGTAAACTTGCACAAATGTAAGTATTTTAGATTAAAATTAGATATTTAAGTTTTTATTCAGATGAAAATAGAAAAAAATTAATCCATTTAAATAAACGTCTCTACCTTCAATAAAATTATTTTAAAAACAAATAAAACAAATAAAATGATTTTTCAAAAGCTTGATACTGTTGAACATTTAAAAGAAATTCTAGAATGGGAAAGTTTTACAAATTATATAGAAACTAATTTGTTGCTTAATTACACGAGTTTTCCCTAAGAAGCTATTGTTAATTTTTCCTTTAATGTCACTCGTTTCATACACCTATAAAACAGATAGACTTACAATAATTTAACCTGGTATCGTATCTATGACCATGAAAACGAATTGGAAAACATTAAGAGAAAGCATGGAAATATAATTGAGCACACACACCACAATAATTTTTGTCCTCATGATGAAACCACTTGACCTTATACATTTCACAGCTAAGTTAATTTAGTTAATTTATCTCTTTTTAGAGCTACAGTTTATTATATGTTATATAAATTACTTATTATATAAATGAACTTTCAGAATATTCTTTTCCTTAAAACACTATATTCCACTTTATTCATTTTAGAATCCGAATTTATACTTTTAATATGTTTTGAATGGCTTCATAGATTGACAATTGACTGGTTTTATTCATTTTACAAGTAAATATAAGAGAATAAGAACACAACTTAACCATAAAATATCGACTATCCAGAATTACTCATCATGAGCACTTTTTTTTAGTTGTAGTGCTAAAATATAGTAGGCGAAGTATTGGGCCAAAATTTTGTTTCCTTCCTCTCTCGTTTTACTCTCTCTCTCTCTCTAATATTTTCGAAAGAAAAAACTAATTTCTAATTAGTATTTCTTTTAGAATCAAATCAAATCGAATTTCGAAAAAAATTTAAAACTTCAGCAACTTGTCTTGAGTTAGTTGTGTTTATAACACACATTTGCTGATACAAAAGAGGGATTATGAAAGATTAATACAAATCGATTCCTTAAAAAGATCAAAGATTTTTAACGCTCAATTATTAGTTCTTTAATAATATCACCAAGCCTTTTACAATTGAAATCACCGGACCTTTTTTAATTGCAATAGCACATGAAAAAGATCAATGATATTATCAGAAGTATTAAAGCTGTTTAACCTTATCATAGGAGGAGCAAAGTTATAATCAAATCAGAAAGTTAAAAAGGAGGAAGCGGATTTATTTAAAGAGATGCAGATATTTTTCTCAAATTTTATTTTATTTTTCGATTCTTTGACACATGTAAAAACCTTTCCTCATAATGTTTTGAAAAATTTTAATATATATGGAAAGATATTTATGACTTTACAAGATCTTATACTCGCTCTTTTAGAGATGCGTGTAAAGAAGTTTATAAAGATGCCTTTTCCACAAGTAAAAAATTCCCTGAGATGAATTCTTAAATGTAATATATATTTTATAGTAATGTACTACCACAGGAATAGTTAATAAAAATGATTATTAAAAATAATTAATAAAAATCTACATAGCATATTTTTTGTTTTATGAAGTTAATACTAAATAGATATACTAAATAGATTTTCAGCTTACTTTCCAAGTGACTTTTATAGACTGCGCACCCGTTGAATGAACCTGCACATCTTTGGGTGTCCCAGAAGGAGCTATAAAACAAAGGAAGCTCATAAAAATGTGGTTAGATAAAATTGAAGTATATGTAAATCATTTGTACAATATTTCTACAATTCATCATAATTTATTAAAACTGCAACATGCATTTTTTTGTCCATTTCAAACGAACCTAATTTGTCTTTTTTTCATTGCTAGAGATTTATATCAAAATAATTAGAAATAAAGAAGATAATATGTAAATAGCAATTAAGAATGTCTGCTTTTACAACTTTCAGAGGACACGTTCTTCAAAACTATGCTTACAGGGAAGATTTTTTCACAGTAGTATGCGACACGTTATCGACAGGGCGGGCCCGAGGACATCGAAGAAGTCACTTCAGGCTCAGCGTCTGAACTTCGAAGCTTTTATTTTTATTTTTCCTTTTCTATAATTATTTTGTATTATTTTAGTGAATTACCTTTTAGTAGGAGAAATTTTCCTGGTTTATATATATTTTCTATAACTTATTAATAAAATTTCAGACCCTCACACCACTCTAGATGCCTTTCTTTTGTGATACTGTTCAGAAAAATTAAATAAAATATAAAAAAAAGGCTAAATAATAGTTTTATAGATATATTTTTTGTTTTCTTTCATTTGGACAGTAGTTTAGGTAAGCCCCTGAAGATGATGAATTTACACTTTAAAAGGGTCCGCATTAGAATAATTCAAAGGAACAAAAGCATGTTACATGGATGAAGCAAAAAGTGCATTGGTTCAGGGCTGAGATTAGAACTAGGCCCTCAATGATATCCAATAAAGATCATTTTTGTTTAAATGATGATTTCAAAAATTTCAATTTTGTTTTGATTAAAAAATATTTTTGGGAATGAATATTCGAAAACTTTGTCTTACATTTTATTTAAATAGATAAACGTAGTAGCCAAGTACCTATGCAGGACATTTAAATCTAAATTCATAGAAATCTAATCATTCCATTCATAGAAATCTAAATTGAAAGATAAGATTATTTTCAGTAAATAAAGCGGAACTATTTAAGGTAAACTTTTTTTTATTTCTAAGAGCCTCACTTTTTGTGAAACTAGTCCTAGTTATGAATTGTGTTGATTTGCATGGTTCTTTCATATGGTAAGTTTGCTAAAAATGCACATCAACGATGTTGATTTAAAAACCTGATTTCTGCCTTAATTTATGTTGAAAACATCCTTTCTATCAGAAAAAATGTTTAGTTTGATTTAAATGGTCAAATGCAAATTGGGTAAGGAGACATGAGATACAAAAAGAAAGAAAAAAAACATAATTACATCTTCTTTAGATAAATAAATAGTAAAGCCGACATATGGATTTAATAACGCAAAATTATTACATTATAAACAAAATCTCTTTCGAAATAATTTTCTGATTTTTTTTAAAAATTTTATAAATACTTTTGTGATTTTTTTTGTTAAATAAAAATAGTATTTTTTTCTGAACTTATTTAAGATGAGGATTCTGATCCATATAATTTATAACATGTATAGTCTGTATATTTATTATAAATGCCTCATAGTAGACTTACAGAAAAAACTCAAAAGAAATATTTTACTCAATCAATTTTTATCACTAGTCTTCTAAAGGGTAAAACAGAGATAGACTCGTATTGACTATATGCATCAAATCGCTACTTTATTAACAGAACTAATAAAAGTATTTATGAAAAGCAGCTCTGCTTGCATTTATGTTCGATATTTTATTAACTCAAAACAATAAATGGAAGGAAAATAGGGAGAAGTTCAAAATTCCCTCTTGTTTTAATATTGTCCACATTTTTGAAAAGTATTATAAATTACTTATTTCAACTACTTGTTTATAAATAAAAACATTAGTAATATGTAAATTATTAAGGAAATATGAGAATTACGTTTTATTTTAAAATAGGGAACTATTTGAAATAATAATGCCGATTTCGTTATAAAAATTTATCCAAAGCGGGTTCCTTCATTTATTTCATTTAAATATTTTCTTTACAGTTGTTAGGTAATGTAGATGCAAAATTGAATTTGTATGAAGTTTTTTCTGTTGTTCATGAAACTCAAAATACTTCTTTAAGCAATGTAGCATGTGGAAAATACTCCGTTATCAAAAAAAAAAAGTAGTTTAACCAAACTGTCAAGAATCCATAGAAATTTTGGGGAAAAAAAAGTCTGGTTCGATTAACATTGTTCGGAAAGCTCCGTAAGAAGTATTTTGAAAGCCAACAGAAGTAATAGTAACAATAATAATGGGAATAAGTATAATAATAAAGATATCTTATTACATGAAGAGGCTTTTTATAAGGATTGGTTTATTTATTTCGAATGCCATCATTTCGGAGTAGTTATTAGAAATTCTTATACCTGATCGCTGCATGTAGGAGTTATGTTCGTATTTTTTTCTTTCCTATTTCCTTGGTTTTCATTGGGAAAACATTGTGATCCAATTTAGGATAAATGATAGAAGTAGAAATTTTCTCAGATTATGGGAAAGAGAAACCTAACTATTAATGTAATGTATTATTTATAAAAGAAAGGAAAAAACATACTTTAGTAGTGAAATAAGCAATTTGTTTCACTGAGCATTGTATGAAATCATTTACGAGTATTTGATTACATCTTTCTAAGATATTTTCGATGCAAGGCCGGGTAAGGGCAGGGGCTACTTGGGCTATGGCTCGAAAGTTTAGGGGAATATGACTTTTTTTGTTATATTTTGAACATCTATATAAAAGCATTCGATATTTTGAGCAATTTTCACAGAATAAAAAAAGAAGTTTGATCATGTTCAAATACATCCCTCAATGATGACTTGCAAGGTAATCTTTCACGGCTTCCTTTTCTCAGTTCTCTAATTTTGTAGTACAATTTCTTTTTCAATTTGAATTCGATTGAAACCTGGTCTTTCAAAAAAAAAAGTCTCAAGCTAGTAGACTTTCGAATTTGTATCTTAGATCATGTTTAAATACATATAGTTTGTCTACGGTAAGAACTCCCCCCCCGCCACGAAGTCTGAATCCGCCTGCTACTGTGGAAACAAGAATAGCACATTTCAGGGAGGGTAGCTTCTTTAGCCGAAGAAAGTGATTCCCTTTCTCTTGCCGAGCCGAGCCAAACGCCTGTCATAAACAGTGACCCAACACCCCTACTTGAAATAGTTATACCTCGTTACTATAGTTACCGCCATCGGTCCAGACGAATGGCTAGGGGAGTTCTTACTTTAGACAAACTATAATTATCCGTATATTTTTTATATAATTTGGTTTATGAGAGATTATGATTTAATATTTTAAAGCATTTCTGCTAGAAGGACTTTTTGTGAATAATATTACTTCTCATGGTGGAATATCGCATTCCACGTGCTCATATGCTTAATTTTTTTTATATTTAAGACAGGATTTACAACAAATGGTATCATATGTAAGCTTTATCTCGTTATTTAGTATTCTTCCAATTATTCAACCATATTTTGATGTATCTAAACAAATCTCTTTTCCTTAGAGTTTCTTAAATGCAACTAGCCGTTAAACGCACTTGTTGAATTTTAGTATACTATATGCTTAAATCATCCTGTAATTGTAAATTTACTTTTTATTCTCAATATATTGTGCAGTAAAACTGTTATGTTTTGAAGAATGATTTTAGATCATTTTCAGCATAGGTTTATTCTTGAAATAAGGTATGATTTGATTAAAGTAGATGATTTTAAACTGATTTTATTAAATATTTACAATTTAAATTTCGTACCGAATGTCTTATAAAGTTAAGTATTATAGCATCACTCCATGCTCTACCTATACTTTAATGAAAATGCATTTTAGTATACTTATTAAAATAAAATTATTGAAAATAAGTATTTTAATATAATATTTATTTCCAAGCCAAACTTTAAGAACAGAATAAAAAAAAATATTTGAAGATATGTATACTAACCGTAAATATTTTAAAAACAACTGTTGAAAGAAATTTATTTATATATTTCCATACAGCTAAAAGAAAATTTTTAAGCCCTACGTCAGTCACTGGAGAGGAAAGGCGATAAAATTTAAGTTCCATCTACAGATAATCCACATTCCTTTGTTTAAACATGCAGATAAACTTTAAGTAAATGCAATGTAATCACCCAAAATGCAAAGAATGGAAGACGTTGATAAATTCTTGAGTATTTAATTCAATCCCACGCATTAAGGAGAAGCTTTTCCAGAAAACTCTTAACATGATAGGAACTTCAGATAGATAAGGAGATTAGATTCTTGGCAGGTTTCTTTATTCTTCATTTAAATGGACAGCAATTTTTTTTCAAACAAATAAATATAGAAAGGATCTATTCACTGCTATGCTATAAAAAGTGCGGCGTAATACCTATCCCATTTTGGAGTTGAAAACTCGGAAAAATTATGTCGAAGAATACTTTATTTTAAGCTAATACAGAATCGAGCGTTTATATACACTTTAAAGGCTGCAACTAAATATGAACACCAACAACTAATGAAGCTTGCACAAAGCTCAGATACATCTACTTCATGAATTATTTTCAGCAATATTAACGTACGTTTGGAAACCATCGGAATTTATCCTTTAATGTTTTGTTTTCCATAAATTTAAGAAATCTGCAATAAATTTAAAGCAATTAGATCCATTTATCACTCGCTAAAAGGCATAAATAGCAGGAAATCACGATGATTTTCTTATTTTTTTCGTAACAATTTACAATCCCTCTTATTGTGAAGATTTGATACAGAAAAAAAAGGAAAATGATTTAGAGGTGAATAATAACTATTCAAGATAGAAGATACGGAAAATGGATAATTTTATACACAGTAAAGGTACAGTGCCAAATCAAAATGACACTTCATCCTTAACTCTAACCTCTTTCTATAGAAACAGTTTCTGATGTAAAATATAACAAGAGAAAAAAATACAGCAAATTTTATTTCTTTCAGAAAATACGTGTTAAAAAATGCAAGTTTAAGAAGTATAAGTATATCATAAAGGAGGCAAGAGAGTTGCTATCTTTAGATTGTCCTCGCAAGAATTGTTCTTCATTTACCGTTTTGAAAATTTATTTTTCTATTATTCAGTTCTCGCTGCATAGTTCATCATTGCACTTTTGCAATACCTGTTTCAATAGCACTAAACCAATAACCGGAAGTAGAGCGCTGTAAGTAGTGAAACTACTGTTGTCGCTATTTTTTTTCGTAGTTTGTAGTGTAGTGTGCTACTTTCTTAAAGAGTATATAGAACAGTTGGTTTATAGAAGTTAGTTTATAGAATGCTTTCTATATACTATATACTTTTTTAAAAAGTATATACAACAGTCGGCTTATAGAAGTTGGTTTATAAAACACCAGTGAGTAGTGCGATACAAAAATATAGTAGTTTTGTAGTTTGTAGCTATTCCTGGCAACTGCTTTTTGCATTAATTTAGTATATGAACAGGGTTTTAACAGAGCTAATTTTAGGAATTTGATGGGTATAAATCTTCACTGGTCCGTCAAAGGACCTAATTTTAAATGAGTTAACAAGAATTGCGTATTTAGAGTCTCGTATAACTACTATTTAAGTTAGCCATTATGAATAATACTTTCACATGCGAACGTACACTCGTAAAACAGTGATGTTATTTCAAGGGAAGGAAACGTATATTTTCAATGTACTTAATTTCTTAGAGAAAGTAAAAGAGTATTAACGAAATTGCAAGTATTTGATAATTTACTATCATCTCTTAGATTAAATGTTCGCTGTCAAGAAGGGCATAAAAAGTTGAAGACTAACTGAACAAATTCAAAAAAAATGTTTTAGAATAACAAAATGTCTCATATAAATCTGAATTAATATTTCTAAATAATTCTTCATGTTTAATATAAGTCAATTTTTTTTATTCAAAACTATTTTGAACGTAACATGTAAATTAATTCCCCGAGAAGTGTTAATCATACAGGTGAAAATTAATTTCTACGTTTGGTCCCTTAATGTAGCACAGTAGTCACTACAATTTAAAAGTAGTTTGTAGTCACTACATTTAAAAAAAAAGTAGTTGCAGTTGTAGTTAATTTCACTTGTAACAAAGTAATTGTAAGCGTAATTAACAACAAAAATAATGAAGTTTTTCCAACGACTGAACTAAGTTATACTCTTTGCAAACAGAATAGGCATTTCAAGGTCACCCGATTTCTTCACTCCCTACACTTTTCCTTCTCTGCTACCATGGTGTCGGAAAATCTTGCTTTTCTACTGCAGTACTTTTCCGTAAGAAGTTGAAAAAAAACTGATATGAGAAAAAAGCGAATCTTGCTGAAAACCTAGAAACAGAGGGGAGAAAATGTGAGCATATCGCGAGACTTTGAAACGCCCATTCTATTTGTATCGAGTAAAATAAACACCATAATTATTGTTGTCATTTTATTCATATTGACTACCTTCTTCTTCAGTTGTTATGTTGATGACGGCACTGGGCTTGCTTTGTCCAATCGCGTTCTCGGAGAGAACTCTTACGAAATACAAAGTGACTGGAGTGAGTGCTCGAAGAGTCGCGCTATTTTCTGCTCCAGACACAATCAGCTGCGACGTCTGCCCGTTCCAATGAGTATCTGAAATGACACGCATGATTTCTTTTCACAAAATTTAATATGCCTCTATTAACTACGTCAGTCGTCGGTGACAAAAACTGAACTTCTCGTTTCAGCCAGGTCCGTCACCGATGACTGGCAGTGTACATAATTTGTAGCAAAATATCGGATAAAACTAAACATTTACATAATTTTAAGTAATTATTGAAAATTTAATTCAAATGTCCTGAATTTGCATTAAATACAAATCAAATTTGTTTTTATTTCAATCTGTTAGAGGTGAAATTCACAGTGTTACATACTACAATACGTGCGCTTCTAAGCAACGAACATTGCTTGACGCGTGACGTCCAAAGTGTTAATAAAGTGTTCTAATAATTTTTATGACAAGAAAATATATTAAAAAAAATAAGACAGTTGATCACAAATGAACTAAATAATCAGGGAACAATACATTTTATGAAGTACTTTTTTTTAAAATCAATGTTATATAATTTTTAAAATTACGTCTAAAAATTTTAATTTTCTAAACTGGAAAAAATCGATCCAATCTTTTCAAAATACAACTTTAAGTGTGAAACTAATAAGCTTAAAATTCCAAAACTTAATGACTTAAAAAATCATTTTAGAGTCATAAAATTATGTGAGGGGGACGTGTGCTACATTGCACGAAATATTTACAGAATTCAATCGGAAATCATTTTATATACATTAGCTCTTACTTTACATAAATTATTTATAATATCGCATTATTTTATTAAAATTAGGGTAAGTAAATATTACAGGATACTTCCATTTGAGTTCAATGCTTTAAAACCAAAAAAGGAATGTACAATTATTTGGTTACGGATTTTCGCTTTAAACAATAAAATCAGTTAAACAAAATAAATGAATAAGCATCAATACATTAAAGAAGAGAAGTTGCTTTAAAATCATGTGATTATAATTTATATTTATGAATTATTATTTTACATTTATAAGTTCAGCATTGCCTGACAAGAAAAATTAATTCACATAAAAAAAATTGAAACTTGGTTAAGATTCTGAAATGTTGTACCAAATATTTATCAAGGCTTAGAAACATTTTTAAAGTATTGTTTATAATTTATTGGATTGCTAAAATTCTAGAAAATCGAATATTTTGTCAAGATTTCTGTAAAACTTCTAAACTACGATCAGAAAAAATAAGTACTTTTCATACCAGACTACAATTTTATAGCATAAAAATATACTTATATCATAATTTAAGATCAAGGGTCAGAATGCTTATGTCCTTAAAGCTGATTCTGAAATATAGGAGCAATTTGTGCTGATAAGAACCCCAGCACGGCTCCTCTTCACTCTGTAATAGTTTTCGAGAAAAATCGATTTTTCACATTACTAATTTGTCAAATCTTTAAGATGGTGATTCAATCACCATCTTGGTCTCCTGAAAAACTGCCATAGACCATTATCTGCCTTTGATCGTTCATCGTCAAATATTTTTCTAATGGTTAGAGCTATTTTTATTTACAGTATTTAAATATCAATATAAAAGAAGGAAATATAATTATAAATTACCTGATAATGTTTGATATTGAACAATACTTCCTGTAATATGGCTGTTTCCGTTATGAGCTACATCCCAAATCAAGCTCACAGATCTGCTGGTCGTGTTGGTCACTGTCACGTTAGATGGAGCGTCTGGAAAACCTATGAGAAAGATAATATATATATATATATATATATATATATATATATATATATATATATATATATATATATATATATATATATATATATATATATATATATGTATGTATGTATGTATGTATGTATGTATGTATACACACATAAATCTTGAAATAAGCGCTGAGTGGCCAGTTTGTTACGACCCCCCTGAAAGTTATATGAGAATGAGCTATTGCGTCACAGCTGGTTTGCTTCAAGATATTTCATGTGCCATTTCATGTAGCCTGGATCATACAAAAATCATATCATACAGAAGAATCATGCAAAAAGAATCATACAAAGAATATAGAACGAACATATATGAATCATACAAATATGAACCATACAAAGAATAGAAGTAGAAATTATACAAAAAAAAGTTTCTGATCAAATAACTGCAGTGTTAATAATGATAGGTTACTTTTAAGAAGAAATTGCATCCTATCATATTACTATTACTGCAACAAAATTGGTTTGAGGAAGATGATGGAGACTCCATTTGTCCCTTTCAATTTCTAGATCTTAAGCTTGTTCGGCGTTTGTGGGATGAAGTCGAAAAAGTCTAGAAGCTCAAACGTCGAGACTCAAACTATTGCTTATGATTTTCCTTCTAATGAACTATAAACATCTTTTAGACTCCATTTCGTGAGGAATCAATGAAGTATTAAAAAGGGGAAAAAAGATAGTTAGTTGAGACATTATTGGTTATAATAATGAATTTATTTTGCTAGTAATGAAGTGAAATCAAAAAAATTCCAGTCGAAATAGGGTATACGAAGAACATATTTCCAACGTTTTCTAATTCTTGCACTCTTAAGAAATTTTTGTAAAATTCTCAGGTAAAACAGAGCGACGAACCAATCAGATCACTCTTAACTTCAGTATAAACACAATTTAAAAAAATTATCTGAGTATCCTCAATTACACTTAAATTTTATATTTTGAAACCTGGCAACTGAGTTATGAAAATATTTAAAGACATTTTTCTAAGTTGAGCGTAAGTGCTTGACTTCTTTCACACTTCTCCCTTTATATGTTCTTGTGTTTTACTTTGAACTTTTCTCTTGTTTTTACTTGATTAAATTATATAAAAATGTTTTAATTTGAATTTTGATGTACATTTATAAATACAGTAGGGAGCATTAGTTGTACACGATGTGGTTTTCTTTTCTACTTTTTTCTGTAAACAAAATTTCTTAATGATATAAATTAGTAATTTGTTAGTCGTTCTACACGGAGAGCAACTAATAATAGACTTGAAAATTTAGAATTTAATGAACACAAAACTAGAATTCATAAATTGAAATCCATAGTTTTGTAACAATTCAGTTTTTTTTTAAAACTTTGATCGAAATTAAACAATTTAAAATAAGAAAATATAATTTTTTTAATGCTTTTTTGAATATCCCTTTGTTGTGATGACAGCAGCACACCGTCTCTGCGGGGAATTAACGAGGCCCTTCAAAAAATGAATCCTTCCCCCGATTTTTCTTCCGAAAAATTCCAAAAGGTGTTTTATTGAATTCAGGTTAGGTAATTTACTCGGCCAGTTCACAGTTTTAACTTTATTAGCAGTTAACTAACTTGTCACAATTTGCGAGGTGTGCTTAGGAGCATTATTCTGCTGAAATATTAATTAACGAGGCATATTTTTACGAGCTTGAGGTAACACGTGAATTTCTAAAATGTTTTTATAAGCAAATTAATCCATTGTTCCATTGTTGCTCAGATCGATCCATTGTTCCATTATTACCCACATTGATTCATTGTTCCTACATTGTTGATGTGCATGACATTGTTCCATCGTTACTCACACTGATCCATTGTTCTATTGTTACCCTAATTGATCCATTGTTCCATCGTTACCCAAATTGATCCATTGTTCCTACATTGTTGATGTGTACGAGGGAGTGTTGCTATTATGATGAAAAGCCCCCAAGACCGCTGCTGATTCGTTTCCGTGCTTCACTGTTCATCTTCAGTTTCGGGGATCCATTCTGGTACTTTTTGGATGACGAATAGAGCGTCGACAATCATGATTTTTTTCTTTTTTTTTCTTTTTTCAAAATGAATTTGGATTCATTATTTCAAAAGGTCCTAACTTTAGTTGTCTTGTTTTGTGCTTCTTTGCAAATTTCTAATTAGATCATCCTATTCTTTGTTCGGAAGAGAAGTTTTTCACAGGAACCTGTAGGAACTATGTTCGAACCCACATACTTTGCGCGATATTCCTTTTCTTTAGCTTCTGAGCTATAGGAACACTATTCTGTGAGAAATTATTACATACATTTAAGTCAACTATTGAAAACATAAATTTTGTTAGACCGTCTCAATAATTTTTCAAATTCTAGTTTGCTGTTTGTTAATCACATAGTCGCTTTGGTAGATGTTCGAAATATATACTAGGTCTAGTAAAGTGCCACTGCCCGGTATACAATTGCCCAGTATGCCGTACATCAATGTTGTTTTTGACGTTCAGTGTCATCACTGCCCGGTATAAATTTGCCCAGTATGCCCTACATCAATGTTTTTTTAAGGTCACGTGTCCCTGCCCAGCATGCATTTAGCCGGTACTCTGAACACTCATGTTTCTCCTAATCTAATCCACTCTCTCTCTGTACATCTATCAATCTATATATATATATATATATATATATATATATATATATATATATATATATATATATATATATAGATAGATAGATAGATAGATAGATTCAATTAGTAATGTTCTATTTACACAGTATATTTTAATTTCAAGTTGCTGTTAGTTATCCATTGTATAATATTCAGCTTGTTAAACACATATTATGAAGGAAAGCTTGGAAAATTTGAATGATAACTTTCTGTATAGTGCCTTCTTTTATAATTTTAAAATAAAAATCCATTTATAGTAAATGAGATTTAGACAGAGCATATTGACTTTATGTTCAAAGTTTCCATGTTTTAATTATGAAAGCTGCTAAATCTCAAATATTCGTTACGAAGGACGACCGAAGCAATTTAAAAAGCTATTTCTAAATTAAACTTGAAATTCGAAACCAAAGCGATGAAACTTATTTTTCCAGTCCAGCCACCGTTTGTGAAACTAAATTAAAACAGCTTTTCTCTGGTTAGAGCAAAATGTCATTTAATGTCGCAGATAATCGGGCATTACGTTTATTTAATTTTATATTCATTAATTTAAATTATGCCTGATAACAAATTCCGAAAGCAAATTAGAAGCTTGAATCGAACATTTAATTGCAATTACGTTCTATTTCTGAAAATGGGTGATTATAAATATTGTGACAATTGAATACGAATTAAAATGGATTTTAGTTCGTATGACTAATTTATTAATTCAGAATTGCCGCATTACGATTCAGCCTGCCTCTCAGATGATTTATAGTTTTTCACATAAATTGTTTAGTTTAAGCAAATATCTTAAATTTAACTTATAAATTGCTGATTTATCTATACATTCTAAAGTATCTAAATAGAAAACCTTATATTCTGATTTATAATTACATGCTCTTATCAGATATTTAATTACGCAGGTTTTGTGGTCAGAAATGGCACATTACAAATAGTAAAACTACTGTAGTTGCTACTTTTCTTTGTAGTTTGTATTTTAGTGTGCTACTTTTTCGTAAAAGAGTAGTATAGTGAGTAGCGTGATACAAAGAAACAGTAGTTTATAGTGATTCCTAGAAACTACTTTTAGCGTTTAGTTTAGAAAAGAACCACAGTTCTAACACAGCTAAATTTTTGATTTATACAAATCTTCATGGCTCTGTCAATGGATGCATTGAAAATGACCCTGTGCTGCAGCTGAGCGTTAACAGAAATTACGTATTTAAAATCACATATAACTAATATTTAAACTATCAATTGCGAAAAATAGATAATTAATCACTTTGGTTGCCCTTTCACATGCGAATACACAATCGTGAAACATTTGTGTAATTTCAAAGGAAATGGGACGCATTTTCGATGTACTTAATTGCTTGGACGAAAAAAAAGAGCATAAAGAAAGCAACAAATTGCAAGTATTTGATAATTTCGCATTTCTTAAATTAAATATTTGCTGTTGAAAAAGGTAAAAGAAGTTGAAAGATGAATGAACAAATTCATAAGAAAAGTTTTGGAATAACAAACTGACTCATGTAAACATGAACAAATATTTCTTAATTATTTTTCTTATATTTAATGTAAGCCGATACCATATTCAAAATCATTTTGAACATAAGGGTAAAAGAAGTTCTTCATACTGTATTCTAGCGACCAATGTGCAGGATTTTTTTTTGTAAATCATGATATTTTAACATAGATTGTTTGTTGAAGAAACGCACTTTTTTCTTTTTATCATAAGTCAGCTTCATTAAAGAATATGCACATACTTTTATAGACCATTGAATGTCAAGATCAAAACGATATCAATGATTAAAATTACGTTCATAATTTAAAAAATTCATTTATCTAAGCAATTATTCATTAATCCAATAGATTTTCACAATCTTTTGATTATTCAAGTAGGAAAATTGTATCGTAAAAATATTAAAGCTCATGTATTTAAAATATCATGAATAAGTTCATTTTTTTCTACCGTTTAAATTTGTAATAAACTAGTTTTTTTGAAGGGACATTCAGAATTTTCATTTTTTGTTTACCTATAATACTCATTGATAGCTACAAATATTTTTTTTTATCTAACTAATAAAATTATAATGAAAACTGCAGTAGAAATCAATACATAATAACATCTTTTTACAACTAATTTTTACTAATAGTCACTTAATGAACTAGATTGTTTGAAATCAAGCGACAAAAAATTGCTTTAGAATGTTCCTGTGTTCGATGCAAGATTTTAAATCGCATTTTCCCATAACAATTTTTAAATGAATTTAATAGTATTTCTACCTTTTTAATATAATTGAAAATAATCTGAATAAAGAATGTAAGCAAATTTTTATTTACTTCAAAAAATTATCATAAACTTTAATGGTTCTCATAATTATTAGGAATTAACGTTTAAGTTTAAAATAAACATTTAAAATTGAATTCGCTGTAAAATTTTTTATGTAAAATTGTATGTATAAAATTATATATATATATATATATATATATATATATATATATATATATATATATATATATATATATATATATATATATATATATATATATATATATATATATATATATATATATATATATATATATATATATATATATATATATATATATATATATATATATATATTTACATAAATTCAATTAGTTGATATTCTATTTACACTACTTACTTTAATTTTAAATTAATGATAATTATTCATTTTATTATGTTCAGCTTGTTAAACAACTATTTAGGGACTTACTTTATTATTTTAATATAAAAATTTATTTATAGTAAATGAGATTTAGATAGAGCATATTGACTTTAAGTTCAAAGTTTTCATGTTTCAATTATAAAGGCTGCTAAATCTCAAATATTCGTTACGATAGACGACTGAAGCAATTTAAAAAGCTATTTCTAAATTAAATTTTAATTAGAAACCAAAGCGATGAAACTTATTTTTCCAGTTCAGCCATCGTTTGTGAAACTAAAAAGGGTGATTATAAATATTGTGACAATTGAATACGAATTAAATAGATTTTAGTTCGCATGACCAATTTATTAATTCAAAATTATCGTATTATGATTCAGCCTGCCACTCAGATGATTTATAGTTTTTCACATAAATTGTTTAATTTAAGTAAGTATCTCAAATTTAACATATAAATTGCTGATTTAACGATATATTCTAAGGTATCTAAATAGAAAATCTTATATTCTGCTTTACAATTACAGGCTCTTATCAGATATTTAATTACGCAGGTTTTGTGCTCAAAAGTGGCACATTACAAATAGTAAAACTACTGTAGTTGCTACTTTTCTTTGTAGTTTGTGTTTTAGTGTGCTACTTTTTTTTTTTTTAAAGAGTAGTATAGTGAGTAGCGTGATAAAAAGAAACAGTTGTTTATAGTGATTCCTGGAAACTACTTTTAGCGTTTAGTTTAGAAAAGAAACACGTTTCAAACGTAACTAATTTTTGATGGGTACAAATCTTCATGGGTCTGTCAATAGATGCAATGCAAATGACCCTGGGCTGCAGCTGAACGCTGGGCTGCAGCTGAATATATATATATATTCAGCTGCAGCCCAGCAAGCATTGTGGAATGAAGCATACTAGTACAATTAAATAGAGTATTGCTGTTTTTGGATGTTTAAAGTTCTTTTTTTTTAATTAAACTAATTTTAAACAATGTCATCAACAAGAAGAACTAATTGGACATCTACAAAAAGAAAACGAATTGTCATATAGAGAGAAAATGGCCTCTCTTTTGCTGAAATTGCAAGACAAGTTGGTGGTTCAGTGACTTGTTCTGGTGTACGAAAATTCTGCTTAGGTTATGAAAAAACGAAATCAGTGGAAAATAAAGCCAAATCAGGCCGAAAAAAAAATGCACAAGTGCTACTGCCAATAGAAAAATTAAACGGCTATGGATAGAAACGGCTTTAAGATAGAAAAATTTCGTCAGATGCCATTAGATGTGAAATTAATGCAGCGGGTATTGCAGTAAGTTCAAGAACGATAAGAAGAAGGTTATCAGGATTTGGACTACAGGCTAGAATCTTAAGGAAAAAAACCATATTTAAATCAAAAGCAACGCGAAAAACGAGTTAAGTGGGCAAAAGAACACATTAAATGGTCAAAAAATCAATGGAAGCAAGTAATCTGGAGCGATGAGAGTAAAATATCGCTCTTTGGTAGTGATGGTAGAAAATACGTGAGACGCAGAGTAGGTGAAGCACTTCATCCTGATTTGCATAGAAGCAATTGCAAAAAACCCAACAAATGTCATGATTTGGGCATGATGTCAGAAGATGGTTTGGGCCGAATTCAAGTGATTGATGGCAACCTGAATGCCAAAAAATACATCGAAACTGTCCTGAAACCTAAATTGATACCTTCCATCAAGGATCTCTTCCCCAACAACGCACCATTCATTTTTCAGCAGGATTCAGCTCCATGCCACACAGCAAAAGTATGCAAAGCATGGTTTCAAAATAAAGGCATAGATATATTAAAATGGCCAGGAAACAGCCCTGATCTCAATCCAATTGAAAATTTGCGGCGACGTTTGAAAATTCGTGCACGAAAAAAACGTCCATCCAATAAAACTCAACTTATTGAAGCTACAATTGATTCTTGGCACCATATGATTACGAAAGATGAACTCCAAACTCTCTCTCTCTCTCTCTCTCTGTATATATATATATATATATATATATATATATATATATATATATATATATATATATATATATATATATATATATATATACATATATATATATATATATATATATATATATATATATATATATATATATATATATATATATATATATATATATATATATATATATATATATACATATATATATATATATATATATATATATATATATATATATATATATATATATATATATATATATATATATATATATATATATATATATATATATATAAACACAAATTAACATGAAAAACATGAATAAAATAAAAAACTAAATGGTAGAGAAACAAGAATGGTAAAAGCAAATAGTCGTTATCAAGACACATCTAATTGCTATAAATGCGATATTTCTGAATATATATATATATATATATATATATATATATATATATATATATATATATATATATATATATATATATATATATATATATACAGTCAAATCACATTAATGTGACCACCACCTACTTTCGACGTCAACGTGAAATAACCAATCACAGAGTGCAGGTGGCAGCACATTACAGTGTAGTGTATATATTGGATGTCCTAGGGCATCGAAAAGCATTTCAGTCTTTGGCGCAATGCAGAAACGTAGCGATTTATCCGACGTCCAAAAGGGCATGATTATTATTGGCTTTCGGACCAAGGGTGGAAGTATTTCAGAAACGACTGATTTTGTGAACTGTTCGCGTGCCGCCGTGGTAAAAGTATACCGTGCATGGCAAAATGGCACTATACAAAACAAGCGGCGTGGCACATGTGGTGCACCACAGGCCAAAGATGGCAGAGGCGAAAGAAAGCTACGGAGATGCGTTCAGACGAATAGACGTGCAACTGTTGAGCAACTGACCGCCCAGATGAATCAAGGGGCTACCAAGAGTGTATCCTCAACAACTGTTCAGCGAACGTTGCTGCGCATGGGCCTCCGCAGCAGACGCCTTGTTAATGCACCTATGCTGACTGCTGTTCATCGGGGACGAAGGCTAGAGTTTGCACGCCAGTACCGCAACTGGACGTCCACAGAGTGGCAACAGGTGGCTTTTTCCGATGAATCACATTTTATGCTCCATGGAATAGATGGACGTTGGCGCATACGGCGTGAAACGTCTGAAAGCAAACACCCTGCAACAACTGCCGGAAGGCTGCAGGATGGAAGAGGGAGCGTTGTGGTTTGGGGAATGTCTTCCTGGCATTCACTGGGTGCACGCATCATTGTGGAAGGCACGATGGATCAGTACAAGTTCGTATCTGTCCTTGCGGAGCATGTCCACTCCGTCAAGCAAATGATTTTTCCTCAGAATGATGGCATCTACCACCAGGACAATGTGAGGTGTCATACAGCTCGCAGTGTATGTGCGTGGTTCGAAGAGCACCAGGAAGAATTTACCGTACTCCCCTGGCCAGCAAACTCACCGGATTTAAATACAATCGAGAATCTGTGGGACCACCCCGATCGGGTAGTTCGCGCCATGGATCCTCAACCACGTAATCTAGCGCAGCTGGCCACGGCACTGAAGTCGGCATGGCTCTACATCCCAGTGAACACTTTCAGAAACCTAATTGACTCTCTTCCTACACGTCTCGTAGCGGTTCGCTCTGCCAAAGGTGGTTATTCTGGCTTTTGACAGGTGGTCACATTAATGTGACTGGACTGTGTGTATATATATATATATATATATATATATATATATAGATCTTTCTCACGAAAACTGTCATTTTTCAGTTCATAAAATCCCAAAAAAGTAAAGTGAATAAAAAGCTCTGAAACTTTTTATATTAATAGAAACATGTAATGGCATTATAAAGAAAGTATATATCCTATAAATTATACTTAATATTTAAATTAATTAATTTTTTAAATAATTAATTTATAATTAATTAATTTATAATAATTAATAATTAATTAATTTAATAAATAAATTAATTAAATAAATAAATTAATTAAATAAATTAATTAATTAATTTAATAAATTAATTTATTATTTTTTAATTTATTTTTCAAATTAATTAATAAGTAAATTAATTATTTTCACTATTTAAAAAGTGAGGGAATGACACTAATAGTGAGGGAATGATATTTTATTTTAATACATGTTTTTATCTAAGTTACATCTACCTAAAGTTTGAAAATTATAACATACTAAGTATATCTAATATTTATTATAATTTAGTCTTATATATTTAATAGTTTTTACAGGTTTGGGAAATAAAATTGGCTGGCACGATTGAACAAAAAAAAATTTGATAATATACTCATTTTGAATCATTCTCTCACTTCAGCGTCATTCCCTCACTTTATACACTAGTGAGGGAATGACGAATTCAATAAAATTTAAAAATAACAGTTAGGCCTAATTAATTTCTGAAGTCAATCGCATACAATTATATTCATACAAGAAAGCAACATGTAATTCTCCACTTTCTCGATGAAGTTGTATTTTATTTTACTCTAAAAAATGACATGAGGGAATGACGAATGTAAAAAATTTTACCTGGTTTGATTCATTCAAATTTATTCCACAGCAAAGCTTCTTTAAGTTGAAGATGGAAACATACAGCAATTTTGTTCTATGATGCCAGTTGTTAACTTCTGAAGTTTTTATTAAAATATTTTTATTCTAAGAAGATTGCAGGTGATAAGAACATTGTTGTGAGGGAATGACGCGAAACACTGGGGACAAAGTTTAAAATAGTGCTGTGTTAATATTTTTTATCAGAAATTAAATTTAAAATTGATTTCCTGAATTCTATATTTCAGTATTCTGAAATAAAAAACACGAATTTGAAAAAAAAAAAAATTTTATTTCAGAAACAATTATTTTCTTTTTATAAATCAGCAGTGGGGACAAGTGAGGGAATGACATATTGGTATATTTTAATTACCTAAAATAAATAAAAAATAAAAATTGATAACTTTATTTTTATTCTTTTGTTAGCTTGCATTCTGAAGGACACTTTCCCTGAATTTTTTTTCTCCGTAAGCTGTAAAACAAACATAAAATATACTGGGGACATGAAAATGACTATTTTTGTGAGAATGACCCATATATATATATATATATATATATATATATATATATATATATATATATATATATATATATATATATATATATATATATATATATATATATATATATATATATATATATTTATATATATATATATATATATATATATATATATATATATACAGTCGAACCTCTATTTAACGAAGCTGCTAAATGCCGACAATAAGTTCGTTAAATAGAAAATTGTCTTTTAAAATGCTTAAACAACACAAAACAGGCTTTAAATTCGTAAACACTAGTAATTAAAAATGCAATTGATACACCTTTATTTTGTAAACTTGTATCTACTATTTATTTTATACATCTCAGTCATAAAAGAAATCTGCATGGAAAACAAGAATAGAGCGAAGCATTATCCAGTGCTACATACATGCTACATACATTTTCAACTAAAATCAGCTAAATTTATGCATAAAATTTTGACTGTATTTATTTGCTGTATAAAATTATAACTGTAAAGTAATTTTAAATAGGGAAAGTGGAAGTTAAATAGGATAGTGGGAAATAGGGAAAGTAGATCTCAAAGAAAATTTCATTAAATAGAAAATCCACTTCGCTATTTGGAAGTTATTTTACGAAGAAATTTCCAAAATGTTCTTGGTTCCTCGAAAAAATTCGCAAAATAGAGAAATTCGTAAAATGGAAGTTCGTTAAATAGTCTGACTGTATATATATATATATATATATATATATATATATATATATATATATATATATATATATATATATATATATATATATATATATATATATATATATATATATATATATATATATATATATATATATATATATATATATATATATATATATATATATATATTGAATTTTTCAATTTTGGTCATGTAAGCTTTGGTTTTGGTCATTATAGCTAGATGGCGTTTTTAGAACAACCTATATACAACAGCGCATTTTCTTTAAAAAAATAAATTAATAAAATATATTACAGCCAACACTTGAAAGCAACAATTTATTTTTCTCTAGAATTTTATTTTCAATTGATTTTTAATCCTAAGTTTTGTCGACGTAATTGAAAACTTTGTTTAGCAAATTTAATTTCATATTTTCTTTTCTTTAGTGCTTTGAAATAAATTTATTAGATCATAATTTTTTTCTTCGTCGGAATTTGATTTTTTTTAAGAAATATTTATTTGAAGAAAATTAATTTCATTATAAGTAAACAACGTGTTTTCGGTTATGATCACTCGGAAGTTTCATCATTTGTAAATATAAACCTTTTTATCACATTAAGGACTCTTTTGTACTCTGAAATGAGATTTTACCTTGCACCAGGAATTGGATTATTGATTCGTCCATCCCGATGTCGCTGACTGCAGTGCAACTATATTTTCCCGAATCATTTCGCATCGCATTGAAGATCTGAAGCTCAGAGGTTGTCTGATGTTTCTTCGATATATTTCTAATGAAGTATCTGCAAAAGAAGAAGGAAGAACTGAAGGAAAAAAAACTGATTTTCTCTTCGAGACAAAGAAAATATTAAACGGTTTATCTTATTTGGAATGCAAATTTCAAAACACACTTCTTTGTTCCTTTTTAAACGACTGAACTTTGTGCCACAAAATGTTCGAAGATGAAAAAGTAATTTAATTTGATTTACCATTTTTTTCCCCAGTTACTTCCTGATTAAAATTTTTGTGTCCGCAACTGCTACAAAATAACTTATTTATCTGTTAAGTATATCCTATCAACAGATGGTATAATGAGTTTAGAGTTCACGCCAAAATGATATACTTAATTCTAAGAAAGATATCCAAGCATGATTTTCTAAGAAATCATGAGTGTAAGGAGAAACCATTATCAACTTAGCGGTGAATATAAAGAATTTATTCTCGTTCTTGTTTCTGAATACGGGTCTACTACTGTCTGCCTAGGACACCATCCTGTGTCTTACTTAGCGCTTTCGTATACCAAGTAAATTTTACTTATTTAACCATACAGTTCTCCGTTTCATTCATATCTGGCAACATCCACTTCTCCAATTAGCGAAGCCCACGACTGCAATTAATGTTTTGAGTTGTCCCTAAAGCTATTGTGTTTTATTATTTTATAACTTTATTTCATTCGCTTACGCGTATTGTATTAATAAATCATACAGAACGGTTATTTTGTTATATTTCAAAGCATATTTTTTTTTAAAAAAAAGCCATTTATAAAAAGAAATATCGGAGAGTCGCTTTTTAAAGATTTTTTGAGAAACGGGATTTAAAATGCAAGAGTAAACTTTAAAACCAGGGATTACGTTTGTAAAGAACCGCCATTTTACAGGTTAGATGGTATTGTAACTAACATATTAACAATGCAAATTAACATTCTTGAATGTGTTTTGATTTGTGTTTGATTGACTATTAAAAAAAGTACATCATACAAGCAACTTTTACCACATTTTTATTATTCTCAATTTATAGGTTAATTTTGATTCAAAAATTCTAAATAAACTTTGATTGAATTGAATATATGATGCCTTTTTTCTATCACAATTATAGAAAATGATGTTAAACGCGAGCAAATGATTTTAAACGCAATTATTTTTAATTACATGAAAAATTAACACTTATAACAAAAATTTAATGTTGAGTATTTTCATTTCCGCTAAGGCTTTTGAGCAGTCAAACTGAAATACGATGCCTTAAATACGCGTCTAGATACGTTATGGTGGACTCAGAAATAAATAAATAAATAAATAAATCTACTATGCTAAAGTGTAAAGTGTAACAATAATACACTAATTTGAGTTTCTCTATCATATTCTAAAGCATTCGTTGAATTAATTCATTCAGATTACAGAGATACAAGGCCCAAAATAAAAAACGGACCATTCTGAATTACTTTTGATCTAATGATTGGATCTTCACGTTTTATGGCACAATCTTAATGGTTTGAGCGGGTGACTTCAAATATGCTAAATAACTAGTGCAGACGATGTTTTAAGTTACGAAATCAGACACAAAAACGTACTTTCTCTGAATAAACATATCTTTATTTCGACGGATTCAGATTTCTCTCCCCCCCCCAAATGAAGGGGTTAGCCGCAATCTGAGAAACATTCTTCATAGTTCGGTCTGGAGAGCGAAAGTTTGGATCCCTTAATGTTAATTTAAATTTCTTGTGTATTTAACCATATCTCGAGAAGCTTTCAAGCGAATTGAAAATTTTTTGCACACAATTACAAAATTCTGTTATTTAAATATAATTCTATGAAAAAAATAAATTTCAGTAAATATTTATTTTTAATATTTTATTTAATAATTTTGAATTATACGGTATACAATTTTTATACAGTTTTTAAAGAATGTAATTTTAAATGGAAAATATAAAATTTGCGTGTAACCGGTCGAATAGTTCTTGAAAAGTCGAATTTTAACGATGCCGTATTTTTAAATCAGGGTTTCTTTGGAACTATTTGACCAATTTTACTCAAAATTTGTATTTTGCCTTGTAAAATTGCATTCTTTAAAATTATGAGAAAAAAATTATATATTGCAATTCATATTCCTTGCGACACTTTTTAAATGAAATAATAAATAGTTGCTAATGGATATATTTTGCATGAAATTATCTTTTAATAAGCGATTTTTTTATTTGTGTGCAAATACTTTTGAATTCGTTGAAAAGTTTCGAGATATGGCGAAATATGTAAAAAATAAATTTAGCATCCAAAATTTGTATCTCTCTCCTCGCCAAAATATGGAGACCATATTTCTCAGATTGCGGCTGCCCTCTACATTTTGAGGGTCAGAAACCTGAATGCATCGAATGAAAGCTATGCTTATTCAGAGAAAGTACGTTTTTGTGTCTGAATTCGTAAATCAAAATATCTTCAGCACTAATTAATTAGCATATTTGAGGTCCCCCTCTCTAATCTTTAAGATTGAGTCTCAGAACGTGGAGATCCCATCATTAGATCAAAAGTTTCCAGGTTCAAAAGTCAGGTGGTTTTGATTATTAAATACAGAATTATTATAATTTTATGTAAGAAAAGTTTGTTAACATATTTATCGTAACAAAACAAACCACTACTTGAATTTAGAAAAAAAAAGCAATAGATACACTGAAAAAAAGTTTAAACTTAGGATTATAGCACGTGTGACACAATAAGAAGTTATAGAAGAGGAGTAATTTTACTACTTCTTGTTATCAATCTATAACGTTAATTCTATATTGTAAGACAGCTAAAACTGGAAACTGTTCCTAAGTATCTTGAGACTTTTACATTTTGAAAAAAAAATTCAATATAAATGACTTGATTTATATATGGTAACATATAATCATTTTGTAAATGAAGTACATGAACAAAAATGGGCCTTTTAACTCTGTAGTTTAACAGTTAATAATTATTGAACTAACTCTTGAATTTGTTAAATTCTTTAATACCGTCGAAAGCCCTGTATAATTTTATGTACACTCTCGTGATATCTTATAGTTTTCATAATGCAACCCAAAACAATGTTAATAACAATAATGATACCTTTTGTTCGATTTAGCATCCAGTATCGTTTTGTCTTTCTGCCAACTGATGGTGATGGGCGTGTGTCCAGTGGCGTCACATTTGATGGTGGCATTCATTCCTTCTTTGGTGGCTCTGTTTTGAAAGGAATCTTTAAATCTGGGAGGAACTGAAAATTAATAAAACAAATAAAGACTTTTTCATCAAAGTAAGGTTAAAATTGTCATAATTTTTAATAAAAGGCTTTTTTATTACACATAGATAGTATATAACATCCAAACTTAAATTGAATTAAAAATAATAACAATTGCTACCAAAAGACATCTTATCTTATGGTTGAGCAGTATAAAATGCCTAAAATTAAGAAGAAGAAAAATAACACTATTGCAACTAAATGACATTTTGTTCGGAGCAATTTTCGATACTCAGGCATCTCAATCATGATACTTTTTAGTCTATAAAATGCACGGAAAATAATTAAATTAAAATTAATGCATTATCAGCATCGATTTAATAGTCTACTACATCCTAATACTATCAGTTTAATCAAAACTTAATCAGTCAGCTACTTAACTATCGGCTGCACCAACTGCAAAATATTTCATAAATTCCAGATTTGAATTCCATGTTCCATATTAATGAAATCAGTTTTCTCTCTTAAAGTTTGCATAAAATATTTAGAATAGCGAAAAATGAATAAAAAAATGAACACCAGATAATGGTTTGTTCATTTGAAGAGTGGAGTCTCTTTAATTTACTTTTTAATTTCAGAATTTTTACTTCAAACCAATCAACATTTTTCAGACATTCTTCAAAGCATCGTTTTTAGACCTTTCGCTTTCACAGTTGCTAACTGTTTTGTGCACTTTTCTAAGATGACTGTTTTATCATTCGTCGTAGATTAATTGATATAAGAAAACTTTTAAATAATAATTTTATCTTAAGAGAACAAAAGTGTTCAATACGTTATTCATTTTCCATTATTGTTTCGCTCTAAATTAATGTTAACTAATGTGTTATTTGCGAATGTGTAAGCCGTTAACTTCCAACACTTATTTTGGTCGATGTAAATTTTGCATGGGTAAGAAAGGCCCCATTTCTAAAAGTTTCGAGCATGATTTTTCAAATAATTCCAACAATTTAAAATCTCAGAAAACATTTATTGCCGAAAGAAAGATTGTTTATGTAGAGTTAGTGTAGAAGTGTTTCCATATTTTAGTCCAACTCTTGAATGTAATGGTATAAAATAAAAATAACTATACAATGCGGCGGAAGTGAAGTCATGATAGAAAGTTAAAAATTAGTTATTTCTGCCTGGACGGAAAACGAAAATATTTCATAAACCGAAGGTTAGCTTATTTCTACCCGCTTGCTTATTTCTGCCTAGTTTCGGTTTACGACATATTTACTGTTTATGAAACTGGGCAGAAATAAGCAAGCGGGTAGAAATAAGCTAACTTCCGGCTTACGACATATTATAGTTTTCCACCCAGGCAGAAATAAGCAACTCTCAATGTTCTGTCAAGACGTCCCTTCCGCTGCATGGATCCCGACTGTGTGGTAAACTCAAAATGTCGAAATGCTTTTAAATCCATTTTATTATTCGAAAGGTAATTTTTTTATTTTAGATCTCTAAATTCTGAAATTGAAAAAAAATTCTAGCTTCTTTATTTGTTCAAAAAATATCGAAACCACTATCGGACCACTTTCAAAAGATATGGATCAGTCCATTCCTACATATATACATCTTGAGGTGAAACGAGAAACATCGCACACTTTCCGTTTTGCAATCTTTCTTTATTTAGCTCACTCTTAAAAATGTAAACATTTTGATTAGAATTGAACATCATGAAAGTAAAATACTGGATTTTCAAGTAAAATCAAAATGAATGCAAATGACTCCATTCATTGATGAATTGTTTACCTGTTTGAGAATTTTATTTACATAGTTAAAAAATTTATATTTTATTCAATTTATAATATGTATTCACTTTATCTTCAATTCAAAATCATTATTATATACTTTGAACTTATTAGACTTAAAATTTTGTTGCATTTTTTTTAATAACTGCTAAAATCTCTTCCCTCAGAATAACTAAAATTTCTCTATAGTTAATTTCATTACTGTTACCAATCGATATCGCTTTGCACTGACCACAGTGCTGACGTGAAATATTCTCAGTGGTATACGGATCATGGGTTAAAGTCCTCTTTCAGTCAGGCTAACCGTGGGAGGTCCTCGCGATCTTCCTCTCCATGAAACGCAAATGCTGGTTAGTTCCATCAAAAAATCCTTCACGAAGGCAAATTTCGTACAATACTTGATCCGGGATTTCCCTTGTCTTCTATATATATAGGGTTCAAAATTACAAGGCTACGGAGTTGAACATTTGTAGTCGTAAACCCGAATTTGGGTCGGCTGTTCAACGACGGTTATAAAATAAAATAAATAAAATAAATTGAATAAACTCCAATGTATTTTATAAAACCGATTCTCACTTTAGTTGTATGTTACTTTTATACAATTTAGACTGCACTGTATTATACAAAGCTGACTGTCACTTTTGCTGTCTGTTATTTTATATTATAAGAATTCCACTGTGTTTTGTATAGCTGATGGCTATCTTTTTTTGTTACATTATATAAAGATACAAGACACTCAAAGCAAAAGTAATGTTAGAAGAAGAAGATTTCTACCCAAAACCTGGAGGGAGATAATTTTGCTGAGTCCAGCTCCGATTCCATTATTAGCCTGGCAGAGATAAGCACCCGCATCGTTTTCTTCAGCATCCGAGATGACTAATGTTCCGTTGTTGTAACGATGAGCTCTAGGACTGGAATGCACATAAGTGAAATCACCAGCTGTGTTCTCTGCAATGATCATCATCTCACTTTATTAGAAATGTTAGATCCCTTTTTATAAAGATAAATTACACCAGTGATAAAAATAGCATTCAATAAACCATAAATATTTTCCGAGCAAATATATCTGAAGTAACCGTAGTAAAAGGATAAAAAAGGTAATTAAATATTCAATAAAATCAATATGCAATCCACACGGTTTGAAAGCGGAAATAAGTCGACTGAATTTCAGTTATATTTTTAATGCAACGTTTCAAGTTTTTGAGAATCTTGTTATTCTAATATTTTTCGCACGTTTTAAGGTTTTAGGGAAATAATGAAGAAAAAAATTGCTTTTTTTTAACTTTTATTCTAGTGATTCCAGTATTTGCATAAATTAAATAGAATAAAGGTGGGTCATAACTGTAGTTAAAACTGTTAAGATGCAAAACGATGTTCTCTAATAAATATATGTTACAAAATAACAAATTTCAGTTTCTATTCTTCAGCAGGCTGTAACAAACACGTTTGCTGTCTGAAATAATACAGAAAAAACAGATCCAGTAATAGTTTCTATTTAAGGGAAACGTTTTTCTGCTGACGCTTTCATTTATTGAGTTGCATAAGGTTTATTAAATTTAATACGGTTAAAAATAGCTGATACATTAAATCTTTAACAATCACGTAATAAATGAATAAAATGAATTACGCCTATTTATATTTTTCATTAATTTTTTTAGTTAAAAATTGCCAAAAAATGACAATATAGAAAATTTAAACTTTTTATTACGGTCAGTGACAGACAAAAAGTGCTTCAATCACTAATCGTAAAAATAAGTTTTTCTTTACCGAAATCACTAATGTCGAGTGTAATTATAACGTTGCTGCTTCACACGTGTTCCGAATTGTTTTTATTTAAACTGCTTTAACCCAGTTTTATAGTTTATTGTTCGAAAAGAAAATCTTTAAAGCAAACGAGTTCAGTTATTTTAGTTTTGGTTCTCTTAACCGCGGTGGCATTTCAACCCTTAAATTGATCGATTGTTTTTTCGGTTGAAGTGCCACCGTGGTTAAGAGAGCCAAAACTAAAACAACTGAACTCGTTTGTTTCAAAAAGTTTCATTGCGAACAACAAACTGCAAAACTACTGAGTTAAAGCAGTTAAGATAAAAGCAATTTTGCTTACGTGTGATGCAGAAACATCACAGTAATGGTGATCTTTGAAGCAGGCTGGGATCGAACCAATGACCTTTGCGACCTTGTAGTAACTAGCATGGGAAATAGTGTACACCTTCGAAGTGAGTTAAGAGGCTTAACCATATAAATGTATATTATAACCGTATAAATTAACGTTGAACTCTGGCAGTTTTGAAGTTCTTAACAATTACGACCACTGGATTTTTCTCAAAGAAAGGGTTTGGCTTAATAAATTAACAATGAACTCTATTAATTATGCTGAAGTTTGTTAAAGTTACGGGCTTTTTTCTCAAAGTAGGAATCTAATCCTCAAAAATAATAACAAATACTCTGAATTTTACTGAATTCTCTCAGATTGTATTGAAAAACTATTTGTCCTGCAGTGGAATGATCGTTAAGACACGGTTCCCAGCCGATCACCGAAGTCAAGCATCACTGGCTGCGGTCAGTGTGCGGGTGGGTGACCACTTGGATTAGTCTGCGAAGGGACCGAGAGTGTGTGGTATTGGTCCTCGTTAAACTGTTCTACCGTAAAGTGCTCGACTTCGCTCGTAGGTCGTCGGGCTACCGAAGCGGGGGTGCCATCCCCTCTGCAGAGGATCAAAATTGTGATGGCATGTCTTCGGATCATCCTTAGGGATGTTTCCCAGAACGTCGCCAATAGCCCATTGTGCAGCTCTAGTGCGACGTACATTAACTACAACAACAACAACAATTGAAAAACTATTTGGAAACAAAATTAATTTAAGCTTTCGTTTACAAAAATTGAACCGAAACTTTTTTCAGAGCATACCATTTTGTGTAATACAGTAGTAATTAGTATGTTTTTCTTCACAACATGCCAGTTTATTACAGATCAAGGTGGTCCTAACTAGTCGTTATTAAATGCTGGGCTTATGAAATCCCACTATTATATGCTAGGCTTCATCATGCCAAGATATCTATGACTTTAAGGCATTTTTGCGACCGGGATAGCCAGGTAGGTGTTGGTAGGGCACTGGGTTGATGTACAAAAGGTTGTGGGTTCGATCCCCACCTGCTGAAGACTCCCCGTGTAGTAAATGGTGACTAGTGCACTCAAAATCTGTCGAGTCACAAAGTCATCTATGTTTCCATAATAAATCATACCTCTGGGGGTTACTGATCCAGAAGTTTCCTTGTCTTCTGGATTGGTTCAAAATTACAAAGCTACGGCGTTGAACATTAGTAGTCGTAAACCCAAAACCGGGTCGGCTATTCAGCGACGGATATAATTTAAGGTATTTTTCTTCTTTTTCCGCAGCTTCAATTCATCTCGTCTTCCACTTTTTTGGGGGGGGGGGGGTTCAAGTAACTAACCAAAACTTAACTACCAAAAACCAATTAATTGATTAGGATTCCGTAGTATTTCATAACAATAATATTGTTTGATTGTTCAAATATTTTTTTTTGCGTAACTCATGATTGTATAGATTTCGCAAGACATTTCAAAGATGTAGAAGTAATGTATCTGTGTTTTTAAAAAGTCAGTAACCGAACGTTATTTAGCGCCATCTATGTTATGAAAACTACCACAATTGCTAAAATGGTATAATTTGCGAAATGTTATGAACAATTCTATTCCCCTCATCAAATGAGATTTTGTGATCAAAAATATCACTACACAAGGAAATTACTGTAAAAACATCACTTGTATCTTCAAATCCAATTTACCGATGAGGTGCTAATAAATCTATTCATAAAAATGTCGTTTGAACTTAAAAAATTATACTCTTTTTATATTTTGTCTGTTTAAAATTTAGAACAAGATTTCGGATCAATAATGCTCTACTGTTTATCTCGAAAATAAGTGAACTATCCGAATGAAATTAAATAAAACTTTTTAAACGAACTACATATAACACGTTATTAAAAATAGAAAAAAGGAATACATAATTCCCATCTGATTATCATTTATTACTTTTCTTCTTCTTCGAGAGAGAGGAACATAGTTTTTGTTTATACAATTTTTAAAAGTACCCCAAAAATACATTTCGGGGAAGGTACTTTAAAGAAAAACTATTTAACAAAACTGAACCTCCCTGACTGTGCCACCAGTTCATTTGAATAAAAAAACACACGGAACATTTCAACTTTATAAACAGGAAAAATTTGTTATTATAACTGAAATTAAATATAGAACGCGTTCGAAAAACATCGTGCTGAACTATGTTTTTCTTAGAATTAAACGTCATAAAGAAACTCTTTCATAAACAAACACACTTTTAAAAGTTTATATGCAAAAATAGTTGCTTTGTACTTAGTTTTACGCTATATTTATTCCAAAAAAAATGTTTTTCATTAAAATTAAAATGTTGCCTAATAATTTTTAAAAAAATATTATACTTCTGCTTGAGTCAGAAACAGATATTTTTCTTTTCCTAAAAAGGAAAATATTCGTGTTTTTGTTAACTCAAATTCATTTTAACTCTGTTTTGAAAATTTCAAGACCCGAGGGAGCCTCGCCACGATGTTTATTCAACATATTTTAATAAGTTAACTTTTTTGAGATAATTTAATACCAAAGGTAAAATACGTTTTTAGTTTCTTTCTTTTTTTTTGAATTCTAGTTTTTAACGCTACACTAATCACATTACCACGATTTGGAATAATTTAATAAGGAAACGGTTCTAATGATTTAAAATGACTAAATAAAAAAAAATTGTCAAATAAATTTTTAATAGAGGATCTTAAAAAAAACACGTACTTTTTATTATACTTTCATCGACATGTGCAAAAAAAGCTGTTTTTATAAATACTTTTTTTTATCGAATAAAAACGAGTGCACACTGAAACTCGGCGTGTTAAGACGCGATTTTCTTTTTCTTTAACATCTTTCGTGACATTAATTATAATTTACAAACGCTTAAACTCGTTAGTTCTCTTTTAATCTTTCAATTTTCCACACTGACGTAGCACTGAGGTTGTTGTTTGCATCCTCACCCCCCCCCTCCGCTCCGAGTTTTGTGAGTTGAGAAAGATATTAAGGAAGTTTTCTTTTATTTATTACTTATTTCTCTGACATTAATGAAGTTAAGCTTCTAGTTTATTGATGTTTTCTTTAAAAAAACATTTTTGTTCTCACATAAAATCATATCATTATCTTTTACTGAAAGATTTTGAGTTGTTACCTTTTTAAGTTAATTATCAGCATTTTCACTCACCGATTCTATAAAGACGGGAGATCGAGTTAGTATAATAAAGACTTTGTAGCGTTTGGGACTTGATTTGCTTTATAGAAAATGCCTACAAGGATAATTAACCCACAAATGCGTTATAAATAAAATATGAAATATAATCTAAAAGCTTGCAAATAATTATAAGCGTAATTACATTAGATTATAAATGTTAATTAAATTAAATTGTGTGTAATTGTTAAATAGTTGTCATATAATGTAATGAACAACAAATTATACCAACAGTGACATTAATATGGTTTCAAAATATTTAGAAAAAAATGCTGCTCTCTTTGGAGCTTTAATTTCAATTTCACTCAAACTTCTATTGCTTAAAAGAATCACTCTAACGTCAAAATGTATAAGGCTAGTTAGAAAAAACTACTGCTTGCAAACCATCGACGTCTTTTTTCAATGTGCAATGCTAAATGGAAAAGACTACTACAGCATCATGCTTTTTAAGCTTTTTGCAATGACTATATATATTTTCAGATACTCAGATATCTATCATTCCTTGCTCAATTAACTTGATTTATTTCAAACAATTTGAAATAACCTTTGATATTTTTAGAATAGTGACAGGGAAAAAAATCGATCTTCACTCAATTAGTCTGATTCACTATTCTTCTCTATTCAAAATGTTGATATAATTCCCTGTTTTCTGCAATTATTCAAGTGACACATTGAAATAAGAAAGTTCCATTAATCAGGCTAATTTAGCAAGGAATGATATACTTTCAGATACCAAGGTTATATATCATTCCTTGCAAAACTAGAGTGATTAATTTCAAATAAATTTAAATGAGGTTAGATATTTTTGAAATAATTAGGGAGTTAAAGCTTGAACTCGGGAGAAAGCTCGGTTCATTAATCAGTATTACCGTTCTTCTTTATTAGAGGTGCCGGTATAGCATATATATGCAAAGCGATGAAATTTGGCTTTAGGATAGTTCGAAGCTTGAGGAAGATCACCATCGACATTAGAACATTCTACGACGAACCGTTCGAGTAGGATGAGCGAAAAATGAAATGGAATTTTCTGATGTATTCAGCGTGTGCCATTTTTATACATTTTATTATAGGCGATTTAACTTTCAAATATTTTAACGAAAACATCAGTAATATTTCCTAGCTTATAGCTCTATTTGATCAAAAAAGTTTCTTGCACATACTTTAATATTTAATAGTATTTTTAATTCGCTGCGTCAGCATTGACGTGGTAGCGTTCGTTTATTTTGTTTATATGTTTATAGTAATTCTTTTAAAATGTGTTTCAATAAATGTGAATTATAATTCAAATGAAAAAAATTAATTATGCCTAATTATGCCTTCAAAGAAAATAAAATATATATATATATATATATATATATATATATATATATATATATATATATATATATATATATATATATATATATATATATATATATATATATATATATATATATATATATATATATATATATATATATATATAAATAAATAGCAAAAATACTCTACTGAAAAATGTAAAAAATAGTATTATTTTATCAGTACCTGTATAGATGAGCTTTTTCCATAGAACACTAGGGGCAGGAAAACCTACTGAGGCACAATCCATCCACACAGTATTCCCTAGTACAACACTAGAGTTCCTAGGTTCAACAGTCCACTGAGGAGGAACTGAAAAAGGCAAGATTGAAACTTCCACTTAATTATTTTTAATTGAAAAGCATTTTTACATACAAATATGAAACATTCAGAAAGTTAGTCTATATTCGAACAAATTTTTAAATATTTTAAATAAATCATGAAACTATTCAAAGTAATGTATTTTCCAGAATTAATTTTTGGACATGATTAGTGTGAATTAAATGTATATAAGTTTATCGTCCTAAAAGATTTTGTGAACATTGGATTTTGAATGTGATGATTTTGGTAGTATTTTCTAAAGCGTTTTGTAAAAATTTCTAAGTCAAAGACATACTGAGTTGATTTACATTTATTATTGATCATTATTTTTTTTGTTTTTATTTTCATTTTTTTAAACCGTAAGAAGGTGGAACAAAAAAAATTATGTTCTTTTTACATATATTTCCATACATTTCGGTTTGTGCGTTTATAATGATACAATGATAAAATTTCTCTCTTTCAAAAGTTTGTGGTAATTTAAACAACGAATGAAATTTTTTTGCCAAAATAATCAGACTTGTGTTAAAATAAACTTGATTTGAATGCAGTGTTTAAAGTTATGTGAGATGTTTGTAATTTCTGACGTTAAGCTGAAGAACTATGGACTTTTACAGTTATAAAAATCAGTCACAGTTCGTATACGTAAATGATTAAACAATTTCAATATTGGCTAGTGAATAGCATGTACAGTAAGGGGCAAAATTCCTTGAGATGACATTTTTTCTGTAATTAAAAACTTCTTAACGATTCAACTCAGTAGTTTGTAGCTTTAGTCATGCTGTATGGGAAACAACTAATAATAGACTTGAAAAAATTTAACCAAACAAACACCAAACAAAAATTTGGAAATTGGAAATCAAAACTTTTGAGACGATTCAATTTTTCTACAATTTGATTGAAATTAATCATCATAAAGAAAAAAAAAGTAAAGCAAATTTTTAATACTTCGTTGCACACCCTTTTGTTTTAATGACTGGGGTACACCGTCTAGGCATGAAATCAAAAAACTTGCATATTCTACTATCGCCACCAAGTTTAGAATTCCAAAATCAGACATTGGTCACATAGCAAAGAAGTCGAAAGATGGAAAAATAAAGCACGATCGTCCAAGATCAGGAGCAAAAAAAAAAAAAGAAAAAAAAAAGACGCATAAATATTAAATATAGGTTGCTGATCCAGACAAGTGCGCTAATCAAATCTACAAAGAGACGGCCACCGTACATGGAAACGTAGTGGGTAAACACACCATTTGATGTCGTCTGAATGCAGCTGAATTTTGTGCTCGGGTTTTTGTAAAGAAACTGGTTCCTGCCCGATTCAAATTTGCAAAGGAGCATGAAGCATGATCAACTAAAAATTGATAGAAGGTCCCTTGGAGTGAATGCTGTATCCCAATTTAATCTTTTTTGCACAGTGATGGAAGAAGTTTTATTCTTCGTCCAAAAGGCATCAGAATGGATTCCTGATAGCAACGGCCAATAGTGAAACACGGAAACGGATCGGTTTGTTTTGAAAGAGGTTTCTATCATAATGGCAAGGCCACCTCGTACACATCTATGGAACAATCGATCAACATTTTTATAAAAACATTTTAGAAGTTCACATGCTATCTTATACTCGTAAAGAGGTGCCTCATTGACGGATGTTGCAGCAGGATGAGGAACTTACTCACACCTCGCAAATTGTAACTTGCCGATTTACAACTAAGAATGTTAAGACTTTGAACTGGCCGAATCAATTTCCTGACCACAGTTCAAAAGAGCACCTTTGAGAATTAAAAGACAGAGTGCAGAAACATTCTTCAAAAGCAGAACTGTTTCAGGATCTTTGCTCGGAATGAGCTAAAATACCTATGTCCACTCTAGAATGCCTTGTTTGTTTAGTTACTCACACAGATGGTGTGCAGTATTCATGAAAGCAAAAATATTTTCTAAAATTTCTTATTTTATGAAGATTAATTTCAATCATAGTTTAAAAAAACTGAATCGTCTCAAAATGTTTGATTTCCCATTTTCAAATTTTAGCTTGGTGTTTGTTAGATTAATATTTTTCAAGTCTGTTATTAGTTGCCTCCCATGTAGGAAAACTAAAGCTACAAACTACTAATATACATCATTAAAAAAATTTTCTTACGCAAACAGTTAGAACAGAAAAGCATATCGTCTTCTAACCTTTGCTCCCTACCGTAGGTACTTAATTGCAATAGCGCCAAATTTGTAATTTTAACTCAGTGGATGATGATGAACTTATTTTTACTCTTGAAAAGAATGAAATCAAAAATCTTCAAAGCAGCTCAAAAAAATATAATTGTTAATGGAAAATTCATTTGCCTTATAAAGGAAATGGGGAAAAAAATTCGGCATGTTTCTAGAGCATTTGGGCGACATTGTTGCCTTAGCTTCGGCTATCATGATTTTTCTTGTTTTGCTTTCCCCTATTATTTTCCTTTCTATTTTTTTTCGTTGCAAACCATGCTTTTTTTCGACTCTGTACCACGGTTTTCAATGTTTTGTTTTTCTCCTTTATAATTTTTTCTATTTTCGGTAGGCAACTAAGCGTTTTCTTTTTAAATTCTGTTTTGTTTTCATCATTTGAATACAGTTGTCAAGAGAATGAGCTTCTTGTTTTCAGCACTTTGACTTTTTATCGAGTATAATGAGATGAAGCAAAGGAAATTTCTATTGATAAGTATGCCCTTGTCCATTCACCAATAAGGCAAATCACTTTATTAATATGGTAATCCTAAAATGTAGTTATCTTGAAGCCTTTTTTTCCTAAGAGAGATTAGAGAATTTTGATCTTAATGAGTTTTGTTTGTGTTATGGTAAAATTGTAGATAACCTAATTAGGAATATATTAATTACTTCAATTTATGATTATTACAACCACAGATTCTAATTTAAAAAATACCTATAAAAAGTGTCTGAAACACTCTTAATTTTACCATTGACTATGAGTTGCATGGTCATGTTGGCAGAAGAGGCAACATTGGTGGCAACACAGGTGTACATCCCTCTGTCGGCTGACGTGACTCTCTTGAAAGCAACAATCGATGAATCTTCGGTTGTCTGGACAGTGGTGTCACCGTGTGCAATGAAAGGTAATCCATTTTTCAACCAATGAAATCGCAGAGGCGGATCCCCTTTGGTCACAATGCAAACCAACTTTGTTCTGGCCCCCTCGTCCACTGTGTTACTCTCTCGAAAGAAGTGGGGATCAATCACGGGCGATACTGCAAAAAAAAAAAAAAAACAATTTTAAATAAAAATGTTTATAAAAATTGCTCTCTTTCAAGAACATTGAAGCTAAAAATCTTATTATAATTGTAACGCTATTATTTCCTAGCTTAATTTTATAAATATATTTCAATCATTTTAATCAGATTTTAAATCAATAAAATAAACTAGTTAATTTTTATCCCATTTTAGGAAAAGCGAATATTTTTTTCTTATTTCAAATGACCATCGTTGTACTTTACGTACTGTATTGTTGATCTCTTTTCGTGGGCATCATATAAATGGATCGACCTCACACCAGCAGTATGAGAAAGACGGAACAGAGAGAGAGAGAGAGAGAGAGAGAGAGAGAGAGAGAGAGAGAGAGAGAGAGAGAGAGAGAGAGAGAGAGAGAGGGAGAGAAATTACACTCATGCCTGGAGAGGTATTCGAACCTGAGACCTTTCTGACATAAAGTCAGCTCCCTAACCGCCATAAAGCCTGTCTGCATAAAAAAGGCATATAAATATTTATATTATTTTCTTTTCAACAATAAATGTAATATCTAACTTTTATTGTTATGTACGCGATACTAGTAATTTGAAATGTACATGATGCTATTACATTCTCATCTATTTTACTAGCAGTATTTCGAAAGATACAGAACCTTACATGGTAGCAGCGGTAAAAAAAACCAAAATTATTAATGTTTCAACTCGCATATGATGTTCTAAGTCTACATCGCCATAACAAAAACGGCTCTTGCACATCATATAACATCGCCGGAGACTTTTTCATTTCTGATTTCGACAGAATGACCCATAAGGAAGCTGAGATTTCTACGTTTTTGGACTGAATTAATTGAAAAGAGTAGGAAGAAGAACAAGTAGATGCGATTACATAGGTCATGGGCGTTATAGCCGGAAATATATTTCTTTCTTTCAGTCTTTAAGATGCAAATTAAAAGATCTTTCAAGTGGTTCTGAATAGAGTCTGAATAGTTGAACGTAATGGTGATATGCTTTAACCTCATCACCGAATTCCTATGCCACTTCTGGAGAAAACTAAACTAAAGATAAAAAAAGTGCAGCAGTTAAATGTAATTTAGCTGGTAGAAGACCTAGCCATTGGTGTTCTCCCGCGGTTGTGGTCAGAAAAAAAGATGGAAGTGCGCGAATATGTCTTAACAGAACATTTTCAGAGTAGGGTATTCCAAGCCTTAGAAGGTCTTTCTGATATTATATATCACATGGATGATATACTCGTCTGGGGTTCTTGGTAATGAGTCATGGTTGAGGTCATTGCTGATTGTCTTGGCCATGTCATCGATGAAGCAGGAATACATCCATATTAGGACAAGGTAAAATCCATATATTTCAGCATCCCATCAAACGATACTGAACTGAAACAACTGCTTGGAATGGCGAATTATTAAACAAGAGTTATTTCACGATTTTCAGATATTACGCCAACTCTGATTTTTATGTTATCCACAAAGAATAAATTTGTTTGGAACTCTCCACAGGCAAGTTCACTGAAAAAGTTGGAAGGCGTGTTGTCATCCATATCAATACTTACCATTTTTGACCGGAATAAGCAATCAATTATTTCAGCTGAGGCTTCTTCTTTTCTTCTTATGAATTGGGAGCCACATCGAGTTAGAAGCATGATTCTACAATGAAGTTAGTAGCTCATGCATCCAGAATTCCTAATTTCCACTGACCAACGTTACACCCACATAGAGTTGAATAATTTGATGAACTGCCATAATTTTGTGATTGGAAATGGAAACTAGCTGTTTGCACTATTTCTATTGATCGTTCCTCATTTCCATTCCAATAGAAATGCATTCTGATTGGTTGCTACTAGTAACTGTTTGATGATTGATAATTTTTTTGTCGACCGGTAAGAAAAGTGATGTGAGTTTAAATCTCTCTATTAATTAAGAAAAAGTTTACGAAAACTTGCTACAGATGTAACCCACGATAGTCCTATTGGTTCGTATGTCAGTTCTGTGGTACATACAGTATAGGTTTGGTGAGCCACGGGTTATAACTCGGTATCAGAGATGTCCTAGATTTATTCAGCTTTGCCCAACAATCAAATGTTTAACTTTCTATTCCTGGTGGAATAGTTAGTTTCATTTTATAAACAAATATTCGGGTTGTAAAAAGAGAATACATTAACTTACATTTCAGTAGTAGTTTATAACATTCCATTCAACTCTTTAAGCCCAATAGTTTTGAATGGAAGTGAGTTTTGGACATGTCAGAAGAAAATTGATTACTTATATTTGAACGAAGTGTAGTGATAAGACTTCTTGGGGCAGTAAGTAATCAGGCAATTGGCTTTCTGTTATTCAAAAAATTCAGAGAAACAACTATAAAGATTCAACAGATGATACGGCTTGGACATATCAATAGATATGACAATAAGAACCAGGTCCATGGGCCAGTCTCTTGGGCCTGGACAACCTGGTTGGTAGGGCACTGGACCCATGTCCAAGAATTCGTGGGCTGTATACCAGCTGGCCGACTACTCCACGTGTGGAAAATGGTGACTAATGCAAGTTAAATCTGTCGAGTCTCAAAGTCCTCCACGTTCCCATAAAAAATCATAACTCTGAGGGTCTTGATCCAGGAGTTTCCTTGTCTTCTGGTTTGGTTCAAAATTACAAAGCTATTGCCTTGTACATTAGTAGTCGTAAACCCAAAAATGGGTCAGCTTTTCAACGACGGTTATAAAAATATAAAATAAAATAAAAACCAGGTAGATCCATGGGGGAACAGGTGATAGAGGCCTTATAATCAGGTGAACCGGATTTGAATCCCGGCGATGGCTGGTCGATACGAAATCCGCGCCCGACTCGCACCGACCACAGTGCTGACGTAAAATATTCTCAGTGGTAGACGGATCATGGGCTAGAGTCCCCTTGTCTTTAGGCTAACCATTTGAGGTTCTCCTGGTTTTCCTCTCCATGTAACGCAAATATGGTTTAGTTCAATCAAGAAGTCTTCCACGAAGGCAAATGTCTATCTTTATTTGACCAACCTTGTCTTCTGGATTGGGTTCAAAATTACATGGATACAGAGTTGAATATAGGTAGTTCAACGATGGTCATAAAATAAAAATAAGAACCCAGTAATTTTTTTTGTAAAGAGAATTATTTATTATAAGTCAAAAGGAAAAAGTGAGGCATATCACATACGAGATGATTAGATAATGTAGAAAAGTATGTGAATAATGTGGGAGTTCATAGTTGGAAAGTTGTAGCATTTGATAAATTACGATGGTTAAAACTGCCTGAGATAGCCAGGGCTGGTAATCGGCCATAGTGTAAAAGATGGATATTTCTCTGGAAAAGTCAATTCCAATTTTTAAAATATACACGCATATTTCGTGAATATATTTTTTTAAAAATAAATGTTATTTATCATGATCTGAAAAATATTATTAAGAAATAAATTATATTACTCACTTCCTGTACTTATAAATCCCTAGTTAAGCAGAAACAATTTATCAAGGAAAAATTACTTTTCATATTTATTTTGTTATCGTTCCTGTTAAAACCCATTACACGGTAATTAATCGTCTCCAGGAAAAAGAAAAACGCACTTATTGAATGAGAAAGATTAATGTTTCTAAAATTATAAATGTCACTTAATAAATTAATGCAATTAAAAACCATTCTTATCATTATAATAGCAGATTCATAAATGTTATTAATGACCTTAAATACTGATGAGATTATGTCAAAATGAAACTTATTTATAATGGCTCTGAACGCTTATGAAAACCAGGCCCTGCATGGTTTACATTTAAAGTTATAAATTTTAATGTCATCTTATAAAAAATTACTTTGAATATGAACTATAGAGTACTTAATAAAAAAAAATTCTCAAAAAAATAAGTTCTAAAGGAAATTGAAAAGCGAAAAATAATCTTAAGACTCGTTAAAAAACAAGAATATTTTTTCAAGTAAGAAAAAAATGATGAAATCTATATTTCTTAAAGATTTTTTATTATTGTTAGAATACATATTAATATACAATTGAACCAGAAATACAATGCCAACTTGGAACAGTTGTATCAGATTACAAACGTGTCATTTACAGAAATTATAACAACGATTGGCATTTATGAATGCTAATCATTATTCTTTATCGAAACATTATGAAAAATTATACATTATAATTATAATCAAAGGAGAGAAAAAAATTACATTCTTGGGAGAAAATTAAATGCTTAACGTTTTAAGAACCGAAGGAAGAAGAAAGAAGTGTTTCCACAAGCCCGTACCAAGTGCCAAGTGCTTGGAAGTACGTTCCAAGTGTATACGTAAGCACGTGGCCGGGTGGTATTCCTCGTTAAGTTTCATTTCATTTAACCCTTTGCTTACGATGTACTATGTTGTACCATCACATGTGGTTCACATGTTGTACCAGCCTTAAGCAAAAGGTTAAAAATTCATAAAAAATCATATCTGCAATTAAATACCGTGAAATGTACAGTATATTATTGTAGATAGTATCTGAATATATCAAAATGAAATGATTGCCATATTTAAAATAAAATAAATAATTGCAAAACTGATTCAAAACATACTAAATACCATCGAGCAAAACCCAAACTGCAAACGATGAATCAACACCCTCATAAACAAATTAGAATACCATCCTTTTCCCATTCTGTCTAAACGAATGCGCACCATTATTTACGTGTTTAATGTTTGTTTACGCGTCAGATAAAGTAAAAAAAAATATTGAAAGCTTATACTCAAAGGAAACACCTGTGGGAGATTATTTGAAATCATAACGGACTTTAATCACAATCTAGAGCTATTCAAAAATTGAAATAAAACATTTCAAATTGAAATCTCTCCCAGGGATTCAAGGCCCGTTGGAGTCAGGAAAGCTCTTCTCATTTATGATATCGTGGACAGTGAAGGGTGAATCAAGTTTATATGACAGCGATCCTGAACGGGTTAAGAGACAGTGATTTTCAGTTTGAAGTAAACATCAGAAATCTTGATTACTATATTTGTATGATCACGTGAATAATAAATATATTCTGCATTCTTTATCGCAGAATTCATCTAAGTCTATAAGCGACAAAATTTTTCTGCTCACAGATTAGCAGTTTTGCATAGAGCAATGAATTGCATGCCACATGTTTCAAGAAATAGTCTACATCCATAAAATAGTCAATGTTAAAATGATATTCCACTACGTTAGCGTTTTTAACTTAAGGATTTTTGCAAAATCTGTTATTTTCATTTACGTAAGCTTGGTATTTTTTCACAGGTCAAGGCGCATTTCACCAGAACTGGCAATTACTTAAACTAACGTAAATTTGAGAAATCTCCATATTTTCCATAGAGTTATAAATACTCTATGATATTTTCCCGCTTACGGAAGAAGCAAATTCTTGTAACCCTTTGCGTAACAAGCAACATGTGTTAAAGCTTTAGACAGAATGTGCACCGTCAATTTTGACGCATAAACCTTTCCTGGACGTAGAGGAAATATTGTTAAACTTACATAAGAGCGTTCTTAGTTCTTTTTTAATAGTTAATATGGCTTTAAAATTAATATTTTTTATTTACTGGCAAGTCTAAGGATCAATGAAAGCACAAAAATTGCATTACAGAGTTACAGGGGTATACGTGCTATAGGGCAAAAACAGGAAAATCTGTTACCGACCATAGACCAGTCGTGACATTTTTAATAGTGGCCACTTTTGAAAACATTTAGCTACTTTTTTTCAAAAATTGAAAATTTTAAGCTACCAAAAAACTATTGATACTACAAAGCATTCCTTTTGATGTATTTCCTAAAACATAGTAAACACTACAGGGGTTTATTTTTAAAAGGAGGAAAATTATCTTGGAGGAAAACTCTAAGTAAAATTTCAGGTTTGTATATTCCTTCTTAAATCATAGTTATATATTTTGAATATTCCTTTTTAAATCATAATCGATTGAGTTTTTGAATCAATAACACAACATAAAATTTATTTATTGCAAAAAAATGGAAATTTGTTATCGTAAAGATGAAATTATATTATTTAGATTACTTATAAATATCGTCCATAATTGTCTTTTTTTTTAAAAAAAGCAATATGAAATTAACTTTGATAACAAAATTCAATACTCCAAAATTTTGAACCAGCGTAAAATGAACGTTTCTGAAGTTATTACGGCTGTCTCGTATAACAAGCAATACGATAAGTTTAAGACTCATATATTACAGCGCATGCATCAGATGCATTTTTGGCGAAAAAATGGGGATCTGGTGGCGATTATCAAAGAAATTTTGAATCGCTATTTTTTATTTATTTAGTGGCTCTGTGGTGGGATGCACTAGAGTATAATTCTAAAGTTTACTTCTTTGTGACATAGATAAAAGAAAAATCAAATGCCACGCTTAAACCTTAATGTAACTAAACCTTAATGTAACCATCAATTTAAAAGCAAACGATCAATTTAAATTTAATGACCGATTTAGTCTAACAAAATACGCCAATTAGCTTCATAAATTACAAAAAAAAACTATATTTAAATATATTTCTGACTATATTTAAGATATTTGCTTTGAATCATCCGAATTTTTTTCCCTGCACTTACTGGTAAGAAACTATAAAATGTGACACGAACTATATACTCCCCTTTTAACTTTGGTAAGTATTATTTTGCTATTGGATAAGACCCAGTTGTATGAAAACAAACTGAAAACTCATAGCCATTTCCTTTCTATCGTTATGGCTCAATATATTTCTTTTCTTTTTATAAACTTCAATAAGTCTACTAGTTTTTTTTGCCATGACGTTCCTCTTATTTCTCTTTTCTTGTTTAAAAGTCCACCTCACGGACTGAAACGGGGGCAATTGTCGAAATAGACGATTTATGAAAGAAAGTGAAAACATTTCACACGACATAAATTTTCCTCTTTTTTATTTTCAGTGAATTATTCTTTCGAAATTTCGCAAAAGTCTATTTATGCTTTTTATATCAAGGAAACTAAAGCGTTTTATTTTGATTCATAATATTTCCCAAAAATTTTGCCTTAAAATTTTTTTCATCAGGCTGAAGCCAATTTCAGGTCAACAAACTAACGGGTCACAAGAGGCTGCTGGTAACTTTGGAGATAGGGTCATATCGTAACCAGTTTGCTCATATAAATAACCACGTAAATCATAGAAAAACTGTATGTTATGATTTCACAATGATTACTAATACCATGGATACTTGAATCCAAAACTTTAAAAGATTTTGATTCAATGGAGTCATTTAACAGCACTTTAAGAGTAATCCAAGCGGTTTCTTGCGATGCCACCTCCTGCAGGAGTTGACATTTTTATTATAATGCTTTCTATATTACTTATTATAAAGTAGTACTGAAAGAGAATTTCTCTGTTAGAATAAATAAATGCCTATTTTTAGTTTTCAATTTACATTTTAAGTAATTTTGATGTAAATTTAATTAAACAAGCCAATTACTTTAAAAATAATTTTCAACACAATGTAAGATCGCATGCTGATAGTTCAATAAAAGGTTTGTTCAGAAACATCTCTGACTTTTGGAAACCTATTTTCTTTATATCTGTACAAAGCATCTCCTGTTTTAAACTGAGATAAGTTTCTGATTTTCAATTAATTCAAATGTACTTAACCTCTTCACAACTGAAGCATAAAGAAATATACAGAAAAAAATATTTTGCAGTTCTGAATTTCTAATTTACTGTTATAAGTCATAATAAGAAAAACAAAAAACGAATTATACTGCCAGGTGGCTACTAACTTAAGGTCCACATACGTGGACATCAGGTTTTAACTAAATAAAATAATATGCACATTTCAAATGTTAAATTGCTCCTAAAGTAGAAACAAGCATGTATATTGTTGTATTATGGTCTGTCTAAATACAATCATGAATAGATGTAATAATTGTTTAGAAATTCTATTTTAAAAAAGACGAAGCTTCTTTATGATGAGATGCAATACTAAATGCAATACCAATGCATTTTAGCATGAAATTTCATTTTCAAAACTATTTTAACTATGAAAATAAAACAAAATAAATAATTATTGAAAAGAATCTAACATTGACTAGAGAAAATATTTAATTATTGGGAGTAAAATTTCGAAATTATGGAGAAAAAAAAACACAAAAAGTTAAAGTTATTAAATGTATGTATGTGCATTAATATAAAACAATTACTTAAAATACGCATGAAAATGTTACTAAATACATATAAAATTTAATATTTACTAGTATATATTCAATTATACTATACTATAGGATATACTATACTGTAGAATAATATTATAGGATTTTACTTGACTACTACGCTGTCATAAATTGTCATTACGCACCAAGGTGCTCACACGTAGACCAGGTTATTCATGACTGTATTGTTTCTAAATATTAAGTAAATACAAATTTAAGCTTCATACAGGTCACAGAACTAAGTCAAAAGTAAAGAATTATTTTCAGATTATCTAAGTTATGTAATATTTATAATTAGTTACATTTTTGACTAAGTTATTTTGAATAATTTTATCTATATTTACTAACAGTCTCCCACAATTTACGACTTACTCTTAACTTTTGGGCATCAGTGAAGTATATGATTGTCAAAAGCAGTATAATAGGAGAGATGCCGATTACAAGAGCTAGATTGGACAATGCATGTTTAATTAGTGTAGACATTTCTAACAATCAGTATAGTTTGTTCTACCCCATTGAAACGCAAATACTACTATTTGATAAATTTATAACACAGCGCATGATTGTCAAAAGTAGCATAGGAAGAGATAAAATGATTGCAATAACCATAGGTTATCCATGCATGATTAACCTGTGTCAGCATAGTTCTGGAAATATGCATCTTTTATACTATGTATCATATAAGACTACTGTGTACTAGTGTACTATATATCATATAAGACTACTGTGTACTAGTGTACTATATATCATATAAACAGGTGTAACGTATGATGTAGCAGAAGTCGAATTCTTGGCCACAGATGGCGCCACTGAAAAACAAGAATCGCACACTCTGCCTTAAATTTGCTCGGTTTCACCAAGCAGGCTTGCCCGTGTGGTAAGTGGCATTAGAATCAACCAACCAACCAATATAAGATACCTTTCTTGGAATGAGTTCTGCTACAAAGTACCCTATTTTTTGTTGAAGGGTGAATAATTTATCATGCAAAAACAGACACCGAGAGAGACATAATTATACACACCCACTACTGAAACAAATGTTGCTCCCGTTGCCATTTCACCATCCATACTGCGAACGACGCAACTGTATTCACCTTCATCAGCTGCTCTTTGGACACTCTGAATGGTCAGCGTCCCGCCGTGGGACACCTTTTGTCGGTGGTTCAATGGTAAGAGGATGCCACCTGAAACATGAACCAAAGATAAATAAAATGTTTTCGGAATAAACAGATGATCAGCGTCCCACTATAAGACACCTTTTGTCAGTGGTTTAATGATAAGAAGATTCCAGCTGAAAAGGTGCTACAATGATAAATAAAATGATTTTAGAAAAAACAGATGCTCATCATGGGACACCTTTTATGGATGGTTTGATGGTAAGAGAATCGAATCTATTTGCTCACCGAAGAGAACGCATTTAAAAAAATTATTCTGTTCGTTAAGTTTAGATAGATAATATTTATTAGAAGGGTAAGGTTTGTTCTATGTTCTCGTTTTGCAGTTATAACTAAGATTCATTACTATATTAAATTTTTATTTACCTTTTAATTTCGATAGTTTACATTGTCAAAAATTATTTTTACGCAAATGATTTTCAGAGGTAAGAAATTAAAATATCATTGCAGTTGTCTTTGCATTCTTCACTGTTCATTCGATATTTCAGACTCAAAGAAGTGATTTTTAAGGGATAATCAATCTACGGGTGGTTAAAAAAATCATGTTTATCCCTTAAACTGATTTTCTTCCGAAGAAAATAAACATAAAAAAAAACATGAAAATAAACATGAAAAGAAAAAGGGGAAGAAAGAAGATTGTTAGGGAAAGTAGGTATCAGTAGACTAAAAAAGCAGCCGAGAAGAGAAATTGAAAGTTTCAGTTGTAGCCAAAAAAGTGTATCTTATTTTTCAAAAAAAACCATTTGCTTAAAAGGTTTTGGAGGAATTTTAGGAACATAATGGCTTTATAAAGGACAACAAAGTTTCTTTGTTCGGCTAATAAGAAATGATGCATCAAAAAAAAGTTTCGAAGAAATAGAAGCAAAGTCTCCTTTTTTATTCTTCGATTTCAATCACACGAAACTTAACATTTCAGTCTTTTTACATTTATTTCCAAAGGTGTTTGTTTCTTTGGTTCTCTTTAATTAAAAATGTTATTCTTTTACGCATTCATACATAATTTTGTAAACCAAGTCAAGGGAAATAAGACATCTTCAAAAAGATGTATTTTAACCTATAGCCTGTGCTTTTCATGAACCAGAAAAGAGATTATGCAACTTGGAGGTGTTAGAAACTAAGGCCTCCGCTAACTAAGGCTAAAATTTATTTTTATTATTCTTTAACTGACCATTTTTAGGTAAAAATGAGGCCTTTTTTGCATATAGACTTAACACTGTAAAGCAATTTCTATAGCCTAAAACAAAAACTCCCTCAAGGATTTTATTTAGACTGCCATCAACTATGTTTTGAACTATTGCCTTAAAATCAAGTGCATACACTACTGAGTTAGGGATCAATGTAGTTAAAAGAGCAAAGTCTTTGCGAAAAAACATGCATAAAAAATAAAAATTATAATTTTTTCTCTTAGTCTGTAGTTCAAAACATGCGAGCTATAACCATTAACATTCATGAAAAACTGTAGTCAATTACTTTAAAAACTGCATGAGATATCGTGTTTAAGGTGGTGTAAGGAATGAACAAATCTGATCCTGAGACAAGCGCATTTATAGTCTTAAAACCATTAGTCTATCCAGTGTTATCACCTTGCAAAAAAACTGCTATAACATTCTAAATGATTGAAGTACAAACAAAAGTAAAGTATTTTTGGAAAGCTAAGAGAACATGAATTCAAAATTTATAATATACTGAATTTCGAAAATTTTTGCCCTGAATCATGTTTTTGCTCTAGATACCTTAATTTTGCTTCCTGTCCAAAAGAGACAATGATAGTTCTGTTTAAGTTCTCTTGTTGACTTAGATATGTTGTCAAAAAGAAAACGGAGGCTATTTTCGAAAAGAAAAAAAAATGAAAGTTTGCACAACACGTTCATATTACCTTTGTAGATAGAGAAACTCTTTTCTCTATATGTGCCTCAGTGAATTTTGAGCATTATTCTTGACTATAACAGATTGTACACTGAACACATGCTGACATTAAACACACTTTAAAAATTGTGGAGTGATACCTCTCTGAATTTAGCGCAGAAGAACTTCAAAAATTATGGGACCGAATCCTTAATTTCAAATCTATCGTTCATAAGCATTTGAAGTATGTATTTAAATCAATAATGAAGAATGCTTAGCTCAAACTCACGCGTGCCTTAATATTTTATTAGTAAAATAAGTGACGTAAATATGAATTGCATACTTCAATTAATGATCTTTATTCTATTTATGCTTTCAATATGATATTAAAAGGGTTAAGAATGAGGGTTAGAATTTAAAATTCGATAGCAGCATTTTAGGAAAGTTTCAAAAATTACACTTTATTGATTCTATGATGACCAGAGTATTTTTAAGAGTGACAATAAAATAAATACCAATAAAATAACTAACAATAAAATAAATAACAATAAAATAAATAACAATAAAATAAATAACAATAAAATAAATAACAATAAAATAAAGAACAAAATATAAATAGCAATAAAATAAATAACAATAAAATAAATAACAATAAAATAAATAACAATAAAATAAATAACAATAAAATAAATAATAAAATAAATAACAATATTAAAAATGGATTAGATATTAAAAAGGAAAAGGATAAATATTATTTCCAGAAAAGGAAATGATAAATATTATTTTCAGGCGTGGATTATTTCCTCTTAACTCTGTGTATATTTTTTTCGCAGAAAGCATTGCACCTATGATTATCATATCCAATGTATAGTACTTCAGTAGAATGCTTAATACATGGAATTAATTTATAGCCAATTCATTATTTGTTACACAAAGTTACATAATAAGGGAAATATAATCCAAACTGGATATTTCGTCTTTATACAGATATTCTGTATTTATACCACTACTCCACTAGTTCTGTATTTATACACTTAGTTTTAAACTTTTGTAACTTTTTTGCTTATTTTAACAATAGCAACTGCCACTTAAAGCTGGCTGATATGTTAGAGCCACTACATCTGCTTACAACAGAAACATTACTGCCATTCTATTTTAGTCGCTTGTCTTCAGTAAGTCAATATACTATTTCCCATTCAGCATTTATCTGAGTGATTAAAAAGGTACTCGCAATATGTCATAATTTTTATTTTCACTTATTAGATCTTTAATCGAATAATAAATTTTTTTCAAAGCAATTAGGAAGTCCCGCCCAGTTTCATAATTGATTTTATGCAACTAGTCACTTGGTCGTGTCTAATCACGTTTTTGTGATGCTTTTGTGATGTGTCATGCTAACGTTTCCGCTATAAGGCATGGGCTTGTCATCACCTGAATCAATTATCGGATCAGGTTTAATTTTATACCTTCAAGCGACGTCATGTGTACGTGTCGAACCTCATTGGCCGACCCATGCGCAACGTTGCTTGCAGGTATCTAATTGCTTCGAATTGTTTTTTCTTCTTCTTTTTTTAAAATTCGATATTTTATTTAAAAAAATGAAGACTATTTTTATTCATAAAAGATATGATTATATTTGCATGCAAGAATATTTTGTTAATCGTAATGAAATAGACAATTACCTAAATTTAAAAAAAAATCAACTATGCATATCTAGAAGTCATTAAGAAGCAAATAAATGAGAAATATTTTTTCTTGTTAACAATAATAATAAATTTAGATCATATAGCAACTTAAATGGGAAACGGTTTTCTTTCTTGAGTCTTTGGTATTGTCAAAACTTTCGATATTAATATTAAGATTTACATCAAGCAACATATAATCTCTTTTCTTTTTTTTTTGCTTATTTTTGCTACTTTAGACATTAAGTCATATTCGAGCTACAAAATAAACATCTTGCGATAGATAAATGTTTTCAGAACAATAGATAAATAGTCATTAATTAAAGGGGGAAAAACTAAACAAAAAAAACGCAAAAAAGCACTTAAAATTGCTGTAATTTTCGAACAAACTGGAATTTCGTAAAAAAACTCGCGTTAAGGTTTTAAAAAGTTAACCTTAGTTTAATTTCAATTGTTTTGTTGCATTTCTGTGGATTGCATGGTATTTCCTCTACCACAAATTTATGAGTTAATAATTATGGAATTAATTATAAATTTTAGTTATTTTAAGATTGTTACACATTTTTCTACACATCTTCGCAATTTCATACTTCTAAATCGTACAAAAGCAGCAAAACAAAATAAAAACAACTAGCATAAAGTCGACAACTCAAAATAGTAGAGGTGCTTAAGATTTTTTAATATGGAGAGGAAAAGATAGGAAACCAGAAAAAATACATTTAGTTTTCTAATATAAGCTACACATTTTTTATTATGCATCAGGTTAATGTCTGCTGTGCATATAAAAACATACTCTGTCTTAACAAAAAACTTCCTCTGTGAGAAATATCTACACGGGAAGATTCTGCGATGGTTAGGAGAAATAGTGTTAAATAATCCAATATCTGGGGAGAAATGTTAACTTTTTTTTTATTAATATTCTAATTATATTATGTGTTTGGCAAATGTTTTCTAAGTTCTTTTAAAGAAAACAAAATACTAAGCTGAATGTTCTTATAATATGGAACCACAGTAACATTAAATTTTTAGTAGCACGTAACCAACATTTATTTACTTACTTTTGAACCATCTGACGCCTTTTATCGGGTAACCACCATACGGGCATCGGACGATCAGATCTTCACCCGAAATAGCAGTCACATTCGACATGGGTCTTATGAATGTCGGTCCGTAGACATTAAGTCTTGCTGCGTGGAAGGTGCTTCCAACGTCATTGCTGACTTGGCATTTGTATTCACCGCCATCGTCCACTCTTGCGTCACTAATGTTAAGAAAACTCACCACATTAGCGTGTTCGGTGATATAATCGCCCAGGTTAATCCTTCCAGTTCGGGACACAACCCCACCGTCCAAGTACCATGTTATTCTAGGTGGAGGGTTACCTGTCGATGTGCATTTCAAGGAGACAAGTGAACCAGGATGTGCAGTTTGTTCCGGAAAAACTGATATTAGACTGGGTGGGACATCTGCAACAGAATTAACAGAGTTTTTCTGTAGTTTGCGTTCAGTCATATGACATATTGAAATCTACACAAAATTAGAAAACATGATTCAATGTAGATTGTGTTCCGACATCAATTGAGAATTAGTTTAAATAATTGTTTTAAATCGTCTGCCAACTCTTGTAAATATAATAACTGCAACTTTGGCTGGTTTCTAGGCAACCAAACTACTTTTTCTTGTTATTAATGGTTTTTGCTTATTCGCGATCGCAACGCTCGAGTACGCCGTCTAGCGGGAGCCTGTAAATATCAGACATTAATTTATCACGTTTTCATTTAGTTCCATCGAAATCATTGACAGAATCAGACGCCATTTTTTAGCAGCAAATAAGAAACAAAATTTCCCTAAGGAAAAGGCCGAAGAACTTGAAAAAAATCTCCAGAATATTAGTAAATCTTTCAGGAACAGAACACGCCAAGCATTTGAAGAAAAATTCCTCAATAATTTTTAATTTCTATTATCAACAAACTTGCAACTGATGACTTCCGATTTCGGATACTGTTACAGATGTGTGTATTAAGGTAAAATGCATTTCTTCTGTCTTCAATTCATTACGAATTAAAGTGTCAACATTGCTTTCGTCATTCCAGTGAATAAATATGAATTCAGAACATACAGAATTGTAATAGTTATAACATATTCTTCTTCGTTATAGAATAGTATATATTTCTGTATCCATATAATTCGGAAAACAACAGTAAAAATTATCCAAGTTACTTGAAATAGTGCCATTTGCGCTGATTCTTAATTAATTTTAATCGCTTTCTTGGTAAGTATTTTTTTGTTTTGAAAGAATAAGTTCAACTAGAATTCAGCTATTCTGTTTTTAGCTACATATTCAAATTCATATCAATTATAAAATTTTGCTGTGTAGTATGTTATCTAAAAATAATGAAGGGATAAACTATGTATTTATTATTTGAGAATAAAGCTTTCAAACAAGGAACTTATCATTTTGGAATTCTCCGGGAATTATAAATCTGGTAAGTGCAATGATTTTTACAATAAAAAATTTGCCTGTAAATATTTTTTTTTCATTTGATGATGGTTCTCTACAGAATGGTTTTTTACGTCTGATTAAGAACTATAAGAATAATAAAAAAAGAAACAATATGAAAGTTTTTATTTCAATGTAAAGAATTCTTGAAATCGTTTTTTTATCCTAAGAATTCTTTATTTTCTGTTTTTTAGTTTATAATTTTTTGATAAAAATTGTTCTCAAAATACTTTTTTTGAAAACTTAAATGGTATAACATTATGTGTTTATGTATACTTCTTGTATATTCCAATGTTTGAAGTAATATGATTCAGAAAAGTATGGAATAAAAATTCGGTACTTACGTATCAACGCCACCGCCGCTACAGATTTGGCGGTTTTTAAGTGCCGCTAATCTACACTTAAAATTTTTGCGACAATTCATAAAATAAAACACTTTATTTAAAATCAAAATAGTCAATCGGATTTCGGTGGAAAATGAGCCGATATAGAGTTTAGCATAGATTCAAAACAATCATATCGCCATATGAACTCTGATAAATAAGATTCCAAATGAAATAACATTTCCAAAACGTACGTTTACCAAGATAAAATTTTATGTTGTGGGAATTGGTACATTTTCGTTTTTTCGGTAAAATATTTCCCTCCTAAAAAAATACAATTGCATCTTGTTTTGTTTTTGGCAAATCCCAAAGACGAATTTTTGTAGCACTAAAAATGGCGACAAAAAAGAAGTTTTTTTGTTTTTGTTTCGTCAGCATTCTTTATTTTACGTTTCTTAGTTTCTAAACAATGATTTTTATTGAAACTTAAAATTTTTTGATAAAAATTGTTGTCAAAAAACTTTGTTTACAAAATTAAATTTCAAAAAATTATGAGGCTTATGTATACTTTTTGTTCATTTTAATTTTTGAAGTAATATGATTCTTAAAACTATAGAATGTAAAGTTTAAATGGGCCTTTCATGTTATATCATTAAATTTAGTAAAACTATTTCTCGGGCATTAGGTTTTAACTCTTATAAGAATATACATATTTTTTTCTGTTAATGTACAAATATTTTTCCGATGTGTTTTGGATATTCCTTCTCTAATAAAAAGAGATACCATTTTGTTTTCGTTTGCATAAGAAAGAATATCAAGCATTTTTCTTTTTTAACTTTAATTAGCCACAATAAAGAAGGAACGTTGCAATACTACGTGCTACATTAACGACTTCTCTAGAGTAACTGAATGACGGTTCATGTAGAAATCGCAGGTAAGCGTCTCATACAACAACGCCCCCTATAGTTCGTTGCGATCGCGAATCGTCTGTGTATGTCAGAGAAAATAAAAGAATACAATCGCTGTAATAGCTAACAGATTGTTCGACAATTGCTGAAAAATTGTTCGACATGGAATTACCTGTTATAATTTTTAAAAAAATCAGTTTGATGAAGTATGAAATACAATTGAAAAAATAGCTAGCTACAATGAATTACACGATACAATTGAAAAGGATACTAATATAATTAATAAATTGCATACTATAATTAAAAAATCAAAATCATTAAAAAATCAATAAAATGGATAACGTGATACACGGGAAAAAGAGAGATGCATGAAGTTGCGCGACACAATGATTTGAAACTGCACATAGATTTTTCAATGAAAGGATATATGAAAAAATTTACATTTAATATTATCATACCTGAGATTTTCAATTCGGCCGTCCCCTGCGCACCATCGTTTTCATTGTAGACGAAGCACTGATACATCCCTCTGTCTTCACGTCTCAAGGCAGTGATGTGCAGCACGTCTCTCGTCACTAGCTGGATTCGATTCGAAGGAACGATCGGCCTCTGGTCTTTCTTCCAAGATATTGTGTGCACGGGATAGCCACTGACGTTGCACGTAAACGTTCCTTCCTGTCCTGTGTTGAGGGTCTGATGGGGTGGTAAAAGCGAAGCCTGCAATGACGCTGCAATAGAAAAAAACGAAACTTTTGTAAGCAATTTAAAATTATACAATAATATGAAAAATGTAATATCATTTTGTCAAAATAATCAAATTTTAAAAGTTTAAATTCAATCAAAATTTATGTTTCAATTATAAATTTTAGGTTAGAGGGAATAAAAAGAGTTGAATACTTTATAAAGAGCTCTAATGTCTGTAAGCATTATCTGTTAAAACTTTTTCATCGGTATGGATTTCACTTAGTCATTTTAAAAGAAATCTGTTTTCTGCACTTTTTAGATATCCGATAATGATATTAAAAACAAGGAGGGATCGAAATCTCAATGACGTTTCCACATGAATCTGTCTCTTCCTACATTAATATTTTTTATTGGACTCTAATGTAACATGTGACATGCGTTAATACATCACGTTGCAAAACACATTAAATGCAAAACACGATAAGCGTCCGTGTAATAGAGCTTGGATTAAAACCTACAACTAAACAAAGTTATTATATATGTCCAAAACTTTCACAAAGCAATCAAACGCAAGTCGTATAATGCTTGTCAACTTTTCTTTACATATTTTAAAATTTATACCATTTAAAACATATGTACACATAAAATATGAGCTGATGCATTCCTAAAATATTTTGATTAATGAATCAGATAGATGGCAAAGAAAAAGAGAATAAAATACTAATCTATATACATATTTCTCTTACACGGTGACAAAAAAAAGCCTCATTACAACTCCCCGAATGGCAAAGCTAGAAAATCGACCAATGATTGCCGCTAAAAATGTCACGTGCCATATCTAGCATAGGTGGCTCAACATATAACGCTTTTAAAAACAGAAACTGAAATAACCAGAGAGATCATTCTATCAGCTGCGGCAATCTCATACTATCAAGCTAGGCAGAAGTGAGTAGTCTTTGTCGATAGATCTCTATTTTAGTATTTTGTCGAAAGCGCTTTTTTTCACTAATTTATATATTACGAATTTATTTGACGATTTTTGATTTATATCGCGAATTTATTTGTTTTATTATTGCTATTAGTTATTCATTGAAAATTGAGTCTCAGTCGTGCCGTTACGCTTTAAGATTTTATACTATAGCACATTTCTAATAGGTTTAACAAATTACATGTTATTTATTTGAATTCAAATTTATTTTAATGACTTAATATTTATTAAAAAGATATAATTTTTAAAAAAAAATTGTTATATGGATTTGAATGATTGTTTTGAATTCTTAGAATTTTGTGCATTTGCAATGTAACTTAGTAGCGAGCAAAGCGAGCTTGGTTTGCGAAGCAAACCATATAAGATTGCGTAGCAATTTTCAGGGGTCGGCGAGCGTTAGCGAGCAGGGGGCACAGCCCACTAGTTAAAAGGAATTTTTTCAATTTGTAACAAATTGTATATAACATTTGTGAAAAAAATGAGAAATATTGAATTCATTCCAATCAAGAGCAAAAATTGTGGGAGTGCATTGTAAAATGTTTATTACAATTAGAGCTTCATAAATAGACGAAATGTTGCATTTATAATTCACAAAATATTGAGAAACTATTCAGTGACCCTTCATAATGTATGGAGAAAAAAGAACAAAAGACGGTCCAACATAAATCCGAAATAAAATATCTTTACTGGAATTAAACCATCAAAAATGATAGAAATAAAATACTTATATTTGATATGAGAAATACACGTCATTTTTATGCCAGTATGGAAACACGCGTTATTTATACCTTAATAAGAGGAGCATATACTTCTCTTTTCTTCTTTTTGCGTCTTTTTCGAGGGTGCATACTTGTTATATTCCTTCACGTAGTCAATAAAAAGAAGAGTTATAGCATAATAAATTTTGGCGGATGCATTTTATGCTGGAATCCGCTGTTCGTGTAAAAAAAGGGAAAAAATGAACATTCGCAAATGCATGTTCATTTTTTAAAGGGCCTTTTTACATGTGTTTATCAGAGTGCGTTTTTATGTCGAATATAAATATTTTTTTAAGATCCAAATATAGCTTTGTCATATTTTATACATTAACGTTTTTCTTACTGTTCGCGAATTAAAAAGGTCATATTATTAATTACTAAACAAACATTTCACTTGTTTTTTTATGTCTGCTTGTTTTAAATACACGATATTGTGGTGTTGCACTATATTACTAAATCGTTAAGCACACTATTTGGTTTAAAGGGTCACAGAACCTTTGCAATGATTTTTTAAAATAAAGGCATAATCATTCATTTTGTGGGTGCTTTACATGCACATTTAACTCATAATCAATAATTTATCTTCAAAAAATAATCAAACTGTTTAATTTTTTTTAAATTTAGAAAAAAAATTGAAAAATTTCAATCTTTTTAAATCCCAAAGGCTTTTTTAATTTAACATATTTTTAAAAAATGTTTTTTTTCTTAGTGCTTACAATATTTAACCTCACAATTTTGTGCATTTATTTGCTGAAATAACAATTAGAATATTTTTTATTGATTATTCTGTAAAAAAGTTGCAGAAAAAGGTTAAAAATTCCTGTTAGATATATGTAACATGCAGTAAAAAATGTAATATCTCATAAAATGCTTATTCCATGCACAGGTTAAAAAAATGTATTATATTTAAGACAAAAAGAGTACTTCAAAATTTTTATCTTAAATAGAAAAAATTCCTTAGGAATTTAATTAAGATTAAAACCCAAAATTATCATCGATGAGAAAAAGCACTTTAAAGCCTGTCTGCTGTGCAAGTTTCTGTATTAGGGAAATGTAAAAGCATTCATAACTTTTTTAAAACTGTAGATAGAGATATGATTTTTTTCAGTGCATTTGAAATAATTTTAAGTTTTATTATAAGCAATAAATTTTTTACCGATGTTTTGGTCATTTTTTGGGTACTGTGACCCCTAAGTGCACCACATTGTCAAAAGTTTCCTTTAGAGTAATGTCTTAAACATCATTTTACTTGTTTTGTATGGCTCTTTAATGTAACTACAGTATATATTGCTTTGTAGCACTGTATTATTAAGTACACAAACAATAATAATTAAGTAAACAAATAATATATTGTTTAAATACATACAATGATTAAATCCCTTGTATTATCTATTTTTGTCAAAGAATTATTTTAGAGTCATATCTTAAACAAAAATTTACTTGTTTTAAGTACACTATTGTCGAGAAACTCCGAGGGACTATTTGACTTTAAAATTTAACCGTAACTGCGGTTACAGCAGAAGTTGAATGATTACCTCCGAGTTATGACGCTGAAATGAGCTGTTCCTTTTCAAAATATTAATGTGTCGTCTAATCTTGTTTGTTACGATCTTTGTTTGAATATTAAATGTTTCCAAAAAATGGAAAGGAGTTAATTCCTGCAATGTCAGACGTTGTTTATTTTTACTTATGACATCTTTATTTTCAAGAGTAGCAATCTTTAGAACCGAAAGAAAAACGTTCTGTCTTCCCTCGGATAAATAGTATTTTGAAGAATCGCCACAGAAAATAGAGGTAAGGTAATTTTACTTTTACCTTTAATTACGAAGTGAAATAAATAGTATATTGAATTGCTCATTTTTATTCCACAACTATATTGCATTGTTGTAGTAAGCTGTTATGTGCTTTAAGGCATTTGTTTTAAATACACTGCATCGTCTGCGTTTTTCGAAGTACTTCTTGGAGAAAAATGTCATAAATTCTGTATTTCCAGCTAATTCACTTCTTATTTTTTTTGTAAGAACGATAAATTATGCACTTTTAACCGGCCGATAATCCACCTGGCACCCATCAAACAAGATTTTTGAGAAAAACCTCAATTTGTACTTATTGTGACTCTCAACAAGATATAATACACTTGATTTGCCACTGCCAAACATTTCATGCACAGCGTGGCACGGAATTCCAGGACAATACAGAACATCAACTATTCTCAAATTTGACCTGCAGAAGAATTATTAAAGAAATCATCAAAACTACACTTGAGGACATGTTAAATCCACCAGATTCAATTAACAATGTAATCTACAGCTATCATATAGTTATATATATAGTTTCTATAGTTCTAGCTATCATATAGTTATGTATATATAACGTATATATATATAGTTTCTGAACTGTTTAGAATAGAAAATAGTCAAAATTTATTATATATGAAAACTTTAAGCAAAAACTAAAATTAATATTACAAAGCTCAAACTTTTGACCATTCTCCTGCTTAGCTATTGTAACCGAATTTTCGAGACTGTGGCTCCCTCCCCTTATTTTAAAGGTTAAAAGTCCGAATATTTAGCAAAAAACGATATGCTAATGCAGTGAAAGTACGTTATTGTCTTTGATTTTGTAACATAATTTTTGTCTGTACTAACTATTTAGCATATTAAAGGTTAATCTCTCGGACACTTAAAGTGAGTCTTAAAACGTGAAAATCTGGTCATAAATTTTTTTTTCAAACTTTAGAGAGAATTAAAAAAAAACAACTCAATTTTGATTTCTTGAGGGTTTAATGCTAATCTTATATATGCTAATTAAAGAAGTGCAGATTTCAAGTAACGATATCGCACATAAAAACCTATTTCGTCTGAAGAAACATATATTTGGATTCGATAAATTTTGATTACTGACTCTTAAAACTTAGGCAGTAGCTGCAATCTCGAAAAATATGGTCCCAATAATTAATACCAAGATTCAGACCCCTTAATTTTGGACCCTTTATTGTTAATTTTACTTTTTGTGTATTTAGCTATGTTACAGAAATTTTTAAAGCAGATTGAAAAATTTTTGAGGCATAATTGTAAAATCCCTTTAGCCAAAAATAATTTCTTGTAAGAAATCAATTTTAATTTTTTAATCATTTTTATTATTTCATTTAGTAAAAGCAAGATTCCCTCAACAGCCAGTTGTGGGCCAGTTTGGTTAATGACTCCCTAATTTTGTGCCCAATGGAATGCTTGTGACTTTGCGATCAGCATTGCGCCACGCTGGCATTTACTTCCCAGAAAGGCTGGCACTCCTCGATCTCTTTGAGTCGCCACTGACAGAATAATAACGCCAACAACTTCGCAATGGCAGAATAATGCCTCGACCACTACGGCTCATTTGCTTTAATAAGGGTTGAAAAAACTATTCAGTGGTCTACAGACTTTTATACTATTTTGGAGTATTTAATTTTAAATGAGAAAATATTAAAATTTGAGCGAAATCGGTTGAATACATTCTTTCCTTTCAACATTCTCCTTTCGGTTATCCCCATTGTCTCCTTATCAATCCATAGATGAACCTCTCAATATAGCAACTAGAGTTATATAGTGTAGTATAGATCATCCTGTAAGTATGAGACTAGCTCAAAAAATTGCCACAACGCGGGAGATACAGGAGGAGGATCCAGTAAGTATTGGCGTTGGGTTTATCATGTATTTAGACCAAGAGTTCCAGTCTACACCAGGTTTGGACCAAGAGTCCAATGAAAACACCCCAGACAATAATCCCAACTCCCCCGATATGCATGGATGACCATATACGTATTGTTAGATAATGTTTGACTTGTATGAAATAACAATTTAGCAGCAGCTTTTCTTTTCATTCAGTATTTCACTCTCAAAAATCAAATAATTACATAACAATCATTTAAACTTTTGTTTGGCTCAGTGGTTTAAGAACAAAAAAAAATACTGATTCTTATAAACAAAACATTTAATGCAACACAAATAAAAATTTAAGCATGCACATAATTAATTTTCCGTTTTACTTTGTATGGTATCACTTTTTACTTTTTACAGAACATGACATTTGTTTTTACTTCACTTTACACAACTAAAACCGCTGCCACTCAAATACTTTATAAGTTTAGTAAAAGCATTAATAATTACTTTTACAACGCTTCCAACAACTGAAATATGTTGGGGAGGAGAGGGATAAGGGAGAGGAGCAACTCCATTCTTCGTAGCTAATAAATTAAAATAGTTAAAAAGTCTTTAACTAAAACATTGTAAATTAAAACATTATGCATCAAAATTTCATACTTCATTTTATATGCAAGCCGTGTTGTCTCTTTTTGTGAGGGATTTTTGATCTCATTTAAAATTGCAAATTCGTTAATTTGGGTCAATAAGCATAAGCTGGATGATTCATTTTAGCGGTTTAAAACTTGGAGAGGATTGAGAATTCAAAGGCAACTCAGATACTTTTTAGGATTTTTCAACGATGTGGCAGATTATTGCAAATGCTTCAGCTACTGAAGGACCTACGAGTAAGAATAATCCAATTTAACTTTCCAGAATCATTAAATGAATTGTCGCTGAATTTATGAGCCAAACTATTCGGGCGCATCATTAGAATTGCATATCAATCCATGAATGAAAATATCATATTAGACAGCCAGTCGCACTTCCTTATTATAAACTTCCTGTAGAAAGCCTTTGAAATGGCTCCTTTGTTCATCAAACTATCTTAATATTTGTATTTTCTAATAGTGTTTAGAATTACTTCTGAACAATCTCAAAAACAGCTGTTTTATTGTAATTTACTGGTTTGAAACTAAATTAGAGCTCTCTACATGTTTGTCAAATCGATAAAACACGATAAAAAGCTTTTCTGAGTCTATTTGAGTGCAATTTTTGACAATAATTATTGCTAAATGTAAAATTTAGAATTAAATAATGATAATTTAGGAAAATTAAAGTACCAAATGCGCACGAAGAGCTACTTCATAAAAGAAATCCTCCCTAGAGGCATAAGATTACATTTTCAGTCATGGTTTAATATGTAATTCTTAATCATATTGATGTGGCCCTTATAGTTTGGTCCGTAAATTAAGGAATAATCTGTTTAGTATTTCTGGAATGCAAAATTAGATTATTCTTACCTGCATACACAGTAGCATAAACCTCTAAATTAAAAAATTATAAAATTTATCTGCAGAATATGTGCTATTATATTTGTATTCAAATATAATAGTATATATAATATAATAAATATATAATAAATAGAGTACATATGTAAAATAATACGTAATATATATAATTTAATTTTTAATTTCAGTGTATCTGAATACAAAAAATGGTGGCAAATGGTGGTTTTTCACTACACTTCTTGGTAAAACTGTCAGTGAATAACCACTCAGGTGTACCGTGATTTTTGGCAGATACACGGAAATATTTTACAGTGAAATGAGGAAATTGCTTCAATACTAAATGAAATATTTGGAGTTAATTAATTGAAAATTTATTAAGTGAAAAGGGAAAAATTCAGTTGCTGTTTAAATTGAAATAAAAGTAAATTTGACTTCTATTACGATTATTTTTCTGAATTATCAACACTAAAAACAAAATAAAGTAAAAATGAACAAAACACCGAATACCTTCAGAAAAGTTTCTTAGTGAATAAAGATTAAAAAATTCTAATACTTGAGTAATTAAAAGTGCTGGCTGGCAATTTGCATTTAGAACGACAAACTGAAATAGAACTCAAGTAAAAATTGCAAAATTTTTCGCATTTCTTGGACTTCAAAGTGTAACTGAAGTTGTGTTTCACTTTTACCAATTTTCGTAAAAAAAATCCAATGTAGTGCATTCACGCAATCACTGCGTACTTTTAATTTTTTTTTTTTTAAAAAAGAGATCGTTATTTTTAGTTTAACTTAATTCTGTCTGCATTTGTTTTTTTGGTTTGGTTTATTTTGACTGCAATGCCGAAATAATTCTGCTTTTCCGCCTGGAGTGATAAATATTTCTTTTTGGCTCGGAGATGTAGGCATACTATTTGAACTTTATAAATTTAAAATATGAGGAAGCCTATCCTTTTTGTGAACAATAAAACAATTTAATGAGATATTAGACAATGTTTTTAAGCTAAGATATGTAAAATAACGAAAAAATATTTTAACTTTCTTAGCGTTACAATATGAAGTAACTTATTTCAAGTCAGTATGTTGCTTGTTCTTAATGTTATAGTTCACCCGTCTTTCGGTTCGGAATCTATTTTAACAGAATTAAGACCCCTTGCTTAAAAAATACAAATAATTCTTTATTGTTTGTTTTTATCACGAAAATTTGATAGTTCTCACTTATAACTCTGAGAATGGTCAAAAATCATTTGTAAAAGAAGTATCTAATAACTCGATATTTCTTTTTTACGTTAGAAAAGGCAGCGGAATTGACATAACTGTTGTGAGTTAGCAATAGTCATTTATGATTTTTAAGTGAAGTTTTGGATAATGCTTTCTCTGTTTGGTATTGAAAATGGTGCAAAATCTCAATATGAAGAAGAGTTACAGTTTTGTAAGGAATGAAAAGCGAAAAATTTAATTAGTTAAAAAGTGACTTCAACGCTGGTGCATAAAAAGTCAAAAATTGAGATCTAGTCAGAATTGTTTTTTTCTTTTGGTAAAAAATACTCTCAAATTTAGAATTTTTTTTAATAAAAAAATAAAGCTTTTCGCTTGTCTTAAAGCTCAGATAATATTGTCGACCTGATGGTATAGATTGCTTTAAATGATAATTTGCTTTGGGGATAAAGCCTTTAAGCCTTGCGGTTTCAGGTTTCGTTCAGAAAAAGTGGTTTAAGAGTCACCATTGGCCTGCGTTTAAATAATTAATCGAGAGAAGCCTCATTTAAACTTAGATTCTTTATGAAAATTGTTTCTATGAATAGTTATGATTTTTTTAGCACACGAATAATTTTGAGTAACACATATTTTTTTTATTTTTTATAATCATCTCCTCGAGGAAGGTAGAATGAGTCCTAAAATGGGAAGACCCGATTATAAGATCAAAATTTATTTAGGGTGATAATTTTTTTGGCGTACTGTACATGTAAGACAGATAATATTAATGATTCTAAGAATATACAGTGATACTCAACAACATTTTTTTCAGTTTTACTTTTAGGTAATATTTAAAAGGGAATAAAGGAAAAAGAAGGAGCTAAATGAAAAGAGTACCTGTAACAATGAGGGCGCTCTCGAACCGCCTCTCTCCTATGCTGTTACGAACAATGCACTGGTATTTGCCCGCGTCCGTTCGCAGTACTTTCCTGAAGTTGAGTGTACCCTGCACTAGCCACACTCTACCGTCTTCTTTGACATTACTCAAAACACCATTCACGTCCTTCATCCATCTGAAAGAAAACAACACTACTATGGAATCGCTGATATTTGGGAAACATTGGATAGAACTTAGAACAATGTACAGTGCATCCCAAAGTAGTAGTTCTCAATGTACGAGACACAATTCAATATTTTTAAATAGCTATTTCATATGCATTTAAATTCATGCTATTTTTCAGATTCTATTTTGGTGATTCTATAAAAGACGGGTAATAAATTAAGATGATGCTATATCTCGAGGAGAATTCTTCAAAGCAAATTCTCTTTCCCTTCCATAGGTATTTTAAGATTTAAAGTTTTTAAAAAAAGCTATTGCAGGTAAAATACAATGCTGATTTTCTTAAAAATATGCTCTAGGAAAAAAAGGAACAGAAAAAAGGACACGAAAATGATTCCAAGAGAAAAAACCAACAAAAATGAGCCATCCCCTAAAAAAAAAAGCTTTTGAAAACAGCACCAGAAGAAAAACATCGCTTTAACAAATGTATGAATTTATGTCCTATTTAATTTGCATCATTGATCGAATTATTCCAAATTTAAAAGTAATTATATGTTCATTCCAGTGAAATTTGATATCTTTTTTGAAAATATTAAATAAAGTAGAAGGATTCATTTAGAGTTCATGGAAGGAATTTTACTCTCTTCATACTATTTGACAAAACTTTTAGGACTCTTTTGCAGCTCCATATTTTTTCTGAATTCATATAATTACACTAATTGCGTTGAGACAATGCTTAATAAATGATTTTTTTTTAAAAAAATCGTTTTATAATGAATAGTTCATATAAATAAGCAAAGTGTTTCATATTATGTTTTAATTATATTTATACAGGGTTAATAATAGTAATTATACTGGTTGTTATTGTTATTCATTGAAAAATCAGTATTAGTTGTGATGTTATGCTTTTTAAAAGCATAATTAATGTTATTTTTTTGCTAATTCTTCTATTGCATGTCATTTATTTCAATTTAACTAATATCTAATAATTAGGTCATTTAACATCTATACACTTATTGCTTAAAGTTCTGAAATTTCTGATGTTGCTTTTAACAAAGTTATGAATCCTTAATAGTAATTGTTTCTTAAAAGCATACTTATTGTTTTGTTTCTGTTAGTTCTTCATTTGTTTCAACTTATTTTTTAATTTCAATTTACTAAAAATTTAAATTTTTGAAAGAGGAATTAGTTTTAAAAATTTTAGCAATTGATAATTAATTGTATGCTAGAAAACATATGAATTGAGTTTAACTTGTTCGAGAGAGAAGTGAGCATGGTTTGCAAGGCAAACAATATAAGTTTGCATTGCAATTTATTATGGACGAACAGGAGCAAACCCCACTAGTTTCAAATATTTTTCAAATAGAGTCATTACTCAGGGTTATTCAAAGTAATGTGCATTCAAAGGTATACGACCTTTAAATATGGCCTATACATGAGATACTGATACTCACTATATTTCTGTAGTATATACTTCACGTGTCAATGGAATCCACTGTGATAGAATTTATCCGCACCTTTCTCTACAGAGAGCTACCACATCAATGGATATTTCGCTACAATTATGGCCCACAAGGACACCAGATCTCACACTGCGTGATTTCTGTGAGGTTATGTGAAAGACGAACTTCATGTACTCCCAAAAACAACAATACTGCAAGCGATATAAGAAAGAATAACTACTTCTGTGAGAGACACTGATACATGAACGGAGCTTGTTTCACATCTCGACGAGTGCTAGCTAACCTAGGCCAGGCACATTGCATGTTTGTAGAACGTACTAGAAATTTGGGGAGTGTATATATATTTCCATAATTTCTTTGTAAGTCACATACTTGTAAATAAACTATCCTGTGTAATCGGATAAATCATTTATGCTAACCCTGTATTGAGATGTTCGAGCTGACATCACTTCACTTCACTGGAAATCCATATAAGATTAATCACTTACAGATAGCAACTAATAGTGATATGTTACTATTTAGATTGGAATATGAATCGTCTAATAGGAATGGTGCAAACGACTATTGATTGATTTATTCCACTCAAGTGATATAGTTCAGCCTCTTGTTTGGGCATCTCTATTTATGAGAGTTGAGAATCATAACAAGCCAGCTCTGTATTACTAACGCAAAAATTTATTAAAAGCATTTACAGTAAACATAGTATTATTATACGTGCACAACTAGATATTTTATATATTTGCAATATGTAGCTAATTATGGCCGAATAAATTACTAATCACAAGTCGTTGCGCAACAAATTGCTTTCGAATTTTGCTCTAGGCAATTTGTATTTTTTTAAAATTCAAACTAATCTGGTATTAAGCTCAATCTTAAGTTAATCGAATTTGTTATATTTTCTTATATCAAGAAAGTTTGGAGCTTCAAAAACAACTTATTCTTAATTACAAATAAATATTAGAGAAGATAATTGGAAGAAAATGAAATTAAAATTAAGAATCACTCCATTTCATCAAAAAACTTTCTTGTATTATTTTAAAGTTATTATCTTTTTTCAATGTTCATGAATTTTTCGTAACTCATTACCGGTACATTATTTATTAACAAATTAATTTTCTGTATTATCAAAAGCATTCGTTGAAAACATCCAAAAAGCAATTATTTTTTTGCTAACAAAGGGTTTCTAACTTATTTATCTTGGAAATTTTTCTTCGCTTTTTTCCCACGTTGCTTCAATTTTCTTCGAAGATTTGAGCTTGCATTTTACTTAATGGATAAAGTTCGCAAATTGATATGCTTAATGCTCTGTAAATTGATTAGAAAAGATATGAGTAACGAGAAGATCTGTTGCCATTCGATTTGAATTAGCAACAAAACATAGGGACAGAAAAACACCAACTCAGTATGACGATTTATATAAGTCCGTTAAAAAGACTAGCAGTACAATGTTTAACAAGACTTTAAAAGTTAAACTTTTTGAATATTCAGTAAAATGATATAATTGTTCTGTAATTCATTATTAAAAACCTATGCATGTTGTATGAAAATAAAAACAAATTATTTTATTTTAAGTCTTTTTTGTTGTCATCACATTGTTGTCATCCCCGAAGTTGCTAGCCCGATTAATTTTTAGTTATAATTTTTTATTTTAAACGTATGCAACTTATCTTATTTCAATGAAGAAAAACATCACTTCATTCCTTTTTAAAAGAAATAAGTATTTATTTGTGATTGTGTGGGAAGTACGAAAAAAAAGAGAAAAAGTTATATACTAAATGACTTTCGATTAAAATTGATAGAATTTGCTTGAAAAAATTACTTGTTTCTCACAAAAGGGTGCTTTAAAAAGTTTTTTTTTATTAAACTATGGATACTGCATAAAGTACACTATTTAACTTCATTCGTTATATTGATTTACACGTTATTGATACTCACGTTACTGATATTCGTTACTGATATTCGTTATATTGATTATTGATTTGACGTTTATTGATTGAAAGTAAATGTATTTGTTCCCAATGGACACAGGAGAAGCATGTATAGGAGATCCAAAATTGGCGAATTATCAAAATATAACATAGCCAAAACAAAGCCGACCCCGCATAATCAATGTTGGGCTTGAAAATACTTTGGCAATCATGAGTCGCCAACAAAACTGTGGGAATTGACTGAACTGTAACTGAAACATATTTGAGGATTGAAATTAATAATAAAGAGTTATAAATATACTTTTGTTTTCGATTAGGCGTGGCAGGGAATTAATTAGTCTGCATTAGAATTGAAATATAAAAGTTAGTCGTTGCATTGATCTATAAGAAAGGAATAAAATATTTTATGTTCGCTTTAAAAGATTAACTGTTTGATTTAATTTAAATATAATTCGATTAATAAAATAAGTTTAAGTAACTAAAGATATTTTAAAAGGTAGGAAATATGTAAGGACAATTGTGGCATCATAAGCATATTATAATTTATCACACGAGGCATTTTTATTCATAGGTCTTAAATGCAAAATAATAGCGCAGCTCAAAAAAGTGTTTTTTTTTTTTAATTTTTGATTTGAATGATAAATTAGCCTTCATCTTCCAAAAATGAATATTTACTATGAGAAACTAAATTTTTGAAAGATTAATTAAGCATTTTTTATAAGTCCGTAAGGATCTGGTTTTATTCAATCTAGTTGGAGAAAATAGATTTATATTGAAATAAATAATCAAAAAACGTTGTTTTTCTCAGACTGAAATGTGTGTATGTAACGTTCAAATAATAAAATGACTTTTCTTCACTTAGTATAAATTTACAAAAGCAAATTTATACTTAGTATAATTTTATAGTAGGAAATATATGCTTAGTATTTACGATAATAACTGTCAAAGCAAAACATTATGATAAACTTCTTAAAATGTTAAGATAAAATTTGAATTATGGTTGATGAATTCAGTCTAGCATTGTATTTGAAGATGTTAACTTTTAACCCAACAAAAACAAGCTTCTTAATGAAAAAATGGCTATTTTTCCCCATGGAATATAGCTACTTTCAAAAATATGGCTTTAGAATTCTAAATATAACACTTCAATGAATTTTCGCTTAGTATAGTGGATAATTGTTTGCGGAAATAGATAAAAATTGCAAGCGTATTTAAAAGACATTTACTATTTACCGGTATTTTTCATTAAATTTTTTAAATGAATCTTGTGATATACAACTTTAATTATGATTATAATGGATAACGCTTTCTATAAATCTTCCTTAACAAGTTAAGCGTTCAGAAATATTACTTCGATTCCGCAATGCACTTTTCTCAAAATTCAATTTGAAACAAACGGTCAAATAAAGCTATTGCCAGTAGTTGCACGAAACTGTTTTAAACGAACTTAACGAAACTCCTTCCCGAAAATTTTAATATCCGTTACTCCAATTACGAGTTCCTTAATGACGAGGTAAACACCTCGATGTCGCATTTACAAACCGCTGGGTCAGTTATTAATAAACAAGAGTACGGGGCTGTCAGATAAACCGCAGAGGTGAGTTGAGCAGCAATGTGGCTGAGAGGACGATCTTTTAACTGAATAAGCTAAATTAGTATGGCTCCGTGAAATTAATTTTCGAGTGCGCGTCCTGCCTTGCCAACTAAAGAGACTGATGGTTCGTAAAGTGTAATCAGGATTGAAATGGAGATTCTGCTACTAGAGTGTGCTCAACTAATGTGAATCATGGTGGAGAAAAAGAGCAATTTAAAGTGTTTTATAATACAGCATAGAGTTTGTTAAGAGTGGAGGCATCTAGGTAGACGCTTCGAATTCAGTAAATTAGTGAAAGTTCCTGAAGGGTTTGCAAAGATTAATTAAAACTTATAAGCCTCGGGCATATTCCATTCCTCAACAATTAGAAACTCGAAATTTAAGCAACGGATTCTTTGCCAATTTTATGTGCTTTAATATGAGGTACGTTAGTATCATTATTACATTTTAACTATAAATTTCAATTAAGAAAGGAATTGCTAAATTCACACTTTCTTCACATTCTTTTCATCCCCATAAAATTCTTATATACTTCTCTTTATTTAAATATTTATAAAATTAGAAGTTTGTACTCTCAGAAATTTCGATAAAATTCGATGAATTAGCCTTCAATTTGTATGGCAAGCTCTCTTCTATAAGATAAAATGCCAGTATCCGTTATTATGACTATCTCCAGCAAAACTGTACGATTGACCGTACAGCCAGCTCCCACCTTTGACGAAAACAATTATGCATAATTATAACGAAATATATAATTCTGTCAATGGCGTCCCTAGATTCGACGAAATAAATTAAATAAATCTACTGATTTTCGAATAACGTCAAGGCCTGAATTTACATAATTTTGATTTAAGAGCAGTAGACAAATATTTTACTAGAAAAAAATTTGCGGCTAGACCTGTATTTTTATAGTTATGAAAGCTTTATGGTCAAAAAAGTATTTTTACGGTGAGTGACTTGAACACTTTTTGACGGTCACTTACCATTACCTATCCAGTCAATCTACAACGTTTTTCTACCATTTACCATAAAGGCGAAAGTTTTATTGTGCCTGGTTGCATGATTTTAAGGAAATCGAGAAGAGGTGAATATATTTCGATTGAGTTGTTTTTTCGTATTTTAAAAATTTTATGCAGTGTTTTAGAATAAATGCTTATTTTTGGCAAGATGTTCGTTAGTTCTGAAAGTAAGAGGAATTAAACAAATTTTACAAATTAGGCTTTCTTTAACCCACTGATGTTTCTGTACGTAAAAATCGTATTATAACCTGCAGTTTTCTCCTCATAATATAATATAATATAATATAATATAATATAATATAATATAATATAATATAATATAATATAATATAATATAATATAATATAATATAATATAATATAATATGATATGATATGATATGATATGATATGATATGATATGATATGATATGATATAATATAATATAATATAATATAATATAATATAATATAATATAATATAATATAATATAATATAATATAATATAACCGTTGTTGAACAGTCAACCCAATTTTATGGGTTTACAACTACTAATGTTCAGCTCCGTAGCCTTGTAATTTTGAACCCAATCCAGAAGACAGGGGAACTCCTGGATCGAGTATTGGGAGAAATTTGCCTTTGTGGAGGACTTCTTGATGGAGCTAACCCGCCTTTGCGTTATATGAAGAGGAAGATCACGAGAATTTCCCACGGTTAGCCTGACGGTAAGGGAACAGAGCAAAAAAGGTTTTAACATGTTGATAGATAGGGGAATAGTGTATAGGGGAGAAACATTCTTCCTAATTTTGCCCATTTTCTAAACCGCCAGTGGGTTAATATGTTTTGAATGGCTTCATAGATCGACGATGCGTTTTCTCTCTTCTTATATTTTATTACCCAAAATGTTGATATAACTTGTATTTTATTGTTTTAAAGAAAGTTTTTGAGGAAACAATAGAATGATAAAAGAATTATTGCTTTGTTATACACATATGAGGGGTTGTGTTCGTTATACAGAGAATATCTTATAGATCTTTACCAAATATAAATAATCGAACAGAACCGAAGAAAACCTAAAAAATTCCAAAGTCATTTTAACGTTAATAATATGTAATAATAACCTCATAAAATTAAATTAACTCATATATTAAACAATTTCTATCTTTCTCGAATTCCTAAATTAAGCTTTTCGTATTTTTAAAACTATCAATATAAATATAAAGATGTTATATCTCTCTCCTTTTCTTTTATTGTTTGCTTCTTTAGACATCAACTCAAGCGAGATATTGAATAAATAAGTTTATAATAAAGATCCCAAGAGATATAAATAAAATATTAGACAACAATGCATGAGAATTCATTTTTTAAAGCAATAAAAGGAGCACTTACAATTGGAATTTAGAATTCGAATCTCATGCAAAGTTCATGAATAAAAAGCATATTCAACAGGTCAAACTGTAACACTTCTGCATGCTGCAGAATGGACAGCCGGATAGTTTTTATTACAAATTTAATAGATGATTAAGGGTTTAATAGTTCAGGGACTGATTATGCGATGTTGATTTTTCTATTCCCCTGATAATATAACCCTGATTATATATCCCTCATAATATTTTGCACGTCAAAAAAATTCTGACATTAACACTGAGTAATTTTCTTTTTATTTATTATCAAAATGTGTTTAAAAATGTAATAACTTTTATTACATGTTTCGAATCTACTTATACTTAGAGTTAAAATACTTTCGAGTTCAAATCTACGTATAAATATTTTTAATTATAAACTTAGAGTTAAAACATCGCTCATGGGCTGCAATAGTGGCACAAATCAAGAAACACACTCGTTTTGGACTAAGAACAGGTGTAAAATATGAAAATACAAATTTTTTCAACAGCAATACTAGCACAACTCGTAATTCAACTTGAATGTAATCTTTCTTTAATCAAGCTAAAGCATTTCTTATTAATTTTGCTCAGCAATGAAAACTTACAACCCACTTATCTTAAAACTTACTTTTTTGAGATGTGCCGCTATTGCAGCCCATGAGCGATATAGGAATGATTTTGTAATTTTTTTAATATATAATTAGATCATGAAATAGGTTATAGAAAAATTAAAACTGAAGAAAAATCATGAGGAAGTCAAATTTTGAAAATTAATCTAGTTAAACTAGGGTTTATAGTATGAATTACAAAGGAAAACGTATTGACTGATGAAAATATGTAAAATACTTTCAAGCATGTATTAGAAATGAAGTTTAGAATAATAAACCTTGCTTACAATTCGAAGCAAGTTCCGAGGAAAAATCCTGCCTCGCAATCTTTTCACACAAAGTTCATGTTTCCTTGCAAAACTTTTCGCCAATGTTAGTCTTTTTTCCTTTTTTTTTAAGCAATAAGCAGCACAAGTTAAAAAGAGGGCGCAAATTACAGCAAAACATGTTTGCATATTTTGCAGAAATATAAATTCGCCATTTGTTAATCTAGTTCTGAATAAACAACTGTGCATCTCAGAAAAATCAAGATGAAAAGATAAACGAGAAAAGAGCTAAAAATGCATCTCTGCGGATAAGTTGCCCCATGAAATCCGAAGATATGCAGCGAGGGAGGTTAAGGTGAAAATCAAAACAGCAATGGTGACATTGCTTACAATTATTTTTATATGAAGAGATTATGCGATATCACATATAAAAAGGTGTTTAGACAATTAGTTTGAAACAAAGATAAATCTTTTTTAATTTTTATATCAGAATTTCATTTTTTAAAATGTTATTTACTTTCAGCGTCGTGCTTTGAAATGATATCTGAAAAGCAGAAAATCAAACAACTTTAAAATAATATTTGTAATTTACTCAGTGGGAACTAATCATTTATTCATAATCATACACTGAAACAAAAATATATTGAATTCAGGATTGAATTCGCTTCAAATAACTTTGCATAAAATATTCTTGAAAATTCTGTAATCCACTGTAATGCAACACAGTTTTTGTTTATTATAGTTTTTCTATATAGTCTTTATCAAAGAGCGAAAAATTCAACTCCAATGTTTTCTTTTAACGCAACAAATCAACAAATACTTTTGAGTTTTCGTTTTGCCAGAGAAAAAACAAAATTACATATTCAGAGAAAACGAGATACAATTCACCGTGTTTACATTTTATGAAAACCGAGTAAAACGCTTTTAAGGCATGAATATAAGGGAAGGGGTGAAATCCCTTTCATTCCCGATATGCATGCAATTTGAAATTCTTCGCACAAAAAGGAAGAAAAAAAAAAGAAACAGAAACGTATAAATGCATCCTCACAAACACAGAGAGGAGCAATTTAAATTGCTTTTCATAACGCAAAATGACAGTTTCTATTGTTGAAGATATGAAATTTATAAAATTGAAACTGGAGATGCATTTTTCAACTTAAAGTTATTTTATGAGAATGTGTATAAGACATATTGGATTGTAAGTAGACTTTATTTCGAAAATACGAAAATTCAAATTGTACTTTTTTTAATGTGCATATTTTAAATTGCTTTTAAGCTAATAATACTGTAGTTATTTTCGTACTTTAATCAGCAAATATATTGTGTCATTTACGTTGTGTGCACATTTTATTACGCTTTAGAAAAGAAATTTTAAAATATATTCGAAAGTAATGGAATCTTTTGCACAATTTATGCTGCTTTAAGTTTTAATTATATTTAATTTGCGTATTTGAAATTGCCGTTAAGCCGATACTACTTTACGTATTTCCATACTTTAATCAGCAAATACCATTTACATTGTGTGTGCACCTTTTATTACGTGGTATAAAAGATATTTTAAAATGTATTCGACAATAATAGTGTTTTTTTTTTCCGTTTTTAATTTAGATACTAAAATTATAATTTAAAAACTCTCTTAAGATAAAACAATTCAATTGTAATAAATGGAATGTATTATTAGTTCTTTCGTATAAACTTGAACTTGGAATTTGTGACTAAAATTTTAAATATTTAGAAAAAGTAGCTTTAAAAGTTATCGACATGTAAGTTCTACATAGTAAAAGTCGTAATTTAATCAGCTATCTTTCCCGAATCTAGCAAAACCGGATTTTTTCATGTTATGAGATAGGTAATTAGTGTATTGGGGAAAAACATTCTCCCAATTTTGCCCATTTGCTAAGCCCCCAGTGGGTTTAATTGTTTTTAACCGATTTAAAATAGAGGGCTTTGTAAAATTATAAATATAGTGTAAAACTAAATTTACCTACTTAATAGATAATTCTATAAATGCAAACACTTTTTTAAAAATGATATTTGCCTGTTATTAATGTGTAATCATTCAAATTTTCTTCTGAAAATTGGAATATTTTCTAGAAATAACCTTATAAAATATATTCATACATTAATTCTACTCCTACAGCATAATTTAGAATAAAAATAATCCAATTTACATAGAATTGTTTCTATAATTTACAATCATTTCATATTGAAAAATTATTCTGAATTAATTCTATTGCATTATTTTTGCTATATCCAAAAGAAAATGTATTTTACTGACATGATTAAACTATAAAAATAAATTCGAAATTAATGCTTGAATATTATCAATTAAACGATGTAATTGAATTTAGAAGCTTTGCTTCGTTGTACTACTTTTGACACATTATTCCAGAAATTTTGTTTCAAAATATCTGGTTTGAAATCTTTTAATTTATAACAATATCTTTTATTTAACATGATTACCCAACATTAAAACTTGTGCTTAATGTAGCTATTTTTTACTTTAACCCTTTATCACGCAAACTCAAATTATTTTCCTTTTTTTTTTATAAATAGAAAAGGGCCACACAAGGTTCCACGATTTTCCCATTCTCCACATATTTACCCTCTCAGTTTTCTTGGTTTTGCACGTTTTGCTTTTTCCCACACAAGTATTTTTAAATTTTTTTACTGAAACTCACTGCAGTGGGAAAATAGCACCATTTTCAAAAACCATGGCAACGGAGAGAGTGAAGAATGAAGAGAGGAATTTTGTCAACTTGTGATGCTTTTGCAAAGAGCATAATACTATAAATATCATTATCTTGTAACATGAGAACACAAAAATAAAAGAAATGTAGCATGTCTTAAAAAAAGTGAAAATTTGTTGCATTCACAGTACCGTGTCTCTCTTTAAGTTGAACCATTCTATCAGCTTTATTAGGTCGAAAAGTGTTCGTGATTTATAAGAATGTTAGGACGTACGTGGTTTGACTTTTAATCGTCTTAAAAAGTTGCAGTAACTGTAAACGACAGCATGAGTTCAATATTCTCAAAAACAATGAGTGAATAACGATATATTTAACTATGAAGGAAACATATATTAATGCAAGAGTATTTAAAATGCAGGAAGTACGAATTAATAAAAAAGTTTGAGAATTATAATTAAATTAAAGAAGAAAAGTAAATTAAAATACATCAAAAGTAGCATGAAAGCAATACAGGACTTCATCATGTACACCCTGTTTGCGTTCATGGGGTAGCTATTCTGTGAATAACTGTTTAACAGAACTAAAGGAATATTTTTCGAGTACCTGTGCCCCCGTTCGGAAAAAAATGCATGTAAAAGCTATAATATAAGATTCAAATGAAGTCCTTATTGCATTTATGTTTCTATGTGATCGTTTTCAATTTACTTTTCTATTTAAATTTAATTATAATTATCTACCTTTTTACAAATGTAAAAACATTTTGAGCTTATAAAGTTTCAATGCTTTTCCAAATTTGACTTTGATTATTTGTCTTCAAACTGATTTTTTCATCAGTTTTTTACGTAAGAATATACTTGTTATTATTACTTAAAATGTGTTATGATTACTTAAGGGATTATAATTTTCTAAAAATGCATCATCTCAAGTAATTTATGTGGACACTATCTTCGCTTAATTAATGAGAAAAATGAAGAAAAAAATGTTTTGCAATAGGTAAAACTATGAATAATGGGTAACGCAATTTTTTATCAAAATTAAATAAATTATTATTCGTAAACAGTCTCTCTTTTTTTGCGTTATTTTACTCCACTACAAATAAGATAGGAGCTATATTTCAAAAATACTGCTCCTTGAAATGTCGATTATTTACTTATAATGTAAAAAGGAGAAAGTCAAAAAAATACTTTTTCGCTATAAATTTTTGAGCACCAATACATTGGAAAGAAAAGGCTTTAAATATTTATTTTTCACTTTCTTTCAACTATTGTTCGACTTTTGCTCGTAAAATGGTACTTTGATCGTTTTCTGAGAGTAAATTGAAAAAAAAAAAAAAAAAAAACTCGGCGAGAGAAAACAGGATTCAAACGTCATTTGGAACAAAGCCAACGTGTTGAATTTGTCAGAAAATACTTTTTGAGCGATTTAAAAAAAATGAACAAAATAAAATATACGTTTTTCTGCATTGAAGTCGTACGTTTTTAAAATTCGGGTACAAAAATAATCTTTTGAAAGGAAATAGTATTGGTGGAGGCATTATTCGAAAAGTATGTGTTTTATAAAAAATTTAAATTGTGAAATAAAGTTAAATCAGTATTTATGCTGAAGTATTTCCAAAGTATCAATCTAAGTAACTGTTGAAATGCTTTCCTCAAAGAATATCTTTCTCAGAAATAGTCTGATACAGATCATAAAATTCAAAATAAAAATTTATATCTTAAAATATATTTCTTTTATTCTCAAGGTATTTATTACCTCATAAAAAAGCAAAAATGAAATAAAATCAAAAATTATTCGTTACGGTAATTTATGTGGTTCTTTTTTATTAAAATATACCTGAAAAAGAGACGGTCGCGATAATGGTTTGGAGTACAAACTTGGTATACGTCAAAAAATATGTATGATAAAAATACGAAACATCATTTCATAATATTAAAATAGAATGGGCTCTCTGAAATGTTTGAGATATGCGCAGACAAGAAGTAGTAAAAAAAAAAAATGGTTTAATTGTAAATTAAAAACGATTTTAACAAAGCACACAAACGTTCATTGGCATCAAGTTGTTTAGCTTAAAAAAAATTTTAAAATCGAAGAGAAAATGGAGCTGACGCGAGAACAGTATCGTGCCATGATTTTCAATGATTTTAAAGTGGGATTAAATCAAGAAGAATGCTTTCAATGGCTACAATTAGCTTTTGGAAATAAATGTTTATCTGCTGCTATTGTATTAACGTGGTTTACAGAATTTCACCGAGGTCACAATTCTCTTCAAGATGAATTCTCAAGGTATTTACACACACACAGGAAGGCCATCGTCATCAGTAATCCCGGATAACGTGTCTGTCGTACGAAATATGCTAAGCGATGATTATTGCTTTACCGACCAAATGATACAGAAGATACTTAATATCGCATGGCCATACATAAAATTATTCACTAAGATTATTAAGATGCATAAAATTATTTACGTATGAAATTTTTTTTTTGACTTAAGGTTCCTTAATAACTTAACTGAGGACAAAAAATAGGCGCGTGCCAGAATTAGTAAAAAAATCCTTAAATCGCCAAATGATGGTGGCCACCACATAATTTCGAAAATTCTAACGGATGATGAAACGTACATTGCGTAAAATTAAAAACGGAACACTCTGAATAACTTTTGATCTAATGATCGGAATTTACGTTCTAGGACTCAATCTTAATGGCTCGGATACGAATTTCGCATCCGGCTTGCACCGACCACAGTACTGACGTGAAATATTCTCAGTGGTAGACGGATCATGGGTAAGAGTTCCCTTGCCGTCAGGTTAGCCGTTGGAGGTTCTCGTGGTCTTCCTCTCCATGTAACACAAATGCGGATTAGCTCCATCAAAAAGTCCTCCACGAAGGCAAATTTCTCCCAATACTCGATCCAGGAGTTCTCTTGTCTTCTGGATTAGGTTCAAAATTACAAGGCTACGGAGTTGAACATTAGTCATCTTTGGATCAAGAAATTTTATAATTGTGTGCAAAAATGTTTCGATTCCCAAAAAAAGTTATCGAGATATAGCAAAATACGCAAAAATTAAAAATTAATATTAAGGAGTCCAAACTTTGGAGTGCTTTTTTGACTAAACTATTGGGACCATATTTCTCAGATTGCGGTTACTCCCTATATTTCGGGGGTCAGAAATCAGAATCCGTCAAAAAAGTATGTTTATTCAGAGAAATTACCATTTTGTGTCCGATTTCGTAACTTAAAATATCATCTGCACTTATTAATTAACATATTTGGAGTTGAGTTTCAGTTATTCAGTAAACCTTTTCTATTGAGAGAGAGGCAAAATTAAATGCCAAAAGTAACTCTCTCAGTACCCAGAAAGTTTTGTATAAGTCCAAGTAAAAATGCATGAAATACACAAAACCAATTCAGAAAAGAAATTCAAACAAAAACTTGAGAAAATAAAAACTCACCTTAAACCTGTCAAACAGCGATTTCACAAGCAAACTAAATGCAAAGGAAACACTTAAAACAAAAGAAAACAACGCCCTCTATTAAAATACGCAGATTAAAAAAAAGAGAAGTAAAAGAGAAGATTACGTAACAAATAATATAATGCTTAACTGGGGCTGCTCAGTTAAGACTTGAATTGCGCCCTGTTAAAAAAAAAATCTAGTATTCTTCAATCTGGACTTATACAAAACCTTCGGGGTACTGAAAGAGTTACTTTTGGCATTTAATTTTGCCTCTCTCTCAATAGAAAAGGTTTTGCTTTATGGCTTCCGAGGCCGGTACCCCCTGAGAACGTCGGCTTCGGTGGTCATATTTTTATTTCCTTCGTTTTCTTTATTGCTATACCGCATCAAAAGTAATTATTATTCGGCTATCAGAAGTTTCACGTGAGAGAAATAAAGCAGATGCTTAAAAAGATAGCGAACTGAAATTGTGCTCTCATAATGCAAAAAAAAAAAAAAATATTTATACACTTTAAGTCATCGGTTTCATTAGGAAATGAATTTCATGTTACTGTTGATTCACGATAATAAGTGTAATTAAAAATCGTAAATCAATTTATTATTCGACCTTGAATCTCAAAAGTTCAAAAGAAGTATCATTTATCACTACCAGTTGATTCCCATCTTCAAGTATACAAAGAATTCATAAATCAAATTTATAAATTGCTCTGGAGAAATGCACACACAGGGTATGAAGGGGCATCAATACACTGAATATTTGTCATGATAATAGTTTTTCTTAAGTCGGCAGCCGTATTTCCCTTTACATAAACAAATTTTGCATCACAATATAATTCATAACACGAAAGGATAAGTAAATCACGATGATAAATATCTACATATGCATATATTATGATCTGAATGGAATAAAAAAAATGGATAAATCTGACAATTTGAATAAAAAATATGAATAGACGAGGAGTTACTGCGTAAAATTAAGTTCAAAGTTGACAAAAATTCAAAGTTTAAAACCTGTTAGGAACTTCATTAACATTTTCGTAATGATGCGAATTTCCTGTTAATTGTAATCAATTTGTGACTGTAATTTATAAATGGCAAAAAAAGGAATTGCTGCCAGAGAGTTAACATAAGACTGCAAAATTAAGAGTATTACACTTTAAAAAAACGATTACATCATTTCATTAGGGGAAAAAAATTACAGCATCACATTTGTTTTATTTTCCAATTTTCGATTGATAAAAGGACACCATTAAAAGGGATTTAAACCCAAGTAATGCAGAAATTAAGTAAATAAACCACTTTGTAAAATTACCAGTAAATTCTAAAGCCTGCAGCTTTATGAATTGTATTATTTTATAATTATAGGCAACAGTTCATGAAACAAACAGCGCTTAAATATATATAATATTTTAAGATATCTACGATAATTTAACAGCTTCAGCATTTTTGTACATCTATAAAAAAATTATACTTCTTATTATTTATACTTAAATTGCACTTTTGAATGTAACAATTGTTATAGATTTTTTTAACTGAAATAATTTAATATGTTTTTTTTCTGATTTATAGCTGATTAATTTTCAATACAATGTACGTGCACTGTTATAATTGAATTCATATAATTTTTTCACATAATTAATATAGTTTCTATTTAAATTAAAACATTAATTACTGGAGATAAACTATCTAGCGCTTGATAATGCTACTTACGACAGCTATCGTAATCTGATCGCTCCGTGCTCATTTCTCTTGCTGCCCCAGATGTTTAAATACATCAATAGACTAGCAGTATTATTGTTAAAGGAAATCGTCAGTCATTTAATTTAAAAATTACTCGGACTGCAAACTTAAGCTTTTTATGTTATTGAAAGCAATGATAGGCTCAATGTCGAATTCTCTGTTTTCATATAAAATAACACTTTTTTTTATCGAATAATGAACAGTTGTTCACGACTGTTGGAACAAGTCATAACGAAGTCATAAGGAGGAGGTGAGATGCAACTTCTGTTGATCCGGGGATCTGAGCACCATATAGGTAGAAGTCTGTCTTGACTCGTGTTGGTGTTCCTTTTCGCCTGACATCTACCCTTCGGCCTGTCCGGTTTGGGAGACCCTACCGGTAGCAAGCTTCCGCCGGCATAGCCTTCAGGGTCATTGGTAAATGAAAGCCTCACCGGCACGACAAGGCAGGAAATTCATTTCAAAATTCCACGATGTTTATTTTCAGTGGATCCCATCCCACACAAAGGGCAATGACCAGGTGGATGGACTGGCCAAGGAGGGCTGTTACCACGCTAATCCTTTCTCTTCAACACTTACCTTTTTAGAACATCAATCTATAGTTAATTCTGAAATATCGAAGGGGTGGAAGATTTCTCCCTGCCATCACTGGTATGCAGGCAAAGAGCCAGGTTCTTCATTAGCCCTCAATTGCGACATGGCTCCTAAAACCGCAATTTCCAGATTAGCAAGTGGTCACATAAAATGTCTCTCGTTTTTCAAAGGCAGGAGAATCTTCGAGGTCTGCTCCAAATGTCAAACTGAGCAGGCTTCTCCCGAACTATATCCTGGACTATTTGGGACTTTCCAGAGAAGACATATACTCATACCCCCTTTTGATCCTCGATTTTATTAGGGTTAACGGTCTGATGAACCTTGTCTGATTTCGTCAGGCATTTGGAGGATAAGCCACAACAACAACAACGGAACAAGTAAATTCTATCTTTAATCAACTTCCTCTACGTGAATGGTGCAAAGAGTAAATAGGATAAGAAGCCAATATATTTTTAAAAAAAATGAAAGTCATTGGAATTTAATTTCTTAAATATTTAAAAAAGCGATTAAAGGCTGCATTATCACTGATGGGCTCATATGACTGTACGAAAAATTAGAAGTATACTTTAATTTTAATAATATTTATCTACTTATCAATCTCTCTCTCTCTGTATATATCTATATATTATATCTATAATATTTATTTCTATAATTTAATGTATCTAGGTGGAAAAAAGTCGCCATAGTGGAGATTTATTTAAAAAGTTTAATAATTTTTAAATGCTCAGGAGATAAAGCACTTGCCTCCCAATGAGCTGTTCCGTTTTCGAATCCCAGGGATAGTTGGTAGATACGAATTCCACATCCGGCTCGCACCGATTACATCGTTAACGTAACATATCATCAGTGGTAAACAGGTCATGGGTTAGAATCCTCTTTCCATCAGGATAACCGTGAAAGTTTTTTGTGGTTTTCTTCTCCATGTAACTTAACTGAGGATTAGTTCTATCAACCTGTCCTCCACGAGGGCAAATTTTTCCCAATACTTGGTCCAGTAGTTTCCTTGTCTTCCGGGTTGGGTTCAAAACTACAAAACTACAGAATTGAACACTGGTAATCGGAAACACAAATTGGGTCGAATGCTCAATGATGGTTATAAAATAAAATAATCTTTAAAACAAAGTCATTTCCTAGTTTCAAAACGCCTATAATTCTTTACGACGCATAGCATAACGTTTTAAAAATTACAGTTTTGCTTCAAATGTAAGGCATTTAAACTGTGCCTTCAAAAAGCTTCAAAAAACGTTATTAAATAACTATCGATATTTCTCTTTTATATAAAAGTACATTAAACCTACCAAATAAAGATAACCTAATGCAATTCGTTTTCTTTTAAAAGGAGAATTTGAATGCTGCTTATTAATATGAAGTGAAATCATCAACAAACATATACATAAATATTAGTGTAAATCATTTAAAAAACATAGAGGCAGTCATTTTATCAAATGATTTCATAATAATTTTTCAAACTAAATTCATATTTAAACATTGGGAAAATAGCACTCAATACAATTTTTAGTCGCGTCCTTAACCTTTTAAGAGTTTTTTACTCACAGAACAAAAGTTTTAAAATTAGATTGCTTACTCCGTTTCATATTTTATAATTCAATTAAGCTCCCTGTCTGCTTATTAAATATTTATCTTTTTTTCTTAAATTTATGAATCAAGTTTATGCTGAGGATATACGCTCCGCACTGTAATTTATCCTGGATTTAAGCTTTAATCACCAATGAGATCACTCATACCTTAAAAGTGGAATCAAGTGAATTGCGGTGAGTTTTTATTTTAAGCTTCCTAGATAAATTTTTAACTAAATTAGCATACCCTATATCATTTAATCTTTCAGGATTAAGTGGGTATTAACTAGAGGAATGGTTCTTCTCACAAACTAATTAAAATGTATGATGGATACATTTTTGTCCATTAGCATAGTCTGGTGATTATCAGTACCTTGCCACTGAATTTCTCTTTTCAATGCAGCTAATTTTATTCAAACAATGAAATTCAGTGTATAAGAAAACTTTAAATCATCGATATGTATTAAAGACTTTTTTCCCCTAGATTAACTTCAAAATTGAATTACAGAGAGTGACATGGTAAAGAAGTTTTGAGTGTTTCACGTAGTTTAAAGTAGTATGGGATTTTTTTCCAAATATACGGGACGATTTAAAAATTTAAACCAAAATGAGAGAATAAATCAGGCATACAAAAAAATAATTTAAAAAATCCTATAGGAGCACACGTTCGCAACTACTCACATAACCACTCGTGGGAGTTGAAATTTATACGCTATTTAAAAGAATAATTTCATTTTATATCTATTGTTGAACAACAGACCCAATGTTGAGTTGATGACTATCAAAGTTCTAGTTCGAAGCCTTGTAAGTTTGAGTTCAACTCAGAAGACAATGCAACTTCAGGATCAGGCGGGGGCAAATTAGAATTCATGGAAGACTTTTTGATGAAACTAACTTGCATTTGCGTCACATGGAGAGGAAAACACAAAAATCATGCCATGGTTAGCTCAAGGGCAACTCATGATCCATCTACCACTGATGACGCATTGTGGTCAATTCTTGCCGGCCTCTGCCACCAATGAGCAGAAATTGTTGAAATGAAATATCATTCCAGTTGCTGTAATTTTAAAAGGGTGCCACATTGAAGGGTAAAACTAGTCGACATGGTACTGTGGGGAGTTTAGTCTTAGACTATGCCAACCTTCATCTATCAAAAGGTACCTCATGATGGAATCAAGTTAACATGTCTTATATACTAGTGAATTGGTATTTAATATTTATAGTGGTAGTTACGCCACAGTACTACTATATTTCAAGGACACATAATAGAATTTTAAACTTTAATAACGTTTAAATAAATTTGCACAATATAATGGCTCAGGATGAAAATTTCCTAGAATTTCTAAGATGCACCTAAAAAAACATCTCAGTGTTTCTGAACAAACATATTCTGTAAAGTTTTCGAAGTAATTTTTAAGTTGTGTTGCATCAGTTCCGAATTAATACTTTGACTCAATTTTTTTTCTCCATTATTTAACAGGATTTACACATAGCATTTCCAGCGAGATAGATATCACATTAAAAAAGTTCGAATTGATAGTATAAATATATATTATATACATGCTGAAAAAAATCTGGTAAAATTGTCCTATTTTACCGTGCTTCCGCTTTCTTTTCTAAGACAAATTTTGGTTTTAAAGCTAAAATATATGGTAAATAACCTATTCACTTGGTAATTTTTCCGTTATATGGTAACGATTTACCGAAAATTCTAGTTATAAAAATTATAGTTCTTTTTACTACACAATTGGTAAAAAATAGAAAACTGAAAAATTAAGTTTAACCTAATAAATGGTTCTAAGGTATTATACCCAAAGAAAATTCATGGTCTAAGGTATAAGAGTAAAATTATCAAATTTTACCTCATATTACGAAACCATATTTTATTGTTAATTTTAGCAAAATCGTTAACAAAAATACCGAGATTTTTGGTGTTTCTATAGAGCTAGAAACACGGCACATTTTACCATATGCTGGTTGTTTTGACCATATTTTTTTTCGCGGTGTATATTAAATTACATTGCATATTTCAGGTCAACTCCTTGAATTGTTAAGATTGATACTTAATTTGAGAAAACCCGATCATTAGAATTAAATCCATTCATTGTGAAATTCACCATATCCTGGTAGTCTGAGAAAAGATTTGTTACTGATAGTAACATCCAGTGCTGAAAATTGGGGAAAAAATATTGTGCCCCAAAGTCATTTTACTACTTACTAGCTGAATGCATCATTTGTGCCAATAATAATTTAGCAATTTTTTTACGTTTTCCTTAAGCGATTTAATGCCGGTTTTCTATTATTTTTTCTTTTTAGTACACAGCTCATTTTTTATTTCAATTTGCACAGATTACCAAAATTAATTAAGCATCATTGGAGTAAGTAATATTATAACAACAATCTATTGTAAAATCTTTTATGGTTTCTCTAAAAGAATAAGTACCATCCTTTCCTTTAATTTTCTTTCTTAGAACATACCCTATTTTTTATTTAAATTATTAACTAACAATAAATGTAATCAAGTATCTTTGGCGTCAATAATAGTAGTACTCTTTCCCTTTAAAAATAAGTACTATTCCTCCATTAATTTTGCTTTTCGATACTTAACTTATTTTATTAAATTTCAATTAGAGTTGATTTTCATTTATATAATTTTATAGATTCAAGTTTTAAAAGCATGACTATAAACAAAATAGACAAGTGGTTTCAAATAACTTCAAAAATACTAATTTAGTGGCGTAATTCATGAATGCTATCATGTTCATGCTGATCATTGAGTTTATCTGACAAAATGATTAAAAAGTAAATAAATTAAATAAGTTGCTAAAAACTTATCTTAAATGAGAGCTTTAAGCTATAAACTATCACTGATGTAATTTTAAAATATTTGAAAGAAAACAAATCGTCTGTAGCAGTGTCATTTTTATCAACGATGAGTCAGTGAAGTTTATGTCACTAAGTCAATGAAAAAATGCTGTTTTTCATAATGCTCTACCGAACGAATTGAAAAAGTCAAACAAATTTTTATATCGGGGGCTAGATTTGCCCCTTGCAACTACTGTCCAAATTTCAAGATGATAGAACAATAATCAATTAATTGAGTAGCGTAGTTGAATTATAAGAGACGCACACATACATACAAACAGACAAACTCTCCCTTTTATTATTATAAACTTAAAATTTTCCTTTCGCGATTTTTTGCAAAAAAAGTTATGAGCTTGTCATTTTGAATACTATTTTCATAATTGAAGATTGTGAGAAATAACTGCGAGAAAATCGCATTCATGGAGGAAATATTTTAGTTGAAAGAAAAAGGGGCAGTGAAAATTTACCTAATCACATCTCCTTTGTCCCAGAAATAAAAGGTACCATAATCTATGAATCGTCTGTCACTAGATCTTTTTTAAACTCTTATTGTATTCAACATGATTAGGACTGGGCGATATTAAAAATTATGTATCGTGATGCATCGTCAGTTTTGCATCACGATATAGCGATGTATCGCGATGTAGTATTTTTGAATTTCATTTACTTGTAAGACACAGAAAGTCAGATTTCTATCAAAACTTCATAGTCAGATTGATTTAAATCAATTTATAAATTTGAAGATACATATGTTTTGCTTAAGAAAGATATTAAATAAATTGACTACAATGTACAAATCTTACTTAAAATATTTATTGAAATGCTTATTTAGAAATTAATAATACGCGTAAAACAATGTGTTAAAAATTTTTTTTAAAGCATTTTTTACAAATTAATATTTTCTTGTACTATTACGCATAAATAATTACATAATTATTAAGTTCGATCGTAATGTTCAATTTCTAAATGAAACGTTAAAAATTATTTGTATGTTTAAAACAAAGCGCTAAATAAATTTTAGATAAAAAAAACGCTTTTAAAACACTATTTTTTATTATTATCATTTCAGTTATTATAGTTCATTTACGTCACACTAGAGCTGCACAATGGGCTGTTGGCGACGGTCTGGGAAACATCCCTGAGGATGATCCAAAGACATGCCATCACAATTTTGATCCTCTGCAGATGGGATGGCACCCCCACTTCGATAGTTCGACGACCTGCACGAGAAGTCGAGCACTTTACGGTAGAACAGTTTAACGAGGACCAATACCGCACACCCTCGGTCCCTACGCAGACTGATCGAAGTGGTCACTCACCCGCACACTGACCGCAGCCAGTGATGCTTGACTTCGGTGATCTGCAGTGAACCGTGTCTTAACGATCAGTCAACTGCGGGACTTTATCATTTCAGATAAATAATTAAATTAAATTAAATAATGACCGAATTATGAACGAAAAACAAAGTAAGATTTAATTTCATAAAAAAAAAAAAATTTGATATTCGATAATATATTTAGATAATTAACAAATAATATGAAAAGAATATTTTTAAAAAAAAATTATTATACTCTCTAATAAAACGAAGTGCTAAATGATTTAAAAAAGTTAATAAAATACTCAAACCTTTCAAATTTTTTTTGTATAAACAAAGTTGATTGACTTATGTCTAAATCCAAATGACAAAAATAAATTTTGTTTTAACTTTATTTCTAAAAATAAAAACAACAAGATTTATAAATTTAAAATCAGTAATAAAAACTCATTAAATTATTAGAAGTTTCATCCAAAAAGTTTTTAATAAATTAAAAGAAAGTAAAAAAATAACCTGACAAATTCAATTCTTTATGGGCGCCTAAATTAGATTGCCGATAATTTTCACATTTAAAAATAAAAAGAAGTTTTTTTAAAAAAAAAAACTTATCTAATTAATGAAGAAACTCTTCTTTACATATTCTTTTCAGTAATAGATTGCCTTCAGAGCAAGGTAACATCGGCGATCACGAAGTTAGTGCCACTGAAAATAATCTACAAGAAAAGTCGCGACAAAGAAAAAAAAAGCTAAGAGGTGCGAAAAGGAACATGCGATATAACGATATGTGTTCTCAAAACTCTGATTCTGATTCTACAGCTCACCAATCGAGGCCATTCCAACATAACGAAACGAACATCGTCTTCCACAGCGCGAGTCGACATCGGAACGTAAAAGAAGAGTCTTATATCGCTATATCGTTTTCTTATATCCTTGCGTGTCTTTACTCGACGGCTTAAATCAGATTTCTGATGCATCGCCTTGAATGAAAGTCGCTGTATCGTCTTGGCGATATATGCGTTAAATCGATATGTCTCGATACATCGATTTATAGCCCAGTCCTAAACATGATCTAGAATTAATATCAATATACAATATTCTTCTTCAGCTGTACCAGTCATTCATATGCTTATATGTGTAATTAATCGAATAATCAATTTCCAAATAATTGAATCGTTACTAGGGTAATTTTAGATGTTCGTTGCCACATTACGCTTTAAATTTACATGATTTATTCAGAATTTGATACAAAATATCAGACTTTGATTTGTGTAAGACTGTCGGCATTTATCTTCACTTGTAGATTTATACTAAAAACTAATTTATTTTATCTTGTTTTTTTATTGAATAGTATGCATATGAATAAATAAAGATAAACAACGTAAAAAGAGCACGAATGCAAAAAAAGAAAAAAGGAAAACAGACTATGAAGAAGCAATTGGTCTTAAAGAAACGTTGGTTTTCTAAGCGTATACAAGGGGAACAGCTCACGTATTCCTGCTATTTTATTATTATTAATGTATGAAATTTATACATTACTTAATTACCTACTTAATTCTCTTATTACATCTCATATTAGGCGTGTGAGTGTATAAGTACTCTTTAGTATTTATACTTTTGGAACGTGCGGTCCCGGGGAAGCATTTCTAGCAACTAAAAGGAGTTAAAATGAAATCTAATTCTACTTATTTCACCAAGAAATTATTATCAAATGATACACACAAATCATAATCTCATGATATATATGCTTCATACATTGTCTGTTGGTTTTTGGCATTGTATACAATTCCGGATTTACATTTTCCCATTATAAATGAAACAAAATATTATTGTACCTGTAGGCAGGGGGAGGATTTCCCTGTGCGACGCAGGACAGCTGTGCGGCTGAACCTTCTTCTGTCCTCACCTGTCCTTGACTAAATGTCACTCTTGGCAAGGTGGAAGCATGTGGCTCTGCAAATATATATATAAAATAAACTGATTAGTATTCCAGTGAAATGTAGGTTTCAACACACGTTCCAATCAACAAGGTTATGATAAACAATATTCTTGAGGAAATACTTAAGTATGGTATAACACACTAGGGGTCACTTGATAAAGATGAAATTTTTTTAATGAACCAAATGAAGTTTTTTATTAATATACATCAAACCTAACTAATAAGTGATTCGAATTAGTTATTCGAATTACTCAGATGATTCGTTTTGTCCAACTCTACAAACTATCCAAGAATAATGTAGCAAAATGGCACTAGTGGATGTTTTAATATTGGGTAATATCACTTTCGACGGAATTGCAGGTCCCACAACAAAATCTCATTCTATTCATCGATTTACGAGGGATTTTATAAAGTCTGGGGGTAATAAACAATAAATATTACTAAGGAAGCTTCATGAAAGCAATGTTTGGTCCCTGGAGGCTTCCGTGAAAAGAGAAGAGAGCTGCAAACAGCATCCCAGACGTGATATAAGTTTGGACATCTGGCTGGTTACTCTATTATCTGAATCTCTTTCTAATTTCTAATCCCATACAGCCCTATGTGACAGTCGTAAATACATGAAAATAATTGTCCTATTAATAAATAATATAATCAGAAATAATCTATATTATTCATAAAAATAAACTGGTGACCAGCAATACCTTCGAACAATCTTATAAATGGCTCTAAGATCTCAGTTTTATACATCAGAGAAGAGTACCTTCCTGATTTTCCACATCACAGGAGATCTCGCTCAAATTAGAGCAGTTAGCACAAGTAAAAAATTTTTTTCGATTATTATTGAATTAAATATTAAAATGTAATAAATAGTTATTAAACAATATTTTTTGCCAGGTACTATCTTTGAGTAAACGAGTTTTATAATTGTGGAAAAAGAGTATTCAGAGTAATTTTCTTAATAATAAGAGTAATAATAAGAGTAAAAGAGTAATTTTCAATCTCTCTCCTGGCTCAATTATTTGGTATTTATTTTCTAGATTGATATACAAAATCCTCATATTCTAAAAGTCAAGAGCCCAAATCGGTATAAAGCGAAAGAGCATTTTTCCGATTTAATAACTGCATCTTCTGCACAAAATACTAACTACATAAATTATTAAAGTTAAATTTTGGAACCAATTAGATTTCGTATTAGCACCACTAGATCAGAATCATTGAGAAATATACGTATTAGATTTGCCATTCTAATGCTAAAAATTAAAGAGGATGATGCTTTTTTCAAAAAATGTAGCAAAATGGCAACACTTTCCAAACAAATGGGTTTAGTGTAAGAAAAAAATTATTAATTACTTTTAAAAGACGAGTTTTCATTTTTTTGTAATTTTTTATTAAATTTGTAAAATTACTTTTAATTGTTTAGTTATTAGTTTTATTTCAATTTTATAAAATACTTGTATGCTTTTCTTAGAAATTTTGTGTGTTGATAAAGATAAAAATACATTTCGTAGAGTAATTAATTTAAATGTGTTAATTTTTCACTATTTTTCTTGTTCTTAAATTTATTTCTTGTTTGAATAAAATACATATTTATATCAGTGACATGAATCATTCATCACTTTAAACGGAAAGAAGAATAAATACATAAAAGTGTTGCCTACCTTTAGTGCATAAATATTCTTCAGTAAATTATCAATATTGATTTTTTATCAGTTCAGAGTAAAATATATCATATAACAGAATGAAATAAGTAATAGAAATAAGTGATAAGTAAGTAATTGAAAATATGCAGAAATACTTGTTACGAATAAATAAACTGAAATCTAGGTTAAAAGATTAGATATTTTTAAGTATGTACAGAAATTCATGTCTTAATTATTTTATCATGTCTTATTCTAAGTCATGTCTTAATTTGATAAATATTATTGAATTGAAACAAAAAATCTATGAATACAGATAAGTATTATTTTTTTACTGTAAACAAAACCATACAGAAGTGAACAAAAATATGATTGAAACAATAATTTTTTTTTTAATGGAGGGCACTTGGGGGTTGTCCCATTGGACACAGAAATGCCAGAACTGCTACTCTCTTCTCGTTACCCAGTGGGCACCTGTGGCAAAACCACGGCGTTGGAGCAGCGTTGCCCACGTCACACAACCATAAACCCGTTTATAGGGCGAGTCACATTCACACACTCACACACAAAGCAGAAAGGACATAGAACACAGAGAGAAAAAGAAACATCCATGCCCAGAGCAGGATTCGAACCCGCGACCAGTGGTTTCGCAGTCAGGCACGCTAACCACTGGGCCACCAGGTCGGCTCATTAAATTATATGATGTGGAATGTTTACCACTCTACTCTACAGCAACAATTAATCGTTTGTTTTTGATGTTCCAAGAAGGCACAATGTTCCGTTAACTGGAAAGAATCTTTAAGAAAAGCGTAACTCAGGATCGACCTTAGTTAGAAAAATATTAGCTTTAATTATTTAGTTTTTATAAAGATATTCTTAAAGTGCGGATTAAAATGCATATAACTATTTTTGAAAAATAAAGGAAAAGCTTAGAGTTAACTCCAATAACCACACTAAGTAACAGTTACTACAAAAAAAGTATTTTTATTAAGATTTAAAATTAAAGTAAACCAATATCGAGCAGGAAAATGTTTCGCTGGTTTCAAGCGGTTAATGTGGACTAATGAATTTTCATCGCTTTTAACTCATAACTTTGTAGCAATCTTTATTTCATTTGTGCTTTGATAAACAATTAACAAATAAAAGTTTTTTATATCTTTTTATATCATAAAACAAAAAGATTTCCTGTTGTTCAGTATCTTCCTGCCTTTTTAAAACTTAGAAAGATTTAAAATGTTTAAGAAATGGAAAAAACAAATGTTGCTGCCAATCTTCTTAACGGAATGTCTCAAGAATTTCAGATTGAACAAAAAAACATTGTTATTGTTGCGAACTGAACTGAAGTAATAACTGCAAGTAAAAGACGACGACTCAGTTTCAAAACTACAGCCTTGTTATGCTTCAAAAGTTAAAATTTACTTCCAGAAGTTTCTTTTACTTTTACGCATGCATGTATTTTATTCAATTCTTCAGCAGTAACAGATCTTTTCGGATTTTTTTTGAGGGTATCATACGAAAAGGCTCCAAAGGGCTTTTGGCAAAATGTAGTAGCATTATGATACGCAAGATTTTGTCTGCTTCAATTTCACATTTTTCTTGTCGAAGGAAATATAAAGCTCAAACTTTTTTTCTTACGTTTAGATGAGATAAAGCGAAAGCTGTTTCGTATTTAGAACTGTTAAAACTATTTTAAAATAACGCTTTAATAAGACTCTCTGTATTCAATTGGAAAAGTGTAAAATCAAGAAATGAAATTATCAATAAATAATTTGTTTGACTATAAGAGCTTTGTTCTGAACAAATTTTTCAAGATGGCGAATCAGTTTGATTAGTAGTAGTACGTATCTATGCGAAGTGAAATGAACTAGTTTTAAATACAAAATGTCTCTGTTGTAGTTGTTTATTTTATTGTTTTTAATTTACGAATGTCAGACAGTTTTCATTTGACAAAATAGTTTCATCAAAGCTGTACGCAAGCTGCAAACAATATGTACAGCAACTATTTCTGTATCATTGTACAGAACGGGTACTTGTTGTATATATATGGAAGTCATATATTTTAATTTTTTTCATCATATTTTAGTACTAGGTTTATATGCAACTGTGCATGCAGCTACATACATCGTGCTTGTGAAGTTAAAATCTTAATAAAGATTTATTATAATCTTAATAAGATAAAAATTAAATAAAGATTTCTATTGAAAATCCGTGCTTGATGTTAAAGTAACTGTAATCATTTTCTGATGGCTACGGTGAGAATTTGTATACATATTATTGGCAAAAAGTACTTGTCCTCTATTCCATTTTCTGTTTAGGCTAAAGCTTTTTAAACTGAAGTGAAATTCTGTGCTGGATGAACAATATCAGTTTTTTTTGGTTACTTCTCTGATGATTAGGAACCAGTTCGTGCTATTTTGATCACTACAAGACAAAATTAGGAAATTTTATGCCAGTGGTCGATCGACCGCTTATTAGAACATGTGGCTAAGATTTTCAAAAATGTAAACTTTTTAACGATTAAAAAAACTGTTGATATTGCTAATGTAAAACATTTCTTTTGAAACATTTTTCGAAATATAGTAAACATTATGAGCTTCATTTCTAAAATGATGAAATATTTTAGGAAATAATCGGAAAATACAGTTATCTTTAGAACAATATAAAATAGTCCTAATTTCGTATTTATTTAAAAAAAAACAATAATAAACTTCGTATTAAATGCGTTTTCGACAAACAAATAGTAAACTGCTGGCGACTTGGCAGACAAAGTTTAATCACCATTTATTACATATAGTCACTTTACCGGTAATTTTACCCTATATTGGAAGCAGTAACTTTTTCTACCTCTTTATATTTAAATTAGATTTAAAATATGTATGTAGTTAGTTTTTTCAAGTTAAAAAGTTTATTTCTTTCCTCCGCTAAAGTTTTAGTTTTTAAAAAGCATTCAGATTTAACTTTGGGTAAAATATAAGTACAAGATTTTCTATAAGTACAAGAAAAATTATAAATGAAATCTTTTAATTGAATGCAATTCCAATTTATGTGAAAAGTGGGATTTTCGAGAAGACTTGGAAATTTTCTAAGCTCTTATACTATTGATTTATATTTTTATGGTTTTACGTTCGAACCACGTTGAATATAAATTCGTCAATTGTCAACTACATTATCTTACACAAGGTTAACTCATTAAAAACAAGGTTATAAATAATTACAAAAATATATGGAAGGTTGTAGAGAAGTATTGCCATAAATCTTATCATAGCTTATTTTACGAAGTGATATTCTCGAACAGTTGATTTGGCTTTTGTCGGAACCTGTCATTTAAGTGAAATTATGCATTCAAATTTGTTGCAATTCATGAGATATGTATTAATTTGTTTATTTCCGCATTAAGAAAAAAAGCATGGTCAAAACTACCAGTATGTGGTAAAATTCACAGTGTTTCTTACTCTAAAGGTATTACAAAAAGTGCGCTAGTTTTTTCAACAGCTCTTTGATAACGACTTTTGGTAAAATTAAGAATAAAGTATGGTTTTATTATCATGCTATTCGGTTGCAAATTAGATAATGTTCGGTAATTTTATCAAAAGAGTTGTTAATTTTACCAGAAAAAAAGGTAATTTTACCAATACTAGTAACATTTGAGATAACATAAAAATGTTCTGGTTGATAGCCTCTATTTTATTTAGAAAGCGCTTGTTAACTTTAGTTGGGGACAGTTAAGAGCTTTCATTTCTATGTTAACAATAAACTTACATCTACAAACTTTTATGGCTTTCAAAATACATATTTGTAAGTATAGAAATCTCTATAAAAGGCTGTACTAAATCAGTAACTTTATCCCCACTTAAATGTCCAGTACAGTAAAATGGAGGTTGTGGGCTCGCCTCCAACCGCAAAACCATGCATATATCTATCTATTTATATTTCTCTTTCATGACGAGAAAGTAAGCCCTCATTTATTTTTTTGCATTGGCAACAAAGAATTAAAATATCAAGTGGGTGAACTGTCATAAGCATAAAAGCGCAAAGGTATATATTTACAAATTTCTGAATGAAAATTCGTTTCTCGCGTGAATATCAGAAACGTGAAAAAAAAAACTTTCGATAAGTCAGAAAGAATTGAAAGTTTAAAATCGAATACCTCATATCAATAAAATATTTTATATTATGTTCTAAGTATACTTATGCAGGTTCAATAACAGATTTTATAAATTTAGTGTTATAAATATTCATTGAAAAATGAGTATTAGTCGAGATGTTACGCTTTCTACGTATAATAAAAAAAAGCGTGCTCGACGAGTTAAGGAAAGCGTTGATGACAGTCACGAAACTTCCAAATATTTAAAGTCATTTGACAGCTTTACAGTGATAGCTCGAACTTAAGAAATTTTTATTGTGTTTTTAGCAAAGTTGGGAATCTCTTTATTGTTATAGTTTTTTTAAAGCACAATTTCTGTTTTATTTCTACTCTTTTTTCTACAGCATGACATTTATTTCAATCTAAATTATTTTTATTTCGATCACTTTTAAATGACTAAAGATTTAACATTCTTAAAGAGGAATTAATTTTAAAAGTTTTGACAATAGCTTTAAATTCTTAAGATTTTACTCTATCCGTGCTTATTGTGCAATATAGTTTTGACTTCTTTGAAAGAAGGCGATTGCAAATAAATACTATTTGACTCATAAGGAACATAAATATTTCAATTTAGAAAGTGAATTTTGACAAGAATTATTAAAAATTAAATTAAGAATTAAATTCCGACAAGTTATTAGCCTTATTTGAATGTAAAAAAAATTATATTGTATTTTATAAAACTATATGAAATTAAATGAAATGCTATATATTTTATGAAACTATACAACACAAAATTGGTAACTTGCACGACCTCTTTCATTTTAAATATCACATGGTAAAAAGGCTCCCTACCTCCGCTTTAGAGCTGCAAATAAAAACCATCCATACCGTTAAATAAAATTTTCAGTTTTGTAGTTTTACTAAATGTGAGGTAATAAGAACTATAATGTTGAAAATTTTTCCATAACAAACAGACAAACATTTAATATCAGTAACTTTACATTTTACAAAAACCACTCCGTTTAAATCTTTATTGTACTATAAGAATATCTCATATTTAATTATCTGCTTCAAATAGTAATGCGATGCCAGTAGTATCGGAAACGACAGTTAAAAATTTGATTTATACTGAATTATGAAGAGAGAAATTAAAAACGCGACTATTTTCAACTCGACTGTTTCTTTTATTTCAATAATAAAGTATTCACTGTTGTCCCTAAATGTCCCTACTGTTGTCCTGTTAATCCCTATTGTCAGTTAAACGGAATACATTAGGATTTCTATTTTAGGAGTCTGTTTAATTATATAGTAAAACCCTATCAACTGTTTTCTCATCCCATTCCAGAATGAACTCGGCAGTGGCAAATCAGCTTATTTCTGCCAGAGAGGAGACTGATTAACTCCAGATCTCACATGTCGAGAAGATTACGACTTCATTTCATAGCATGGATCATATTGGGGGATGGATTTAAATTTTTCGAAATTTTTGTTTGATGGTTTCATACGAATGAGAAGCAGAAAGGGATTTTTCTGTTTAAAGAACAGATCTTAAAAATGGGGCCATTCAAATTGGATTTAAAGGGTGATTGTTATCAAGGATGAATAATTCTCGTCACATGTGTTCAATTTAAAGTTATGAAATTACATAGGAAATAATATTATTACTAATTTTTCTTTTTATTAAAGGTTTTGTCACTATTTTGTTATTAAGGGATAAGCACGGTTTTAAATTTTTCTTATTAGTGAACTGTGAGATGAGTATATCTATTTTTAAGGCATTTAAACTTTTATTCCACGTCGATAAGTTTGCCTTCTGCTTTCTTTCTTTTATCCCAAACTCATTTTTAATTGCATTGTTATTTTTTAGTGATACATACGCATTATAAAAAGTAAATTTTTATCATAGGATAATTATTAAGTTGAAAATATAAAGAAAGCTTGGAAAATAGTAAAGATTAATGAAAAATTATAAAATAATATATATATATATATATATATATATATATATATATATATATATATATATATATATATATATATATATATATATATATATATATATATATATATATATATATATATATATATATATATATATATATATATATATATATATATATATATATTGAAAAGCTGGAAAACAAAAGAAATGAAAAGATAATCAGCTTCATCAGCTCACACGAATATATCCACAGTAAGGAGTAGATATTTTCTAATATTGTATCAATGTAGCCAAAGCAAAATAAATCAATACAATAGGGTGAGGAGCACTGAAAAGAATTGAAACAAAATAAAACACATTAAGTAAAAAAAAATCACTCCAAAAACAGAAAATAAAATGTCAAGAAAAAACAGAACAGAACACAAAACGTAATCTATAAAGTGAATGGCGAACTAAAATAAACTTACGCATGCCGGAATCTTTCAAGAATGATTTAAAATATTTTCGTAATAAGATTGCCAGATAACAAAATATGAAAACAGAACCGCAAACGGAGTTAAAAGCGTAAATCGAGGATTTTGTTTCATGGTGTGTTCTTACTGCAGTACTGAAGCGCTTTATATTTATCAAGGAATATAACAAAGAATATAGTTCCCAAGGATTGTCCCGAAAATGAATTTAAGTAAGGAAATAATATTATACTGGATAATTTCAAGAAGTTTATACTTAATAAGGTTGATATTTAATTATACAACTTTAATGATGTTAGAAAATTAACATTTCTTTATATAATATAAGAAGAGAGTGAAATGATAAATACCCAATCACAGATCACTTGCGGTTAGTAACGCACAAAACAGCCAATAAAATTTGAGAATGCATGTGTGCGAAAAGGTAATAATTTTCAATAATGCTGCTTGCTAAAATGTTGCAACTAAACTTACCATCTAAAGCTGAGTGGATCAAGTTTTGCTCATTCATTACAATATTGTTTTGGTTGTCATCAGCATAAAATTGCAAAAGTCGTAAAGGTACTGTTTTCCTTTAAATATTTTTGTATCCCTAATTTAAAGTTATTTTCCAGTACTGCTATTATTGGCGAAAATATTAAATTATGGTTGTGAATTCATCAAATTTGTTTGAACAATATAATGCTATAGGAATATAAATGTTATTTTAAAAAATGACTACTTCGAAAAATCACTTCTGTTCACCAATATATCTAATTGTTTATAATACTAACAGATAGTAATATTTGGACGTGGGAAGTAGAGTTACAAGCGTAATCATACAGAATTTCTTTTAGTATATATATGTCAAGTGAATAATTTCAACTTTCGTAGAAAAACTGTTTTCCGCCAAGAAAAGACAATTATTGCGAAGCAATCATCGGGGTTGGTGAGCGGTAGCGAACAGAGGGCTTAACCCCCTATTAGCTAAAAAAAAGAGAGTTAAATATGATTTGTTTGTTTTGCATAGATTTTTAACCAGGGATTTGCCCGAATTGGATTTGCACATGGCAAAATAAAAATAACATATATATTAACAAAGTAGTAAATAACAAAGCGGAAATAAACATATATATTAGTAAAGTTTTTAGTAAATTTATTAATAATAACTTACGATTAACTCATTGATTTTAAATAGAATTTAATTACTTTTGTTGGGTATCCGTTGCTTTTATCAAATTTTGAAAGAGTTCGTCTATTTGGTTTTTTTGATAAATAAACATTACTAAATTAAATTATATTCTATTAAGTCTATTCATTTGATTAAAAATGTTTTTAAAAGCATTAGAATTCTATAGTAATTAATATATATATATATATATATATATATATATATATATATATATATATATATATATATATATATATATATATATATATATATATATATATATATATATATAAAAAATCGACAACTGGAAATTATAGGAGTGCTTCAGTTTTAAGATTCTTGAATATGCTAACCTTGTTTGACTTTGAATATGATAATTAAGCAGTAAAGTAGACATTTAAAGTCTCGAAACGAAATCTTTTAAAGCGTTTTTGATTTATAATTTTTAAGATTATAAATATAAGTAAAAAATTGACCTTAAAAAGGGAAAATCTGACAATTTGATAAAAAAAGATCTTTCTGATTTTTTTCGCTTTCTTTTTCTTTCTCTGTACCATAAATTATTATTTTAGGTTGTTCATATGTAACTTGTTTCATACAGATTTTCTAAGCGATATTATCTACTATTTTCTTTTAAAAATAAAATATTGAAATAGTTGCCAGTTAATGCTTGTTTAATAACGTTATTATGCCTATAAAATTTGAGGCAGCACCCAAATAAAACTGTTCACTAGGACAAGAAAATTATATTGTCCGATATAAAAAGACATATAAAAACTCCAAATTCCTTTTATCCGAAATATCCTGAATTAAAGACTAAGCGTTCCCTTAAACTGCAATTATAAAGAAAAAATTATAAAACGTTAGCTCATCCTTTTTTTTCTGATTTACTTGTAACAAAGCTAAGAGCATATTTTAGTAAAACGGAGCTCAGTGAAAACTTCATCAAAAGCTGTAGTTTAAGATTCTGCTCCAGGTAGACTTTATCCATGATGTTTTGTTTTCTAATCTTTCCTTAGTTAAAAGAATAGTTTAAAAAAGTTTATCCTCTCGCTGCGCTTTAAAAAAAAATAAATATAAAAGTTGAATTTTAAATGTGAATGTGAAAGATTGAGTGGTATAGTTTTAATTTTACTAGTTTAGACATCTGCTTAATCTTTTTAAGTGAGTTCCTGCTTAATTTTTTTTAAGTGAAGAATGTTGAAATTTAGTTCCATTTGCATAACTTTTCATTTTACTGTTTTTTTTTACTGTTTGGAGCCCTTTATAAAAATAATTTTGAATTTTTTGAGGTCTTCTGTTTATAAAATTTCCTCTATTTTAGTTTTTAACTGTTTAACAGTTAAAAAATAAACAAAGGAATAATTGCTACTTTAATATTTAATTGCGTTTTTCAATCTCTTAAATTTAATAACTTTTCACAAGTATCAATTCTAAGCACCAGTTGCGATAGATATTTCTATATTTTCGTTCAATATTAAGCCAAATAAAGGGAAATTAAGGAAATAATAAGGAAATTTAAAATAAGGGAATTTCATATACATTTCATGACCTTTAAATTATTGCAGAAAATATATTGCTTTTGATTATATTTTAAACTAGCTCTGAAAAAGAATAAATGCACAAAGAAAACCTTTCCATTAGTTAAAATGCAAAGTAAGATATTGTTTAAATTTTTCTCCATATTTAACTGCGTTTAAGCTTTTTAAGATTAATATTTTTAAATTTATTTTGGTAAACTTTTAAAGTAGATAACTGCATGAAGCTTAGATGGTATTTCAAAAATTATATTTTGCTTTGTGTTGATGAAATTAAAAAGAAAAGTTTTTGTCATTTAAAGAAATTTTAGGACCATTAAAAGAACGAGTAAACATATAACATTTCATAATATAGTACAAGCTGATAAAAATAAATATTACGAGAAATGAATTGTAAACTTTTAAATTATCGAAACGTAAATACATTTCTTAATTTTTTTTACGTGTACGATTTCAAAAATCATTCCGTGCGTTTACAAAAGTTTTTGCAGCGCTTTGTATTATAGCAACTTATAACTATTTAAACAGTACTTGCTTTTAACACTTTTATAATATTTTCGTAAATTTTTTACATATTCAAAAAATTAAAAATTATTAAATTATTTTCGCGTTATACATTTTAAAATATATTAATTCTTAAAACGAAGTTTCATAATAGCATATAACTATTATAGGTGCATCATTTTCACTCAAATTAAGACTTAAATTATTCAAATTGCATGTCAATTTAACTTAATAATATGCATGCCGAATTCTGCGTATTTTTGAGGTAATAAAATTTTTTTTCGTGTTCATTTTCACGATATAAGAAATATAGTTACCATATGATAGCTTTCAAGGTGCCAAATTCCCAATTGTAACTCATTGCAATTTTTATTTGCTTAGAATTCTAATTTATTTTACTTAGAATGTTTAACAGTTCTAAATGTTTTCTGCGTTTTTTTAAAAAATTAAGGCTCCTAAGGGCCCTATAATTAAGAAAAAAATAGTAGAATATTAAAAATATGCATTTTGGAACCTTTTATTTTCTGAATATTTTTTGCAAATGATATAAGTAAAAGCAAATGAATTCCTCTTAAACCATATTAATTACATTCAAACGTATATTTCAGATATAATAAAAATTAGAAGAATCAGTGTTTGAAAATAATAAAATAAAAGAATTCATGCAATTTAAAGAAAATAAATAAATAAAACATAATTACTAGACTCGGGGGTTCCAGAATGGTGTTACTCGCAACCCCATTGTTCAGAGGAAAGGTCACAGGGGAACCAAGGATTGGAACTTTTTTTTAATCAGTAATTAGTTTTAGTAATATGCTTTCCTGATCATAAGACTATTTTTGAAGAAAAATTCTTGTATATATCCTTTCCTGATCATAAGATACTATTCTCCACCAATATTTATCAAAAAAAATTCCTTTAAAAAATTTAATAAAAAAATTAAATTTAAAAACTTGACTGATAAAAAATTTAGTTTTAAGATTTTTACTGATAAAAAGATAAAAAATTTATTCTTCACATTAAATATATTCAAAATAATTAGTTGCCTTTCTTTAATTGACTTGTTCAGCATCGTTAATGAACATCAGAGTTCTTCTAAAAGATGATAAATCATTTAGGGTTCCAAAGCTAAAAAAATGGGAACCCCTGACCTACACCCATCTTAAAAACATTCCTTAAACTCATAAAATTGTAACGATAATTAAAAAGTAATGAGCGAAATTGAATGAAGAGATAACGAAAATTTACCATAAAAGAAACTAGAGTGCTGAATTTTAGAGAAAAAAGAACATTTTCCAAAGCCATTTATAAGTATTTTTATGTTACCAGGCCAATTTAACTTTATCTTAAAAGCTTTCCTTAAAACTTAACACTCATTTACACTGGTAGGGTAAAATATTCAGTTATCGATTTACTTTTTTTTCACTTTTGAAATTGAAAATGGAAGAAGATCGAAAGCGAAGGAGGTGAAAAAAAAGAAGGGAAAATGTTTTAAAGGCTTTAACTTCGTAAGTGATCCAACCACATAATTCTGGAGCCCGACCATAAAAGCCAAATTTATGTCGGATTATTTTTACTTAAACTCTCATAAAAGACAGAAGTTTTTCTTCTTCTCAACTCCACAATGAGTCTCAGTATAAAATGGATGGAAATGCTTCAAGAGGGAAAAGATTTTTATGGCTTTCTGAACAGTTTCACTACCTCGATTCATAAAACGAAAATTTTTACTGCTCTCTCCCTCTCGCTGCACTTAATTAAAATAAATAGCCATGGATGCATTGTTGACAGCACAGTGAGAAATATCCCAGCATTTTTCACGAAGAAGAAAAAAAAATTCCCTTTTTTTCTGTTTTAGAAAAAAAGAGAATGAAAAATTAGACTATAATTTACATGCAACCTAATAGCGTGATATAAATGTTTATTTGAACACAATGCCAAGTCTTCCTCATTCATTCATTATTGCTCAATGTTTTCCTGTTTTACGTAGAACTGAATTGCAATACAGAGAATAAATATTTGTTTTTACACATGGCCCCAAATATTTCTCATTTATTAATCATAAGACAACGTGTCCATAATTTACATATATTCTGTTCATGATGCGACGGATAAATATTTATCTTTTTTGCATATGGCACGAAATATTTAATACTTGGCTTCTTTTTTTTTACTCATGTCCTAAACTCACTACTTCACCTGAATTGACTAAGCTCAGTTCGGCCACGATAGATACTGGACAGTCCAAAAACGCTTAAATTGATCGCGTTGATTTGTCTCACACAGTGGATTGTATTGCGCATTTAATATGAAATAAGAACACAAACGGTTTCATCTTTCGAAGCATTTTTACAGACGCAAATAAAATATTGGTGTTTCGGAATAAATAATATATTTTTTTAATGAATAATTTCTTAATTACTTAACAATTTCTTAATTTCTTAATGAATAATTAATACTCTTTAAGTTAAAGAAAATAAAACTTTACTAAACATTAGGTTGAGGACCAAAAAAAAAATTATATTATTGTCGAAATTTCGTTTTACTGATTCAAACTTATTTCCTTATTTTATTCAGATTTTTCAGTTTTAGTTAATAAATAAATATTTAAAGCTTCTTTAGAAACAATTATGGTCCATAACATTTCATAAAACATATATTGATAAAAAAGGTTTACTATTTTCAACCCCTATAACTATAATTTATGAAAAATAATTATCGTTGGTAATTTGCGTAAGAAATAGCACTGAAATGAAGAAGATAAATTTTCAAAAATCTGAACTAAAAATAGTTATTATGGATAGTGAGTCATAGTTATCGAAAAAATAACTTGATTTGAAAATTGAACAATTTTGAGTGAAAAGAAGATACGAAAACAGGTACACGAAACCAGGTACACGAAAACAGGTCCAGAAATAAAGTGTATTAGGCTAACTGAAAAATCTAGCTATTTGTAAATGTTTGTCCCTAGCTGTGTGCTGAGTTATTTCGAAAATATTTCATTCTTTTTTAATATGCTTGATAGATAACGAGTTTGCTTCTTAATCAATTGTCCCAGGTTCGAATCCTAGTGGTGGATGGTTGATACGAATTCTGCTCCCGGTTCGCACCGAAAACAGTGTTAGCGAAAAATATTCTCAATAGTAGATGGATCATGGATCTGTCTCTTTGTCATCGAGATAACCAAGGGAAGTCTTCGTGGTTTTCCTGACTGAGGATATTTTACGGCAGTGCTGTGGTCTGGGTGAACTGAGGGCAGAATTCATAGCAACCAGCAATTGCAGGAGTCCATAGCTGGAGCATCAAATTGGAAAGCGAGCTCTCTATCCCTTGAAGCTCTGCAGTTCAAAAAAAATATGTAATGTTTATTTTCCATTGGCTAAATGTAAGAAGAATTTAACGCGGCTATTAATGATAGATCGCTCAATTGGCTTACTGAGACTGCCTGTATTTGAATTAAGCTAGTTGAGCAATGGATGATTAATTAGCATAAATGTATTTGGACTCATTGCAATAAGCCTAAAACGTGTTATGTTGATTAGGAGACTTCCCAATTAGTTTGGCACCTAACAAAATGACGGCGGTCTATTTACAAAGCGTCGAGTTACGTAATTAGTTTACGATATGTGTATTGCAATGAGTATCTTGACATATCATAGATTTAATACTGCGATACATTTTTTGAAACACTGATTTTTATTAATTTTGAAAATGAAGTATGAAATTCTTAAGATGTTTTTTGCTTAATCAATACATAATTTGTTTCACTCTTTTTATCTCTAGTTATTTCAAATGTGCAAAATGTTATTTTTTTTTCAAATCGGAAACACTTTTCTTTAAACTTTAGGTTCGCATAATATAATACTGTAACAAAAGAAGTTTTTTGAATAAATTTTAAGAAATATATATTAAATGCACTTAAAAATACGTTTTCTCTAATTTGTTCTTGTTTTCAATTGTTACAAATAAATTGATTTTCCGTGAAATATATTTTCTAAAGGTTTCAGATTGCTTTTTAGTAGTTGAAAAAAAACAATTTTAAGAGAATTGTTTCAGTTGTATTATAAAACACTTTTTTTCCGGCAGAAAATTCTCCTGAGACAATTCGGAAGGAAAGTATTTACAACAAAATGAAATTCGTTACTTTTTTTTTAGAAAAAAATGTCATCTTTGAAAAAAAATTTCTTTTTTCACAAAATTAATGAAAATAATATTTCAATGAGCATTTTTTTAAGATAATATTTTTGGTTCAAATAGCGTTTACTGAAAGTAATCATGTTTTATAAAATTATCTATTTCTCGCAGAATTATGATAGTTATGTTATTTTTCTTAATATTTGCTTTTTCAAACTTTCGATATCTAATCTCTTTAATGCTTCAAAATATGCTTTTTTGATGATATTTTCTTTATTCCGTTTTAAACAATACTAACAGAAGTATGAATCGCGCATCTTTTTTATGCATTAAAAAATACTGAAGTAAAAACATCCTTAGAGATTTGGATGTTATTTGAATTAAAATGTTTTAACTAATTCGCCGATAAAATTGCTTTTTTTCTATAAATAAATTATTAAAAGCAAATAAAAAGGAAATCAGCTGTGAAAAAGATCATTATTAATTCTGATTGTTGATTTTATCCCTATTTTATATAAATTTCTAAGATATCAGTATCCCCAACAGTTTTAATGTAGTCATTTTAAAGATTTATTTCATCATAGTGTCAAACTTATCAGTTATCACAATAATGTTTCATTTAAATTCTCTTGTAGTTTACCCCATCAAGATATTTCTTTCATTTGTTAAAACAATAAATTTCTTTTTTCAGAAATGGAACATTTCTCAATTTCTCACGTCGGTAGGGTACTATATACCAATAATGCTAAAACTGACAGTTTTTAATGAACCTTTTCTCAGTATCTGAACAAAATATTGCTTCAGTTTTTTTCGCAGAATATTTACATATACACATTTACACTGTGATAACTGTTATGCATATCTTTGGCAGATTTTTTGAAAAAAAATTATGAACCAAAAACTTTTAAGTTGTTAAAAAGTTTATCCTACTTGAGCAAAAATCTTTTATTACTCAAAAATTATTCCTGTTAACGCTAAAACATCACAGCATACAACTGATACAATGCCAACCAATCCCAAAAAATTTCAAAGCGATATCATAAGTGGTTTTTAGCAAAAAGTACATCGAAAAAAGTCAACTTTAACATTATTGATTTATTCCCTGCTGACTCTTCTTAATGTATTCACCATAAAGCACGTGACGTTTTTGTTCTTACATTAAATACTAAACTTTTAAAACTAATTTTAATTCATGATCAGTTTTTACAAAAGGAAGTTGTTAACATTTGGCTAACAGATAATACAAAGAGAATATCCCATTCTGACTTCAAAAGAAAAAAAAAAATCTTTTATTTTTCTAAGAATTTCTACAGAGGAAATAAATTTTGATAAATGGCTCAAATTTATTTAACTTTATCGAAATCTATTCTGTGAACAATTTGTATTCATTTATTTTTTGTAAAAATTGATTTACTCACACTATCACCCTCGACCATCGTGTTTTGCAAGATATGTTTGGGGTCTATTACTTCTCGTAGGATGGAGGGTCTTAGGGGAGCCACGGAGATACATGATAGAAGTCAGAACTAATCTTTTTCCTTAAGTCGGGGTATTTACTAGTATCTGCGAATTGCATAAAGAAAATCTTCGTAGGTGAATCTGGGAAATGTGAATTGCTTAAAAGCGCGTGTGAATTTCATTGGGTGAATTTTATAATTAAATGAAGAGTGTGTGAGTTTGTCTAAGTGTCTCTCTTTTAACTGAATTGAAATTTGAACACTGTGTGCTATTGGGAATTAGTCCTCCACCCTAAAAATCATTCAAAAATTTAAATTATTTTATTCAGGAGGGTTATTTTAAAATTTAATGTTTCTCATTGAAGGACAGCATAGTGAAAAAAGTGAATGGAACAATAGTTTAAGATAAAAAACTAATAGCACTATATTGTTGAAATCTCGAAATAAGTCTCTATACCACTTTGCTCAGTCATCAAAACCTTTCAATAACACATTCTACTGTCCAATGTTGAAAAAATTCGCCAATCTTTCTTTTAAGATGACAGAGGCTCTCAAATTATGATCGACAAACCCAAAGAAAACTTTCATAAGGGATGATGAATGTTGGTATTATACGATAGTTAAATATGGAAAGAAAAGAAAAATAAATTCAAACTGTATGGTCTAGATGACTGGTATTGTTAGTGATTTTTGAAGAAAAAAAATGGTGGTTTTAATATGGTTCGAGCTAGATTCAGATAGAGCAAAAAGAAAGAAAAAAAAAACGATAAAAAACTAATGTCTTTCAGCAACCGCTTGAATGCTGTGTGCCATCAGCAGCTACTTAACCATATTTTTCTTTTGTTATCAGAGAGCACATTGAAAATCCGATATTCTGATAGGGCAATGCTTACTGCGGAGCCCACTTTTGTATGGTTTCGAGATAGTAGTGTACAGAATGGACACTTTATGCAACACCAGTTCTAATTTGATAGAAAACAGATGGTTAGACTCGAGAGGGAAGTATATGTTGACCAACTACATAACAGACTTTCAAAACGTTTATTTCCCTATAAGTGGCAAAATTTGAGACAAATTATTCAGAAAAACTTAGAGAAACTTGTTTTAAATAGTATTAAAAAGTTTGTTCCGACAAAAGTTGGATCAATATCATATTAATTAAACACTTATTGGAAATTTGGTTAAGTGCTCCTATCTTTTTAAAACAGCGTTTTTAGATATTTTTTTGTGAAACTATGATTTGTATTAAGATTGTGTATTGTTTTCGTCATTGTATGAAACCTTGTAGTTAATAAAATAGCACTTTGAACACAATTAAATTTGTTTTTCTGAAGAAAAAAAATCCACTTTCAGTTAACGACGTGTAATTTCAATAGCCCTGTACTTTCAATACACAAATGAGAAATAAAATGGGATTGCAATCAATTGATTCTCTTATTCAGATAACCGAAGTTAACCGAAACTGAACAGCATTTCAGGCCTTTTGTTATACCCGTAACCTTGTTCGAAACAGGTATTTGTCAGTTTTCGATACAAAGCAAACCGAATTAAACAATCGGTAAAAAAGTATGTATAAAAAAATAGACATTCAATTTTTGTTTTGTTGACTTGGTGTTGCAATGAATACTTCGAACCATGTTATACGAGGTGCAAGAATAGAGAAAATATAGAGAACTTAAATCTTAAAATAATCCACAATGAAATGGAATGTTTAAATATCCCTCAAGCAATCCTCAGAGTAATGTACTGAACCAACATTAATAATGCATGACGATAAAACTATAATTGAAACTTTAATAAAATATCTGAAGAAGTCGGGTTTATATTAACCGGGAGAAAAGCCAGTTACTAAAAAGAGAGCCCAATAAACATTTTAAGCAGTTTTGGCTAGTAACTGGATAATGTACGCAGACCCAAATAAGTCAAGTTCCGATCCATCCTGATTAAAACTGTGCCAAAGGGAAATGCCTTGGCGTCACGAAGATAATGCCTCCGTGCTTCAAACAACTAAAGTCATTGGGTTTCGTAACAAATAGAACCTGCTTAGAAAGGTGATTAAAATTAAACCATTTTCGGTTCGTGGAGTTAGCGGTAGCAAAACAGAAGGAGTCTATCTCTTCAGCGGTGTCACGTGACTGAAAGATAGGGCTCCCTGGAGTAAATAGGATTTACGCCTGCAGACGTAATGTTTCCTTTCAATCCACTTTGAACGGCCTTTACGGTCCTCGGGGGAGACCTCGGCATCCAGATGAAGTCGTCGTGAAGAAGATATTTTTTAGCCGATGATATGTTCTTCTCCCTCCTCCTTTAAATCTGATCTGTCTTCAGATTATAAAGAATTTAGTGACAACTAAACTTCGACCGAAGTTTGCTTCTGGTAATTAGAATTTTGTCATCAAAACTAAGAGTGGAACAGGAAGAATTTTGTACTTTACGTTACATGATTTAATATTTTGAAAGATAAGTTTGGATTGCAATCGGAACGAATTGAGTAATTGAAAATGTTTAGAATATTTTGACGACAAGAGAGACTTTATATGAAAGCAAAATTGTTTAGCATAACATTTCTCTTAAATATTAGACAAAACACTGTAATACCATGCGAAATTGGCACCAAGCATGCTGACGCAATTTTCTCAAACAGATTGGTAAAAATGCTTTAATTAAATGCATATCTTTCCGATTTTGCGTTCGTAAATTTTATTTTAGGTCATCTTCTATTCGGTATTTAAGCTGATTGTGTATGATCTACTTCTGTAATCAATGCAGAGAATATTAATATATTCCAGGCTATTGTTAAGGTAAGAAAGATCAAACTATTACCTTTTCTACTTTATTGGATTATTTACATTTATTGTCAATATTTTTAAATTTTATACTTAAATTTTGTAGAATTATAGCGACCTCTCTTTTACAAATCTAAAGAATTAAAATAAAGGTGATACTAACGCCATCATGTTTTGCTAACTGCTTAGTATTTAACAATTATTGATTTTTTTAAAAGAACGTTTAGATTTGGAATTAATTTTGGAGTGCTGCTCCTCATTTTTAGTTCGGAAAATCATTCTCTTTCACTGTCATAAATAAATATATAAGTTTTTTGCTAACTTTCAAGTTTTAATCAGGAGTCTAGTTTGATTTATGTTTAAACAAAAGTCACCTCTCTCACTTTACATTACAATTAAAAAAAAGATTTACGCATTAAACTGAAAATGCAGTTTTGCTAAGGGGTGAACATGGAAAACGTAGAGCATGACGTGAATATCACTCGAAGCATTTACATTTAACTTTGTGCATTAAGTTAATATTTTAATTGAATCATTATTAGTATTTCTTATCTTAAAAAAATTAAAAGTATTTAGGAAACTCAATACAAAAAAAACTGAAACTATTTTCAACTAGGTCCCCGATTTAGATTGATTTGCGAAAAAATTCTTTTTTTTAAATCTTTTTTTTAAAAATTGTTTTAAATTTTTTTTAAAAAAATGCAGCTTTTAATAATTTTACTCTACGATATATGAAGTTAATATGGATATTATATGCTTTTAATAAATTTTAAAATTCCTTTATTTTATTAACTTAATCATTCAATACCCCGTTTTAAATAAATAAGCAAGATGATAAATTTTAATTTAATTTTATAAAGAGAGAATTCAGATATTTCTATTCTCAATAAATTAATGGCTAACTTTCATACTTCATTGAAAGCATATAATAAATTATTATTCAATGTCTCGACGACTAAGTATCAAAATCGTTTTTAACTTTTCTTTCTTGGAGAACATTAAGCATCAGCTTATAAGTTATTAAGATTACTTTAATTTCCTAAGAACTTTTTGGCCTTAAATCTTCAGCCAAATTATTCAAATATTAAAATGAGATATGAGGTTGGCTGAATTAGTATTACACCTTTGGCAATGTTCATTTTCAAAAATGCGCCTATAATGCATTTCTCCTGTATTTTAAAAGCGATCATAATATAACACTTTTGGTTCAGCAGGTCGTGGGGAATTTATCACCCATTGCCTGTTTTCTTACTCCAACTATTCCTATGATAGTTATGGTTTTCTTCTTTCTTTACCGAAAGGTATTTTACTCATTGGGTCACGTATTGTCGATAGTTTTTGGTATTTTTTATGTGTCGGTATATATCGAGCATTGACTATTATCGTCTGTCATTACTCTTCGGTGTTTATCGTATTCACGATATATCGTGTGAGTATATTTTTATACTGTTATCCCAAAAATTAAAAAAAAAGAAAAACTATTTCTTTTTTCTACTTCAGGTATTAATTTATATTTCTTTTTTCTACTCGTGATCAATTTCTAAGTTGATTTAACGCAGTTAATGGTACCATCCAAACTTTCTAGTGTTCCTGTGCGTTAAAAAAAAAATTAGGACTTTTTGGGGTAGTTCAGAGAAACTCAAAGAGGCTTACATAAAATCTTCCTATACCATGATGACTTGAGAACTCATTGGAAGCAATGTGACCCATGAAACTTAAAAGTGTTGTATTCAATTAGGGCTTTACTTCTTTCATGTAAGAAGAATTTTAAGTCTGGAATTTTCTCATTTATTTAATAACTGCTTTTATTTGCGCGATTTTATTTATTGAATTTTGTTCTATAAAACTTTTATTCCATTATACATTTACTCTATTTATTTAGTTTCATTAAGCCTCTTATTAAATGCTTTTTTTTATCAACCATACATGACAAAACTTTTACTTTCGTTACTTGTAAAGAATGTAAAACTACTTTTAATTGCACTTCGTTACTTTTAAAATTTAGAACATTTACTTGTTCTTTTAATTAATTTTTGGGAAACAAAATACTAGTAATTGTAACGAAAATGTCGAAAGAAATCGTTACTTTTTTGGAGTTTTTTAAAAGTTATTCTCCCCCAATTTTTTTTTCTCGAAAGTTTTGAAATGAATTTATTATTTAATTTATAAATTAATTCTATTATATATTTTTTAAAAGAGCAAACTTTCTTTTCGGAACGCTTTTGATGATTCTTGAAAGATAGGCTCATTTGAACACTCTGAAACTTTGAATCGCCGGTATTGCCTACTATCATAGGCGAGGAAGAACTATTTTTTTCTTCTTTTGGTAGGGGGCACAATTTTTTTCCTTTTAGAAAATAGTTTGATTAAGTAACAAAATCGATGCATCTTAGACGTCTTATTCATGTCTTTGTATGATAACTTCTAAAAAACTGTGTTTTATTTATTTAATTCTTATTATTGTAATTTTTTGAATATTTTTAAATATTTATACCATATAATACCATAGATACCATAATAAACTAAACGAATATCATAGGATGAAGTTGGTTGCCTATTGCCAGGACGGGAGTATCTTAGAGACTTGATTTTTTTTAAAAAAGAAGGTAAGTAAAATTAAAAAAATCAATAGTTTTCTGTTTGAAAAACAACCAAAAAAATTGTTAGAATTTAATCTACACAATATAAAAATTATGCTTTATTTGATTGAAATATAGTACACATTTAAAAAATTCTAGAGCTTTATTTATTTATTTTTCAATTTTGTATGAAAATATATGTATATATATATTTTTTTCAAATTATACAAAAAAGCCAGCAGTAACTTTTTAGCACAGTTTTTGATTAGGAATATATTCAATCTAACACACCCATAACACAAATTCAGAAAAATTGCCATCATTCAAAATTTTATAATAGAAATTTTCTAATGATTAAAAACAAAGTTTAATTTGTGATTTAGTGAATTTAAAAGAGTTTCAAGCATATAAATAAATTTTTTAGACGAAAGTAAAAAAAGAGTATCAAATTTATCCAAACAAGTTAATTTATTAAGTTTCGGCAATTACCGAAATTTCTACATTAAATTAAAATAAATAAAAATACTTCTTAAAATGCACACTTTGAATTTTGATTTTTAATTTGGTTTCCAAATATTTTTAGTGTTCACTATTTCAAGGAATTATCAAAAATTTTAATGCATTTAAACAAAAATTTAAGGCATACTAAGTTCAAAATCTTACAATATGTTTCAACATTTTTTTAAAAAATAAAATAAAAGGTTACCGTCATTCGGGGCTACTTTGTGCAGGATTTCGCAGTTTTTGAACTTTGACATGTAAAAAAACTATGTTAATTCAAACTTTAGTAAGATTTATCAATATTATATTCATAACTGGACTCAGACGAGTGAATTTGATCAATATTGGCATTATTTGTATGTAATATTTACGAATAATATGTCAAAACATACCTTGCACAAAGTAGCTCCCAAATGGGGCTACTTTGTGCAGCGATAGGAATTCAGTTTGTTTAATAATCGTGTTTTTAGTAAAATATTGATATAAAATTGTTGAAAAAGTTAATTGTTGACATTTTTAAAGACAAAAACATCAAGATATGTAAAGATAAAAGTTTTAAAACAATTTTCAGCATTAAAAAACCATTTTTTTTGAAGAATTTTTTCTTAAAAGGAATGTTTATTTCAAAACATTTGAGTTTAAACAAAAGGAAACCATATACATTTTTAAGCATTGAAATGGATGAAATTTTAAAAATAATAATTATTACATATTCATTAACATTTATAATATTGTTAAATTTGAACATAACATCCTTGAATGAACACGACAGAACTTGCTCTTCAGTTTCTGTCAAAATCACCTGATGTCCCATGAAATATATTTTTATGTGTTAAATCGTTAGATTAATTCATTAGAAAAATCTTTGTAGAAGAAAAATAATAGTTAACCAGGAAGTTTCATGTGTTTCTTGTGAATTTTATTAGAGATAGTATTTCTGTGGATTTGGCACTTCCGAGAAGCTTCTGCAATCGACATACTACCAGCAACTGCTTGCAAACATTGTTGCAGCTTTTCTAAAGTATAATAACGGTAGTTTATCGTTCCAGGTATTTTTTTATAATGCCTGACCATTTTTCTGTCGAAAAAAAAAACGAATGAAACTTTGCACAAAGTAGCCCCAAAGTGCATTTTATTTCATTTTCCGTTTATTTGTTATTAATTTTCAAAATTTTTTAACACTAACATGATATAATTTTTTATTAATATATAAATAAAAAATTTTGCTTTTACGACAATTGTTTTATCAACGTCTTTGCATTTCACAGCTAAAGTTTCCACGCACACTTTTCGACATCCGATGTCCTCGGAAAGTTGTTGACATTTTATAGACAAAACACACTTTGAGATTGTTTTAAAATTCGAAAAAATGTTTGTAGTATTAGAAGAGACTTCTATCTTCAAATTCCACACATTTTTAACGTGAAATAAACATAATACTGAATAGCAGCACTTGAAAAATGCCAAATTCGAATTTGCACAAAGTAGCCCCCGCTGCACAAAGTGAATGACGGTAATTTAAATTTTTGATTTTCTCAAAATATACATTAAAATCGCTATGTTTTATAATTTTTCTTCGTTACTATCACTTAAAGTACGTGATTGCACTTTTACTCATTACTTTTTCAAAGCAACATTCACGCGTATCTAACTAATTGATAAAAATAAATCCAAAAACTGTATGTTTTGTTGTGAGTGACTTTATAAAATATATAAATTAGATCCATTAATAATGATAATAAATAAAATTAGTATCCGTATTAGTAATTATTAAACTGTATTAGTAATTAGTAAACTGTAAAATTAGATCCATTAATAATGATAACTAAGTCCAAATTCTCAAATTAAGATACATATAATTAGATATTTTGCAAGTCAGATGATAAACTTCCTTTAACTGTGTTAAGATTTGAATATAGTAAACAATTGCAAAAACAAAACGTAATATCGCGTTTGAACGTTAACTTGCATAAATAATGATTTTGCGCTTAAGATACAAATATTTATCGCTTCTTCTTTAACATCTGCATTTCTCTAGAGGAACAATTTATTTACCGAATGTATATAGATGTCGACGCAGGCTTTACTCTTTTTCTTAATAATGTATATTTGTGAGATTTGCAAAAGCATGAAATAAAACCTTTATATTGAGTTCATATTTGCTTTAGAATATTTATGAATTATCATAATTTTCGTTCATAGAGAATACAAACTACAATATAATGAAAAGTAATGAATTATTTTGAGAAATTTAACAGGAAATTAACTATTGAGAGCAAGTCAATAATACACCATATATCTACATTTAGTTTTTACTTAATGAATGGACTAAGAAGGAAGCACAATCACAAAAGAAGGAGGGTGCATATATATACATACAAAGAAGAAGAATAAAACAAAATAAAATAAAATAAAACTTTTAATGAGAAAACCTAAAGGTCTTCATCAGGACACATCTTTTGCGATAAATGTGATGTTTCAGAGTAAAGAATGATTATCCTAAGATAAAAATTACTCCTTATTATATGTTAATCACTAAAAAATAAAAATGCAGTTGCATATATATATATATATATATATATATATATATATATATATATATTTATTCTATCAATTTCTATTCAGTTAGTTTTCTTCTTCCTTTCTTTTTTGTTACTGGAACAGTCAGGGATTTGGATTATTACTATTTTAATTACAGTACAAAACTTAAAGCTGTTTAACTTAGAATCTGTATTTTACCTCGGCTTTTATTAGTTCAGTTTTAATTGATCACAATTGAATAATTACATTTCTTTTCTTCTACATCTTTAAATATAAAAAACTTTTATCTCAAAATTGTGAGTAAATGAAAAATATTTCAAACTAATTTTTAACTAGGATGAAATAAAACAGTTATAAAATGTAATGAAACACAATTGTAACAAATATGTAAACGTAAATATGTAAGTGCAATAAAGATGGAATTAAAATTTCCGAAACTAGGTTTGATTCACACCTATCTGAAATGCCTTCCTTTACGGATAATCTCCTTTTGGAATGTTATTAGGATTGTAATGACACTTTAAATGCAACTGACTTCTCAAATAACGCTTATATTTCTGATGAAGGTTTTTTTACTCCTATTATATATTAATAGATATTAATTAGTTAATAGATTTTCTGACTGCATTTTTAATAAGAATTTTGAAAACAAATAGTCGGAAAGCTCTTTATTTCCACAATGATATAAAATGCAATAACTCGAAATGATTTTTTAAAGAAGATAGATACAGATCAAGAGGCGTGTTTAAGATAATAAACACAGGAGGCGTCTTTGTAGAGTTGAATTCAAATTTAACGAGACATTTCGTACTTATTTTCCTTACTTTTTTAAATACTTAGCATGATCATAGCGTGTCATAGTCCTGAATTTTTGGGTTGTTCTGGCGAAGAATATTACACACATAAATTTTAAGCTGATCTCTTCGTATTCAGATTACTAAACAATAAAGTGTTTTTTTTTAATCCAAATTCGTACAACTTCAATTGAATACCACTATTATAAATTTTAGTACACTGTTAGAACTTTCACTCTAAAATGATGGTAAAATAACCGGCGGAAGTCTGTCCATCCTATTAACCGTAAAATTTACGGTGAAGAACGTTTTTTACCTTAAAGTGTTTGAAACCGTTTACAACTAGTGTGGTTGAAAAATCATGAATACAAAACTAAGTAGTGTTTAAACTATTTATAACTAGCATGGTTTCAAAATCAGAAAAATAATTTTAACTGAACTTTGAGGCATTAGGTAATAGGCATTGGAGTTAGGTTGTGGGTGAGAATTTAGAAGAAATATTATGGTGTTAAAGCTGGGGCTCAAGCTCCTACTCTGTAGATCATGAGACAGACGGATTAGCTCTTTAAACAACAATATGTACCCAGCTGCTTCATTAGGTGGACCTAGTTGGTGCAGTAAAATTCTGGTTGTTGAACCGTATAAGGTGAAAGCAGTTAATAAACGGTTTTTCTCGCAGTTAACAGATTGAATACCATTTTATTTATGGTTATTTGATTGTTTTGTTTGAATAGGGTAAAATATCAATTAAATAAATTGTTATTTACCTATTTTTCCCAGAAATTTCTAACAGTTTATCTGTGACAACCTTGTAAAAACAACTAATAATTTTTAAAAAATGCGGAATAAATTGCATTAAGAATTTATTTGTATTCATTAGTTTATTCTTTCTGAAAAGAACAATTTTTACGAGAAAATGCTATGTACATTTTCTGTGCCCACAATTAGAATCTTCCCAACGACATACATTTAATATTTCTACGTACCAGTCACAGTTATCTTTCCAGCGCTGATGCTCACCACCATTTCACCCGTCAGTCGGTGTCTTGTCTGGCATCGATAACTCCATTCTGCGTCTTTCTCTTGCGTCTCGTGGATTAGAAGCTCACCAGAAAACAAAACAGTGTGGGATCGAACTGTAAATTAAAGGGAAAAAAATTTAAACTATGAAAACCTTGAAGTAGAGAAAATGCCGTCGAGCAAAAAATTTTTTTTTAAGAAAAAAAGCAGTTTTTAAAAGCAAAGCAAAGATCTGAAATTCAAGTTCTGACACCAATTAATGTAATTCGTGACAAAATTATTTTGTCTATTGGCAGGAATTAAAGTGACTTATAGTAAAATGCTTCATTTTGTACCTGAGAAATATTTCCTTTTCTGATCGACGGGCCATTGTGGACTTTCACGCTGTTAATTGAGAATGTAACAAGCATTTCTTAAAAGAATTTTCAGATGTTTCAAAATTTTAATAAGAATAAAGTACTAACTATGCTATTACCTAAAAACGCAAATTTGAAAGCAAACGATGGGTACAATAAATTAAGTTTTAATACACGAGAAAATAAGAAATTGCACTCGAAGTTTTAAAAAAAAAAATAGATTACAGTAAGTCACATTTTACTGTGTAAAAAGAGTCTTTTCTGAAAAAACGTAACAAAAAAAGCTATGTAATTTATGTAGTTCATATATATATATATATATATATATATATATATATATATATATATATATATATATATATATATATATATATATATATATATATATATATATATATATATATATATATATATATATATATATATATATATATATATATATATATATATATATATATATATATATATATATATATATATATATATATATATATATATATATATATATATATATATATATAATATATGATGAGAATGTGATATGAGAAAGTGCGTTGTACTTGAGAGATGTGCGATAAACTGACAAACTTCGTACAGGAAGTATACTTTTATTTCTATCCATTATTTATTTATATGTGGATATTAAAAAATGCATCATTATTTAATGATTTTACTCGGGCAATGTACTCATAATTATTCCTCTACTTTTATTTTTAGGCGACAAGAACCGTAAGGAACCACCACAATGATCCTTCGATTCATGATGAAGGGGTATAGGGCCAATCCGGCCTCAGGCACCCGGACCAACCGACAGGACTAGGACTAGAACTTGATATTATCTGGAGGCACTTTTTGATAGATGACTGTTAACACTGTTGGTAGCCTAGCCCTCCAATAGGCTTCCGAAATATTACGAAACGCTATATAGAAAAAGCTTCAAAATATTAAAAAAAATCCGAAACTGCAAGAGATGATTCAAAATTTTCCTGAAGTGCACCGAAATGTTTCTGAATACTACTGTAAAATGTTTACGAAATAATCACAAATGTTTTTAAAAACTACCCAGGTAGCAGAGAACCATACATTTTACGTCAAAAATACGTATATTTTACCTTTTATTTTTACTAAGCAATCTCAAAATTTACGTTAGCCTAAAGCGTCAAATTACAGCAAAAAATAGTTATCCAAAATACGTAAAATTTAAGTAGCATTTTATGTAAACAATTCGGTTCTTTCACGAATATTTTACAAACCGCATTTTACTAGGTAAGAATGAGTACTTTATTTTTACATAATATTTACGTCAACAATACTTGAAAATTTACGTAAGTTGAAACGTCAAATTATAGCAAAAAATAATTATCCAAGAAACGGAAAACTTATGTAAAAGTTTACGTAAACAAATTAGTTTATTTTAGGAATATTTTACCAACCACTTTTTACTAGGTAAGAATTGTTATTTGTAAGAACTGTGTATGTTATTTATACATATTATTTACGTCAAATATACTTCAAATTATACTCATTCAATTATACTATTAGTTAAAACGTCAAATATAAAAAATGGAATATTAAAAAAAAGTGGTTATCAAAAAAAAAGAAAAAAAAAATCCGTAAATGATTTTGAACCAGAATTTAAATTGCGAATTTTTTTTTGTCAATAATACATAAAATACACAGAATCCTTCTTACTAAATCTAAACACTAAATATTCTTTCATTTATCTTTTGTAAAATATACGAAAGCATTCGTATAGCATAGTTGGTGAAATCCATTCCATTAATATTACGTAAAATATACGAAGCTTTCTTTACCAAATATCTTAATGGTAATATCATTTCGCCAATATTACATAAAATTTAAGCATAAATCGTATTGAATTTTCCTATATCCTAAAAATTTACTTTTAATTTAAAGATCTTGCTACATAGGTAGATGCACCGTAACTGTCACATGTACCCAGAAACATTTTTAGATTTTCCTTTACAGTGCACAAAGCATAAATAGTGAAGGGTGACATTATTGGTAAAAAAAAACTTACTAATACAGGTACAGAGTATTACATTGATATATTTGTTAATTATTACAACTACACCAATGCTTTTAATTCCGATACTGTTGCAATTAAGTGTTTTGCGACCCCTCGAAAGGGATATGTACCGGAGAAAATTACTTGATAGTGGCAAATTTCGACTATGAGTTGGCCACGAGCATAATGCCGGGTGGTGCTGAATGCAGTTAATCTCTGTTCTGATAAAATGGACTATAAAAACATGTTTTGCTTAATTAAGTAACGAAAAGTCACCAGGAAAGGCAACAAATTATAATAAATGAGGAAATAATTAAAATTATTTTTATTATCTGTGTCGATAAAATCCATTTAATTTTGCGCATGATTTTGTTGAGTTATTGATTATTTTCTTTTTTTTCCCACTCCTTACGAAAAAGAATTAGATAGTAAGTTATATTGTACGTTAATATAATTAACAATTTTACGATAATAATTGTTTGTTCATTCAATTCTACTATAATATAAGTAGCATTCCAAAGTACGAAATAGTAAGTGTCCTCATTCTTTCACTAATTGATGACTTGAGATTATTGATGACTTTTTCCCAAATTATTATGAGTAATTATTATGAGTAATTATCTTCCATAAAATGACACTATTTTTATCGCTAAATATTTCATTCGAGCAAATACACTTCTTTATTTTAAGTATTTGTATCTGCATTTTATTTAACTCTAACTAAAAAAACTGAAGAAAAGGATTAATTTTCAAAACTAAATTAAAAAAACAAGTAAAAAATAATCACCGTCTTTAACATTTTGTTGACTTTCTTTAAATAATATGGTATGCTAATTTCCAATGGAAGCAATAATCAATTTTTGTAATTAAAAAAAAAAGAAACTCGGTAAAAGGAATTGAAAAAGTGTTGCTTTAAAAATTTGAGTAAACACTACATTTAAAACCTAATAGTGAAGCACTTAAACGAATGTATTATACTAGTTTAGTTTTTTTTTATAAGAAACAGGACAAAAAAAAAGTTTAACAAAAAAAGCTTCCTCGTAATTAATGCCGTCTTCCTTAAAGATTAGATTTTCTTGATATTTAGGCTTTGCATCATTAGATACAAATGAAACTGAGTTAAAAAAATTTTAACTCTTAAAGTTATCGCCGAAGGAAATTTTCTTTCTTTAATGCAGCCAAGTTTTTTTTTATTCCGTTCTAAAAGTAATGTATTTTTTTCTTGGTCTCAAGTTTCGAGCAAAAAAATGCTAATTGCCTTCCTTAATGGTACAGAATAATTCTCCATTACAATACATTTGTTTTCTTTCTAAAAATTGTCAAAATATTCTCATGTTTTTCAAAGAAGCAAAATTAGTTTCATTAGCATTTTGGAGCTAGATAGATGAATATAAAAGATGAATATAAAAGATGAATATAAATAGATGATTTAATAGATGAATATAAAAGATATATCGTGTTCAGGTTAAATTTGCAAATATGATGACGCTGCTTTATTGTAATCTGTATAATGATTGTTTAATTTGAACAGAAAAGCATATTTTGAATCACAATGCGTTCCTTTATGCATGACAAAATTTATATTTTTATTTTTTATTTAAGAAAAATCTGATTATGCATGATTATTAAAGAAAAAATTTACGCATGAAAAAGAATTTATTAGAAAAAATATTCTATTTTTTTATGAACTATATGAAAAACGAAATTAGATTTCAACCTGAAGTGAATTAAATTTATTTAAATTTAGAGAAGCAATCATCGCAATCCTGGTGATAAAAAGGTTTAATTTTTGTTTGATACTAAATATATAACTGCATGAATGCTTGTGGTATATGAATAAAATTAAACAACCAGTCAAACAATGCAAACAATAACGCATAAATGAACCTACTAATATTTCGGTTTTATATTGAAGAACCGTTATCAATGTCTAATCACAAAAGTAAAGAGGGAAATCACAGAGCAGAGAAAATCACAAAAAAAGAGAAGGGTTAGGAATTAACCAATCGGGAAAAAGAAACTACCTTGAACACGATGTTTAATATTTTTTAAGAATTAATCATCTTGTTCCCTCTTCTGATTGATCAATAAACTATTTTTTTAATTTCAACTTCTTTATAAACTTTTTCTGCCGCTCTGTAATTCCTTTTTTTAAAATCTATTTTTGGACACTGGTGAAGGCTTTTCATTATAGAACAGATACTACAATATGTTTATTTATATGCTGTTTTTTTTGTAAGTATATTTGTCGTTTTTTTTTTCATTTTATTATCGCTATCTTAAAATTCACATAGCTTATGGTTACTCATTTAATTTATTTAACTGTCTGTTAATTAAATTTCAACTACGCTGAGGATTAACGATTTTTCTGAATATTCCTGTAGTTCTGAATTCAATTCAAAACGGAATAAAACTTATTTGTCAAGAAAATTGTGAAAAATATCACCCTTCAGCAAATAAAAAAACTGCCAAAATTGTTGACAATTAATGCTATTAAAAATGAGCGCTAAATTAAATAACAATCTTTCTTTTGAAATTGTTTTAGTTTACGTTACCATAGAACTGCAAGGTTTTAGAAAGGTAGATTTTATGATATTTTAAGATAAAAACAATCATAATTCATGTTTTAAATGCTTGTAAGTATGCGCTGAAAGTCTTTTGATGTCATACCTCTAAAATTGTGCGAACGAATCCTTTATATCAAGTTAATACGATATCGAGCTTTCATACGCATTTTAAAAAGTGCTTTTAAATCTGAACACCAATAATGGGCAATGCTAAAACACTCATATATTATTCATGAAATATTATAGTCTCCAAAGACACCGCTTTCGGCGTATGTTTGGAATCCGTCAGATGGAAACAGTAAATTGTTTATTATCTAGCACGAGAAGGTGTAAATTAATTAGGCTAAGACAATTATATTCTCATAAGGTAATTGGGTACTTGCACTTCAAGAAAAATATCACGGATACCCACACATGTGACCAATGACGTCAGATCATTTATAAGCAAAATGTCGTAATAATTAGAAATTTTATGTTTCCACATAAATGCACAACATTAAATAATTACGAAACTCTAATAGAAATCCATGACACTTTTCTTCTATGTTTATTCCACAACTTTTACTAGAAAGACGCAGAAAAAAAATTTACTAATCACACTCAGAGAAGCACATGTTATTACTTTCCTTTGCAAGAATAAACAGAAATGTGACAGAGGCACTATAGCATAACCATAGAATCTCACCTATATAAATCTATTATATCAACTGTTTCTGTTGCTGTTTCCGTATGCCATTAAAGCAACAGTTGCGATTGTTCTTGTTTTCCAGTTCTTGCCTTCCATTCTTCACCATCTGCGGAGAAGAGTTCGACTTCTTCCACACCCATACTTCACACCAGTTTATAGAACGAACCCATTCATACATCTATTCATTCATCCACACATCGTAGTTTTGACCTGAACCAGAGAACGATCAATCTCCAATTCAGTACCCTCAGAGGTATAATTTGTTATGGGAACATAAAGGACTATGCGACCAGACAAATTTAGCGTGCACCAAACACCATTTACTACACGGGGAGTCTAAGGGCATCTGAATTCGAACTCCCATTCTCATGAACGAGAATCCAACTCCCTGCCAACTAGGCTCTCCCGGACTGGATGATGAGTAAGAATATTTATTTCAATCCCTCGACACCAGCTCTAATCCTAACACTTTAATTAGTTATATTTTCCAAGTTATTTCACCGTCTAGCTGTTGTCCGCTGCCGTGCTCTCGAGTAAGTACTTGGATTTCAATTTTAACTGTTTTTGGAAAATGTCCGCGATATCGTTGAAATTCTTCATGTATTGAATTTTAGTAGTAGTTTGAAATCTTTTCAGCCGCCTTTAAATCACACAAACCATTTTATATATAAGTTCGTAACATTTAAGCATAGTAGCCAGCAGTAGTAATAAAAATTTTTCCATCACTGATGTGATATAAAGTAGGTCCATTACGCTGTCCTACTTCCTCTCACAAGCTCTCGATCTATAACTTGTGTATCGTATGATACATAACATATATGTTAGTGTGAATGACCAAAATTGGTGGTTTTTGGCTTCCACCAGTGAATGTTGACAATCATATAGTCGCTTTAGTAAATGCCAAAAATACAGTGGTGGCCAAAAGTGTGAACATTTTTTGAGAGTTTCATGTTTTTCAACTTTGTGTGCTTGTAGAATATATTAATTTTCCTTTGAATACAAACATTTTTATATCAAATTGAAGGTAATTTAATGTAAAATTTAATAATAAATACAGTACTACAATATCTGTATTACAGAAAAAGTTACGCTCATTTTAGTAGAACAAACAAACACAAACCGTTTTGAATAAGGACGTCTTTTGTAATAAAAGCGTATTAGCCTATCACTAACACTGTTCTTAGGACCAATCAAATGTTTGTAACTATAGTTAAGGTTATTTGGATGATAAAAGAGTTATTGTTGTGGAAATATTTTGAGGATTGATGCATACTAGTACAATTAAATAGAGTATTGCTGTTTTTGAATATTTAAAGTCCGTTTTTTAATTAAACTAATTTCAAACAATGTCATCAACAAGAAGAACTAATTGGACATCTACAAAAAGAAGCCGAATTGTCATATTGAGAGAAAATGGCCTCTCTTATGCTGAAATTGCAAGACAAGTTGGTGGTTCAGTGAGTTGTTCTGGTGTACGAAAATTCTGTTTACGTTATGAAAAAACGAAATCAGTGGAAAATAAAGCCAAATCAGGACTAAAAAATGCACAAGTGCTACTACCGATAGAAAAATTAAACGGCTATGCCTTCAAGAGAGAAAAATTTCATTATATGCCATTAGATGTGAAATGAATGCAGCGGGTATTGCAGTAAGTTCAAGAACAATAAGAAGAAGGTTATCAGGATTTAGACTACAAGCTAGAATTCCAAGGAAAAGCCCATATTTAAATCAAAAGCAACGCGAAAAACGAGTTAAGTGGGCAAAAGAACGCATTAAATGGTCAGAAAATCAATGGAAGCAAGTAACCTGGAGCGATAAAAGTAAAATATCGCTCTTTGGTAGTGATGGTAGAAAATACGTGAGACGTAGAGTAGGTGAAGCACTTCATCCTGATTGCATTGAAACAACTACAAAAAACCCAACAAATGTCTTGATTTGGGCATGTATGTTTGCAGATGGTGTGGGCCGAATTCAAGTGATTGATGGCATCTTGAATGCCAAAAAAAAGAAAGAAACTGTCCTGAAACCAAAATTGATACCTTCCATCAGAGATCTCTTCCCCAACAACGCACCATTTATTTTTCAGCAGGATTCAGCTCCATGCCACACAGCAAAAGTATGCAACGCATGGTTTCAAAATAAACGCATAGATATATTACCATGGAAACAGTCCTGATCTCAATCCAATTGAAAATTTGTGGCGACGTTTGAAAATTCTTGTACGAAAAAAACGTACATCCAATAAAAGACAACTAATTGAAGCTATAATTGATTCTTGGCACCATGTGATTACGAAAGATGAACTCCAAACACTCGTTCACTCGATGAAAAGACGCTGTGAATCTGTCTCAAAAAATAAGTGCTATCCTACTAAGTATTGATTGTGCAAGTATCACTTTAAAAAAATGCAAATCTAAGATAGATCTTACTATTAATTGCATAACTTTTTTGTAATACAGATATTGTAATACTGTATTTATTACTAACATCTACATTAAATCAGATTCAATTTGATATATAAACGTTTGTATTTAAGTGAAGATTAATATATTCTACAAGAACACGAAGTTGAAAAACATGAAACTTTCTAAAAATGTCCACACTTTTGACCACCACTGTATATGCTAGGTCTAGTTAAGCACCACTTCCCGCTATACATTGCCCGGTATGTCCTACATCAATGTATTTTTTAAGTCTCAGTACCACTGCCCGTTATACATTTGTCCGAATTGGCCTAGATTATTGTTTTTGAAGGTCAATTGACCTTCAAAACCACTGCCCGATATGCATTTAACCAGTACTCCCAACACCGGTGTTTTTCCGAATTTATTCTCAGCAGATATTAAAATATCGAATAAATATAATAATATTACGAATAATATAATGACTAATTGGCTGTAACAAATATTATGGATGGAACAAATATACATTCAAGATTCACCAAAGCGACTATGTGATTGCTGACATTCACCGGTGAAAGTCGACATTCACTTGATTTCGGCTATTCACTGTAATATTGTAGGTATGCTATTGTTTGAATAATGCAAGCTCCTTCACCAATAATTGGTATGACAGTATGTGGCACCACTGCACTATTTATGTTTTAATTTTTTTACAGTCATTTTAGAAAGGATGAGAAATAAATCTATATTACTTCGTAACTGACTCTTTATATATATAAAAATACGAAATTATGAAAAATAAATATGTAACATATAAATAGTTAAATAGATGTCCGGCAATTATTCCTTGAAATAACCTAACAAAATAAATAATTTTTTTAATATTTTTTATTTTACTTGGGAGGATAAAATTTCTCTAAGCTGAAGAATATTTGCTTAAATTTTGAAGTGTTTTGCTTTCCCCTCCAAGTAGTTAATTAGAATTTATAACGCAGTAATATATAACGCAACGAACTTGATTATCATTAAGAATAAATAAAAATATAAAACTACAATCATATTTTGAATTATCTATTTTCAAAAATAAAAAATGTCAATTTAAAGATCAATAATACGAATAAATATAAAAATGTTTAAAATGAAATAAATTTATAAATTCAATTAATATACTTCGTAAAAATAAGAATTTATGTTTTTAAAAAAAATAATAGTTTTTATTTAACATAAATCTTAAAAGGTTTAAATTTTTAAAGTCTTTTTAATACAAAGTTAAAAATATAGTAAAACGGGAAAATTCAAACTGAGATATCTATTAAACTTTGAATGTAATACTCAACATATTTCAAAAGTACAGAGCTTCGTTCAGAAATTATATTTTAAATGCTTTTTCAACTGCTGAAAAGTATACAAATACATTGTTTTTTTAATATTTTGTTTTAAAAACTTCCAGAACTTACTTTCGAAGCGTTTGAAATTGGACAAAAACTCACGGGCCTTTAAAATGTTTGCAGGAAATTGTTTCAACATTATAAATTGCTCGCCGCTAATCCATAATGTATAAGTCTATCAAAAATATCACGTGAAGTTTAGTTCAAGTTTTAAACAACATTATTTCTTTGTAAAATACTTTTTGGGAAAAAATTTGTGCTGCAGAAGATACACTTTTTTTCTATCGCAAATAGATATATTCAATACTGTATAGCATTATACAGCTATTATAATTTAACTTTTCGGAAATAAATTTGAAAACAATATTTTTATTTATTTAGAATCCATACTCATGATCTGCATCTGATTAAAATTAGAATTTGCTTGATAAAATGATTACAAATGCAAAATATAACTGCAATGGATTTCTAACATATATCGCTCATAGGCTGCAATAGCGGCACAACTCAAAAAATCAAGTTTTCAGATAAGTGGAGTTTAAAGTTTTCATTGCCAAGAAAAATGCATAAGAAATGCTTCAGTTTGCTTAAACGAAGATTACCTTCAGGTTGAAATATGAGTTGTGCTAGTATTGCTGCTGCAAGAATGCGTATTTTCATATTTAGACCTGTTCTTAGTCCAAAACGCGTGTTTTTTCAGTTTTGCTACTATTGCAGGCTATGACCGATATATGAAAAAAAATCAAATTTGTTTTTTCATTTTTATAGTGTTTAGAGGTTTAAATAAAGTTTAAAAAAACAAGTCAGAAACTAAATTAAAAAAATTTAATGTTTTGAAATGTTAAGTTTCTGGTAAAAGTGAGTTGAAGATCGTAAAATGTTTTTGAACCAAAGTATGAATGACTGAAATTTACAAGAAATTGCATTTATTATAATAAAAGGGAAAATATTCCATCTTTCTAGCCCTTTTTATAATTATTCAAGCATAGTAGAAAATTTTACCTGTTGGAAGATTTCTTTATGGATAATAACTATAAAATTAATATACCAGTATTAAACTTTAAAATTAACCCCAAAAACTGCATATTCGTTCGTCTGTGTATGTTTATCTACAAATGTGACTCATAGAAATATAACGCATTTGCAATTTGACCCACAAGAATTACATATATATAATCCTCATTTGTGGAGCCAGAGAAAATTTTGCCAGAATCCGTGTCAAAAAACTCAACTCCAGTTACATAAAAATTTGGTCTTCTTAAAGATGGAAAGGCAAATTAGATCTTAGAAAAATCATTTAGACAGATACGACAAAAATTTAAGTTATTAACATTTTGGTATTTTCGATTCTATGCTTACCTGAACAACTGAAAAGAAAAACACGGAAGATTATTGAAAATCGTTATTAAGAAATATTTTATCGAATATACTATGCTGTAATCTATCTTATTACTATGCTGTAATCAATTATAATTCCTTAATGATATGCTATTGACATGCTTTAAACGATATACTAATTATTAGAAATTCATCTTAGTACATAAAAGTATTTAGAACAAAGGGGTTTTCAGCATTCGACTGATTACTCAACTGGAATATTAACTGTTGCACCCCAGAGCTCAAGCTCAAAAAAACTGGGATTGGTACTATATGACTTGCCACTCCATGAGCTGTTGCATGAGTTTAGTTTAGTTTTAGAATTTATTTAACTAAGTAACTGAATTAAAAATATGAAAATTTGAATGTATCAATTGTAATAGTTTGACACTCCTGAATATTTATTAAATAATTTTCTGTTGCCATTAGACGTTTATATATGTGAGAGTCAGCGTTTGATATATTTATTAGCTAATCCTTTTTTAATGATAGTTAAGCAAAATATCCGTATTTAGTGCAATTATACATTTCAAAATTTATTTCTACATCTCATTTCTTATAACAAAAAAAAGTAATTTTATATATAGTGTGATTTTCGTACGTAACACACTCACAAGCACATTGTCATTAAAACGTTTTTTTAACGTAAGTTGAAAACTAATAATAACGTAAGTTATCATTAGTTTTCAAAATGCATACATAAATTCAAAATATATACATTTACTGATTTTTCAAAGAATTGTATAACAAAACTACCTCCCAGTAAAAAGTTTCATTTCGCTTTCACAGCACTTGACTCTAAATGGACTTACTCGAAATGGAATTACCGTAGCGATTTGATAGCGAAATGCCGTTCGTTATAACGTTAATTTTTTCTTGCTTATCACGCAATATGATGGAAAACAACATGTGTAAGCATGGTTACCCTCCATTGTCCTAACATCCATAAGCACGACGAAAGAAGAAAGGCAAAACAAAAGTCAGCGGTGGACAGAAAGGCAATACTAAATGATTTAAAAGTGGTTGGAAATATAATTATGCATGAGGAGAGAAGGAAAAGAAAACGTTACAAGGCAACATCTTCGGGGCTGTCAGCATAGAGTCCCTCATTAATTTAAAGCTAGGTGCGGTTATTTTCTCCCAAAAAGAGTAAAACTCTGGAATTACTTGGTGAGAAAAATGTAATTAATTTCCAACAGTTGCTTAAAAGACGAGTGAACGTGTCAAATTAGAAGTTTGAGGCTGAAAACAGCGCACGAAAGAACAGAATCTCCCTCTCACAAAAGTTCGGTTGAACAAGAATATTGACTGCAAGAAGAGGAAGGGAGAAGGACATCATTTGCTCGTTGATGGATCTGCAGAGAGACGCCGCCTTTCTTTGCCCCCCCCCCCCCCTTATGACTTATAGGATTGGCGTTTCTCATACTTCGATTTGAATATCTTCTACTTCCAGGAACAGTTCGACTTCAGTTTATAATTTCATAGTTTTCTTTCCATCTGACATGAACCATGGTTAATTTCTTCGTTTCGAATAGTTTAGTGGCAACAGATGATGTGGATCTGATAATTAAAATCAAAACTCAGTCCGACATTTTATAAAATTTGATTCCATGTTTACAAGACTTAATGATTCCCATAACAAAAAGAAACAGGGGTTTCACTTTTGACAGATTTAAATAATGTGTACTTTGTAATAAACGTTTTATCTATACATTCACGAAAACTGTCGCGATGTTCACCTGAAAATAAATTCTTAAGAATCGAATTGCTAAATTAATATGAAAGAAATATTAAAAAACGCTTGCGTGTATCTCATTATTCAGCCATTACTGGGAATCTGTCTCTGAAACACTTACAAGTTCTCTCGATCGAACTCAATTATCAAAGGGGGACAGGGTGCGCTTATTTTAATCCTCTTTATTTAATTTAATCATAAATGAACCGATGGTGAATTTTTACTCTTTTCTGCAGTATCTTTCAATACATGTAAAATACAAGATCATCATTTCATCAGAATTTAAGGTATAAAGAGTTCCGTACTCTAGATCCTCTTTTATTTTTTCTCGGGCAAACTCTTAACACTGCAATTCTGCAATCAGCAGTTTTTCAAAGGTAGTTTATTATTATACAGTTGTCTAATATTAGATTTTTGATAAACATCTAAAATATTGTTTTTGTGCAATTTGCATTATAAGAATATTTTAGCATCATCCAAATAGGTTTCTTAAGTTTAAACTGCAAAAAAAAAAAAAATAAATAAATAAATAAATAAATTTAAAAGTGTGTAGTTTTAAATGACTGACTCAAAACCACCAAACGGGCCATGGTCGGTAGAGCGCTGGACCCAAGTTCGTGGGTTCGAACCCGCCGGCCGAAGATTTCCCATGTAGTAAAAGGTTGACTGATGCACGTTAAATCTGTCGAGTCGCAAAGTCCTCCCTGTTCCCATAACAAATCTCAGCCTCTGGGGGTGCTGAGTTGGAGATTGGTCGTTCTCTGATTCAGGTCAAAATTACGATCTGTGGATGAATGAATGGATGTATGAATGGGTCCACCCTCTAAACAGGCGTGATGTATGGGAGTACAGAAGTCGAATTCTTGGCCATAGATGGCGCCACTGGAAAACAAAAACAATCTCACCCCTCTGCCTTAACAAGCATACGCAACAACAACAAAGCCTCCAAACTGTTATTATTGCTTTAAAGTTGAGAGAAAAGTTCTCTCAAAAACCAAATCTAAAAATTATCAAGCCCTCTTAATTTCCCACCTTTTTATAATAGTATTGTGCTGTCGAATAACAGTATAACAGCCAAAACTGCTAAGGGCAATTATAATATCTGGAAAACGAGAATCAAAAATTTAACTTAAATTTCAGAAAGACGATTAATTGTTCTATTGTCACTATTCAAAAAAAAATTGTCTGAATAATTTTATAGAATTAATATCTGGTATAATTTTATTTAATTTTATATGAAACTGTGGAAAAAAGTTTTTGTACTACTATTCACCTGAATTTCAGTCATTTCTTTCATTTATTTTGTAGAAAAGAAACTCTAATTCAAAGGTGTTAAGTGTTGTTACAATTATTATAAAATTTTTAAGGAGATATGTTATAAATAAATGTAAATAAAAGTTTTGATAGAGGAATTATTAAATGTGAGAGATCCAGAAATATTTAGCCATAGGTAGGAAATTAATGATGGAAATAAATAAAAGTGTTACTCTATAACAGATAGTATGCAGTAAATTGAAAGAAAGAAACTATAGGTTATAGGCAGGAATGTAACCAAATGATAAATGCATTTTCATGCTTAAGAACAGTTAATTCCAACCGGCCCCGAAAAGAAATAATTAAGTTCTGAAACATGGAAAAAAGAGGATCAAATTATGATAAAAAGAACTGGCAACCTGAGTCCTGGTATCCATAAAATCCATTCTACAGCTAAGTTTTAAGGAGCAAAAAATCTGATATATTGTAATTCATAAAATAGGATTTCCTGTAAAATGTCTTAATCTTTGTAATTACTGCTTTTTAGTAAAAATAATACAGACACCCTTAGTGGCAGAATTTTTTTCCGGAATTTGATTTGGAACTTTTCGCAATGCATGCAGAATGAATACCAATAAACACTTATTAGTACATATATTTATATATTAAAGAAAACAAAACATGTAAAATTGCATGACACAAATATTTATCATTTTCAAGAATAGTATGTAAAAATTATAATTTTATGAAACTGAACAACGGCTCATGAAGTAAAAGAAGTTTTGTAAGCATCTTTAAAGTTTTGTTACATTTTTAAATTTTATTTTCAAACATTCCAATTATTTATTTCTTTTTCACATTATTTTATAGTGTAAAACGTTGTTTAATGTAAGTATTACTGCATGTTTCATTAAATTACATAGTCTTTTTTACAACTAACTACTTGCATAGGTCATTGAAAAACGCATATATATGTGCATGAAGAATGCAATCACATATGGGCATTCAGATTTATATACTATTACCTTCGAGTATTAGTTAAAAAATAAATAATTCTCGCACTATAAGTCGTAAATTCTTGGTCACATTTGACGCAACCATTTGAAAAATAAAGTATTAGTTTTGAATAAACACATATGTTTTAAGTATTTCCGCTCGTTCTCATATTTAACTCTCTCAAGAATCAATTTTTCAAGGAGATGTATTCGAGAGCACGTTTGTCAAATGCACTGATATCCATAACTCTCTAGAAAAATTCAGTGGTTAAAGTTTCTAAAAATATAGTATAAAAAAAATCTCTCAGCCATTTTAGTTCCTCTAAACTTTTTCATCATTATTAGTCAAATCTCGCAAATCATTGCCTTAGTTTTGACTTATTTTTGAACTACCATTATTACCCGATAAGAATCATTCTGACATTATGTAAAGGTCACGTTATGTTACTACTCAATTTTGATAGGTGGCGTAAAATAATAAGGTAAGGGAGGATAAAGAAGTCACTCTATAAGGTTAGGTATCTTTTATAATCAATCAGTTTTTTGTAAATCAAATTGATTATATTCTGATTCTTGTTACGAGCTATTAGAATGGTAATGAATGACGAAATTGAACTATTCAACTGTCAGAGAGCTGGTGATGGGGAAGGTAGATTCTAAATATGCTTTCAATTCTATTCATTTAGTTTTCATAAATAATGGACATTTACTCTGTTTGGCAATTGTACATCACATTCTGAAATTATGATTAAGATGTGATGTATAATACATCACATCTTAATCATAATTTCAGACATAAAGCGAGTGGTATTTTGGTTCTCTATTTATTCTTTCAGACAAAATTGTGCTTTACAATTCAGCAATCAACAGTTTTTGATAAGTTATTAAATAGTATACAGTGGGTTGTCTTTTGATTTTTGATTAGTATAGGTTTCTATGCAATTGAAGTTAAAGGACTTTCTTACTGTTACCCATATTGATTTTCACCAGTTTAAGATGAAATAAAATTAGTGTTTAAAAATCTAAAAGCTGAGAAACCTATAGCTTTAATTTACTTATTCAAAACCACACACAGCATAATTTTATTGCCTTGAAGTTTTGAGGAAAAGAAAGAAGAACTAAAAGCTAAAAAAAAAGAATTTTTTTTTAGCTTTTGAACTCCATATTATTCCATATTTCTGAAATAAGATATTTTTATTATTTATAGATTTTAATTCCTTATTAAAGCAACAGTTCTTATTGTTTAATGTCCACATCACTCTGGAATAATATTTACCTGGGAAAGTAAATAAACAAAACAAATCTCAAATTGATACGTTTTAATGCTTGTAATATCACCATAGAGTAATCTAAATTGCGATGTTCTTGTTCAAAAGGTGGTCAGAAATGAATATTTAGGGAAAACCTTTTGTAATTATTAAAAAAAAAACATCAAAAGTTTAAAACCCAATAATTTACAAACTACGAAATTGTTCTATAAAACAATTATAATTTTACCGAGAAATATTTTTCCTTTATATTAAACAATCCGACAAAACATATATTTAAAGTACTTAAATCATTCTAAAATTAAATAAAAATTTAAACTAAGTAGGCGTTATTTATTTTCTAACATAAGAAAATATCCTAAATCATTTGCTAATTGCTTAAACAAAACTGATTTTCACAGAGAAAAAAAAATACATCTCCGACTAAAATAACTTAACTAATGACAGTATTAAAACAATTTTGATAGCAGAGTATTCTTTAAACATATTTCTAGTACTGATCAAAATTTCATTATGTTTCATCGAATGGTTCTCGAATGGACTCTGGTTTATGAACAGCAAACCTGACGAATGCAGGTAATACAATGTAGACTTTAATGCTATGTATGAATGAAGGATAAAGTCTATAAACGGCTTTCTATGCATGTATGTAGGCTTTGACTTATAATCAGTCACCCTTTGAGAGATGGAAAACCAATTTATTCTTAATTTACGTTTGTAACTTAAACCTCTGCAAGTATTACTTTCTTATGATTTTACTATTTAAATATATTTTATAAAGTTTTAATTAACTTTTATTTTCCAACTAATATTATTGAAGTGTTTATTTTATGGATGGCAGCATTGAAATATAATTAACTTCATATTTCTACCAAATATTTTTTAGGAATTATTTAATTCCATATAAGTTATAAGCACATTTCATTTTTCCTCCTTAGTGAATTATTAATTGTTAGGGTAATATATGGATGTAAATTTTTTTTAATGCATTATTTTTTTCTACTCAATATCGGTAAGTTTGTTTCTGTTTTTTTTCATATCAAACTCGTTTTCAATTGCATTTTTATATTTTAGTGATATTGATACATTTCTTAGGATAATTATTTTTTATTTCGAAATGTCACTACATAAGGAAATGTATCCTGAAGAGAATCTTAACGTTTTCCCATTAAATTATTTTTGTTTTACTTTATTTTCCAATTCTTTACTGTGCATATATATTTATATATATATATATAATGTGTTTGCAAAAATATTTCTCATACCTAAATTTCATTTTCTAACGTATCTAACTAAACTAAATATTTAAATAGCCTAATATGAAGCTATAACTATGCCAAAAATAAGAAAAATAATATTGTAACTATATTAGAACAAAATATAGTAGCAATATCTTTGAAAGTCACCCTTAACATGTTTTTTTTTTTTGTTGAAAAAAAAAAGCTGCAACGGTTAAGTAAATGAGTTGTCTATTAAAACAGCTGTAGGCATCCCCTTTAGTATCGTTTTACTTCGCGTCGTTAGTCTTAAGTTAAACTAATTTAGTAACAAATGGTTAATAACTCATTCCGTAAATTTGTTTGTTCAGCGTTGAGCAGTTTTTTTTCTTCTTCGGAAGTCATTCGATTATTTACCTCATTTGCAGAGTAATCTTTAATGCATTTCAAATAACTTATCTTCATCAAGTCTTTGTTGCAAGTTATTTTCGCTTACATACACTTCTTTCTTATTTATTTTTTCGTCTCTGCGTATATCGAATCGATGTCGTCTAACATAAGTCGTACAAATTATGTGGATGCATCTATCGATTTTTCCGAGAATTTTCACATACATTATTTGTCTGAAAAGATTTAGTAAACATATTATGTCGTTTTGAAGTAGTAAGCATTTAAACTAATTTGTTTTTATCTTCCCCGTACAACGATGCTACTACTTTTTATGACACATTAAAATAAGGTATTTAAAGTTTTTGGTTACTTAAATATTTTGTTAATATTTTTTTAGGTAATGTAGTTTTTTTGGAAATGACAAAACTATGATTTTATGGAACTCTTATGTGTATGAAAAATAATAAAATTGTCCCCTTCCTAAAGCTGTAGAATGACTAAGAACAAAAAAGATGGGGGCAAATGTGATCTTTATCTAATTTTCTAATTACATTCTTACATCTGTTATGAATTGTTTCAAAGCATTTGTTCAAATTTTTTTTGGTCAGAGATACGTAATAAAAAGAACCAAAGTTTCCTTTTAGACAATCTTTTTTTTCTTTTTTATTATTGTTAGATTAGTTTCTTTCACATATGAGGCATGTCAAATAAGTACCGTTTCGTTCTACCGCTTCCGCAGAGATCGTGTCGCAGTTCCTCACGTGATGCGTGCACATGTATCTGCATGGTAAAATGCTTGTCCAAAGGCATTTTTATAAGCGCATTGAGTTGTCTTGGTTTATAATGTTTAAATTAATTGTCTATTTCACCGACTGTGATGCGCTTTCTGCAATATGGTTCTTAAATGCGGTATGAAACTGCAAAACATTACTAAAACTGCAGGGTGTTGTTAAAAATAAATGGTACATCAGTTACATCCTGTAGTTACATTCCATCAACATTTAGTTCCGACGTGTTATAGCCATCGTTGAACCGCCGACCCAATTTTGGGTTTACGACTCCTAATGTTCAACTTTGAAGCCTTTTTCAAATTTCCTTATACTTTTTTTTTTGAAGTAATTTTGAAGCCTTGTAATTTTAACAAAGTTAGCCTAAGCAAAGGAACTCCTGGATCACGTTTTGAGAGAAATTCGCCTTCGTGGAGGACTTTTTGATGGAACTAACACGCATTTGCTTTATATGGGGAGGAAAACCAAGTAGACCTCCCTCGGTTAATCTGACGACAAGGAGACTCGAACCCATGATCCGTCAACAACTGAGGATATTTTACGTCGAGACTGTGGTCGGTGCGAGTATCGAGAAGCCATCGCTGGAATTTGAATCCGGTCCACCTGATTGGAAGGCGAATGCTTTATCCCATTAGACACCACGGTTGAGTCGAGACATTGTGTTACTTCTTTGTAACGCACGTACCTGTTCTAATAGTGTCACTCAAAGTATTATTACACATCAAAAAGGAACTCCCAACAGTTGGCGACCGAACTGTTGGGAGTTCGGACGCCAATTCCAACCTAGCACCTTCAGACTAGCACTTCTTCTTGAAGTACAATTTTGAAGCTGTGACAACGACGCGAAAAAAGAATGTCATCTTCCTTCTGAGAGACAAGTTGGTTTTTCGCAACGGCCAATGCTAACTATGGAAAAAAAATAGTTATTGAAATGTTATTTCGTAAAATAATATTTTTAAAAGAAGAATAATTAATGCTTCATCAGCTCTTATATAACGGTAATTATTTTCCTGACATGCATCGTATGGAATAACTGAAAATATTATTCTTTAATTGTAAATTATTATTTATAAAACTTTATTTAAACAAACAAAACGCTTTCAAGATAAATAAGAGAAGGAAAAGGATATTTTATATAGTTTGCGAAACTTCGCTTTTCTAATTATTTTTCGATAACCCAAAATATATTTTGATATTATTTAGGGTGAGAAGAGTAATTTTTTTGACATAAGGCCTCTTTTTATTATTTTTCACAATTGGAAGGTTATTATTTTATTGAAATATTTATTTTTAAAATTCCTGTTCATAAGAGCAAAAATAATGAGTTCAAGGTTCTTTTTTTAACAGGGTTTACATATTTATTTCTCAGAAATAATTGGACATTTTTTTTTCCTTTTTCATCAGTTTTATATGAACATAAAAACTTTATAACATAAAAACTTGATGACCTCTTAAAAAAGAACACGAAAATGGTAATAAAAATTGACATGTTTCTATCGTTAAAAAATAAGCCCCTACTATCAAGACTCAGCAGAACGAGAAAAACAAAAATTACTTCAAAATACTTGAAGATTCAAATTAAAAGATGGAAATTTAAAGGTGAAATTCAAAACAGGAAAAACTACAATAGTCGAGAGTAACAGAGAACAAATTTAGCGAGTCTTGAGAATGGGAAACTATTTATCAGCGCTCGGAACAGATTTACTTTTAATATTCTCTTCGTTTCCTTTTTCTTTTTACTTTTTAAACAAATAACTTTATTTTCTGACAGATCTACTTTTAATACTCTCTTCATGCTTTTTTTATTCTTTTAAACAAATAATTTTATTTTCATCAGATCTAATTTGTGATCGTTAAAAGTATTGCATAAACAACCAAGTAGACATATTTTTCGAGAGAGATTGTTTCATTTCAGAAATAAAAACTAAGTTAATTTATGTGAATATCTTAGACCTCTGTATTAAAAAAATAACAATATGTTATAAGAATATTCTGTTCCCTTTGAAATATCTTAGCAATAAAATTACGGTATGAATCTAGGCAACAGAGAATTGCATTGTATCATCTTTGAATTCCAAAGCATAAGTGAGAAAAAAAATAATGTATAACCAACTCGAGAAAAAATAATAAATAAATAAACATCATCTATCTTAAAAGTAATAACCAACGAAAACCGAATAAATTATCTTGATTCGATATAAATGGAAACGACTCAGACTAACTTTCAGGATGAATAACAATATTAAAAACAAAATCAAGGTGCTTCATTACAATGGTGAAGAAGTTTCTGAGCTACGCCAACTAAGAAAATTGGCTAGAAACATTATTAAAAAAAAAAATAATAAAAGTTGGGGGGCGAAACACTCTTCTTTTCTGAAGAGATATGCATGTACACGCAAATGAGCTATAAGTCCTTCAAAAATAATCTTTTCTTTTTTACAAATCCAGGTGAGATTTGAGAAAGGAAACATATGTTTCTACTTTCATTTACACTCCAACAGAAAATAATGCTTCGTGTGAATCTTGCGAACGATAACGAGAAAACAATTTTCAACTCAACCCTATTTTTCTGAGTGAGAAACACACATACACAGAGTAGAGAGAGCAACTCGGAAATTAAAACTTTTTCATTTTTCTTCTTAGACAACTTTTAAGAAAAGTTAAATTTGCGCTTTGGAGGCATGTAAGATGATTTTGAAAAGAGGGCTAATTTGTTGAAGGTGCAAAATGCTTAAATTAGATTTAAGTTAATTTGTTGAACAATAATTGTACTTATGACTGACAGGAGCACTTTTTCTTTTATTTTGAAGGATAATTTGAAAAAAATGCTTCAGAAGTTAGAAATGAGCATATTTGACAGTTCATTTATAATTTGGTTACTCTTGTATTACGTAAGTTAACGAAAATAGTTTTTGTCAGTAGGAGAATAATTATTGTTCTACCTTCTGCATTTGATAACAAAATTAAAATTATATCAATTGTCAAAGATCCGTTGCAGTAGCTTATTACTTATGTTTATAAAAATATTATTCATCTAATTGCATGAGATTTGATGAATAGTGTAACAAAATTAAAATTTTGTTAGGCACCGAAGATTCGTAACATTGATATCTATAAAAATGAAGAGTTAGTGGATGTGTATCTCGTTCACCGTTACCGTTTTTTTCCCTCCCATCGTCTTGAAATCTAGGCAGCATATAAACAGAGAAATTATAAAATTTGAAAAATGAATTTTTATCAGTGGTTCAACATTGTTTTAAATTAAGATAGCTTCGATTCTGATTTTCAATATTTAAAAAGATAGTAAATCAGTAACGTTTGTTGACTAAGAGCTCGATGAAATAGAAAAAAAATATCGCAAATTTCATTAATATTTAATTATTTTTCATTTGCTTTGTCACATAGGCTGAATAATTCACGTTAAAGTGATGGGCAACGTTACCAAATTAACATTTCTTACACTATTTGAAACTCCGTATTTATTGTGCTAACACAGTTACGCTTTAGAAACCAGTTTCGATAAAGTTAAATAATTTAAAATCAACGGTAATTAAAATAAGAAACGATAAGTAATGTAATAAAAAGCAAAATTGTTGGAAAAGGGAACTTATTAGCTTGACGGAACCGCAAAAAAACCACCACTCTTTATTACTAATTTCAGTAATTAACTACTCCACTGGTTAAATTTCAATCGATATAAAGTTTATAAATTTTGGAAAATCATGTACTAGATATAAAATTTATTTGTAAATATTAACTGTTTATTGCATTGTATTAAGCGACTTTGTTGTCTTTATTTTAAAGAAATGAATTTCCAAATGATCGTTGAGCTAAATCTTTAGACGTAAATCCACCACGTTCAATAATAAAATAGTTAAATTAAAGTTTTAATTTTGTGCATGGCATCACAGTGTTGATTTATTCCGACCTAGGTGTATATCTCGTACGAAAAACTGATTTTTCACTTAGTTGTACGCAGTAAAATTCCGTCAAAAGCCAAAATTTGGCATTTTTAAGGTTAAAACAACTTAACAAAAGTAAAATCGTTCCATCATTTCCCACAGCTAATTTTTTGTTAGTTTTAAAAATTCGATACAGTTTGGATTCAACTAGACTATAATACGCACATAGTGTTGGTGATTATCTCTCTCAGTGTCTTTTTTTAGAATTACCTGCATATATATATATATATATATATATATATATATATATATATATATATATATATATATATATATATATATATATATATATATATATATGTCTAGAAATAAAAATTTATGTTTTACTGGAATTTTTGTTTTGTTCTTGTGTTTGCCTAAATTTAAGCTAATTTTCTGATCACTTGAATGAAAGGTCAGGATAAAAAAATTAACTTTCTCATCGTTTTGCTTATAATTTCGATTCTAAGACCACAATAGCTGCTTGTGACATTTGGACATTTGTGCTGTGTACAATATTTTTGCTTCACTCCAACTCACCCCTCGGGTGATATACATAGATTTAGTTTAAATGCATTAAAACCAAAAGATTACAGCGTTCGAAACATGTTGGAGGCGAACATGTTTTAAGCAGTATTTCATCTTCGTTAGTGCCAGAAAGAACTTGGAGTCCAAAAAGGGAATCAGAAGAGGTATTGACTGATTGTTTCATATTTTGTTCTCTTATCTAATCGATTGACTGGTGGATGAAACATAGTTCCACCTTGAACACCGATGCGTAACCTTTATCAATTCTGTGTCCATCTTAGAAGATAGCAAATGCAGAGCCTATTCTTTCTTAATTGTTGTATTTTAGTCCATCGATAAGGATTTCAACTCTTTTAGCATTTGGTTGGTTATATTAAAACTTTATAATGGCTTAGTGCAGCGGGGTGGAGAGTGTCTCATTTGGAGGACGGAATAAATTCATTGTCGTCATCTTCACGGAATAAGATGTTGGATAATTTTGCTTGTAAAAGTGTTTAAAAGTAAGTTCATTGATAGAGTACCTGCAAGAAAGATCTGTAGCGCTTCAATGGATGTCATTTTATAAGCTTTAGTAATAGCGAATAGTGGTCTTCTTTCAATTTTTTCCTTATCTGTTTTGTGTTCTTACTTGATTATTAAACCGAATTCTCCTAGATGATATGAGTGTTAAGGTACTGTTCTTATAAATATCGTGTCTTCACGTTGGGGATCCCCACAGTCTTTTATTTCTGTTTCTTAAAAGATTAGCAACCCACAATGCGACAACCATTATGCTAAATAATTTTATAGACACATAGTATATTATAAATAAAAGCAAAATAGTGGGAACATAATCAATCCTATAGATAAACTTAACAAATTTGTTATATTAAGCGAAATTATCTCATTTATTGCAACTCCAAGTTTTAAAAAATTAGGTAATAAAAAAACCACTCTATCATATATTTTTCGGAATAGGAACACAAATGCTCTTTTTTAATTCCATAGGTCAGATAAGTAATTAAAAATGTATTTATTAGAAAATAATTGGGTATAATGCAGATCAAATATGATTTCTTTAAAAAAAATCAAAACACTTTGTTTAAATTGTTTTTTTTTTTAATGATAATCTTTACCATGCTTGTAATACATATTACATATTGAAGAAAGTGAAGTGAATATTATTTCCAAAATGTTTCAAGATTGTTTTAATGAACAAGCAAATGTTTCTTTTTAGCTCTTCACTTCCAAAAACTTTAATATTTAAATTCTGCGCTTCGATCTATTGAGGCTTCGAGCATGCCTCAGGTTTGAAATAATTCGAAGTTATAGTTTTGGAAAGTCGTGATAAATGACGCCTTGACGCACTCTGAGGGCGGTATGGAGGAGATTAATGAACTGTGTTGTTGTAATTGCTTTTAGACATGCGTCCACTCTCTGTGATTTGGTTTGATGCAGAAACACCATTTGTCAAAAATTTCGAAATTAAAATAAACAAAGATTGTGAGTTGCGTTGAGATTTAATTTCTCAGCACAGATCATTCTAATTAGAAATTTAAAGGACGGCAAATAAAAGAGTTTAAAAAAATATTTTTCTCATGAATAAAAATTTTTATGAGCCGTCTCCGCTGTTTTCGGTGTTCAAGTTAACGTCACATGTTTTTCACTGCACAAGAATTATAAGGCTTAGAAATTAAAAAAATTGTGAAGGTGCGTAGAAAAATGTACAATGAATATATAATGAATATAACGATAGAATGGCTGAATCTAGAATTCGATAATTATATTGAGGATCGTGAACTGTTAAATGTGTTGTATGTGTATCGTGGAATACGCAAAAAGTAAAATTAACATTAAGAGGACCTCAAAATTTGGACCACTCTCCTGACCGAACTGTTGTGACCATAATTCCCAGATTGCGGCTACCCTCAATATTTTGGGGGTCAGTAATTCAAATCCGTCGATGAATAGGCATGTTTATTGTGCGAAAGTACGATAATTTATCTAACATAATTTATAGATCTAAATTTTGTAACTTAAAATATTGTCTACACTAATTAATTAGCATATTTGAAGTCACCTTGTCGAACCATTCGGATTGAGTCCTGGAACGTCAAGATCCGATCATTAGATCAAAAGTTTTTCAGGTGGGATTTTTTTTTGTTTTCCGCACTGTACATGTTGATATTCTTCTAAACTAGACAAACAGTTATTTTTTACAATGAAGCTTCATTTGTCGTTTAAGTTTTCTTAATCGGTGGCAATGGATTTATTTTTTGCTGATTTCAAGCGGGAGTCACGCATTTTTATTATAATTATTGTTGATTTATAAAACAGATTAAGAACAACATTACGCTCCGTATATATATATATATATATATATATATATATATATATATATATATATATATATATATATATATATATATATATATATATATATATATATATATATATATATATATATATATATATATATATGGGTGTTAACGCTTATCTAAGTATGTAGTATCTAAAATACTAGCTTAATAAAATTAAAAGGATCTTTTGAGACTAAACTCAAACAGAATTATATCTATCTGCAGATAAGCTTATCTGGTCTCTGAGAACATTAAATTTCTCTTTCACATACTTAACTTGGCTCTTCGCGTATATATTTAGTCCCGTTGAATAGCGATGAAATCTTTATTTATAAAATGAATCCACACACGCAATAAAATATCTCAAAAAAACCAAATTCCCATTAAAATCAAGACTATGTTGAGATATTAGTTCATCTCCATCTGGTCTTAAGATCTTCCAGACACCGGCTCTAACATCTGGATTTTATAGATCACATGACATGAAGGAAATTATATGTAACACGTAAAAAAGTGTACACTTATCTTTTAGAAATGAAACTGTAAGCATCTATCCAGGAGCTCTGCTCCGTGTATATATAATTTGTAAATAGATTCCTTATTCTTAATGTCAATAAAAGCATAGAAAATGCATTATGTTGTCATCCTTATATAAAGGATATTAAAAATAATTAAAACATGACTGCGAAAATTGGAATCAACAAAATAATCATTCATGAATGAAAAGTCACGGCTAAAGTGTTTACGAGGAAAATAGAGGAGGAGCACTACATCAAAGCCGGCAGGATATCTCTCTGCCCGGAACCCAATGGAATGGCAAGCGAATTTAAAGATTATTGCAAAGAATTTTTGCTTTGAATGAATGAACTGGAATTAAGAGATGCAACATAGATAGGTTTGATGAACTCCCGTTATCGGCCCCTTCTCTGCTTGGGACGGAAAGTCGGAGGTTCCTTTTGCCCCCCTGAAGCCCGATGGAGATCCGAGGGTGAACTTCGTCGAAGGAGGGATGACCTTATTACCGCCCTATATGTTCGCCGAAGAGATGACCTTATTTCCGCCCTGTGTCTTCGCGGAGATGATGATTTTTGTCGCCCCTGTTCTAAATGCGCCCTAGGAAAAAGACTGACTCTCGCAGGAGAAAAATGTTGAAGAGTGAAGGAGGAGGAGAAATGGATTGTTTATTGTGTTTTTATACTGTGCGCTCGCGTTGTTGAACAGATGAAGATCGGTAAGTTTTGAAAATAGTTTTGTTGAACTAAAAATGATAATTTTATTACAATACTGAAGATAGTTATGAATAGAAATTATATTTTATTATGGAGTGTGTTGCAATTTTAAAAAGTATATAGAGCGTGTTGGTATTTTAAAAATGTAATACTTTGATTTTTATTTTCAATTGATTTTGATTTATTGCAAAAATAAGTATCTTATTTTTAAGTTATTGATAATTATTGTTGTGAAAAATGGCATATTTATGGAAATTAGTTAAATCGGAACTGGTAATTTTAGCGAATGAATTAGAATTAGATGTAAATGAAAATAACACAGTTCCAGAGATAAGAAATAAAATTGTAACGCAAGATAATTATGACGAATCTATAACTAAAGAAATAGTTAATAGAATTTTAGAAGAAAAACGGGAGAAATCAGAATTACAACTTTTAAGAGAAAAGATTTTAAGTCTAGAAAATAATGACAAAGATATATCCTATTTAGGTAAACTAGTAAAAGCTGATTTAATTGTTTTGGCAGATGAGTTAGGAATATTAGTAAGTGATACCGAACCAGTTTCCGAAATCAGAAAAAAAATAATATCAGATGAGAATTACAATGAGGGGTTAACCAAAGAAATTGTAAGTCGTATGCTAGAAGAAAAGAAAGAAATGCAAGAATTACAAATTTTAAAGGCTAAAAATCAAGAACTTGAACTTTATAAATTAACTTTTCAAAGTAATGATAAGGAAACACGTTCAAGTGTAAATTCATCTAATGTAAACATTTCCTTAATGAGATTGTCACAACCGTTTGACCCCCATAACGATGAGATATTTTTGTATTTAAAAAATTTCGAAACTAAGGCCAAATTGGCTAATATTCCCGAAACCGAATATGTTGTTTATTTATTGAATATGTTACCCCATGATATTGTTAACCAACTAACATGGGAACCGGGTGAATTGGCTCATGATTATTCACATATAAAAACCTTATTATTAAAAAGGTATAAACTTAATCCAGAGCAATTAAAATTTAAATTCTTTTCAACTCATAAAAAATCTCAAGACTCATGGCGCGATTTTTGCAACGAAATATCTGCTTACTTTAATGATTGGTTAGCTGAGCTTAAGATAGAATCATTTGAAGAATTGAAGGAATTAATTATTGCTAACCAAATCAAAACTAGAGTACCAAATGAAGTAAAACAACATTTTCTTGATACATGGAATTCTATGAATAGTTCTTTAAATTTGGCAGAAAAACTAGATGAATTTGAATCTTTAAGAATCGGTATGAATAAACAGACAGGTACTAAACCAAAACAATTTTCTCCTACTTTGCAGAGACGCGCTACAAATAATGCACCACAAGTAAAAAGAAATTTTACAAATAATTATCAGAGTGGTCCCGGACAGTTCAGATACCAAACTGATCAACAGCATTATATGGGACGAAATTATAATTACCCATATAGAGCTGGTTTCAATCAGTATAGTAATCAGTCTAAATATAATAGTAATGAAATGAAACCATCAACTGAAAAAACTCACCATGGAACTGTTTCTGATAAATCTTTCCGAAACAAATATGACAAAAAGAGTGAAAATTATAATGATAAGTCTTCTCAAAACAAATGTAACAAAAATGTTGGAAATGGTGTTGAAAATGGTATTAATGATCAATGACAATTAAATTCTTTATGTTTTTGTGATATGATTATGTCGAGAAGTGATGGCACAAAAATTGAAATTCCGGCCCTCTGGAGGAACAATATCAATTATTCCATCAAAATTATTAAAAAATATTAAATATAGAAAAATTAAAGAAAAATATAAAGTGCCATTGCAACAAACACAAGGCACAATTCATGATTTTGATTTAATTGAAATAGATGTTTGTATCGGTAAATTGACAAATAAAATTAAAATGTATAGTATTAATACGAATTTGAATTATTGTTTGCTATCACTACCTGACATGTACGTATTTAATATTAAAATAGATTTTGATAAAAGAATTGCTATTCAAGGTGAAAATGAACTAAAATGCTCTAAAAATATTGTAACTCAAAGTGTTGTCTCAGTGTAGTTAAGGATAGTCTTTGCTCATCACCAACGAGTAAATATTCTAAATCTAAATCACTTGAATCTGTGGATTGTAATTCACCACAGGAAATAGTAGATAAGAGACTATCCTTATTAAGAGAAAAATATAATGATATTTTTAGTGAGGATAGATATGATGTTGGACTCATAAGGTTAGAGCCTCAGAAGGTTATTCTTACTTCTGAATTGCCAATATCTCTACGTCCATATCGTTGCTCTCCTCAAGATAATATAGAGATTGAGACACAAATTAAAAAGTTGTTAGAAAATGATATTATTAAACCTTCACATAGTCCCTATTCAGCCCCTGTAACGATGGTTACCAGAAAAGATGAGGGAAAAAGAAATAGACTTTGTATAGATTTTAGACGATTAAATTTAGTAACAAAATCAGATGCTGAACCGATTCCTCGAAATGATGATGTTCTTGATGACTTAACAAATGCAAAATATTATTCTAAAGTGGATTTATGTTCAGGTTTTTGGCATTTAAAAATTAGAGATTGTGACACTGAAAAATTTGCGATGGCCACTAATTTTGGCTTATATGAATGGTTAAGACTCCCTTTTGGATGGAAGAACAGCCCAAGTATATTTCAGCGAGCTATCCGCCAAATACTACAAAAACATAATATTAAATTTGCTAAAAATTTCTTTGATGATATTATAATTTATAGTAATTCTCTTGAAGAGCATTTAGCTCATTTAGGAAAAATTTTCGAAATTTGTAGGTTAGAAAATATCAAATTAAACGGTTCTAAGTGAGATTTTTGTAAAACAAGTATTAAGGTTTTGGGTTATGAAATTTCCGAAGGTAAATGTTCTCCTAATGATGCAAATATAGAGACAATTAAAAAACTTCTTCCCCCTCATAACGTCAAGTCATTACAGAGGTTTTTAGGTTCGATCAATGTTTATCATCGTTTTATTCAAAATCACGCAAAGTTAAGATTACCGTTAAATAAATTACTTAAAAAAGATGCTAAGTTTGTTTGGTCTGAAGACTGTCAAAAATCATTCGAAGAGTTAAAAAATGCGTTAATTTCCAAACCAGTTTTATGTCTTTTTAACCCACAAAGAAAATGTCATTTGTATGTAGATGCTTCTGGTGAGGCTATAGGTGCAGTCCTTAAACAAGAGCACCCGGATGGAACACAACATCCAATATCTTTCCATTCGAGGCAATTAAGAACTTATGAGAAAAATTATTCAATTACTGAATTAGAATGTTTAGCAATAGTAGATGCTCTTGATAAATATCAACATTATCTTCATGGAACACCTTTCACCATACATACAGACCACGCAGCTCTAGTTTGGTTGAGAAATGTGACACATCTGACAGGTAGATTATTTAGATGGTCTTTAAAGTTATCAATGTATGAATATGAGATAAAATATAAAAAAGGAAGTACTAATTATGAGGCAGATATGCTCTCTAGAAATAAAATTTCTCACCATAATTGCTATCCAACTCATTTAATTCAAAGAGAAAAATTAATTGAACATCAAAGACTTGATAATGTAAATAATCCTAATTTTAAGAAAATTAATGATGTTTTAACTGTTAGTAAAAAGGGTTTAATTAAAATTGTAGTCCCCTTTTCCTTAAGAGAAGAATTAATTTCAAAAGTACATGAAGAATATGGTCACCCAAGGTGTAAAGAAAATGTTAAGCATTATTTCCCCATACTATTATTGGTCAGATATTATTAAGGACATTAGTAATTATGTTAAGCACTGTGAAACTTGTCAGTTTAATAAGATCTCACACTTGAAAAAATACGGTTTGTTACAGTCAATGCCACCCTGCAAAGAACCTTTTGAGTTAATATCACTGGATTCTGTAGGTGGTTTTAACTATTATAACTCTTCTAAAAAATATTTGAACATTGTAATTGAACATTGTACCAGATATATCTGGGCTTTTTGTAGCAAAAATATTACATCAGAAGTGTACTCGAATTTGTTGAAGCCTTTATTTACATCCTATGCCCCAAAGGCTTTATTAACTGATAGGAACCCAGCCTTTACTTCTAGTCGATTTAAGAAATTTTTGAGAAATCATAATGTAAAACAGTTGCTGACAACTAGTCACCATCCACAATGTAATGGAGAATCAGAAAGGGTAGGACAATCAATAGTTACTAGATTAAAATGTAAAGTAAATAACTTTTCTAAAAAGATTCCTTGGACTAAATTTCTTGAACAAGTTGTGTCTGAATATAATAATACTCCTCATGCTGTTACAACTTTTCCACCTGCTTATTTATTGTTTGGCTCCTTGCCTTTTGATTCCCCTATTGATCAACCTTTATACCCCCAGTCGAAAAAGCCATATATACAGGTGGATACATATAGATACATATATACATACAGATACATACAGATACATATATACATATATATATATATATATATATATATATATATATATATATATATATATATATATATATATATATATATATATATATATATATATATATATATATATATATATATATATATATATATATATATATATATATATATATATATATATATATATATAATATTGCATAATAAATAAAAACAAAAAAACACGAGGAAAATTAAGGAAAACAATAAGTTTTAATATTATGGTTAAAATTATATGGATAAAAAGACAATTCATGTTTCTTTCTCTTTTCTATTATATATTTTTTTTCTTAGGTATATATTTATCTTCTAAAATTATTTAATGTCAATTTCTTTAAATTATCCTGTATAATATTACCTTACGCACATCCATTTTCGAGTCCATCCTTTGTAACTAAAAAATCAAACGCTCTTCAGTAATGCAGTAAGAACGCACTTTAATACAAAACTCCCTTAGATAAGCTTTTAGCTCAATGTACGCTTTTGTTTTCATAATTTGCAGTCTGGCAATCTTGTTACGAAAATATTTTAAATCATCCTTGAAGGATTCCGGTACGCGTAAGTTAATTTGAATTGTAAGTTAATAGAAATATATATATATATATATATATATATATATATATATATATATATATTTCGTTTTTTAGAAATTCGTTCCACGAGTACAATCTAGAATCCATTCGAAGTCACTGCCTTCCCTGAGTTATTCTTCCTCCCTTTGTGTCGTATGTTTTGTTTCTTTTGTCAGGTAATAGCGATTTTGCTGGCTGCTACGTGATCAAAATATCCTCGGGGACAAAAGAGAGGACATTGCTTAACGTCCCATAGGTAAATTTGAAAGATGTTTCCCTCTCCCTTACTGCTTACGTAATCCAGACCTTAAGCGTGTCTTGATCAAGACTTACGGTGGTTAATTCGAAAGAAAGACGGGAGTTTACATTTTACGATCAGTGAGACGCGGACAGAAAGTTTAAGTTGGATCTTAAAAGCAGGGGCTTTGACTTAAGACTTTTCCATTTATCCTTAAAATTTATTTTAAAGATTAGCACTTTTATTCATGGCAGATTGAACCATAGTATAAAAAATCAATGTTTATATTTCCAATGCATATTTATCAATAAAATTTAGAAATATAGTTTGGTTTTGCGTGAAAAAATATCAGTCATAAATCCAACTGTTTACTTAATTGAAAATAGGCCGGATAGCCCTGTCGGTAGGGCACTGGGCTCATGTCAGAGAGTTCGTGGGTTCGAACACCGCCGTCCGAAGACTCCCAGTGTAGTAAATGGTGACTGATGCGCTTTAAATCTGTCGGGTAGCAAAGTCCTCCCTATTCCCATAACAGATCAATACTTCTGCATGGGGTACTGGATTGGAGATCGATCGTTCTCTGAACCAGATCAAAAATTACCATCTGTGGATGAATGAGTGAATGTATGAATGGGTCCTCCCTATAAACGGGTGTGACGCGTGTGTGGCTGAAGACGAATTCTTGGCCATAGATGGTGCCACTGAAGAACAAGAAACGCACGCTCTGCCTTAAATTTGTTTGGTTTCATCAAGCAGGCCTGCTTGTGTGGCAAATGGGAATTGGAAACAACAACAGCAACTTAATTAAAATAACTGATCATAATATTAATCTTTTGTGTAGCTCCTGAGATTAATAATTACGAAAATTTGGGAAAAAATATAAATAAAATATGTACAATTTCGCCTTATATAAGTAACATTTTGGTTTTAATTCGCTTCTGGAAGGAGCATTGCAAAATCATGAAACTATTTTTGACGTTATTGAAGCCTGATTAAATCATTGCCGTAGTTTAATTTCAGGTGACCGAAGCTTTTTACCATACAAGTCTCATGTCTGTCACTGCATCAAAGAAGTATACTTTTCTTACAGTATTGAACAGTACTTTTCACTTAAGTAGATGGGCTTTGAAAATATAGGAATTTTAAACTACAAATTTGTGTAGCGTTCTTTGTTATATTTATTTCTCCAACAGAAAGAAATTCGAACTAACTTGAAAAATATGTATAAGCATAATAGAATCACAAAAGTAACTGGTATTGTAGTACAGGTACTTTTTACAGAGGAAAAGATAAGAAAAAATTTAAGGGTCTATAACAAATGTAGTTTATTTTCCCACTCAAACTACTAATATGGATTCTTTTTAATGCAACTGACACAAAGTGCAATTAGAAAAATACAGCCTTTTTGCACCTTTTCTCTTCTTCTATCAATTACTGAATCTCTAAGGAGAGAAGATCTCTATATGTATTCGATTGGAGGAGAGAATTCTTTCCTAGACTAGCTTATTTAGCCAATTGCTTTGATCCTTTCTCATTTAGACAATCTTATTAGTCTACGGGTGTCTGATCACGCTTTATTTTCTTAACTCAGCAACTTTAGCTTTTACCATCAAATAACATCATAACAATCAATAAATGCATTATTGAAGAATTCAGCCATACATACAATTCTAAGTATCCTTTAATTTAGCGATTCCCTTTGATACGAAACATTAAGAGATAATTTGGCTTAGTCAGAGATAACATATAAATTATTTATTGAATAAAATATTTTCTAAAAATATAGAAATTGTTCTATTATTATTAATATAGAAATACGAGGGAAGCTATTTTATGGAATAATTACTTAATTACAATACGTAATTGTTTTGGATTACTTAATCTACTTTTCAATTGAAAAGCACTTATTTTAATGAGTGATGTATTGCTGAAAGATATGGTTTTATTGTATATGGATAGTGCATGATATACTAGAAAGTAAACGTGAAAGTAGAAATTACTCTTTAATGCGAAGTGTAACTTAAGCCAGAAGAAAAAAAATTCAATAGTTAGCAGCTTATGATAGTTGGAGATAGGATAGAGAAATAATAGTGAAAAATAAAAAAGCAAAATAAAAGGTTAAAATAAATGTGCATGTTCTGCTCAAAAACTTTATAAGATTAAAAAACAGTATTATTTTTTTACATTTTTAGTGTTTCAATATTTAATTAAAGATGAATTCAAGCTATTGTATTATTCAATAAAGATTAATTCATGCTATTATAATTTATTGCTGATAGAATAATGACAACGCTCGCAAGATTCTCATGCATAAGATTGTAAATGATTAATGAAGTAAAACGACCTTAAATTTTTCTTTTGAGATCATGTTTAAAAATTTTTATAATTTGTTCAACTTGAAGATAGAATTTTATTGATTAAATTTAAGACCCGTTTAAAATTATGACAAAATTATATTAATAAGGAAAGGATTTTAAACTTACATTCAAAATACACACAATATTAAAATATGTGATCTATTAACTAAAGTAACTGATAGCCATGAAACTGCAAAGTAAATCTCAAAAGAGTGTTGCTAAAATTAGCCTTAGGAATTTAAACTGAAATATGACTTAAGCAACGCCCGATGCCAGATAAGTATGTGAAAGTTAATTTTGATTTGTTAAATATATTCAACAAATTACCTTTTTTCTCAATATATTGCACACATGTAATCGTGGCTACTATTTAGCTATGCATATAGCACTGATTAAAACTTATTCATTTAGACATATTGTAGTGTATCTACCACTACAAAAATGTAATTCCAATTCATTAGTAACTCGTAACTCGATTCTATGATGAGGTACCTTTTCATAGCTGAAGGTTGACATTGTCGATAACAACTCTTCCCACATTGGTGACCCGGACGTGATATGAACTCTCTTACCTAAACAGAAACTCCCACTTCGAATTGAATACGCCTAACTTGACAGTATCACCCACTTCGATGGATGATCCACATTGAACAGTTGGCTTACTACTTGTGACTGCAACATTGTCCACCTCCTCACGCTTTTGCTACTCTGTTTCGATCACACACAACGTAAAACATATTCACTCGACAGTGAATGGTAACACAGGAGTGACCACTACCGTTAACTTAATACAGCTCTCACTATCAGCACTCAAAAGTACGGTGATCTTAATACATCTCTCCCGGCTTCTCACAAAACCGAAATGAATCAACTAGTGGTGTCCGTTCATCGAATTCCATCACAACTGTAATTCTGGTGGGGGAGTACTGCAGTGTATCTAACACTACAAAAATGTAATTCCAATAATTAGTAACTCGTAATTCGATTCTATGATGGGGTAAATTTTCATAGATGAAGGTTGAAATTGTCGATATCAACTCACCACAATATGTTATTTCATATGATGTAATTCCCCTTTTTTTGGCATACTTATCATGATTAGTTTAAGTAAGTTGATGAAATACATTTAGAAAACCAAAAATGTGAAATTATTTTATGGGAAGAGTTTAAAGCATAGAAATGAAATGCTTAAATCTATAACTGTTTAAAATTGTGACGAATGACACGTTATGTTAATAAGCAATCTATCAATTATTTATCTGATTATCGAGATTGTTTTGTCTCATGAACTTGTCAAATTTGTTACCAGCAGCAATAAAATGATTTAAAGCACATCAAATGCTAAGTAAATTAAAGTGATATCCATTTAAAAGCTTTTAAGGGGAATTAATGAAATTAAAGAGAGTTTTATGGGTGAAACAAAAGAAGTCATACCAAAAACACTTTTGAGAAAATGAACACCATAATCATTTACCAGCTTAATCTAAATGGATAAAAAATTACCTAATAGTGCATTAGAAGGACCTCGTTAGAAACAATTCAGAAGACAATGGAATTCTTGGATCATATATTGAGAGAAATGTACCTTTGTTGAGGACTTTATACAGGAACTAGCCCACATTTGAGTTACATGGAAAGGAAAACTACGAAAACCTCCCAAATTTAGCCTGATAACAAGGGGACTCCGACCCATGCTCCGTCTACCACTGGGAAAATTTTGCGTCAGCAATGTGGTCGGTGCGGGCCAGGAGCGGAATTCGTATCGAAATGTCTTTCCTAGGTTTCGAGCCCTGGTCACTTTGTTGGGGGGCGAACGCTCTATCCCCTGAGCTCCTACGGAGTACATTAAAAATAATAATAAATAAATAAACAGTTTATCATTTTTTTCTCATTTTGCTCGTATTTTCGTAATATTTAACGTAGATCCTGCGCATGCGCTGCGTAGAAGGTCCTTGTATATGAAAATGAACAGCACCATATAATATTTCAATAAGGAATAATTTTTTGTTTTATTTATGGGGTGTGTACCTGAGGCTTACTTATGTAAACCAATAAACAGAAAATTTTATAAGTCTTTCGTAATACTTAGGTATCATGGTCATTTTAACACCGCCCAATGAAAATGTTTTTTTTTTCATTGAATATCCATTGAGCTAAGTTACATGTTTTCTGTTGGATTATTCATAGACGAGTATTTAAGTAGTACTGATTAAATATTATTACTTACTTCTGGTATCGGCCATTTTGAGAACGTAATCGTCATTCCTTATCCATGAATCCACCGTGACATACTCTTTGACAAAAGTGGGCAAATGACATTTCAGAACTGCTGTGTTTCCTCTCACCACAAAATCATCATACACTTGAGGATTGAATCGCTGTTTAATCACTGAAACAAAATATTTATAAAAAAGTCAGTCAAAATAAATGAGGTCACTCAATTTATATTTGCTCAAAAAAAGATACAAAGTACCCTCAGAATTATATGAATGATCTGAGGAAAGATATACTTGATGATGCATATTAGGAATGGCATATATACAAAACCTGAAGAACAGCAGTAGCTGAGAAAGGGAAATCAAGAAATTTGCCTCTCTCGGATACCGTGGTTCTCTTTTTTCTTTTTCCTCCTCTCGGCAACCACTCTCTTCCTTTCTAGTTTTATTTTTCATTTTTCTGGGACAACTTTCCGTTTTCTGCTTCAAATAACTTTTTTTCCCATTATTTACATCTAGCGAGTCTTGATATTGGGCACCTGTTTTTGAGCACTCGAAAAGTGTCGACTTTTGTAACCATCTTTACATTTTTTAAAGCAAATGAAGTTTCTTTTCACATATTCTAAAAAATGCTTTTTTAACCTTAAACTATTTTTTTATAATAACAAATTTAATTTTAGAAAGGAAAGCAGAATTTCAGTTTCCTTAATTTATTTTTAAATATAGGTATGTTTCTTGAAGGAAATTTTTTAAATATAGATATGTTTCTTGTAGGAAATTTTTTAAATATAGGTATGTTTCTTGAAGGAAATTTTTTAAATATAGGCATGCTTCTTGTAGGAAATTTTTTAAATCTAGGTATGTTTCTTGAAGGAAATTTTTTAAATATAGGTGTGTTTCTTGAAGGAAATTTTTTAAATATAGGTATGTTTCTTGAAGGAAATTTTTTAAATGTAGGTAAGTGTTTTTTTTAATATCTCACTCACAATATGCAGAGCTTAGTTCAAAATAAACTTTTACGAAATAATAGGAGAGTGGGAAATGCATATAACACTTTTCTTTTTATAGAGATTCATTTAAAATTAAACTTATTTAAAGAATTATGTTAAAGATGGCATTATTTTCACAAGATAAATTAAAGCGTAAAATAATTTTTAAAAAAAATGTGTTCAATGTGAAAATAATTGTTAAAAATATTATATATATAAATTATAAAAATATAAATATTCCACGTTTAATGAGAATTGAAAATTTACTAAAAATTATATCTTTTATTTTTAAAAAAACTACATATTAAGACATTTAAAACATTCCAGATTTTTGAAAATTAACTATTAGGGAGTAAACAAAAATCGTATGAAGAGAGAAGATTTGAGACTCACACATCAAACTGGACAGCTCATTTATTTTTTTTCCAGTTTAAAATTTTTTTTTTCAAAATCATTTTATTTATATTTTTAATGCAGCCATTGCTCCTGAAAAAAAAATAGAGGCATTAAAAAAAGAGGCAAATTCCCAAAAATAAAACGATTTTTTAAATAACTACCATTGCGTTCGAAATTTTTAAATCTGCGTTTTAATGTAGTGTTTGTTTGATGAACACATTATGCTTCATTTATGAAATTATAATTGAAAGTCAAAAAATGATAATTGATCTAATTAAATAAAATAGTTTGGTATAATAGCAATACTTTTTTTAACAAGAGTAAAGAAGAATCGAAAAAAAACAATAAATGTATGAAAAAAATTTAAAAAAATAAATTAAAAATTTATAAATGGCGAAAAACAATGATTAATGATACATATCAAAGTAACTAATAAGAAAAATGAAACTTGATAAAGCCGAGAAGCAATTTTAGACCCAGAAATGTAATCAGGAAGCATTACAATGAGATAATGTAAAATAGCGTTAATAACAAAGTGAATAATAAGGATGCTTGAATAATAAGGTGCCATATAATGAGATATTTGAATGATATTATATTTCTACGATATTCTTCTATTCTTTATAATATTTACAACTGTGCAATTTTTGTTTGAGAGAAAAAATATTCATGTTATTTCAACAATTTTGTAATAGAAGTATTTTATTTTAATAAGTTGGAATTGAAAAGTTTGATTAACTTGAACCATATAAAAAAGAAAACAATGGCATCTATATTAGTTTATTGTCCAAATGTGTTTTGTGTTTCGCCCAGAAAATTACGAAAATAAATAATTATGCTAATAATAACAATTGCACTTAATTTTTTTTTAACATTCTTATTTTTTTCTTTTGACTTATTCTCTTATTTTTTTTCATTTTTTTTTCTTTCTAACTTTTTGCTTTCATGACCTGTATATACATCGGATCAAGCTAGGAAATTTAAGAAAGCTATGCAGGTCAAAAGCAAATTACTCTTTATTTAGACATTATGGGGAAGATAACGAACATCAAAATCACACTGAACACGCTGTGCATTATCTTTCACTTAAAGATTTTTAAAAGGGAAAAATCACAATTAATCCCGACCAAGTGTCTATCAAGGGATTATATAACAATTATAATAGGTTAGAATACTTTAAGAGACGTTTCTCACGGGATTTCATTTTTCCCTACGGGGAAAAGTTATAACGATAATTATTGCATTCTTTAAATTAAAATTTTAGTTGAAATGCCGGATATGAATTACCAACATTATGAGCTGGTTTCGTTTTGAATAATGAATTAAAAAATAAGAAAATTTAGGCAAAGAAATAACATGAAAAGATTTGTTAAAGCTTTGTATGTCATATATATATATATATATATATATATATATATATATATATATATATATATATATATATATATATATATATATATATATATATATATATATATATAAATGTGCCTGATTATAATAATATGTATACAGTAGTATTTGTCTACTTCGGAGAAAAAAGGTTTAAAAAGTGTCAAATTGATTTGAATTTAAACGGCTTTTATGAAATAAATTAAAACATCTAATATGCACACAGTTGGTATAAAATGAATTTTAACCGTTTTTTGAAAACCAAAGTTCAAAATAAAATTGGAAACTAAATAAAATTGTTTCGATACTATTATTACTACACCGAGGGCAAGTTAAAATAAAATTTGTTACTCAATAAAAATGTTACTATTCTGCACACTTATTATACGTGAATTTCAAATTTTTTTTTTTAAAAGTTTTGATAAAAAAAAGCTGTTATCAGTTATAACAGATAAAAATAAATGCCAAAAAATACATAGAAACATTAAAGAGAACAAAGAATCAAAAAGATGCTAAAAAAAGTAGATAAATAAAGTTAATAAAGACGTGATGAGAGTGAAAAATCTAACTTGTAATACACTTTCAGGATCTTTACTAAACGAGCTTTTCTCTTTTAAGTTGAAACTTCCTTTGAAAACTAACAAAGACTTGTAACAAATTGTACGTTTTTATATTCAGACCCCATTCATTTACACCAATTTAGGTTTCTTTTTTTTATTTCACTTTTATTGGAAACTTCTTGCGAAGAGATCTAAATTAAATGCTAGTTCCGAGCGCGGATCAACACAAATGCATTTGGGAATAGTTGGAATTCCATCATTAAATTTCATTTCAAAAGTGTTTGATATACTTATCTAAGAAAAATAAATATATTTTATAGAAGAAGAAGATTTGAAATGTGATAAAATTTCCACATAAAAATTGCCTAAAATTTCAGGAAAAAAAATAATTAGGCTTATTTTTATTTAGCTCATCTGCCATATACCTCCGAACTGTTATTAATAGAAAAATATATAATAAAATGTTTATGCCTCTTGGAATCGGGTCGAACCAAGTAATACTGCTCCCTAATATTTAACAATATTGTAGTATTGGTCTTTAATGTTAAGTGCAATTTGTCAACGATATTGTAAGGATATCTAGATGCCAAGGTAGGAAATATTATTAGATTCATAGTGTTATTAAATCTTATGAAGTCACGGATTTAATCGTGATGACACCTTGATTGTTATTCTAATTCGGCTCTTAGTGTGATATTTACCAATCTTTTTAATGAACCTGTTAAACTCTTTGTTTGTTTTTCATTTTTATGCTCGATAAATTATCGTTAAATTATTTTAAGCTAAGTCAGGAAAGTATATTGTTAACCTAGTTGTCAAATTAATTTTAAAAAAGTGAAAAAAAGGTGGTTTTGGGATGCGCGAAACTGTATTGGTGCTATTTCCCCCCAATAATAATAATAACAATTGGATAAAAAAACTTTAACGACATTAGGCGGCTCCACTCTCAGCAATAGAAAATAAGCTGAACAAAACAAAAAAACAAATTAATCAAATTAAAAATAACAAAATAATGTTCTCAGAGTTCTTACAAGAATCGAAATGTTATCAAGGGATAGAGAGCAAAAGGAAGTTTAAAAAAAAGCAAATGAGTTCAGTTACATTTGAAAATGACTGTAAAATTTAAAAATACCGAAAATGCTCAAAAACCTTCATATTAGTAAAAAAGAGATTAGTTCTTCACTCTACACTTTCTAAAAGTGAATAACAATACTTATTTTCATATTCAGGATTGGTCAAGGAATACATAAAAAATACAGAAAGAATTCGGCTACAATTTTTGATGGGGAAAAATCATTTTCTGTCATTTTGCATATCTGTGAAATCGCGTGCATATTGTTATAAATTCCCTGATGCCCAACTTAAATTTAAGCAGTGAAGCATTTATAATTCAAAATCATCAAAAAATCAAATAAAAACTGAAATATAAGAAACAAAATTTCTGAAGCTTTAAATTGAAATAATGAACACTGAATCACCAAACAGTAATTTACCTACAAGCGAGTTCTGGAATGGGATAGCCAATCAGGTTGGACACACACGTGTGACGTGACTTGCAGGTTCCCAATTGAATCTGATCCGAAAACTGATTTAACGTGATAGTCAACAAATGACTTAAGACTTTAACGTTAACACACCATGCACAATCACGTGATTAGACTCAACCATGTAATTAATTGTAAGTGTCTAATTACCTCTCTAAAGAGGTGGTTCGTCTGACAGCTTCGCATATCTGAATGTGAGTTATTGACCAGTTTGCGAAACAGTCAGCATGAGACGCCATGCTTCTGCGCCAGCTGCCACCCGAATCTGTTTCTCTTTGATTTTGACGTGCAGTCGAGCTGGGTGTTACAAAGGCAAAATATAATAAAAAAGTGTTGTAATGTTAAGTTTAATAGGAAAAAAATGATATTTGCAATTAAAATACACTTCTGTATATTTATTCAATGAAGCTTCTGTGTGTTATTATTGTGCTCTTTAAATTAAATATGCAGATATTTAACTTTAATAAAATTTAAATGACAAAATTTGTAGTTTGTCCAATGGTTAACAGATGAGTACAATGTAAGTTATCTCTCTTCTGTGATTTTGGGTTTAAAGAACGAATTTAATTTTTCTTCATCTTTTGTATTTTTTTCCAAATAAGATCGGAAACTATAAAAAAAATGATAAAATAATGTAATATACATTTGTTTTATTAAAATTACCCTTTGAAAACATTCATAATTTTATACAATGTTCTTAATTAAAACTTTCAACATACTTAAATTAGAATAACAAATAAAGATAAATATTTAGTGTAAATAAATCATGAAATAGGACGCAATATTATCTCGAAATAGTACTCTTTTCCCACATTAAACATGATCAAATAATTTTAATAAAATAAAGCAAATTATCACTTGATATCAAATACAAAAGTCTGCATAATTACTTATGTTTAGTAATTATTTATTTACTGAAAATGATGATTTAATTTATAATGTAATAATACTTGAGAACAAATATCATAAATAGTTTATGAATGTAGTTTTTCTTTCTATAAATTGAGTAAATAACTTTTGTTTCATTATTTATAAATGAAAATGAAATATTTTTTTGTTTGTTTTGTTTTTGAAAATACTGGTGATTATACATTTTTGTATTAATGTTTTAAAATCAATTTAAGCCTTATTGCATTATTCAACGAAATCTATAGCCTAATATTTGGTATAATTTTTTTTTAAAGTTCAAGTTACTTTATTTAAATTACTAATCTTAATTTGAAAGGAAACCAATATTTTTCATTTAAATTTTTGATTAAAAAAGTCATTAAATATGTATAACTTGCTTAGGGACTCATTTAAATATGCTTATTTTAAATTGTGATAGTTTTTTCTAAAGAAATGTGTATATACATAGATGAAGAAAGCCTATTTGTTCATATGTTACAAAATATTATATTTTCCTTTTTCTTCGCAATCTCATTCTCAGAATTTCCGCTAATGCCCAAGTTCAGAGCGGAGGTATTAAGATGCAAGTGCGATTGCCAAGAAATAAAACAAGTGAGGTTGTCTATTTTTAACCTCTTGTAAGTGTGAAATAAAACACCTTTGGTTGGGAAATAATGACTTAAATAAAATATCAGAGGTTGATATTTATAAACGTCAAACAGGTGTAATATAATACACATTAAATTAAAATATAAATTTAAAGATAAAAAAAAGTGAGATTGTCTAATTACAACCTCTTTTAACTGGAAATAAAATGCATTTGATTGTAAAATATCAACCTAAAGTGTAAAATAAAAAGGCGAGATTGTCTAATTTCAATATCTTGTAAGTGTAAAATAAAACACCCAACTCAACCTTATCAAATACTTTATGAAAATAATCTCATCTATACATCAAATACACCTTATTCATTTGTACGGTGTGGCACTAGCGAACCTTTTTAATTCAATTTAACCTTTTCCTATACAACTGATTGCTTAGTTTTATAATGATTAAAATTCGAGTTATTTCATTTTCATCTCCTGCCCTAATTTCTGAAATTTTTTGTTGTTGAATTTACAGATAAATCCATAAAAATATAAAGTAAAAAATCTCATCGAACGAGTAATGAATAAAAATAAAATAGTAGTACAACTAAATAAGTAGGAGTGTATTCAATAAAAAAAAGAAAGAAAAAACTTACATTTTGCGAAAATTTTTAGAAAGTTGAGTTTAAAATTTCGCAAAGAATGCAAGCAATTCGAATCAATATGAATTTGGTCTTAAATTGATACTGAAAACTTGCAGAATAAAAAAAGGGATATTAAGTAAGCAACGAAAGTTGCTAACTTTGAGTGAAAAGAGAGAATGACTTCTCCTTAATTTTGCAGAAGGTTCTGTTAATGCAAATAAATAACGTCAACATTTCGACTTTTCATACCATCTGTTGCTTGTTTTAATGAAGCTCGGTAACAGCGATTACTTTGGTTTTAATGATATGTATCAAATAGTTACATTTAATTTCAATTAATTCAAGTAATTTCATTGATTTTAATGATACGTATCAATTAATTTCATTATAAACACATTTAGACATTTCTAAATTTCAATCGAAGAAATCGCAAATTTACCATTTTTAAATATCATAATACATGTTTTAAAATATTTCAAAGTGTCTCCCTTATGGTTGGTTTATTTTATTGATTAATAGGGGTCTAGGCCCCTTGTTCGCTGCAGCACATCAACCCCGATGATTGCTTCGCAATAATTGTTGTTTTTTGACAGAAAACAGTTTTTCTACTAAAGTTAAAATTATTCTCTTAACTTATATGTATCAAAAGAAATTCTGTTTGCTTATGCTTGTGAATCCACGTCCCACGTCCAAATATTATTATCTATTAGTATTTTAAATATATAGACCAGATCTATTGGTGAACAGAAGTAATTCTTCTAAGTAATTATTTTTTTTAAAATAACATTTTTATGGTTACAACATTAAATAACATTATATTATTAAAACATATTTGATGAGTTCATAACAGTAATTTTATATTTTTGCTTACAAAACAGGCGGATATATTAAATACTATTTTGGCTTGAATCTTATTATGAAGCTGATCGTTAAATTCTAAATCATTTAACAAATCTCTTTAACTGTAATTCATATCAGTATATTAATAATATTTGCACAAAAATGATAATTGTAAAATGGTTAATAAGATTAGACCACCTTTCTAAATAACTTTATCTTAAAGTGTAGCGCAGAATTATATTATAATAATATTACAAAACAAAGACAATTCTCTTAGATTTAAACTCTCGAAATAAAAGCGTCATAATAGCAGTGCTAG